>NC_079161.1:47951862-48678737 GCF_947563725.1 Argiope bruennichi | reverse complement strand
CTTTTTATTACGGAAAGCTTTGGCTGTTGGTTTATTATGGAAAGAAAATGTGATTTGTCAGAGGAACAATGTACTCGTATTGTGAATGAACTAATAATCTAAAAAGGTTGCAAAAATGACGACGTTAGGAGTTGAACTTTTATTTAAAGTTAGGTTTAGAGACGCAAAACCCCGTCCTGTGGGATGATTCATTTCAAGTACGCTGCTTCCTTGCGTGTGTCGAGAATAGAGGCCTCCTGCCCCGAAAGGGTTAATACAGACATAAGAATCTTTTAATACGCCATTTTGACCAATTGCAGGCTTTCTAGTACATTACCATCAGGTCATTTGATTCAGTACATGCTTACCAGCACATAGAAAGAAAAAGAATATTTCAAGTATTTTGAATGAACTATTCAGACAGATCAAGTATCTGCCAGAAACTATAGGAAAACTTCATCTTGGTTAAAGAATCAAGCATTAATAAAGACAAATATAGCAAGGCAAAAAAGCGATAAGGGAGGACTGAGCGTTACCAACCTCCCGCACATAAAATCAAAACGCATCCAATTATGGCTCTTCTGGGCGAAATATTTACTTTAAAATCATGTTAATAAATTGAAACATAAATATGAGTATCACTGAAGTTATTCTTCCAAAATATGGAACACCAAGCCAAATTTTCAGGTCTACAGTATATAATTGGTAATCACTTTTAAGTAAGTGCTATTATCATCATGCAATTTTGAACCTATAACGATGGTTCTGGTGGTTACGGCGCTCTTTCATTTAAAGTTTACCAGTCTTATCTTTCAAAACAAAAAAGGACAAAAACTATTTTTTCAGATTAAAATAATTAAAATTCTACTTTTTATTTTATGATATTGCAAAAACGCATAACATAATTCTTACAAATGCTTATAAGAAGAAACCATGGTTATAAAAATAAACTTATAAAACAAATATCATCAATTATTTCAATTCCAGATTTGCTGCGAAATTTTATTTATTTAAAAATTAAAATGTTGAAAATAATTAGAATTTTTTAAATGCTAATTTTAATATTCTTTAATAATAAGCAAATAAGAAGTTGAGCAGATAGTCAACAAAATTGTCTCTAGATAATAGTATGTTTTTGTAAAAGATGTCTTACATTTAAAAAAATGTCTTAGAGTTTTAGCTTATTTTTATAAGTATCAAACTTTTTGATCTGTAATAAGTGCATATTTAAATGTATTGTGCTTCTCTTTAAAAATTAAGTATTTTTTCAGTCTAGACAAGAACATGTTTTTTTATTGCACACATTTTTAAATCGAACATTTGAACATTTTTAACAACAACTATTCAATTCTTTAAAAAAGCCCTCCCCCCTTTTTTGGGGGGGGGTAACAAAATTTAACTTAAACAAGAAAAAAATAATTGATATTTTTTTTTAACTAAACTGAATAACTTTCTTTATCCAAATGATAAGAAAGCATTAATTAAAGTATTAAGAAATTTTCCTCCTTAATTACAGACGGAAAGAGAAAGTTTTGTAAGTTTTTATTTTGCCAAAGTCGAATACAAAATATTTTTTTTTAATTAAACAGTTTTCTACAAAATAACGTTGTTAATTGATATTCAAAATAAAAAAAAATAAAAAAATATTTTTTTTTATATATATTTTTGCTTTATTTACTATTTTTTATTTGTCACATTCGCCATTTACTTAAATTTTAAAAAAGAATAAAATCAAATAAAGGAAAATTTGTATTAGATAATTAACCATTATCTTAAAAGAAAATATCATTATATCATTATACTCTATTTTCTATATTTGTTTTTCCTTATAAATAGCATAAGTTGATCAACTCTTGTACAGTTACTTGGGGAGTAAATCAAACATTTAATATAAAGAAACGAAAATTATCAATTGAAACCTAATAATTTATGCTAAAAAGAAACAAATACTTATTAGTAAAGAAGCGACGGATCAAAAAAGTCAACATGCATGTACCACATATGCGTGCTGTTTTTTAAGATCAGTGAAATCGAATTGTCAAAGCAGTGAGTTCAAACAGCAAGTTGGTCTGCCCCAAACTTTCTCTCATACTAATAATCTTGTCCAACCGGAGAACGCTTTAGATGGAAATTGCGTACAATAGTTACAAAATATTAACTTTCGGCGAGATTTTGGAATTTTTACTGAATCTATCGTCGCAACCTTGGCGAGTTATTTGGCGATCAATCCCTGGCATGCAGTTAATAGTGACCGAAAATCGAATTTGTGCTTTAGATACTTATTTCTGAACAGATTGAATCAAAAATTTAATACAAAACTGTACTTGTAATCATAAAATCTCATACCAAATTTTATATATTTAAGTCATTGCATTTTTGAATCCTCGCATTTACTCGTTTCTGAAAGTATTGACCAACAGACAGTCAACCCATGGTTGGATTTGATTCAAAATTTTGCAAGTATCTACATTATGTATGTTAAATCAGTGATCCGAATTTTATCTATCTGGCTCTCTATGCTCAGTAACTATCGTATTAACTTATATTCAAACAACCAGGCAGATGAACTTCTTCTGAACAGATTTCACTTACAATTTGATAAAAATCTGGAAACCTGTTAGAAAGTCTGTATACCAAATTTCGACTGTCTAGCTCAAAGATTTTTTTAAGTTATCTTTGTCACAAACAGACTAACGGACATTTTCCAAAAACGTGTTTTTCGAACGCATTGGGGACTAAAACTTGGAGATACATCAACATTTTTGAAGATTAAAATCAAAATTTCAAATTTTTAATTCTTTCAAATTTCAAATTTAAAAAAAATCAAAATTTTTGTAGATTTATAGTTTATCTATAGTGCGTAAACAAGAAAGTAAGAACCAGTGATTTTTTTCTTATTTTATCACAATTAATGAATTCCGATTCCAAGAATCAAAGCATAAAATAAAACTTTGAATTTATCCTAGTTATATATGTTCATTCATTAAAAATATTTTAAATATTCTATCTTTTTTGAAAGATTAACCCTGTCATTGAATAAATTTTCTATTTTAAAAGAAAACTTATTTTTAATGCCCAATAATAGAAGAAGATTGTAAATTTCCAATTATTTGAAATATTTCATAATTTTATTTAAAGCTTTCTGAACATCTTAAGATATTATTCACGTTTTTGTCCTTCAGTTAGTTTAAAAGCAGTCGCCAAACACGGGAAGATAACTATTGATATCCGAGATTGCTATTCAATAATTTCTCTTCCAAGCGCTGTCTCTTATTTGGCATTTAGAGCTCTAGTTTGTTCTTATTTAATTTTACTTAATGCGTCTGAAGAAGCATATTTACAACTCAGCAGGGATTTTTAAAATGTTTATTTTTAATCTCAAATTTTGAAAGCGTGCGGGGGTTGGTGATTTCTTCTCAGATTTCAATTTTCGAAATTTCGATATGCGAATTTTTATTTTTTTGGCAATGATTGTTTTAGTCAAAAAAATTAATCAAAAAATAAAAAAGAGAAAAAGGCAGAAAACTACGTACTATAAAAACTTATTCCCAAAATTGAAATTTGATGCCAACGTATAGTTTTTAACAATCCTTTGAAAATTGTTTTGGAAATTGACTGATATGCAAAGAATTATCGATAATCTAATCAATAATTGTTCTGAAAACTATATGCGAATTGATATTTTCTTTTAAATATTTTTCATCATCTTTCGAAATATCTTTTAATACTTTGAAAATTAAAGCAATGTATATGAATTTAAATTCATAGGAGTAGAAAAATGCCCTTTATATAAATAGAATAGTGATGCATTCATTTTGTATATAAAAATGAATTTTTGTCCTTTCGTATTTTATGCGCTGCTGCATCGTTCATCCGAAAAATTTGCCAAGTAATTGCTTGCACTTGAGTGAAAATTCTTGTGCAATTACTAAATATAATATGTAAAAATGAATTTTTGTTTCCTCGTATTTCATTCGCTGCCGTACCGTTCATCAGATTGCGATAAAACTTTGCCAACTTATTTCTTTGGACCATGTTTTTTACATGGTCCTGGAAAATCCATGTTTTTTACATGGCCAGTTGTATGTTCACGAGTTGGACCGCTAAGAAGTTTATATGTTTTTGCTGAAGACGCTTTGCTTTTGCTTTTACTTTTCCATTTCCTTTATATAAGATTCAGTTTAAATGAATGCATTCATTGTCGACAAGAAAACAAATATCAGTCTTTCTATCATTCCTAATTAATTCCTAATTAAGCTATTTCAAATTTCAAGCGATATTTCCAAAATTATTTCAAGGACAGCGGTGGTATGGTGGCAAGATCTCGGCTTCGGCACAAGAGGGTTTCTGGTTCGAGACCCGATTCCACAGAAGAACCACCATGTAAGCGGATCTGTTGCACGCTAAATCCGTCGAGGCCAAACGTCCTCCTTTTGATGTGGTGAGGAAGCTTAGAGTGGGGGTGCCAGCTTAGGTAACATCCTCGTCATCTGACCGTGTTTGAAAATTGTAGATCCGTTCCAAAATAGCCCTAATATTGCTTTAAAACAGGACGTTAATATAACTTAACTAAACCATTATATATATATATATATATATATATATATATTATATTTGATTCTGGAAATCCATTTTGCTGGTTTCGATGATTATATCCGCTGGTATTAGTATCTGTTTATAGTAGGGTCATTTTTTGATAATTTTTGTACGAATTTCTGTTTATAAAATTTTTTAATGTTTATTTATTTAATAATTATGAGCATAAAGAGGATTCCCAACAACCGGCTTTTCATGAATAAAGTCAATCAAAATCGAGTGCCAAAATAGTTGTATCACATGACCATACAGCTATTGTTGCCATCATTTTACAGAGAAGGAATGATTCGGAAATAGGTTTACATGCAAATTAGCTTACTGTTGGCGTCAATCTCAACATTCTTGGCAAGCTACGTCGCTATCAAAGCCATACTGGATTGGCTGAATTTCATTGGCAAACGATCTTTCCGCCAATATCGCCAACACCTTCAAGCTGATTGAAAACTGTATACGAAGACGAAAAATCTTGACTAATTTCCTGCAGGTTTAAACAGAAAACTGTCCACGAAACTGTATAAGGTATTTGCCAGTGTGGTAAAGCCTTAAGTGATGCAGTAAAATATGCAGAGATGCAGTAAAATTCAATGCCTTATCAAATCTGATAATGATAAAAATATCTTTGAATAAAGCACAAGGAATAAAAAAAAAAAAAAAAAAAAAAAAACCTTCAAATTCTTTCATTTGAATTTGGAATTTTCTTCTATGAAAAAAATACACACGTTTCAGCAAATTTGACTTGCCATAATAATGAAAACTGCTTATTGAAAGTATTGACTTTGAAACTGGATTCAAGTTGATGTTATGGACGTATATGTTTCGTTTCAGAATAGCATCGAATTAGCTGATAAATGCTCTTCAAAATCAACAGTTGAAACTCGTATGTCAGGAAATATAAAAACTATTTAATCTAGAACTTTTAGTACAGTAGAAGATCAACGTATAATTCTGGTGCGTTTTAAAGGATATCTTCGTGCATGTAAAAGTTTGGTAAGTCATTTTTACTTCAAATACTTATTTCTCATAATTCCATTTTCAAATTTTGAAAGCAAAATTTTTGTCGTATGCCAATGAACTTTTACATATATATTTATAAAAAAGGGTAAAATTATGCAGAATTTAAGCCTTATATTGTATAGTTTGTTTTCAGTGCTTTCTTCCATATAGTTTTGAAGAACAAAGTAATTCATTCTATCTACATGTTATCAATATCAAATATTTTCTGGATATTTATCACATTTTATGAATTTCAATTTGTGCTATTTGGGAATGATTATTTATGTGAGATTCATAGTTCCTTATAAAAAATGTCAATGCAAGCATAAGCAAATATTTTCTGGATATTTGTCATATTGTATGAATTTCAATTTGTGCTATTTGGGAATGATTATTTATGTGAGATTTATAGTTTCTTACCAAAATTTTTCAATGTAAGCATACGCAAATGTCATCTGGATATTTATTATATTGCATGAGTTTCAGTTTGTGTTATTTTGGAATAATTATTTATGTGAGGTTTATAGTTCCTTACAAAAACTTTCAGTGCAAGCATAAGCAAATGTTATCTGGATATTTATCATATTGCATGAATTTGTGTAATTTTGGAATGATTATTGATGTGAAATTCGTAGTTCCTGATAAAAATTTTTAGTGCAAACTTAATCAGTAATTTATAACTTAGTATAATTGTTTGCTTCATTTATAAATTTACGATCTTTGAAATTAATGCGATGGCTTTGAAAAAGAGAACTGTCTTGTGTATTAAAGGTAGGAAAGCTTTCAAATGTTTTCAGTATTTTTTCTAAAGTTGCAACTAGCCACATTTAAACATTTTTGATCTTTCTTTTTTTTAAGCTATAAATATTATGCAAAAGCCTTGCAAGTTATGTACGCAGCACCCATGCATAATTCCAGAACCACGAGATCTATAGTCAGAAAAGTGGTGCCTAAGAATTATAAAGTGACTAACTGTTAAGGGATTACACCTTTAGTAGCGCCTTCTAGCAACAAATGGGTGAATTAAAAATCCTCATTTGAAAAATATATAAAATGCAGAAGGAAAAATATGTTTCAAGGTTCTATACCTTTTGTACTTAAAAAGACGACTACAATATACTAATGTTTAGATTTGAATGCAAAAAAGATATATTATATGTGGTTATAAATTCAAAACTTTTGATTTGAAAATATGCTGAAAGATTAAGCAGCAATCTCATTTATCAATTTTTGGTACCAGAATGGGAATCTTCAACTAACATTATATGGAATATGGTTGGGTCCAACATGGCGCAAAGTAAAATTTCTTACGAGAAATTTCGCATTGAAATACCGAACAACTGATAGGATTTTTGAATTTCTTCTCTGCCAGAAAACTATATCCCTGTACAACGTAGCAGCAATTAAGATTGTTTTTGAGAAAATTCGCAATGAAATACCGAAAAGCTGACAGTATTTTTAATTTATTTATTTGCCAGAAATGGTTATTATCCTTAGAATGTATGTTATAAAGAGGAAAATATACAGTATCCTTATGTATATTGTTTGCGTGAAATATTGATTGAAGTTTCTTGAATTAAAAAGTTCTTATACGTGTGTGAATGCAATTACACAAAAGCCTTGACCAAAGAGACTTAAATTTTGAATTTACTTATTTTCTAGAAATGGTTATTATCCTTAAAATACATGTTACAAAGAGGGAAATGTATTCTATCATTCTGCATATTGTCTTCATGAAATAGTGCTTGAACTTTCTTGAATTCAGAAGGTCTCTTATCCGTGTGTGAATGCAATTACCTAAACATCTTGACCAAAGAGACTCAATTGAATTTACTTTTTTTTCCAGAAATGTTTATTATCCCTATAAAACATGTTATAATATGGAATTCATATCGTCTTTCTGTGTATTGTCTATATGCAATAGTGGTTGGACCTTCTGGAAATAAGGTCTCTTATCCACGTGTGAAGGTAGTTACCCAAGCGTTTTGGCCAAAGAAACTTAAACTTTGAATTTACTTATTTACTATAAGAAAACTTATCCTATATTTTTGTATGTTGTCTGCATGAAATAGTGGTTGAACTTTCTTAAATGCAACTACTCAAAAGCCTTGACCGGAGATGTCCATTTTCCATTCACACTTGGAAAGTTCAATCATGGTAGTTCCTAAAATCTAAACTCGGAACCTAATGGAACTTCGAAATTCTTAATCAGAATTTTTACTTACAAAACTTCAAAGTAGAATGAAAAGAGAAAGACTTATAAAAACTACAGGTCCCGATATGATCACAACTGTTCACCCATATGGGAAGATGTTAATGTTTATATCAGTAAAACTAAATTGATTAAGATTTGAAACGATAAAAGAATAAAACACCTATCCTCGAAATCTACCACTTTTCTTCGTCCTCATTTTTGACATGAAAAACTATTACCAAGTCAAAAACACTCTCAGTTGTAATGAAATATAGCGAATAGGAAATGAAATGACAGCCAATATTAGAAAGGATCATATGACGAGAAAAAGAATTAGAAAATTTGGGAATTATATATATATTCTTATCCATTCCGTTCATTCTATTGATCTTGACGGCTTTGGTTCTCATCATCTCACTGAGTAATTAGGGTAATATAACATACAGTTAATTATTATATTTATTTAAGTTCAGAAAACCTAACTAAATAATAACTAAGCTTAATATTGTCACGTAGAAATGAACTTTCAATAAGATGCAATTTTCTAAATATATTTATTTTGTCGTAGTACTTTACACGGACAACACTACAACTGTAGACTTATTCAGCTGTAGTCTTTTTCTTGTCACCCTTGGCGTACACGAACGCGTGGGGATGGCTACCTCCCATCGATGACGGGATTTAGGGAAGAGTTGCACCTTAGCCGGTGATGACCCTTAGGATTCAACCACAATTCCTGTCAGAGTTGCTGTCGCGGCGGTCCGATCATTCAAGTTCTCCCGTGTGCCTTCGGGCGGGTTGTAGTAGTCAGTCTATACACTGGAGGAATGTTCTACACTACTCATGTACGGAGAATATATACATTGATTAAATTTATGTAAATAATAATTTGAATGTAAATTAAATAAAGGAAATAAATGTAAACATAATTGTTCTTGGATTTGAACTCGAGTTCTTGGCATGGGTGATCAGTGCTCTAAACGTTAAGCTACCGAGTCCTTAACTAGAATGCGAACATATTATTTCGCAATTAGAGGCGGCGATCATTTCGACACCCTGTTGGGATCAATTTAATTTCATCTTCTGCTTTAGTTTAAAAATGTCTCTCAGATTGGCTTCTTGCGTTGATATTTGCTGATAGAACATATTGTTGCAATTTGTGAATATTTTGTGTTTTTATTACATTTTTGCTTAAATGTTTCAGACGATTCAGATTTTATGCGTTAGTGCCCGCTAGCGAAGGATCGGCGTCTCTGTTTGCAGAGTTGCCACTTGGCGACAAATTTGGCGACTTTATTGCCGACATGGTGAGATTTTTGGCGATCTTGGCAAAATTCTATAAGATTTCAAAAGTTCGAGAATCGAAGCTCTAACTCTAATATTTCGGGATTTTTCTGGCAATCAGTGGAATAATGCTTATATCATATCTCGCCAAGGCAGGGTAAAAATAGGACGTGTCATTGAGTAAGGGAAGAGAGACGCGTTCACTGAGAGCATTTTTGCTTGTGATCTGATCTTCTGAGACTTTTTCAAGTATGTTATTCTGCTATTAGTTACTACTGAATTACGCTGTACTCAAGTGCGTAATTGTAATGTACGGTTCATATAAAGCCCTGAATTTGCTGGAATTTTCTGGAATAAATATTTTAGACCTTTAAAGGACTGCTTCTTCATCGACTAACAAATCGAAAGAACCCCGAATTTACAACAATATTATAAATCCTCTTAGGCACAAAGATGTTTGTACCAATGTTTTTCCCTTCATGAGTATAAACTGAGCATTGGCATCTCATATAGACTACGCCCATTTTAGGAATGAGGATCGTATTCTTTTAATGACTCAATAAATCCCCATATGGTAGAATGACAACAGATCTAGTTTGCCAACTGAAAATCATTTATTCTCTTCTTTGGGGAGGTTGATGTCTTCCTCCCTAAGGGAGGGTCAGGCGTGCTGGAGGGTGGTTTTCCTTTCCGGCATCCATCATCGGCTTTATATTTTATTAAGTCGGATCTCAAGAGTTTTTATTATAACTGCCTCAAAACTCTCATTATCGATTCTCATTCTTGTCATAAATTGACGCTATTGGATGTATGCTACTAACAAAGCATATAATTTTTTGCCGCCTATACACATATACATATTACCTTGTATATATTTATTTATTTACTGAAAATGTTCTATATATAATTTTAATCCACTCTAAATTATTTTGTATCATCTCAGCCATATAATTTGTGAATGTTTCAGACATTTCAAATAAAGAAATTTCATGTTATCCGCATATTTTACTTAACTTCTTAAATTTTGGATACCAATGTATAAAAAAAAAGGCAAATCAATATCGTTTTTAAACAAATATCAAAATGATAAAATAATTAGCTTCCTAAATTGATTTGATGCTATATTTAAGTTGACAATTATTAATAAAAAACAACTAAAAATCAATTTGAATATAAAAACAATCCTGTTCATTGGCGATATTGAAAGATTGTTTTATTAAAGATATAATTTCCGTACTACAAAATTTTGAATATAAAATATACTGAATAATGTACAATTGTTTAATATCATTTCATTCAAAGAAAAACTCATCCTATCGGTAGATTGAATTTTCATTGATTTTATGTTTCTAAATTCATAAGGTAAAAAATGAGTATAAAATATAAAAGCATTTAAAGTGCGAATGGATATAACTACAGTCATAAAAATGGTACCTTTATATGTAAATTCAATACAGATAAAATCACTATAATTGATCACCGGATTCGACATGTGGAATGTTGTAATTCTCTTTATAAACAATATATAAATAAAGGGTATTTAATTAAACTTCATATTAATAATGCCTCACCTTCATTGCAGAAAGTAGTTTATATTATTTAAAATCAAATAATAACATTAAATGATGAAATATTTCGTCTTAATTTTGAATGGAAGGAAACACAGTTTTCAGAATATAATTGAATAGATACAATACGCTATTATATTTAGTCACTCATTTTGCATGATTTTTTTCAGTACCTTATTAAATGTTGAAAGAACTGCTTCAAATATTTACTGATAATTATGTTAAGGATAAAATAAGGATAAAAAATCTACATTCGTTATATATTTAAGTCAAAGCAATACTTATAGTTAATAAATAACCAGAATAGGCCGTGTGAAATGTAATGATTCTCTTTATAAACGATTTCTAAAAAACTGTTAAATCAAACTACACATCAATAATGCCTCACTTTGATGATGCAAAGTAATCTATATTATTTAAAATTAATATTAATAAATGATAATAAAAATAATTTGGTCTTACAGAAAAACACTCAATTATCTGAAATAAGAATATAATTGAACAGACACAATAATTTACTATATGTATTCAGCGAACTTATTTTACATGATTTTAATCAGTACCTTATTAATTGTTGAGAGAATTGTTTCAAATATCCATGAATAATTTTGTAAAGGATAAAATAAAGATCAAAAACATTTTGCACTCTTTATACATTTAAATCAATACAATACTTATTGTCGTTAACAAATCACTTATTCAGGCTGCTCATCTTTGATTCACGCATGAATAAAGCTAAAAGTACTCTTATTAAAGTAATCTAAAGTAAAGTATTCTAAATGAATAAATGATAATTTTTCCAAACAACTGCAAAGTTAAACAAAGGCAGTTTCCTGTTTACTTAATGATTCGGATTTGACATTATTTAAATTTGTTCAGAGAATCGGATGGATAGAAATGTGAACAACTTGGCTGCAATTGTGTAAAGAAACAGACTAATGAGAGGACGAAGCAGAAAACAATGGACAAACAAATGTTCAAACAAATTAATAACTGTCGTTTGAGAAATAATTGTGTGGCATGTATAATCGTTCATTCTATGGATTTGTTTACAAAGAATAGAAATTTACATCGAGTTTTTAACGAATTTAAATCCTCATTGTTTCTTTGTTGTATAATGATGTAATGCAATCTTTCCTTTATTCCAAAACATTGTTACGAAAGCAATATTGAATATAATATAGCAAATTTTTTTTGGAATCTTATTTATTATCGTTTATTAGTTATATATATTATGTTATTATATATTATATTATTATATTTAGTTACATATTAGTTTATTTATTATCTTATTTATTTATTTCGTTTATACAGCCTGAATCCCAAAAATGAATGGACCTCAAACGACCCCTTAATATAGAACATGCACAACCTGATTGGTTCGGAATAGTAATGGAAGGGTTACAAAAGACAGGATAATAGCCTATGCATATTATTGCATACAAAGAAAATATTCGGCAAGCTAAAAACGTTCATGAAGGTCAGATAATCCTAATGATGATCAATGAAAGATTTTTTACGACTTTTTCCTTGTAAATAATTTATTTCTGTACATGTAATTTTTTTTATAGTTCGAGCGTCAATGAAATTATACATTATCAATTTTTAATGTGTTTATTGAAATAAATAACTCATTTCCATTTTACAACTAATAAGGTAGGTGACTACGTCAAAAAGTCGGTTTTGGAAAATCGTGGATTTTTTTTAATAATATTTGAATACGTTTCTTTATAAAAGCATTATTTTAATTTTGTTTCTAATCTCTCTTATCAAATTACATTGATGTTGTCTAAATTTAATTTGCATACTTTTTAATAATATTTTGCCACTTTAGACGTTGTTTTCACGAATTCTGATCTTTGCAGACTTCTCTTACGAATAACCTCACAAATTAAAATCTAATGCATATTTTTTGTTCAAACTTGGTTTAATAATTCACTATATGTTCTGCAGTTCCTGAACTAGTAAATAAATAATCTATTCACTTACAATTACTTTATAGTTATTTTAATGCTTAAGAATATGAAACAAATGAAGCTTTCAAGCTATTTATCATTCAGATTCCAATATTAAAAAAGAAATAAAATGCTTCAAGAATTAGATAATATATTTATTAAGCTATCTGCAATGTTTTAAGCAAATCATTTGATAAATCTCTAAATTAGAAGAAGCACTTTTCTTTAATTTAGAAAAACTTTTATCATTTAATACATTCTTCTGAATAAGCAATCTAAACATTTAGCCATGTGGAGTGCTTGTGTATCAGAAAAGACATAAGAAATCTGCTGTGTATGACATAATTCAGGAAAAAAAAATTATATTCTCATAAACGCACAGAACACTATAATTTTAAAAAAATGAGTAACATACAAATCTTGGGGCTTTTGAATTATCGGCTATATAAATTTTAATTACCAGGCATGTTAATTTATAAAAAAAAACTAGTTATTTTGTCAATTTCATAGTTATTTCCCGATCAGGTTTCGTTTCACTGCGATAATGAGTATTTAAATCTTTATAAAATATTTTGTATTAAAGATACACTTTTCAAATTTTGTATATGTATTTTAAATTATATATTTTTATGACTATGCAAAATATTTGCTTAAGAAACGAGTAAATAGATTTTTATTCACAAATCAAAAATTTAAATGTCTTTTTCTCCATGTCCTTTTTTCTTCATCTTCATCAATCATGTCTTTAAAATGCTACGGCGGTTTTCCTAAATAAGGTAGCTTTCACATTTTGTGTAAAAGTTCATTATATATTTAATGAAACTTTGCATGCAATAAGCATTCTCTTGTTTAGTTTTTTACATGCCCAAGTTAAAATGAGCTGCTGGTAAATTTACCTATTTTTCACCATATATAGTAGTAAAAATTCTATATTAAAATAACTACCAAATATATCTTGCAATCCATGTACAGTTTCATGCAATATATTTCAGAAAATCTATAAAAAATGTGAAGTAAAAATACTCATATTTAAAAAGTAATAGCAAATTTTTTTTAAAAAAATAAAAAATAGAAATATTTTCTAAAAAATTGAAGTTTTATCTAAACAGGCAAATTTAATTATTCCTTTTCAGATCGTTTTTATTTCAGTGTTTATCTACTCTACTATAAAACTTTTTTTTGTATAATGCTTAAAATTTAAAAAAAAATGTTGTGAAGATACCGTGCCTCCAAAATTGAAGAATTTTGATTTCATATGTGTTTTTTTAGCTTTTTCATGCACAAATTCAAAAATAAAACTTTTTAGAGCGTTTTTTTAATTCTTCCCAAACATATGTGGCGTAGATCTCGCCACATACCTTAACATTTCATCTATTGTTGCTTTATCAAGTTATGTCAAAGGAAAGATTATTTATTGTATTTTTATAAGAACGCAAGGAATACAAGATACCATTACAATATAATTATTTCGAACTTTCTCTTTTTTTAAATCTCGAAAATTAAGTGAAAATATATTAAAATGATTTCAAGTGTCTTATAGAACAACACATATACACACACAGAGAGAGAGAGAGAAAATAAAATATTTTTGTTCAGTGCAACTGCAATCTAAAATTATTTTACTGCTGTATAGCATTGAATAAACGACAGCTCTACATTTTTCTCTGCATAACAACACACTGTGATACTACATCATTGTCACGCTTAGGAGATACTTCCAAGAAAATGCTTTTTGTCTCATGAGCGTTTCAAAGCTATTCCCTGAAGACATATTACAAGATGTTATTTCTGGCACTGTCGAAACTTCGAGGAGAAAATTGTTTTAAGAAAACGAGGCTATATATCAGCTGCTTGTTCTGGGGACCTTAGAGTAGAACAATTTTTTGAGAATTTCCTTTTTATCTGAATCATTGATATGATACATCGCACTTTCACGTTGGTCGTATAAAATGTTAAAAAAATGTCTGTATAAATATAATTTAAAAACAAATAATTTTGTTTGGCCAACAAATTTGCACCGGACTATGAAATACATCTTGATCGATAGTTTTGCTTTTTATTTTCTTTAAATTTTGATGACTAATTCAACTCGAATTGTGGTTAAATGTTATTGATTTAACACATTAGAATGTCAAAAACCATAGAAATTATTTTAAATGCAATTTTAATTTCTGCCGCTGTCGAAACTTCGAGAAGAAAATTGTTTTACGAAAACGAGGCTACATATCAACTGCTTGTTCTGGGGGTTTGAGTAGAGCAATTTTTAGCGAATTTCTTTTCAATCTGAATCATTGGTGTATGATATATTACATGATGGTGTATTATTCTGAATAAATTAATTAAAACTTGTACGATAGAAAAACACTTTTTTTTAAAATTAGGAGTTAAAAACATTTATAAAACCTAATCAGTCTGATATTTAACATTAATTTTAAAACAATTTTCATTTGCAATTTCGTTATACAAATAACATTAAAAATTATCCCAATTTTAATAAATATTCTTTATTTAGTTCTACAAAAACTAGTTTTTTTCTCCATCGAATTTCCTTTGATAAAAATTCAGATTAAGAAATTAATTATTTCAGGGAGATTTTTTAATACCAATGGTCTTTGAACAGATTTAATTCTGATAAAATTCTTCACTATTTCTTTACTTTAATTACAATTCTAAGACTATTAATCAAATTTTGAAATGCAAATATTTGCCAAAGGGAATAATATATTTCAGTTTACATTAATTTTCAAAATTTTATTCAACTGAAAAAAAATCTAATATATAAATGTGATTATTTTTTATTTTTATTATTTGACAAGTAAAAGTGCAATGATTTACATATTTTATTATAAAAATATGCACATAATCTAAATATATTTTCTAAAATATTTCATATAATCTTGGTAATCATATTAATACATTCTAGACTATTTACAAGACATCCCATGATACAATGAAGATGCATTAATTTAAATCGGTATTTGCTGGGTTTGTTTATGTCTGGGTTGTTCCAATTTTACAAAATAAGAAATTTCACTTTCAATCACTTCTGACGTTTCTATTTTTTCTAAAAAAATAAAATTTAAAAAAAAAATTAATCTGTTTGTATAATTTGTGGGAGAAATGAGTCAAAACAAGTCGTCTGGCTTTTGTTACTGAGACTGTAATTTATCTTACTTATGTCTGAATTCTTGATTATATATAGCATAACTCATCGTTTTAATCTATTTCTAGATCACGCAAGAGTAATTAAGAATGAATAAACTGATTGTTTTGCTTAATATTTCAAAATATCATAGCAATAATTAAAAAGCGATATAGTAATTATGGAAGTGGTGTTTTGTCCCCCCAAAATATGCATATTTTTTTTAAGGAAGCAGTTATATTATTAGTAGAATCAAGATTTAAATCTGTATATTTTTTATTAATAATGTTATGAATTTTTGAAGCTGAAAATTTAGAATGTTTTTTTTTCTGAAAATAAAAACAATAATTTATTTACCATAAATAATATTGCAAACCTAGGTATATTTTGACTATACCTCATTTATCTTAAATTACTAAATATTACTTTATATACTTTTTCTTTGAACACTTTTGTTTCTAATTCAAAATTTGATTTTATTATATGATTATAAAACTTTTTAATACTGAATTAGTTTGCGATTGAAAAAATCATCAATTTGAAGATTACTGAAATATATCTGACAATTCGGTTTTGTATTAAAAAAGTACTTTTACAGTATTGCCAGTTACGTGCACTATAATTATCATTTGAAAATATTTTTACGTTTTTAAACTGTTTTGATTTCCTAATATCAATAAAATATTCCATGTTTTTATTTATATTTTTAAAAAATACATTTACTGCGTTGCTAGGTACGGGTACCCTAATTATCGTTTGCAAATATTTTTTTTTAAAGTTTTTAAACTGATTTCATTTGTTAACATCAATAAAATATTAAATATTTTTATTAATATTAAAAAAACGTTTACAATATTGCGAGGCACATGTAGTCTTAATTATGGTTTGCAAATATATTTAGGTTTCTAAACTGCTTTCATTTGCTAACACCAATAAAATAATACATATTTTTATCCATAATAAAATAAACATCTACAGTATTGCGTGGTACGGGTACTCTAATTATCGTTTGTAAATATTTTTAGATTTCTAAACTGCTTTCATTTGCTAATGTCATTAAAATATTCCATTTTTTTTGTGAAAAAATAAAAAAAAAATATTGCAATTCTATAACACGTTTTTGAATATAATTACGAAGTTAAATAAAAAAAATCTTGCACATTAATTATCATTAATCTGTGTAAATAAACATTACTGTAAGCTTAGATTTAAAAAAAAGAGGATTAGACTTTTACAAGTTATTATATTTAAATTTCAAAATGAGAATCGTGTGTAAATCATTTATATAATTGAATCTAAAGATACTAAATTCAACTTCTTTCAGACTGTTTAATACAAAACAATACGCCGGAAATATAATTTGAATGTAAATAATTAAATCGTTATTATAACATAACAATAATTTGATCTTGACTCAGTTTTTTAAAACAAACTTTACAAATAATTCTTGCGAGGAAGAATGTTTAATTTAATTTCATATGAAGGTAGAAAAATTTATTTAATGATATTAAGTTACCAAATCAATTATAATTGAAAAAAATCCGCAAGTAATCAACATTTAAGAATGAATGAATCAATATCAAAATCCGTGCATAACTTCACATTTCGAATTGCATAACTAATAACGTTCTGCAGTTATCACTTAGAGACACAAACTATATGTATTGCAGAAATTTCACTTAATATTAAATTTATTTTCTTAAACCAAAAATTTAAAAATAATTCTTGACAGATATTGATGTTCTTTATATTTTTGCCTTTTAATCTAATATTTTCATGTGAAATTCAAAGATGGATATAATTTAAACTTTGTTTTTGGAATTGGGAATTATATCCAAGTATATAATGAATGTGATTTTGTTTTTAAAGAAATTTTTTCAAACATTGTTCGATATTAATATGCAATTTCCTGTCTTAACTTCTCTAAATACTTTGTTTTTATAAAATTAATTTTTTGCAACTGATTTTAAAGGAATACCTCATAAAATGTGTTATTGATTTTGAATTCACAATCTCCAATATCCATCGTATTTTTATTTACTTTACAGACGGTATTTTTATTTTTTACTGTGATTTAAGATATATTTTCTTTCATTTCTATTATGTATCCAATTTTCTCTAAATCATATACAGAGATTTCGAAAACATCTTGAGGAAAATTTGATATTAATTTGGCATTTAGGTTAAATTTTGAGATAAAAGAAAGCAAATGGCTTGTGAAATACTTTCTAGTTTCTTAACGTTTTATATATATAATCTAGTAACAATTACATTACAGTATTTTTCTTTTCCTTTTCTCTAAAGCAATCTTTTTTTTCTATCTTTTAACCTTTTTACATTTTTAAACAAAAAAATTACTTTTCTTGAATAATTTATTATAAATGTATTCATAATCCCTTAAAAAAAATTAATTCATAATCAAGCCAATTTGTAAGTTTAAACTTAACCTCTCATTATACAATCTGTCTGCTTCACAAAATCCTAGACATTTTTCACGCAGAAGGCGCAGGATGTTAATTGCCCAAAGATGGATTGGAATCATATAAGGTTCGAAACATCATCTTCACTCATCTATGCTTGCTTTGTTATCTACAGTATTATTCTTGCAGATTATACAGGATGTTAACTGTCTATTGATGTATTTAAATGATGCAGGGTCCGAATCATCATCATTATCTACTATGCAATTTACTTGCTTCGAAAAATTTTCATTGTTATTTTTACTCACGATAAGATTAACTGTGCATAGATGCATTGGAATCATGCAGGTTCTGAAATATATTCTTTACTCCTTTATGAAATTTGCTTGATTTCCGTTCAATGATATTTTAGCAGACGATACAGGATGTAACCTGTCCATAAATGCATTGGAATTATGCATGATCCAAATCATTATTCCTTACGTTCCATGCAATTTACTTTCTTCGCCAAACTTACACATAATACAGGAAGTTAATTGTTAACATATGCAATGGAATCATTCAGTGTCCAATGCACTATCGCCATATGACAAAATATTTTGAAAATTATAAAGAAATGTATTTAAGCTATCGGTATGAAATTTCCTTTTTACAATAGATTAATTTGCAACATTTTCAGTTTTGCAAAAATGGCAATGACATTTTTCGGTTTTGCGCTCATGCATTGTGTTATGAAATGAGCATTTGATATGTTTTAAGATAAAAATATTTGCGAATTCTATACCGAAAACAATTCATTTTTTTATCATTCTAACATTTAAAAGTGATTTATGAATCTTTGAAGTGTTTTTTTTTTCTTTTTAAAATTACCTGATTTATTGGTTATTTCAAATATGTATGTTACTTGCCATATATGAGAATATGTAGCTTTTCACTTTTATATGTGACTACATTATTTTTGGGAGATATATTGTTCACAAGGTTTCAATATGCGATGTTAGTAAGTCTAATTTTTAAGTATTTTGAACGAAGTATTAAGTAATTTATTTTTTTAAGTATTTTTCCCAATTTTAATCATTAAATGAAGTTTCAATAACTTCTTTCTATTTTACTTATAAATTGCTGCTTTTATCCGATTCATGCCGCAATATAATCAGGTAATTTAAAATAAGTTGAAATGAGAATTCGAATTTCAAATGCTACTTAACTGCCATTTGCAGGCCGAAATTTATTTTTATAGCTTTGAAGATTTTTTTGCATATAAAAAATGATATTTTTCGTATGATCAATCTTGCAGTATCTTTCTTATAGTATAGTATCTTAATTTTTATTAAACTTGGTTATTTGTGGAGTAGTACTGTACAAGAAATTTTCAATTACTGTACAAGAAATTTTGTGTAATAGTACTGTACAATCCACTATTCCACAACTATAATTATTTTTTTTATCACTTACGTGCATATAGCTACATTTTCAACAGCTTATAGTAGAATTTTTTTTCTAGAAGCAATTGTATTTCATAAAATATTGATTTAAGAGAGTCTTAAAAAAAAGCTTTGTATTCTACAATTTAAATGATACAATTCTAAAATCAGAAAAATCTTACAAGTATTAAGTGCCTTAATAGCAATTGGAAATATTTACTGCTTAAGGCGTACGTACACACTTGAAGAATTTTTTAAAACTTTTAACTTTAAAAATCCAGTTTTTTCACAGTAGGTTATTAATATACGTTTAAACTCATTTCAGTGAGAAAAAACCATATTACATTAATTATTAATTAATCAAATAATATTTAATGAGCTAATTAGCTTATTTTTTGAAACACATCTTAAATTCTAATTTGTACAGACACACAATTTTAGTTGGAAATGATGCCTAATATTAATCTTCATGTTGTCTGGCTCAAACAAGTTACAAAAAATGTAGAATTTTTTTTAACAATTTTTTCATCAACGATGAATAGAAAAAGCGGGATTTTTTCTGTCATTTTAACTTTTAAACAGCTATTAAAAATTTATATTTCTATAAATAAAGCTTTGATTGACGCACAAAACATCCGCTATTTCATACAGATTATTTTGATATATAAATAACTGCATTTGGTTAATTTCTTCTTGAGTTATGATTGTTTGAATGAAGCCCCATAGTGGAAAAATATCATTCTTCATAAAATGAGTTTAAAAAAGACCGTAACTAGAGTTTTTAATGAAAGCACCTCAAGAAAAATAATTATAACTCGAGAAATATTTCGAATATTGACAACAAAATGGCATCGTTTGAAAGTTAAAGGACCAGAGAACATTATTAAGCAATAAAAAAAAATATTCGATATTTTGAACGATTTTCGAAGTTTCAAGTGTGTACATACACGTAATATATTTCCTCTTTATGATATTGTTAATTTAAGTAATGTTTTGATTCTTTTATTATGAAGATAATCAATGCCAATATCTTTACAAGTTTCATAAATTTGTTTTAACAAGAATTTCAGATTATGAACTGTAATAAAGAATGCAGCCCTACTTTATGAAAAAAAAATTCCAATCGTTTATAAAATAGAAGAGCAAGGGGAAATGATTAAAAGTTATATATATGCGATAAAGAGTTAATTTTATTATTTTTTGCTTTTTGAAATTATTTACAAGTTCTCCTGTGTAAAAGTTATTCCCCAAAATTCTCTCGGAGATTCAAGAGTTATTTCATTAATGCAAAAATAAACAATTTTTATGAGTCATTTTGATCTAAATAATCCCACTTGTCGTAATTATTTGAATTGGTTGTTTTCTATCCGTCTGAAATTTATTAAGTATCTTCCAAATTATCGTAAAAAGTTCGGAAGAGATCATAAAAATTACACAATGCATTTTACGACTCTTGGAAACTTTGTGGACAGAATAAAGAAGTTTCATTTTAAAGCAGCAGAATTTTCATTGGATATTTCTTTCTTCTGCTTTCAATATCAACCTTCAAAGTTTGGTTGGTTCTGAGGAAAATAAAGGGTTTGACCAAAAATATTTCTTTAAAGAAATGAATCACTCATAATAGTTTTTTTTAATGAGTAAATGAGGTTAAGTGGTATTAGATATTTTTTTTTAGTTTTTAGAACTATGAACAAAATTTTTTAAATGTAATTTCATAAAGGATGAACTCTAAATTGCTATTTCACATAAGAATGGGATAATATCAGTGCGATATTTTCAGTTCAAGATTTTTTTAAAAATATTTATTCCCTTGTGAATTTAAACAACTATAGAAATCTTTTGCAAGAATGAAAGTGAACTGAAGTGATAAAAATGCAATGAGTTAAATATCGAAATTAATCTTTGACTTTCTGAGAACTTGGTTTGCTTTAATTTAGTGATAATAACGTTTCGTTTTAATGTAAACACTACGGCAATTTTGGACGGACCTTGCAATTTTCAACCACGGTCAGATGACGAGGTAACACCTGAGCTATTACCCCCTCTCCAAGCGACACCACACCAATGTGAAGACATTTGGCCCGGACTGATTTAGTGTGCACCATACCCGCTTACATGACGGTTCTTTGGTGGAAGCGGGTCTCGAACTAAGAGCTTGGAACAGCTTGTATAGTGGAGCATATCTAGAAAGAAGGATACATTAAGGACACTATAAGATAATATTGATATTATAATGAAGAACAATTAAATGGAAGGAATCTAGAATTTTCTATCTGATTATTTGGATCTGCTAACACCACTCTTACAAAATTAATTCCATATAACAAAGCATTTTTATTATTCTGTATTTGGGCATGAATTTATTTTTTTTTATCCAGTTAGCACGCCTCAGCTCTCTTTGATTATTTCTTCTTGACATACAAAAAGGCATATGAATAAACATGGACGGATAACTCATAGCATTTACGATGATAAATAACACATTCAAGTCATAAATATATTAAAATTTTGAAATTTTTACCGAGTGAAAGGGTAAAATAAATGCTAACCTAAGCAAATTCTTCTAAAATTTACCGAAATTCTCCTGCCGAAATCCCTATCAGAATCTCACAGAATATAACACTGGGGAAAATGTCACCCTCCCCCCTCTTTTTTTAGTTTTTCCTCTTTTCGCTCTTGTGTCATTCTATGTTGATGCGCTCGTCGCTTCTGCTTGTACATATATCATGCCTCCCGGATAAAATAAAACGAAGTTAAATTTTCAAAATATTTTCTCTCTAACTTCGGCTTTGATTCTTCCTTTTAAAAAAATTATGTTTAGATATGCATATAAAATACATGCGATATCATATACAAACAACATTAAGATATTTCGAGTATTAATAATCATATAAAAAATATTAATTACAAATTAAAGAATCATACGAACAACATTCTATAGAAATTTCTATAATTAACCGTCTTTGCAGAACAGCCTTTTTACCCAAATTAGTGAATTTTCGGCTGTTAATGATTAATATACATCCAACTTTTTTTTTCATTTGATGGAAAAACGTAATATAAATGAATCAATCTGCTTCAAACAGCTATTAGTGCAAATTAAAATTTTTATGTATTAAGAAATAAAATAGGAAGTGAAAATCTTATTTTAATATCCACATACAGTATTTTTTGTTTGAACTTTATCTTTGGTAAAAGCACGCGATTGAAAAGGACCATTTCAGTTTTTATAGATGAGTATACATTTAATTATAACTTTAAAAACATTATTTTCTTCCATTGGCTTAATTGATACTAATCTTCATACCCTGTTGTGCTAAGATCTTATAAGGAATGGAGTTTTAAATAATTATGTCCATAATCTAATGTTTTAGAAAGTCTTCTTCGTTAATAAGATTATCTTTCGACTTTATCTATTAATAGCATCACGTAATAGTTCAGTAAAGTACCATTTCAGTGCTCAAACAAATCGCAAGCGGACATTCAAAATGATTTTCAATTAGTGCTCTAGCAAAGTTAGATATAATTCTATGAAAATGTATTATATTTCCTCAAACACAGGAGAAATCGGCTGCTAACAGATTGATTTAAGGTTTTTTCTCTTTGAAAATGGTGAGAATGTGTTTGCGGTAAACTCTATAAATTATATATTTTTATAAATTAAAAAATAATATATAATAAAAAAACACTACGAATTATTATTTCTATAAATTAAAAAATTATTTCGTTCGAGTAATCTAGTATAAGTTTTTGCGCAATAATATACTAAACAAACAAAAAAAAAGGCTTCAAGATTTTTCTTATTGGAGAGGATTGAACTAAGACTAGCCTTGATAATAAAATAATTTTATTTATATTTTTGGTTCTCCTTTAAAGCAAACCCACATAGCACACCCTGTTACTAAATGTTGTACAATATTAAAATTAATTTCGCAAGTAATCTAGTATATAATTTTGTGCAACAATATAGTAAACAAAAAAAAAATTGCTTTAAAATATTTCATAAGGGTGCATGGTATTATGCAACAATTTCTCATAACATCTCGGATAAGTAACTCTCCACATATATATATTATTACATCTTAAATTATGAACTGCGCAGTCCTTATCCTTCTCTAACCATGA
The DNA here is from genome assembly GCF_947563725.1 of Argiope bruennichi. Taxonomy (NCBI): domain Eukaryota; kingdom Metazoa; phylum Arthropoda; class Arachnida; order Araneae; family Araneidae; genus Argiope; species Argiope bruennichi. The sequence continues at coordinate 48,655,057 of NC_079161.1, read as the reverse complement.
AACGTCTTTTCTCCATGAACTAAGCTTCCCTGTTCCATTGTGTGGGTGGGTGGAGGGGAATAAAAACAGTATGGCAGTAAATGTCGTCTTCAGGAACGCCCGATTTGTTGCCAGACGATGGGGGGAAATTATTCTGCCACTTTTATTTTATTTTCGTTTGCTGAATTGTACTAAACTCTGACTTGAATCAGGTTGAACAACTTTAACATAGGAAAGTTGTTTTTATTATTTTTTTATTTCATTGTTGTGCCCTATCGGTGTGTATATTTCTTTCCACTTTCGTTTTATCTAGGAAAGAAGATTCAGAAGCAAAAGATAAAGATAATATATTTGCCTGAATATCAGATCTCGTTTCGTGAGATTGACACAAAGAAAAAAAAACGATGAATATCCCTACTGGGGTTAATTGACTTTTTAAACGTTGTTTTACGTAAGTTGCCTTTTTAGGTTACTCTGTTTCTAGATAAAAGGAAGAAGTTTTAGAACTGAAATACTGATAGAATATTAAATATTTATATTTGTGTTGAAATGGGATTTTTTTAATTAAAAAAAAGATTTTACTGATATGTATAGATGTTAATTACAGGTAGAGTTTGAATTTTTATTTTATACTAATAGAAAATACACTGTTGTATTTATAAATGCATCGGTGTTGCAAAATTGGGTCTTTAAATGTATTATTAAATAATTATCTTTGGCCTCCAGTTGATCCTCCGGGGGTATTCGCTATATTTAATTTTAGTTAAATCGCTTAGATATAACTTTATGTGAATGGATTCCTCCCAATCGTCAAGCATTACTGCCAAATTATGTTATTTGTCTTATATATGTTCTGTTTAATGCATACGACAACATTTTTAATTGAGAATAGTAGTATGGCATCGTGCCACTATTAAAATATAAATGTGCGATTCGAAATTTTTCAATAATGTGTATTCACTTCTTTATACGTCCCGTAAACCACACAGATAATAAACAAAATCCTTCTCCAGCTCTCGCATAGTAAAATAAAATCACACAATTAAATATTTGGCAAAACTATGACGATGGTTATAATTACAGCAGAAATTAAGTAAGACAGTTAAAATAAGATGCTTTTATTGTCAGATAATTTGATGGCATCATGGCTATGAAGTTATATCCAAATGATTTATCAGAAATCAAATCTAACCGTTATTCCCGGTGGACTAACTGATCGCCTGTGGTCATTAGCAAGAAATAAAGATGTTTTAAGACATCAATTCTTTTAATATATTTCAAATCAGAAGTCTTTCAAATTTTATCATGTTTAACCCTTAACTGGAGAGGTGAAATTTTAGGACATAACAGGGGAAATGCGGTCTACGCGACCACATTTCATTTACACTCATTAAATTTTCTAATGAATGTATTAATATGAAAAACTGCCAATATATTTTTCAAATACGTTTTTACTAGAAAAATGAATTATTTTTGAACATATATATCAGAATTAGTCGAATGCTAACTTTCATGTAAAAATTCTTCTGTACAATTATCACTAAAATCACTTTCTGCTTCATTTAAAGGTGTCTGGGGCACTGCTTCATATTAGTATCAGTAAATTGGATGATATTTCAAGGACAAAGTTTTAGAGCCATCGGCTAAGCCTTGTACAATACTGTAACACTAAAAGGGAGGTGCGGTCTAACAGATGTCGCGCAAAGTAATAGCTGAAATATTTTTTAAAGTATCCGCTGAAACTGGTTGAAAAAGTACATATGTAGTGAAGGTCATAAAACAGGAAGCAACAGGGTCAATCCATTCAATTGAGCTAAAATTTGAATAGGGGTGACCGAAAGTCCATCATTAGCGGTATGACAGACCGCACCTCCCCAGTTAAGGATTAATCTACTGAAATAATTAACGTCCATTAATTTAAGAAATCCAAATGAAATGTAAGCAACTGTAAATAATTTCGCAACGAATAATTTCATTTGAAGACAAATCTGTTTAGAAATATCATTTTTAAACATCATGCATTTTTTTTTCTAAAAAAAAGTACAGATATTAAGAAATTTATTTAAAATTGCTTTACTAGTAGTTTTTATTTTAAAATTCAACTAAAGTAAATTCAATTAAGGTAAAATTCAACTATATTTTTAACTATATTTTTTCAATTTCAATTTATATTTCACCATTTAAAGTTTTGTAGAATTGTAAGATTGAGTTTTCTTTCATTAACTTTCATATGACGCCAAACTTGTTGAAACAAAATTTAATGAAATTAATCTATTAAGTGGTAAGTATGTTCTAAAAATATTTAAATGCTGTATTCTCTTCAAGAACAGAAAAGTGTACATATTATCAAAATTCTCATACTATAGGAAAAAAGCAAAAAAAGAAAAAACTCACAAAAATCATCTTTAAAAACATCAAACAAATAAAATGCAAATGCATAAAAACGACAATGCCTTTTTTTTCTTTAATAATAAATTATTTTATTAAAGAATAATAAAATAACGCGTTAGAGAATGCCACCTATATATATTAAGCCAAAATAACTCAATATTTTAATTCTAATGTTCAATTATCCTACTAAAACGAATGATTCATTTACTATATTTCATTGAGAAATAAGTCATATTTCTGATCATGTCTTGTACTTATTACCAATTCATTCGAATAAGAATATCCAAGAGAAGAATATATACTTCTCAATATTTTATAGTAAATTTATGTACGTATTGAAAAAAAATATTCAAAATGTTAAGAGCATTTTTAAATATTCCAGAATAAGTCCAAACAAAAAAAAAAAATAAACTATCTGGATTTGTATCAAAGATACTTTATACAACGCATGTTCACAAGAATTTTTTATTGAAATATTTTCTGAAACGAAAATATGTAAAAACTTTAGGATTATTTTGGGATAAATATAAAAGAACTATCGCAATTTAGGATAAGTTCACTTTTGAACGTCTTATTCCGTGAATTTTTACAGAGATGAAACCGTCTCCAATATCCAAGACACAAAAAGAAAAAAATTCAATCGACCGATAATCTTCATTCTCATCATGCCATGCATATTCTTCGTTCTTTGAAAGCAATATTACAACTAAAAAAAATATCGTTTGCAGCTTTTTCTATCAAGTGACTTATGACTCCAGCCAAATCCCATCTATAACTGCTTGAAACTGAGACTCAAATTTCCGAATGTATAGAAATGGGATAAGAATATATCTCATGGGAAAATAAGTGTCCACACATCATCCCTACAAGCAATGATGTCAAGTTTTTCTGAGTAGAAAACTGCCGTAGCTCTTTTTTCTACTCCTATTTCCTGTCTACAAATTTTTTTATCCTCTTGATATATGATGCAGCAATCTCAGAAATCCAAACGATAAGCGAGCGGAGCCTATACGCAATTTTTATAAATATTTTTAAGTATATAGGCGGCGTTCTGTTTTAGTCAATTTCTTTGATTCTGGAAAATTACTTTCTGGTGAGATTTTTTCAGGGTGAATTCTAAGAAGAGTCGGAAAGTATAGGGACATTTGAGAAAAGGTGCATCTATTCTAATGATAGAAAACTGAAACATACATTACTTTTCTACTTAACCATCCTGACCTTAAGCGCACTTTTCTCAAAGTTTCACTTTTTTTTTTTTCCAATACAATGGAAAAAAAGTTTTGTGGTTGTACCCGTAATCAATTTTGCACCTCATGATTAACTTCTTCATCGGTTGCAAATCTTTTTCCCTTCAGCGCTTTTTTAATAGTCCAAACATGCGAAGCGAGGTCTTGACTGTATTTTGGATGTTACAACATTTCGAATCCCAACTCTTTTATTGTTTCGCTAATCCCTTGGATAAAATATAGCTGAGCATTATCTTGTTGCAGGTTGACAATTTTCGCAGTTTTCCCCGACGTTTGATTGCAGGTTTCAGTTTCGCCCGTTTTTCATCACCAAACCTTCAACGACTTTCAAATTGTCCCCAGTGGTTGACGTTGATGGCCTGCTTGATCTTTCGTCGTCACATAAAGAAGTTCTTCCCTGTTTGAAGCGTTCTATCCATTGTAGATCTTGATTCTCGATAAACAGCTGTCGCCACATTTCGTTTGCATTTAATGAATAATTTCGGCAGGTTTAACACCTTCCGTAATCAAAAAGCGAATCACTGACCATGTCCGCCTTGGTGAAAATCCGCAGTGGAGGTGCCATATTTAACAGTCTGTACACTTCAACGACTAACTTGGGATTTAGAGTGACACGTTGCATAGAAGTGTTGCCCTCTACACTAATTCAACCCTGGATATTAGCAGTGTTGCCAAACCCTAGAAAGAGAAATTGCAAAAGTTTTTTTACTTTTTGAATTTAACCCCCGGGGTGCACTTCGAAATGAGGATGAGATGCTTCCGGTATGGTGGTTTTATCTCGCCACCCTGGTGGGTACATAAATAGGTTGGGGATCTGGCTTTTCTCATCGATGATGGGACGTACTTCCTTCGGGGAGGGTTGTACCGTGACCGGTGATGGCCCTTAGAACTCAACCATGGTTCCCGCTAATGCTACTGTTGCGGCGGTCTGTCATTTAGTATTATTTATTCGTGTGCCTTCGGGCGGTTCGGAGAGTCAGTGATATGACTTGTTTTTGACTTTTTTTTTTATTATCCTTTCCTTTCGTATAAAGTCTAATATAAATAAAATATAATGAAAAAAAGGGGTCATATTTTGGTTTATTGATCTGCAAGATATAAATAGTTTATGAAAACATCAGTATTCACATATAATCAGTATTCAGATAAGGTATTTCACATAGACCGTTTTGTGCTTAATCCTTTTCAAATCAATAAATACAGTATTACCCTGAATGAAGATTATACCGTAAGTACTAAAAATACAATTTTAAGCTTATTTAAGTTTCAAACCCATCCAATGTTGTAGATATAAATATTATTGCTTATTCTTGAAAACATTATTGAATTATTTTCTACAAAACATTCTTAAATACACGATATTTTCCGCATGCATTAAATTGAATATGCTTTAAAACGTATGTTATATAAATTATATTCAAACATTTTATCTTTCCTGGTGAGATAAATTTAAAAAGAATCCTTATTTAACTAGTTTCTTTATTTCGCAAACCAAATGCATTTAGATTGGAAGAAAACATTCGTGAATATATTACAACTGTTTTGTTTATTTTTTCGTGAAAAAAGCATGCTTAAACGAAAATAGAAGGTCTGTTCGTAATATATTTGAACATCTTTCAACTTTGAATGGAATGAAAATATAGAATATCATACTGTTTTGCGCTTTAAAACAATATTTTGTATAACTATCAATTCATATATTTTATAAAATAAAATGAGATTCAATTCAACACAATTCTATGGATAAAATTAAAACAGATAAATTATATTATTATTCTTTTCAAAGCCGTTTTGTTTATTTACTTTAAATTCCTTTTAATCATTGGAATATATTCACTGAAATTTGTTATCTATACTTATAATAAAGCTCAGTGTGTGTGTGTGTGTGTGTGTGTGTGTGTGTGTGTGTGTGTGTTGGCGCTCGACAGGCCAGGTCATTTGACATAGAGCTATCAAATTTGGTACATGTATACCTTAGAGGTCGGGAATGTGCACCTGAGGTCCCTTTTTTTGAAATTTTAATTATTAATTAAAAACTAACTTTCCCACCAAAAAAATCTTCCCTTTTCCCCACCGCCAAATGAGTAAGGCTTCAATTTCTTTTTTCTCCCAACAGTAATGAGGCTAGGGTTAACATTTTTCGGCGGATTATTTCAAACGATTCTGTTTATTTTCTTAATGTTTTATGCATTTAAAATTAAACATTGTTACTTAATCGATCCTTCAGATTCATTCTGAAGTACTTTTGAATTAAAATAACACAGAATAAAGGAAATTAAAAATGTATAATCTGCCTAGCGTTACCCCAACTGGCGTAGAAAAATTCACGCATTTGCGTTACCTAACTGGCGAAGAAAATTCACGCCTGCGCATTGTTCTGATAGTTGTCATGACAACCACTTTCAACGGATGATTTAAATTATTTTTCGGTTAGTTGTGTACTTTTGTAATTAAATTGTATTTATGTTAGTTATATATTTTTTGTATATGCTTATAGTTTTAAGTACATCGTTTTTTAAGTAGTTTTTTTAAACCTGTTTTAGACCGATTATTTTAAACGATTCGTTTTATTTTCTTAGTTTTTAATGCATTTAAAATGAAACATTGTTCTTTAATCGACCTGTTCATGATGAATCTGAGAAAATTTTGTTGACAAATTCTTTAGATATTACATAAATTAAGAAAGATATTCTTTAGTGCCCATAAAGTTTAAACGCTCAGTGACTCTATTATCAGTAACCATATTATTAAAAAAAATGCTTTGTTTCAGTAAAAAATATTATTATATTAATTGCAGATTAATCATTTACACTTTAATTTAAGAGCATAAATTCTACGAGGGGTAACAGAAAATGAGAGAGATACATATTACGTTATGACTGAAGGCCTTTATAATATTATGAATGAATTATATGATAATCAAAATTTGAAGTTTTAAAATATTTTGCTGAAGAATCTATTAAAGTTGTAATTGCATAAAATATTTAATTATTAAAATTTTAACGAACATTAAGATTGGTGAACCGGCTGGTCGCCAAAGGCGGCTAGTTCATAATAGAATCATAGTGAAAAATGTTCTGGCAGACATTTATGCAGACGATTTTAAATGTAAATCTGCTTTAAATTCAAATAAAATAACATATATTCATTTTTTTACTTAGTTCTAATTATTATTAAAGTATATCAATGAACTGAAGCCATATAATGAAACTATATATGGCTTTAAAATAAATCACCAAAATTACATACACTGATTCGCAAAGCAGAGTCTGCTCGTAGGAGTTGTTTGGTTGAGATTGAACCGTATTTTACCTTATAACATAAACATTGGCAATTCATGACAAATGATAATGTTTTATTATACGTTTGGTTGAAACATAATTAGGAATGATTGTGCACAATTAAACTCGACTAAATGAAATCAAACCAGACCTAAATAAAAGCGATGTTTTAACTACTTTTCATCAGAACATGTCTGCCAGAGTTGCATGATGAAAGGCCAGAACTATAACATGATATGTATTCCAGGACTGTCCATCAAAACGCCCTCATTTTTCTCAGAGCGCAGGAGACTATACATTCTTATGGCGCAAAATCACTCCAGACGCTGATGAACATTTGCGCGAATCCTGAATACTTATCAATGGCATTGAGTGCTCTCTGAGCCCTTCTTGATTCGTCGACACTATTATCAAAATCCAACACAGTCTTGTAGTAAAAAAAAATCATCCTACTTCTTTACTGCAGTGAAAACATGATTCAGATGGGAACTAATTCCTTGTTGGATTTATGTATATTCATCGCCAGTGCCATTAGCAAAATCCAACATCTTTCTACTAAAGAAAAGTATTATCATATTACTATTCTTCAGTCAAAAACATGAATGAGATAGCAACCAATTGTTTATTGGATTTATGCACATCCATCACCAGATCCATTATCGAAATCCAACACTTCCTTCTACTGAAGAAAAATACTATACCACTTTTCTTTACTGTAAACATGATTCAGATGGCAATTAATTACTTGCTGGATTTGTGCACATCCATCACCAGTGCCCTCATCAAAACCTAACACAGTCTTCTACTAAGAAAAAATATCATCATATTACTTTTCTTTAGTGAAAACATGATTCAGGTGGCAACTAATTGCCTGCTGGATTTATGTATATCCATTGCCAGTGCCATTATCGAAATCCAGCATCTCTTTCTTCTAAAGAAAAGTATTATCATATTACTATTCTTCAGTCAAAAACAAGACTGAGATCGCAACCAATTGTTATTGGATTTATGTACATTCATCACCAGGGCCAAATCCACCACTTCCTTCTTCTAAAGAAAAATACTGTAGCACTTTTCTTCAGTCGAAAACATGATTCAGATAGCAATCAATTGCTTGCTGGATTTGTGCATATCCATCACTAGTGTCATTATCAAAATCCAACATCTTCTTCTACTAAAAATATAATCATATTACTTTTCTTTAGTGTAAACATAATTCAGATGGCAATTAATTGCTTGCTGTACATCCATCACCAGTGCCATCATCAAAACCCAACGTCGTCTTCTACCAAAGAAAAATATCCTCATATTACTTTTCTTCAGTCTAAAACATGATTCAGATGGCAATCAATTTCTTGCTGGATTTAAGTTCATCCATCGTCATGTGATTCTTTGCGATTTCCTTGGAAGAGTCCATTCTGCATTCAGGGTTGACTTTCCTAAATACTATTTTACTTTTGCAAACCGTTTTTGTCACAGTGACTCAAAAGAACACCAAATTATAATCACTCCTCCCTTCTCATTTTATCCATCCTTATATTTCCAAATATTTTAGACAGTTAATTTAAAAAATGTTTACTTTATTTGCGGGAAAGAAATGTATTTTCTTTAATTAGGAAAACTGAAAAAATTTGCCGCTTTAAAATTTATTACATTTTTCTTGTAGTACATGAACGCAAGGGACTTTTTAAAACTAATATAAATTTTTCTTGTAGTTATCTTAATTATTATTACAGGATTAAATGAATGGAGTTAATTAGAGGAGACTAAAGTTTGTGACATAAATGGGAAACATGAAAAGAAAAAAAATGACAGTTTTGATTTTAATTCAGTTATGTAATTTTGAATAAAGGTGTGCGATTCAAAGCATTTGATTTTACTCTAAATGAAAGCAGGATTATATTTCTCACAGTATTATTTTTCCAGATAGAACTTGAAGATTTCTTTTATAGATAGCAGGCATGAAATGGTTAACGATGAGTGAAAATAATGCGCTGAAACAAATAAAGACTTTTCATAGGTTAATACTCATTAATACAACATGCAGTAATTCAGTGTTTGTCCATAGAAGACTTCAGTGGAAGAGATATTTACAAATATGTATGAGGTTTAATGTCCCTCATACATATACCTAGAACATAATAGTGTTATGTTCTAGCAGTGCAGTAAGTGTCATCCAAATGACTTAAATGCAATTGATGTTCCAGCTGTTTATCTACTTTGTTTACGTCTATAAATATTACCACAATACCATCAAAAAGCTCCATTATGTGACAAACTCTCAATTCAATACATGTTCCAATTTCACTTTAGATCTACTTATTAGATTCAATTAAATGTACAAACTGAATTGTTTTCAAGTTAAGCTTTATAATTTCAGAAAATTATTTACCATTGATATCATCTAATAATAAAAAAATACTCATAAATCGAAATTTTATCAAGAAGATTTTAGAAGTAATGCCAGTTTATAAAATTTAAAATAAAATTATCGTAAGCTTGCATACCCTTCATTTCTATCTACCAAGTAATCGATACATCACGTGAAAAATACAATACTACGTATCCGAGACTTATCAAAATCAACAACCATCTCCGTACAGAAATAGGATTTTGAAGTACCTTTCCTATTTTGGAACAATGTTTCATCTCCTTATCTTCCCTAGGGGTTGCAGATAAATTATCGTCTTTAGGAGCATAAGAACGCCAAGGCACTCGCCAAACGATACTTTCTAATTCACCCTTGCGGCCAATCCATAAATAGATGGACGCGACCGTAAATTTTGGTTTTTATCCGTATACTTTATGATAGGTTTAGCTTCGAAGAACCCTACGGCTAGAAATATTTGACATTGCAGTAATTCTAAGAAATAACTCTTAGGGTGCTTCAATTTTTTTTCATGCCCCAAAGTAATACGATGCTTTTTTGCCTAAGGAATTAATATTTCATGACGGGGGGGGGGTATCTGATTTTATTTGATATTTTTTATTTGAAATGATATTGATGATATATTTACTGTATTTATGTACTTTTCGAAAACTGGTTTAAAATGGACACCTAGCTTTTAATCATCGTGAAATTATATAAGAAACTATCCAAAAATCCAAAAAGCAATAATTATGAACTTCAATAAAACACAATTATTTCCTGAACCAAAATAATAAGATACAGTGTATTTAGAGAGCGCTAATGTTGCTAGAACTAAAACACAAATGAATTTAACCAAATTAGAAATAAATATTGAGCTTATTGCAAAAAGAACCCAAAAGAAAGACATTATGAATCCAGCCTGAAGATTTTCTCAAGTATCACCCTCAGGCAGGGATTTTTTTTTTCTGTGAGAGGTTTGACTTTCGTCCAAAACTATTGACCCCTCATGACCTAATTATATATTAAATTGTTTATTATATATCGACTAGTAAAAATAGAGCCTCACTGTCTACTAACACTTCCTTTTAGTATGTTTTTATTATTTATGATTTTTATTATGCAACATAGAAAAAATAACATGTTATAGAGAAAATGAATATAACACTTAAGTGCGCACCTTAATATTGAAAAGGAATAAATATTACATATGCAATTATCACCTAGAGATATATACAGGGATGAGAAGCTTTTGGTACAGTGGTTGGTTCACGATTTCAAGATGTGTACGTAGGTTATTGATTAACCATCCAGACGAGACAAACTTGCTAACTTTATTTGCATTCTACATTTATATATACAACATAAATAATGAAATATGGTGATGATACACCAAGTATAAAACTAGACGATTTTGTTACAAATAGTGGAAAGGATGTTGTGCAGTCGCATTACCCCCAACCACGGGGAATGTAAATGCCATAACTAAAAAAAAGGATTTATTTATATGCATCAAATTTGGTATGATATTTTGTGACTATAAGTGCTATTTTGTGTCAATTTCCCTTTAATCAGTTGGTTAAATCATGTCAAAAACGCAAATTCTATTCTATTTTCTGATAATATTTGCCGGCATTAATCTCTAAAGACTTGCCAAGGATTATTTGATACATTCAGTAATAGTGCTGTATTTGCCCAAAGATTAATATTTCATAACCTTTGTACGTCAATGCCATGCAAGAAGTTCTCTGAGATAATACAATTTTTGGAGAGTATGGGAGAAAGTTTTATGGGACCACTCCTGCTGAATTAATTTGGAACATATGCTTTACCTTTTGTAAAACCAGGATGATTCTTCTTCCTCTTTATGTCTGTAACCAGCCATATTTGAAGAATCATTGCAAATAATAGCCATGATTCTATAATACCAAAACATGCATATGGATTGAATTATTGTTAATGTAAAGAAACAACCATAGTCATTTAATCAGAGTATCGAATAGAGAAAGACAAATATCTATTTGTTTACAAGATTACCTACTCATAGAGTATTTTCGAAGTAAGAGATTTTCCAAGACAAACTAAATCTACAACGTTAAACAGCATATTGTCCAATGTATTGTTACGAATCTGTCATGCGGCTTCCCAGTATAGTTGGTTCCATAATAAGAAAGAATGTTTTACAGTCATCTGCATTGGACGGACTTCGGGTGTCACGTCGGAGGTCCCGAAGCTTGGTGACAAACTTGGCGACTTGGCTACGAATTTGGCGACTTTGGCGTCAAAATAGATTATACCCGAACATCGAGAATTTTCCCGATCCTTCCATTAGGAACCGATATATGCCTCGAACGTTCCTGATTGGTTGAGAGGCTTCTAGCCCCGCCTCCTGAGACCTATAAAAGGAGCTGCAGCTGCCGGGGAGTCGTCGTGAACCAGATCGGAGAGTAGTCGGAAGCGACAGAGAAGAGTGGTCGGGATCGGCGGTGGAGAGTAGTCGGAATCGACGCTAAAGAACTGGCCTTCCAGAGATAAGCGGAGCAGCGACAGAGTGAAGCTAGTGCTGAACTTAGCTGTGCGCTACTGTCTGCAGCAGAGTCTGGTTGTATGCTGCAAGTCTCGGCTGAAGATAATCGTCTTCTGTGCTGTATATAGTTGTTGTCTTTGTGCTGTCCTGAGTGTCTTCGTGTAAATAAACGTCGTTGTTTTATTTTCTACTGCCGCCTGCTGATTGAGCGTTCTTCACACCATATAACTCCCACTATCCAAACGAACCCCGGAAATTTCGTAACAGTATGTTTGATGTTAAATATTCTAATGATTTATCTGGAATTTTGAAGGATTTATCCTAAATTACATTTCATGTATCTTATAAAATTGAAGTACGGCCATGTTCCTTAACCAATATTTTTCATAGCAACTAAAACAATAATTCTTATTTGACGAGTTCATTATTTTTTGTTTCATGTCCCAAATGATCAATCTGACAATCCTTTTTCAACCTTGGCCATAAAACGCCCATCCACATTTTCGAACTAAGCAATTCTGTTTTATTACTGGAGGAAACAAAAGAACATGGCAGAAAATGTCGTTTAAAAAACGAAATTTGTTGCTCCGCGCTGGAAAAAAATTGCTCTGTCTGTTTTTATTACTAACCAGTGAATAATATCAAAGTCTGATCTAAAACAGGTAACATCACTTTAATTCTGGAGAGATTTGTTTTATGTGTATATGTAGCTTCAGCTGTGTGCTTTGGTTTGTAGAAAAATGCGAAATGAAACGTTAAGAGATTGTACATTGGCTTTAACATTAATTTATTATTGCAAGAATTAAATAGTAATTAATGGATTTCTTTGTGCTTGTAATTCGTATTTTGCTTTACTGTTTTTTAATTACATTTCTGATAAAATAATTTATCGTCTTTAATTCTAAATTTTAAAAAAATAGTTTGAGGAAATGAATGGTATTTCTGCTTTGATAAATTTTGATTAATTAAATTTAGTTTGAATTCTTTTATCTCATTACAAATGCAAACATTTCAAAGTTTGTAGATATTTTCTTATATAAACTATTTTTAGAATTTTAAAGGAAAATGAACGATCTCTTTTTCTTTTAATCAACTTTTGTATATTGAATAATTTAATATTCAAAAGAATATTTATTAGTTTTATGTAAATTTTGGGTTTTAATTGGTATGGGAAAATGTATCTAAAATGCAAATTCGATTTTCAGTTGCTATTAACTGCATTAGTAGGATTAATCGCCAAAAAAATTCACCAAAGACCGTACGATAGATTCTTTAAATTCATGCCAAAGAGATATTCCGTATCCGTTTCCATTCTGGGATAATACCTTTATTAGAGATATCGAGAAAGTTTTAGAAAGACTACCCCTTCTGGTTGATAAAAATTCTTAATATAAATATAATAATATTGAAGTCATCTTTACCTTCATTCCCTTTAAGGGAAATAAGACTTTTCTTTAATATTTTGAAAGATATGTCTGGTTTCGAAAAGAAAAAAAGTTTTTCATTTTAAAAATATTATTCTTCAACAAAATCACTTCAATAGAAATTTAAAAAAATACTTGTTTTATAATCTAAAATTGATATTTCCTTTTTCGTAGCGAATAAAATCTTACCAGTTTACCGAGATGCCTTATTTTTCAAAAATCACTTATCAAATTAATAACGTATTGATACTTCATCGAAAGAAAAAAATATTTTTTTAGCAACTTTGAATTTTATTCCAGGTATTGAAAAACAGCAGTTGTGGAATGAAATAATTTATTAAGAAAAATATTATTTTAATGTCCGTCTTAAAAACTATATTAATATAAACATCTCAGCTGAATATTTCGTTACTGTTTAACAAGAAAAAATTTAAAGAATATTTTTACTTAAATACCCTTCATTTATTTCAGATTAAAAGTATTGAAAAACGCACAAAATTATCAATAATAATTTTACTTTAAATACGAATGGATGTTTAACTTTTTTTGTATGTATTTGAGAACTGTTGCCAATATGGAATTCTGGCAACTTTGCTATTCGATTTAAATAACTTAAAAGGATAGAATGTTTAGGAAGGGAAAATACCCTACGAAATGTTGTCCTATTTCATATAAATATTTACATAAAAAATATTCTTATTTTGTTGGTGCACTATGCTTTTTATTTCTGATGATATGGAATTAAATGTTTGGAAGGCATATGAAATGGAAGAAAAAATATTTTCGGTCTTTTAAAAATGTAATGGGAAATGACTATTTTTAAATGGGACTAACTTTTCTGAAATAGACATAGAAAACAATATAATTTATTGTTATTTAACTTTACATACATTTTGTCTTTAATTCTCATGTTTAAGTTCTTCACCATCTAAACTAAAATGAAACTTGGATTGTTTTTCCCATTTAATCTGCTGATTAAACAATGGAACATTTAAAATTAAGTCGATTTTCTTAAATAATTTTATATATTGATGCAGAATATCACATTATGGGCAAACATTATATTCAAATAAAGTTTAAGAATTAGTGCAATAGAATCAATTTGGTTTTTAAAGCAATTACTGAATTGTAGACGAAATAAATATAAGTACATACTGAATGCCAGAGATATATTTTTTTTAATTAAAATATTCTGATCTGTAGGGAAGTATTTTTTCGTTTATGTCTTTAAAATACTTTGTACATTAAAAATAAGAAATAATTTATCTACTTTAAATTATTAGAAAGATAAACTCATAAAAGAAAAAAAAATATTGAAAATTTTTACTATCGAAATAAGGAATAAAATTATAATATTCTTTTGCAATAATATTTAAGAAAAATTAATAATATATCGTATTTAAATAAAGACTCATTTTTTAATTTATTGATTTTGCAAAATGAAAAACACCTGTTTGGGAAACATTGATATTTGAAACAAAGTCATTGCGCGTATTACATTTAATATAACGGGTGGGCAAAGAGTTCGTAAAAATTTTAAAAATTCATAAAACCGGAAAAAAATGGCCAAAATAAACGGTTTACAGGTTTAGCATTGATTGGTCACAAGATTACTTCAAGATTAGAAAAAAACAAAAAACAGCCGACAGATGGCACTGGAACAAACGACTTAGTTATAAATATGCAAATCAGACAGATTACAAATACTTACGCTCTAGATTAAGAATTAGTTCTCCGTTGCCTGCCATGAAAATGAGCAAGAATATTAAGTGGTAAAAGGTAAAGTTTTATTGGTGAAGCCGTTTTACATGAACCAGGAATCAGCGACTGTTGTTCTTCGTAAATTCCAACTTCAGAAAAATGTGAAAACTATAAAAGGACCTTTCACAGTAACATACCTCATAAAGCTTTATCAGCGTTGCAGCCAAAATGGAAATATTAGTGTCGAAATCCGCTGCAGGGACTAACAGTACACGGGAAGCCGGCAGAAGCCAAGTTTCCATGGCCTCCTCGGTTTCTTGATCTAACACCACAGACTTGTAGCAATGGGGAAATTTAAAATCCCAGGTGTATCGATCTCATCCATCCAATAATTCGGAATTGAAAGATGCAATCAGCAAAGAACTGTCTTATATACAGCCGGACATGCGGCACTCTGACGTCGCTGGATTTGTGACAAGCCTGCAATGTGTTATCACTTGTGATGGTGGAAATGTGGAACACATATTTCTATAATAAAGGGTTTGATAACATTATCATTGTTATTTGAGTGTCTTTTCTTTCATTTATGTACGAAACGCCACCTATCGACTTTTTTGTTTATTTTTTTCTTATAATAATAAAAAAAATCCCATGACTTATCGATGCTAAATCTACAAACAGTTATATATATTTAATGTTCCGGGTTTTATAATTTTTTAAAGTTTTTACGGACTTTTTGCCCGCCCTGTATTGTTTATATTTCCGCATTAGTAAACATAATTTCACAATCAGTAAATATGATACCGTAAGCACAGAAAATGCAATTTTGTGCTTACGATAGATTCAAAATGGTTCTTCATAGTTTCAGGATATATTATTTTGCTTATCCATGCTTGTATTTTCGAATAGCATTTAACAATTTATAGATAAAATATTCAGAAGTTGCTCATGTATTAAACTTCATGCCATTTTAAACCATGCTATGCAATATATGTTCAAGAAATTTTATTCTTCAAATTTAAATAAAAGTATTATTCTATGAAATATTTATTTCGCTTTTTTTACAGTACAAATGGATTCAAATTAGAAAAAAGATAGGAAAATATATTTATTTCTAAATAATTCGCTATTGTTTCTTTAGTAAAATATAATATGAATACAAAAATATAAATTTTTAAAAATTCGAAATACATTCTTCCTGCTAATAAATACAAAAATAATGCCATTACCATTGCAGCTTGGAATTAACAATTATATTAATGATAAATTGATTTATATGGATGCATAAATAAAATTGCCTGAAGAACATATTAAATAGTTATTTTAGTTATCACTAATATGGATTTAAATTTTTTTCAACATTTCTGTTATATCCTTGAAAACATATTATTCATGAAGAAATATTAAAATCCATTTATAAATTTTTCAAACAAATTGTAATTTAAAAATATTTTATCGACAAGAATTTTACTAGACAAACGATTTTTTTCCCTTGAAAATTATGTTAAATCTTTAAATAAAACAATAATTGATATTTGTAATGTGATTTTTTTTGTTTATAATTCCAGATATTATAAGTTTTAATTTGAAAACTGTTTTTTTTTATTTATAAGACAAGAAATTAATATTCGGAATATATTTTGATTTTATGCCACAATATTCTTTCAAAAATTCTTAACTGTAGAATAATGAAATTAGAAACTATTTCCAAATATCCACAATTAATTAAAATGTATCTTGCATTAATTACTTTAATTATCGCTCAGTTTTTAAATGATAATCGGAGATTAATTTTTATGATCCATATGATAAACGTAAAGTAATGAAACTTTACATGGTATCGATTATAAAAGCAATCGACTTATTCCATCTTATAGGAAGGCATGCATTTCTAATAAATTTATATAGTCCAAATAAAGTAAAACTGCATTTACTGCTTTATTATTTCACAATTTTTGACAGCATTTCTCTGATATATCAGTGATGGTATAATTAAAAATCTGGTATAATATTGTTATTGGTAGTATGATGGTCAAATAAAAAAAACCCATCAAACAAATGTTTTTTTTTTTCATAAATATTCCAAATATGTTTATTTTGCTTTATTTACTTTACTATTGTTCTGTTTTTAAATTAATTTAATAAGATTAATATCTGTTACGCAAATATAACATGTAAAATGATGAAACCTAACATGGTATCGGATGTAAGTAATATACTTAATCTTACAGAAATTGTCCCTAGAATCCAAAACCAATCGTCGTTTAAAATTAATGTATATGATATCTAGTTTCAAAGGGGGTGGAAATCTTGGGGGGGTAGGTTAAATTTTTATTTCATCATAACTTTTATGTTGAAAATAGAAGAATAAATTAAAGTAGCCAAATTAGCGCTTTATTAAGACGAGCATGTTTTAAAAGTTTCTCGTTAGTTTCGTTAAAGCTTTCCGTTTCGTAAAGTTAATTTTTATTGCCAGTTTTGAAAAAAAAAAAACTAAGCGGAATTTCTATTTTTCTTTTATTTCTATAATTAGAAATTATATTAAGAAGCATGAACTAAAAAATAAAAGCATGAATAAAGCAAATTAAACGAAATTAAATAAGGTGAAAGATTTAATGTAAACACTACATAAAAACGATCAGCTTAAAAATTTTCAGAAATTGAATTATTTCATTCTTTTTATTTATATATATATATATATATATATATATATATATATATATATATATATATATATATATATATATATATATATATATATATATATATATATATATATATACATATATACATATTTTAAATAATTCTCGTTATTTTGGAGCTTTCGTTAATTTGATGTCTGCAACATTACTGAGATACTATATTTAAATAAATTGTAATAATACAAGACAACCATTATGGCTTTAACTCAAGTATGGGTACTTATATTAATCCAATAATAGCAATTAATCATCAGGTAAAGATCGGCGAGAATATCATGTTTGTTTATTGACTATACTTGCCAATGACACGCGGTAAATTCTGACGTTTGCAGATGGCATTCAGTTAATATATACACAAGTCCGGATGAATATTTATTTTTTTTTGAAAAACTGATGATAAATTTACTGTTACACCAATTAATAGTTATAATTGAAATATTTAAATACACAAGAAGATCTTAATTTCAATAATAATTAAAAACGCAGACGAATTTTCCCTCCAATACAAAGAAAGAAATCAAACGATAAATTCAGACCTTCTACCATAAGGCATTATTTTTGTCTTAATTGAAGGAAGAATGTTTGCAAACGGTAGTCAATTTCTTCAAATATATACATATTTTTTTTAATCTAGAGATGAACATTCAGTTCTTGCCGGCTAATACAAACTTTTGGTACTTGATAAAAACCTCAATTTTTCAATAATATAAACATTGTAACAAGCCTAGATTTGTATATTATTTTTAAAAGATTTGTAATTTGATATTGTTTATTTTGTAATAAACACTGAAATATTCGATAGCAATGTAAACCTTACTTATGGTTGCTTTAATATGGAATATTTCATTTTTACTTCATCGTAAAGGAAGAATGAAAAGTTATTCTAATGGTCAAAAAATTCAAACTCGAGATTTTAACGAAATTCTTAGTTTCAAATTTCGAGTCAGAGAAACATATTTTGGCATTATATCTGTCTGTGACAAAGTTAACTCAAAAACGCTTTGAGGTACGCAAACAAAATTTTGTATACGGTTTTTTCACCAAATTTGCAGATTTCTGTCAAATTTTGAACCAAATCTGTTTGGTGGAAGTCTGTCTGCCCGGAAGATTAAGTATAAATTGACTCGATAATTTCAAAAAAACAAAGCGCTATGTAAATATAATTTGGTACATTGGTTTAGCATCCAAAATAGGATCTCGTATCGAATTTTGAACTAAATCTGTCAAACGGTTGTCCATCTGACGGTACGTACGTGTTTTTGCATGTAAATGTCATGCACGCAATGACTTAAAAGAATGAAATTCGTTATATTGTCATATGACTGGCTACTATTATAGTTCCGTGTGAAATTTAGGTGTGAACCGGGCAGCAAAAATGTGTTCAAAACACGTATTTTTAAAATAGATTCATAAAACATGGTTGATTCAAGCTAAAGATCTGTAATTTATAACTGTCTTCCATGGTTTTAGTGAATACATTCAAGGTATTCGTGGCCTTATCCAATGTTCACAATTGTATGGGGGGGGGATGTAATAGAAGAGTATCCTAGAATGTCTCGGAAAAACCATTCAAGTTTTTTTCCTAAGAATTGAAAGGAATTTTAAAATGGTAACTTAGATTAAAAGGGAA
The DNA here is from genome assembly GCF_947563725.1 of Argiope bruennichi. NCBI lineage: Eukaryota > Metazoa > Arthropoda > Arachnida > Araneae > Araneidae > Argiope > Argiope bruennichi. Next base: position 48,635,807 of record NC_079161.1, on the reverse strand, counting down.
ATATCTTTGGCTTCCAGCTTATCGAGAGGAATAAATATATATTTTAGCCTAATAACTTAGTACAATAAACCTGATCTTGGTGTGCCTGTTGTGAAAATAAATATGCAAGCTGGAATGTTTTTCAAATACTTATACATAATTTCAACAAACTATTTAAAAGTGATATCAAATATTATGAAAGAGATTCCTAAACTGAAATTTTTACCGACAGACAAATTCTTGAAGTAATGTCAGGCAATAAAATTTTAAATAAAATAGGCAAACAAATTGCGTACAGTCCATTTCCTTAACTTCTTCCAAATAACTAATACAGCAGACATAAAAATAGCCTAAAAGATTTTTTTTTACCGGAAAATCAGCAATTATCTTCATGTCTAAATTTTTTTTAAATATCCTTCCTATTTTGCAGCAACATTTCATCTCTTATTGTAGCTGTAAATATATTTTTGCCTTCATAGTATGGGATGACCAAGGTACTTACTAAATGATAATAATTTGTAATTCTCCCTTGTGGTCAATCCGTAAATTGTTAGACACGATCTTAAATTTTTGGTCCTATTAGTTTTGCTTTGGAATTCTAGTGGCATGAAATATTTGACAACAAATAATTCTAGGAAATATCTTTTTAAGTTTTCATTTGTTTTTTTCATCTTCCAACATATGTTTTTTACTTTCTTATATACTTAGTGTATAGATAATAGTCAATAGATACAATATAGATATAGTAATAGTCAAAAAAAATTCGAAATACAGATTTCGACGAATCTCTGCGTTTTAGACCTTTCTCAATTAGAAAAACTCATTTTTGGAAAATGTCTGCGACAATGACACCTAAAACACGCTTTGAGCAACCGATCGGAATTTGGTATGCGATCTTTATGCAAAATTTGTACATTTCTGTCAGATTTTGAACAAATTCCTCTCAGAGGTCTGTCTGTCCAGCTATTCGAATATAATTTAACACGATAACTACAAAAAAAAGAGATAAAATTCGATACTCAGAATTAATAATTATAATCAATCAATCCTTTATCAGATATTGAGCTAAATCCAACTAAAGATTGGTCGTCTGTCGGTATGTACTATCCGAAACATATAAACAAGTTATTTCCAAAAATAATGACTCAAATATATCAAATTTGGTACGCAATTTTTTGACTATAATGGCAATTTCTGGTCAAATTTTTATTTCAATAGGTTGTGAGAAGTCCATCTAAAACGCAAATTCGATTTCTGGATACTATCAACCTCATGCCGGAGATAAATCGCCAAATAGCTCGCCAAGCATCACAGGATAGATTCAGTAAAAATGCTGAATCTACTCCAAAGGTGAATATTTCGTAGCTATTGCACGCCAGGACCATAAAAGGCGTTCTCTTGGGTAATACCTTTATTACTGAGTATATGAGAAAAATTTGGGGAGGATCCTTCCGCTGGTTTGCTTAAGGGCTAAGATTTCATTGGGAATAATTTGACGATTTAGATATAATTTATAGTATATATATATATATATATATATATATATATATATATATATATATAATATAATATAATATAATATAATATGTGTGTGTGTGTGTGTAATGATATTTTAAACTCTTAATTTAATCCAAATTATTTTCCAAAACATCATCTTAATTTAGCCCATCGTAACTTCATTCAAAAATATTCTCTTATTTCGTGATCCACTTCCACTTTCAGTTTAATTAATCCCTTTTAATAAATAATGCGACATCAGAACAACGTTTCAAATGAGAGTCATACTTCGGTACCCTTGAAAAGGTGTCAAAGGTCATGCCCTCGGCGCTTGGCCGTCATAATCTGTTCGTCCTTTTTTTTTCGCTCTTCTTGCTTCTGCTTTGTGCCACTTGCGTTTTCTTGTATATAATCATGCCTGCCACTCGGAATAGAATAAAACGAAATTAAAAATATCAAGTATCTTCATTGCTTCTAATTTGCATTCTACTTCAACCAAAATATGTTACATATTATTTAGTCGACAGGATTCGAAGGCAAACACATCTTCTATTATATTCTATGCGTAATAGAATAACTGTTTTATACAAAAGAGGAAACAAATGTATTTATGTGCACATTGCAGCATGCAAAATATAAGCATTGCATAATGCATCTGCAACTGAAAGGCTCATCAGATGTGGGGATCATAAAATTACGATACAGTTTTTGACTTTTCACTCCAAGGTGCTAATTAATTAGTCGAATTACCTCCTCTTTCATCCAAAACATATTTTGTACATGAGGAATTTAATTTCTGTTTTGTGCTGTAGCTTTGAGAGTTATTAGGATTTCCCCGCATACTTTGTAATGGCTGGGGTAATTCCGATATGGTTTCATAATCCATATTTGAGAATCTTTTGAAGTCGCTTTATATACTACGATACGGCTTTTATCAATGAGCTATATGTTTTATAACTGCATAATCAATATTTTCGCTACGTTCTGGGCAGTAATTTGCTGTACTTAAGCATTCAAGATAATGTCATTAAAGAGTATTACCCAAAATTCTGTAACATCAAAGCATTCGATCTAGCTTTATATATTGTTTATGAGAAAAATCAGCTCTAATAATAATGGTTAACATGAAGGAAGAAAAATATCCATCTTTTTACACATCCTTAAAATAAACTTAGAATAGGCAAATTTTCAAGACAAACTCTAAATGTTCGACATTAAACTGTATATTACCCAAATTTTAAAAATATTAAATTTTATGAATTCATTAAAATATTTAAACTGATATATCTTGAATTACAATCATATCTGCAGAATTTCTCCATTTTAGAAATTACTTTTTATGCATCGTACAGAATGGAATAATGAAAAGTTAATTTATCGACATTTTTTCACAGCAACTAAGGAAATACTTCCTCTTTCAATGAGTCTAATACTTTTATGTTTCGAATTCTCAATCCCACGATCCTTAACCATCCCTGGCCATAAAACCTCATTCACCTACTTGCACTAAGCAATTTTGTTTTATTGCTGCAGGAAACAAAAGAGAACGGTAGAAAATATCGTCCTCAAGAGGGCCCAATTTGTTGCCGTTCCGTGGGTAAAAAATTACTGTGCCTGCTTTTTGTTTTATTTCCACCAAGTGGATAGTACTAAACTCTGATCTGAAGCTGGTAGAAACCACTTTAATTTTGGGGAGGATTTTTTTTGTGCCCTGTCTATATATGGCTTTAAATATGAGTTAAGTTTTGTTAAAAATTATGGAAGATAGATTACCGATTTAATTTTTTTTCTCTTGATCGTATATTTTATTTTGCAAGAAAAAAATGGATAGCATTTCGTTGTGGTTGTAAATTGGAATTTCTATTATTTATAAAAATTTATTCACTAATTTACAAATTGTCTTGATGGAAATTAATATACTAATGTTAGAGATAAAATTTTGATTATTTATACTTGGTTCGAAATCTTTTTTATCGAATGCAAGAATTTGCATTTTATTATGCGTAATTATTAACTACTCTGTTAATTTACAAGAACTATATTTTCAAACTAAAAGAATTAACAAAGGTATTGTATTATAAATGATTATTTGTATGTATTGAATAATTAAATTTTCAAATCAAATGATCATGCAGTTTGACAATATATTACTCGATATTCAACAAATTATATCCAGCTCAAATAAATAAGGTATTACAGTTATTTGTTTTATTAATTTATTTTAATATATTTGGAGTTAATGCCCAAGTTCTGCTTAATGGGATGGAATGGAATGTCCTTAGTTTTATTAAAAATGTCCAACTTAGTGTCGATTTTATGACTTATATATTCATTATTATTCAAAACTTGATTTAAAATCTTTTTGGTTTTTAGATGATTTATGTTTCTAAGATCTTTACTGTAAGTTCACCAGTTCGATGCCATGACATTTCTGTATTCCATCATAAATAATGACTACTGCATCTGATTTAATCTTGAACACTTGTGCACATTCACTTTAAACATGTTTCCTTTTCAATCGTTAAGATTTTTTTTTCTATTTTTTTACTGATAACCTGGGGTAGATACTGATAAGCGGGGTAGTTACTGTTTATTCCCATGTTGCTGGCAAATCCAGTTTTAATTGAATTTTTTGTGCAACTTTGAACACTATAAATTTTCTTCTGAATAGGTTTTATTTGTTCCTCCTGGGCATACATTTTATTTGTATTGTATTCTCAGCATTACATGAGTTTTATAAGACAAGTCCTTATTTTTCATGTAACTGAAGCATTTGGTTTCGCTTTTTTGCCCATGCCGTTGCACATCAGAAATTTCTTGCATCATTGTTAATATTCTCCTGAGCAAATACTTATTGAAGTATTTGATTCATATTATTCTTGCACTACTCTATAAATATTAGTAAACTTGCAATGGATTAAGAGCCTCAAAACATATTCATATTCGATCGACTTTTTTTTTCGAAATATAACGGAAACGATTTACAGTTATTTCAATATTTAGAAAAATCTTCTACTTTTGAGCCCTATGAAAAAAAAAATCTTTTTTTTTTACTTCCAATTTTCAAAATTAAAAAAAAAACTACATTTTCTTCTCATTTCCCATCATTTTATGACTCTTAGCTGTCTTTTCATCTGCTAAGGGATTTTGGGGAAGACGATAAGTACCATTTAGCCCCTATTTCCCCCCCATTGGTTCATACAGCAAAAGTATATTCTTCAATAATACATGATATGAAAAATTTTTCTCAATATTGCATAATATTGTTGAATATGCATAATACAATTTCGCACAGTATTGTATTATAGTGTTGAATATTGATTAATATAATATCGCACAATTTTGTATAATATTACAGACTATTGAATAATACAATATCGCACAATATTGTATAATATTACTGACTATTGAATAATGCAATATCGAGCAATATTTTATATTACTGACTATTGAATAATACAATATCGCACAATATTTTATAATATTACTGACTATTGAATAATACAATATCGCACAATATTTTATAATATTACTGACTATTGAATAATACAATATCGCACAATATTTTATAATATTACTGACTATTGAATAATACAATATCGCACAATATTTTATAATATTACTGACTATTGAATAATACAATATCGCACAATATTTTATAATATTACTGACTATTCAATAATACAATATCGCACAATATTTTATAATATTACTGACTATTGAATAATACAATATCGCACAATATTTTATATTACTGACTATTGAATAATACAATATCGCACAATATTTTATATTATTGACTATTGAATAATACAATATCGCACAATATTGTATAATATTGAATAATACTAAATGACACAATATTATATAATATTGTTAAATATTGAATAATACCATATCGCAAAGTATTATATAATATTGTTGAATATTGAATGAATATTCCATGGCATTGTATAATATCGTTCAATATTAAGTAATCCCATATCTTACTATTGTATAATATTGCCGAATATTGAATAATCCCATATCGTACAGTATTGTATAATATTATCGAATATTGAATAATCCCATATCGTACAGTATTGTATAATATTGTCGAATATTGAATAATCCCATACCGTACAGTATTGTATAATATTGTCGAATATTGAATAATCCCATACCGTACAGTATTGTATAATATTGTCGAATATTGAATAATCCCATATCGTACAGTATTGTATAATATTGTCGAATACTGAATAATCCAATATCGTACAGTATTGTATAATATTGTCGAATATTGAATAATCCAATATCGTACAGTTTTGTATAATATTGTCGAATATTGAATAATCCCATATCGTACAGTATTGTGCACCTTACTTCTCAACCTTGTTCATCTTGTTACCTCATGGACTTCCCCCAATCCCCGATGATAGTCGTCAACATTTCAAAGAAAAATTCTTAAAGAAAATTCGTAAAGCATAATTTACTAGGGAATAGCCATTGCTCTCGCATAATCTTTACAAATGGTGGATTTTTCTGAAAAGGAAACGTCATTGATTATTTTTTATTACATTGTTCGTCATTTTATACAGTTTTGTTCCCTTATATATATTATGCAAATATCTTAAATGCCCTGGAGATACTTTTAAGATTTTTCTTTTTATTAATTTGGAAATATATATGCGGAGTTTATTTTTTATAGTTTTATTTAGTGAAGAACCTATTTCTTTGGGGTATTTTATGACAAAAGACCCTTTTTTGTCTCATCCCCATCATCCCCAGGGATAGGAAGAAAAAAACTAATTTTTTTTTTATTCACTAATTATTTAAGCGCGAAAAGAATCTAATTTGATAACCGTTATAATTCAATGAATAACTTCAATAAGAAATAAAACAAATTATTTAAACCTGTAATAACATTTTTTCTCTACTTTCATCAAGGATAAAATCATAATACAAGATTCAATTCATTCTCTTTATCTTGAATTACTTATCAAGATAAAAGAAAATCCCATTATTCAATAATTAATTAGATAAAAATTTGTTTTAAGTCAGAAATCATTTTTAATTACGTTCTAAGTAAATGTTGAGTGAAATTCATAATATTTTTAGGCAAAACCTTTTAATAGTGTAAAATTATTAAGATTTTTTTATTTAAATTGTAATTAAAAAACAGTGGTTTGTAATTTCATTTTTAATCATTTTACACTCTTTCCAACTATTTAAATATATAATTTATTGATATAAATATTTTGAAATCTTTTCTGAATTTCACTACCAATTTCTAAAACATGGTAAATGATTTAAATGAAAATTGCAATAATAATGGTAAATTAATGGATAAAATTTTTTAGTTAGGTGCTTATTTTCCACCTTTTGTTTCAGTTTTAATTTATAATTTATTATATAAATTACAAAATCTTTAAAAATATTTTTCCCTGATTTTACTTTTAAAAGGTCTTAATGTGCTGAAAAATATTAAATAAAATTTATAATTTGAAATGAGAAGAAAGTTGTTTTTATTGAACCTTTTCCACTTTTTCGTCCTGTTTTAATTTATAATTTATTATTAGAAATATTATGAAATATTGAAATATTTTTCCCCCATTTCACTGTAAAGTATCTCAAAGTATTAAATAATCTACGCAAAAATTATATTTCTAAATTAGCTGAAAATAATTACATTTAAATTATTTTTTTTATTTTTCTTTTAGTTTTGTTTTAATTTTTCATTATTAACAGTATGAAATCTTGACATTTTTTAATAAATTTTATTGTTAGATGACACCTAATAATTTAATTCAAAATTTAATTAAATCAATCGATTTATAAACCGTTAAATACTAAAATTATAAAATAGTTTATTTTCTTCAAGAATCCAGAAGTACTCTACCATACCAAAAAGGATTTTTTTTGAAATTTACATCATATAATTAAATTTACATTTAAAATATCCAAAATTGCCTTTTCGAGTATTAATTTATGTTCTCAAAAAAGAACTTTTAAAATACATAATCTATATTATTTGACATCTAATTGCTTGTAATTTAAACAATCTTATAATTTGGGTATTATATAAAAATATGAAAATGATATGACTTAATTCCTATCCGTATGAATATAAAGCAAGTCGAATCTCAGAAAGTTAAATACGCTTATCATGCATTGGCATTTATTTTTTGCTAAAATTAATCTGATCACTATTACGATTGACACTGTTTTTATTTTGAAACTTTAAAGTTTGTAGTTTTATAGAATAATGCTTTTTAAAAGGAATATATATTATCTGTGCTTCCCTAAGAAATATATTCAATTACTGTGACATAATAAAATTAAAATGATCCACAACAATTTGTATTTGAATCCGCTATAGAACTACTTGAATCTACTTTAATACTTGAAAATTTGTTTGGAAAATGTACAAACGATTTATAATTTTTTGGTATTTTCTGTTATAATATATCATAGAAACAAAGACTCTTTTTTAACTCGGATGTCTATTCTCTATATTAAGTGACGCCTTATCTTAACTTCGGGTTTAGAACCTGCTGTAATAGCCAAAAAATCGCCAAATTTGACTAATATATAAACTACACTGTCATATTTTTTCCAATTATTGGTGATAACGGATTACCTGGTGAAAAGAGGCGCTAGTTACTGGTACTACTCTTGGAACAATAGTGTAGCACAACATTGTCTTCAGAAATACAACTCTCATTTGTATCTTAAAACATTAGACCTCATTTCCATTTTTTAAAATATTCTTTTTTTTATTTTCAGCATTTTTTTTAATGTTTAGAATAAGTATAAAACAATTTTCCTCAAATTCTCCATTGTTTCACCTTTTGTTTATCTGCAGATAAGAAATTTAAAAATAATCTTATTACTTAGTTACGTCAGCCCAATATTTCATTGGAAAGTTTTTTAAAAAAATGTATTTTTATATGCAGAAAGGAACGCACACTGTCATTTTATTTAGAAATAACATTTAATAATTCCAAATATCTTTGAATTATATAGGAACATGAAAAAAATATGCAATAATATTTAGTCTTAAGACTGTGTGTGTGTGTGTGTGTGTGTGTGTGTGTGTGTGTGTGTGTGTGTGTGTGTGTGTGTGTGGGTGGGTGCGTGTGTGTGTGTGATATATCATTCGGTATGTATAAATCTCAGATGCTTTACCCAGCAAATTGTCAAATCAAAATAGTATCAACAAATAAATAAAAATCGTTATTAGAATTTAAGCAAAAAAATACTAAGCTTTCTAATAAAAATAGATTTTAATCTTTTCCATTTTTCTCAAAATTGAAAGTATGCTAAAATAAAATGGTAATCCTCTTTTGACTTTTTGTTATTTACAAAAGAAGATGAGCTGTAATCTATCAAAGTAGATAAAAAAAAAGATTAATTTATAGGCCAAAAATGGTCTTTATTGGGCAGACGACTTTTTTTCGACGTCATCTTATGTTAAAAGCGTCAAATAATAAAGTATTAACAGGATTAATTCATTTTTTTTATTTAAAAGTGGTATTTTGAGCCACATTCTGGCAATTATTTTTAAGCAATTTTTATTTATTTATTTTTTTTCTTTTTGTCAAAAAAATCTCATTTTTTGAAAAACTATTTAATCTTTTGTCACTTAAAACCCAAATATATCAGCATTTCTTTGTATCAAATTGACACATGATATTTTAATTACAATAAATAAAAATTTATTATGTTTTTTAACATAATTGTGTGTAAAGTAATAACAGGAATAAAAAAAAGGGAGAAAAACGAAAAATCTTGCGATATTTACGTATAGGTGGAAAAAAAAATAACAAGTTTGATGTCAATTTTGAATAATCCATTTAAGTAAGCATATAAAAATAGTTACACTTAAATGATATTTTATGAGAGGGATTCTTACCAATCATATGTTTCAGCAATACATATCGTATCTTTCTTTAACATTTAATAAAAAGTCTAAAATATTTCAGAACCTAAAACTTATTTAATAATATAACAAATTTTAATATGTAGTCAAAAATATAGAATTATAATTGTTTCCTTTGATATAAATAAAATAAATTATAAATGTGAAAAATATTGAAGTACGTCTTTAGGCGCCGTAAGAGAGGTTAAAGTTTCATAAAAATGAAATTTTTGCTACATTTTAAATATTTTTATGAAATAATCCACTTTTGATTTTTCTATATATATATAATAACGCCCAAGACTTGTCTCTTGGTATAGATAAGATAAATTAAAAATGTAGAAAATATTGAAGTAGTCTTGAGGTGCCGGAAGGAGTAAAAGTTTCTTAAAAATCCACTTTATGTAACTTTTCCATAGGGTTTCTGCATGTCTCGATTATGGAATAAAAAGTTTTAAATAGGCGTTATAATGTGAAAATAAATATAAACGGTTTTAATATTGCATTAAAATGGTATCCAGGGCACTGAGTCATCACCGGAGAGGATGTTGTTGTTGTCTACGTGTGGTGACAAGTCAGTAGCTTTGCCGAGTTCAATTCAGTTGACATCTCCCCTCCGTATATTGTGTAATGGATTAACGTAACTGATTTGTTAGTTTGTATGATTTGTTGTGTATAAAAAGACTCAGTCAAAATTAGTGAAGACAAGATAAATGTCAGAATGTCCTACTTACTGTTTTGAAATACTACTGTTTTATTAGATAATACCTTAGAATTGCTTTAGAGGAATGATCCTTCTGTTAGTGAAATATGTGTCACTTTAATTCCTGAAATAGAACAACTCAATATAAATCACCATCCATTTGTTTCATATCATTCATTTCATCATATCATTCAATCATTCATATCATTTTTATTAATTCATTTTATCTCAATATTAACCACCATTCATTCATTTATTTCATATCATTTCTTATAAATTCATTTTAACTCAATATAAACCACAACCATCATTTGTGTAAATATTAATGTGAAATAGTTTTTATAATCTACAGCGTTATCCGTATCCTGTTATAGTGTTAGAAGCTAGAATATTGGCCCCAAGTAACATGGATCGTCAAGATTCTCACTTGATGATATATCCTAATTCACTCTTGGGACTATCGTATAAATAATTGGACACGATTGTAAATTTTCCGCCTTATCCAAGTTTTAAGATGGGTTCGGCATGGAAGAAATAGGTGGCCACGAATAGCATAATTCTTCTGTGGAAATAAGATTTTAAAATGTATTTTATGTTTAACCGCAGCATTTCTTCCCAGTATCCCTTCTTAGGGGAATATATATATATATCGTTGTCCTGAGATCATGAAAATACCAAGGAACTTACTAAACGACAGCTCCTAATTCACCCTGAGGGTTTGCCCATGTATAGGTAGACATATCCATAAAATTTCAACTTTATCTGCGCTTCATAAGAGATTTAGTACTGCAGATCCCAGAGGTGATGAAATATTTGTTATCAAAGTAATTCTAAAAAATTCATTCTTGGGGGATTTTAAATTTTTTAGAGGGTATGATATTTTGTGTCGAGGTTCTATAAAAATATCGATTGCGAGCGTTTAAATTTAGACATAAGCTGCTAGATTTCAATTGGGATTTTACGGAATTGTAGATGATAAGGATTGAATCTTGTCTATTACAGGTAATTATTTTTAACATTTTTTTGAACCAGTTTTATATAGAGATTTTAATTATATTGATAATGAATTTAATTTTTTTTTATATTTCTGTTACATAATGATTTCTATATGATAAAGAATGAATCAATATCAGTGCAATAGAATTGGTAGAAATGCAAAAGTAAAAAAAAAAAAAAAAAAAATCATTAAAAATTTAAGTATCGATTTATTTGTTAATTTTGAAAAGAAAAATGTGATTTCCAGGAAAAGAAAGATATCAAAATGTATATACTATCCCATATCGTGGAACAAATTACAGTTTTTTAAATACTACAAGTGATGTTCAAATTAAAAGTTACGAAATGACACTATAAGTGTAAATGAAGATTTTATTCAAAGTATTCACCATAGACCTTAGCAAAATAATCCCATTGATTAAGAAGCCGAAGGATTCCTTGTTCCCAGAATTCCTGTGGCCATGACGAGACCCAGTCCTTCACAACTTCCTTATGTTCGCCATCAAAGGTGAAGCGCTTCCCTTTCAGGTGTTTCTTCTGGGAACCAAATACATGAAAATCGCGGGGCAACATGTCCGGGCTGTAGGGCGAATGGTCCAGCTGCTCCCCCTTGAACTTGGCCAGTTTCTGCTTGTGCAACCCTGGAGACTAGTGTATGTGCGTTATCATGGAGCAGAACCACACCCTCCGTGAGTAGCCCCGGTCTTTTGTTCTTGATGGACTTGCGTAGTCTTCGGAGTGTCTCATAGTACACATCGGAGTTAATGGTTCTGAAAAAATATCTGTAAGGGAAGCGCTTCAACTCGGACGTAAACGCAAGGACGTTGTGAAGAACTGGGTCTCTTCATGGTCACAGGAATTCTGAGAACAAAGAATCCTTCGGCTCGTTAATCAATTGGATCGTTGTGCTGAGGCCTATGGTGTATACTTTGAAGAAAGTCTTCATTTATATTCACAATATCTTTTCGTATCTTTTCATTGAACAACCCTTGTATAAATAAATAAAATTTAATTTAACTACAGATCTATAATATGAATCATATGATCACATCTTGCATTGCAATCATTTAACAATTTCTTTTTTTGTCATAGTGTTGCATACATCAAGAATAAATTAATTTACAGAAAACAGTTAAAAGCTGCATAAAATACAATGGGGATAAAAATTTCTAATGATATACCCAAATTCTTAGTTTCATCAATCCAACATAAAATTTTTGACTTTCCGAAAAATGGACAAATTCTCCAAACATAATTTGTTATGTAATTAAGAGAAATTTAGAATTTTGATATTATAACCAAATATGAAATTGAATCCATCTGGCTCTTACCTCAGTTATCGCCTTCATAACATAGAGATAAATTCATTATTTTTTTTCTTACACAGTTAATAGAAACGGGTCGAAAATTTAATAGTTATAATATTTTCCTTCATAAACGGAAAGATGAAATATAAATTGATCTTAAATTAAATCTTGTTACATTTTTACTATGAGACTTTGGTAAACAACATTCCTATTTCACTTTGTTTGGTTGATTGTACGAACATTGTACGAACGGTGGAATGGTCAACTTTTCATCATATTCTCACTCAATGTCCCGATTTTACTCCTGATCGAATAACTCACTTTAATTCGTCTATTTTAAATCTACGGGACCTGGTAGGTGAGTAGCCTCACTCAAAACTTTTTGACTTTTTCAAAAAGCAATTGGCTTTCTTCATAGTATTTAAAATTTGAGTTGCTTTAAAGCTTGTGTCAAATCGTAATTAGTCATCGATCAGACTCATGTGGCTTACTACTTTAGAAAAAAAATGTTACTTACATCTATATGTCATTTTACATGTTAGAGAATATTGAAATTAGGATTGTCGCTTAGCTCCATTGAATCATACGAATGATGTTGTTCCCTTAATGGTGGATTGACTTATTGCTAATGCTAAACAGGGACCTTTTTCATGATTCGAGATCATTTTTCTATATGCAAATGATATAGAAAATTATTATATATTTTTTCTGCAGAAAACCTATTTTTCAGCATAAAATTAAAGAAATATTCCCTAGAGCATTGATTTACTTTCTGTGCTTTTAGCACACGCATGTGGCTTACTACTTTATCAAAAGGATTTTACCTATTTCTATACACAGGTTTATTCCATTTTAGGGAATACTAAAATTAGGATTGTCATTTTAGCCCTATTGATCCATATGAAGGATTTTGTCCCATGTATGATGGATTGACTTATTGCTAATGATAAACTGTAACCTTTCTTATGATTAGAGATCACATTTCTATATGCAAGAGAATATTTGGTGCGTGGTTTAACACGCATTGCCAAATTTACTTTAAATTAAAGTATTAAAACATTTTTACTTAATGAAAACTGTCAGCCATATAAATAAAAAAATATTTAATTACAAATTAAATTAACAAATATATATAGATCATGATACATTGGCCGTAATTCCATCGACCAGCACGAGGCAGAAGTTCTAAGCCAGCTGGCGAAGGCAGGAAGTGAGTCACTCGTATCCGTTGGAGAGCAAAGTTCATCTCCAAAGGTATGATTGATGCTTATCGCCAGTTGGCGAAACAAACAGTCATTTATCGCCTGTTTGGCCGCTGCAAATATATATAATATATGTGTGGGTGTGTATATATATATACATCATAAATGTTTGAAGCAGAAGGCAGGTTCAACGATAGCGAAGAGACTTTGCATTTTTAAATTCACTTTATTCTCTTTAATCCATCCAGGGAAGGCATAATTATTTACAAGAAGGCGCGGATAAGGCACGTCCGCTCGCAGCAACAGATTAGGCAAGAAGGGAGGTAAAAAAAAAAAAAGAAACACATTATCCCTCTCTTATATAACATGAGATTTCGATATGGATTTCTAACACGTGTTGACCCCAACCGGAACACCTCACACCTTGACAAGGGAAACAGAGGGAACTTTTAGAAGAATCTGTTTACATCAGCGATTCTCTATCCCTTCACTCGGCACGTGGGAACCGCTGACGCAATTATTTTTACAAAGTTTAAGTTGAATTAATTAAATAGGAAAAGTTGAATGGGATCAGGAAATAAGAGAATACTTTAGAATGACTTTGACATGGGCTGAATTAGGTTAAAAATTCAGGAAATTAATTAGGATTGAATTAAGTTTTAAAATATCTTTACATATATTGCAAAAAATCTGCGTATCAGCAGAGGATTATGAATTTTGATTAAATGCAAATGAAAGTTATAAATTTTTGAACACCATTGATGGGACCATAGATGAATTTTAAAATCAGCAGCAAATGCAAAATACTGTAAAACTAGTGAAAATAATTTGAATATTGTATTGACTTTTCCTAACTTATATTTGTATTTGCACTACCCTCAACTTCAGAAAAATATTGTTTATTCATTACACAGAAAGAAAATACTGCTCTTGCATTTCTGCAAACATTTTTCATAACATCCAAGAAAATATCAGTATTATGTATGTATTTTTTTTAATTCTATAAACTCTCGTTCACACAACTCATTTTAATTTCTGACCATAAAATGCCACTTTCGTTTTCTCTAAGCAATTCTGTTTTATTGGAGGGTAGGGAGAACTTAAGATAAAACTATTGTCTGGAGGAACGTCCATTTTGTTGCCAGGCAATGGGTAGAAATTACTGTTCCAGTTTTTATTTCATTTTCATTCAGCGAATAATATCTAACTTTGTTTTAAAGCAGGTAAAGCAGTAGAAAGTTTGTTCAGTTTTATTTGCTACGTATCTTTTTCTTTAAATCTAAGAAGGAAATTTAGAAAGTAAACGACAGAGCTAATGTATTTGCCTTAATATCAGATTTTATTTTTCCGGAACGAAAAGAAGGAAGGAAAAAGGATGGACGAATTTCATTACTAGAGAAATTGGATTTTGCGGAGTAGTCTTGCTTCGGAAACCCTTTTCTATTACTTTATGGATTTCGGCATTAGTAGGATTCGATGCTTGATGAATTTCTTGTTATTTAAATTTGAATTAAATCGCAATTTTGAGAAAAAGTTATTTCATTTGGATGGAAAAAATATGTTAGCTATTATATGAAGGTCTGTTTGGGAAAGAAAAATATTCTCAAACTAGGAGAGCCGCATATTTTCAAACTCCATTGAACCTTAAAAGTAAGCTAGAATGAAGAGAAAAATTAATTTATTACCAAAAGTTTTATGGATGCATGGTTATTTTTTGACGTAATCACAATGAAAATTCAAGAATTTATCATATTGTCCCTAGTGGCAGACATGTATTGTACAAAACTGTATTATATTAAAATAATCGCTATATTGTATAATATTGTTTTTATTGCTTATGGCATTTGTCATAGACAATTCCACTGGCGAAAGTAGCGATTTTAAGCCTAGTTTCAGAGTCTCTTGTTTTAGTAGTTTCATATAGGGCCAAGAGTACGTGTTAGCTACTCATCCATAACAGCCCATTTCACGAGGATCAGGAAACGATCACCTCTGATCCAGTACTTCCAGTAGTATTGTTCCGATTTGGAGAACTTTGTGGGTACGACAGATTTATACGTGTACCAACCACCATTTACACGGGGAGTCTCCGACAGGCGGGGTTCGAAATCACAACACAAGGGATGCGAATCTAACCAGGCTATCCTGACCTTCGTATAACAATGTTGAATACTGAATAATATAATAATGCACTTTTAAGGTTAATTCATTTGGGGAAAAAGTGTATTTGGATTTAATAGTACTTTCACTATGAAGTTTAACTCTTCAGCACAGGCATCAATTTTTTGAGCATTTGCACACGCCAGGGTCATTTTGACATCAAATTGTCAGACACTTACTCATTATCTTATTGATTATTTATAGAAAAATAATATATGGTCAGAATATATATAAATGTTTTTATTTAAAAAACAAATGCTTATTTTAATAAGAAAAACCAAAATTGAATTAAGCCCATTTTTTCAACATCTTTTCTGTATACAATTCCATCCACCCCATTTCATTCATATTAAATTTACTATTTTTTAAAATATAAATAGCTTTTTTCTGTACAAAAATATTGGAAAAATAAGAACATCTACATTATATGTATACTTCGCGTTTCAAACTTTTTCGAAAAAAAAAGCTTAAACATACCACTTTGAAAATTCATGTTTCTTGTCTTTCATTTTTATATACATACTCAAAAAAATTTTTTTATTATTTCTCATTCAGAATAAAATGAAATGTTAACTTAAATTTCAAGATAATTTATTCATATTAAAAAAAATGCGTTTTACGTAATGAATAGTTACATTTTTCAAGCAGAAAATGATTTGATCATATTTTCTGAAACATTCAGAAATTCAGTTTTATTTCGATTACATGTCATGATCATTTTCCAAAATTTCATTAATGTATAACGAATCTGGAGTATTCTGCCTACATGTAGGAAAACTTGTGAGAAGATTTCTGTATATATGCTGCTAACCGACCTACTCATAACATCAAAAGAATCTGAAACGCTATCACAAGCAGTGGTCAATTTGACCCCCACCTTCTTGTAAGAAAGGGGGTACATTATTCATGTTCATTATTCATGTATAGACATGGTTCATTGATCCTAATAAAGGTATAGGAAGTAAAAAACGAACTTTTATAAATTCCTAGAATTTCTAAGCAAAAGAGAAAGTCTGTGGTCAAACAGACTCTATGAGTGTGCTAACGAGTTAAAAATGGCGCTGTCGAAGTAAAACTTTTAATTTAATATAATAAATAATTAATTTAAAATATGAATTTATTTAAATAAAAAATGTTCTTGAGAAAAAATATGTAATTTTTTTTCTACATGCATTTACAAAAATATCAGACAAATGCTACATTTTTTTGATATTTATTCAAGTTTATAATAGTCTTTTAAAATTATTCTTAGCTTAATTATGTGTAAAGTTAATAAACACGCTTATTTCAGGAAATTCTTATAAAATAAAGAACTTAGCTTTTCAAATCATCTTGTAATTTTTTCAGCAAATATTTTAAGCATTGCAGCATCAATTAATCTTTAAAAGAACTTAAAATAATTAAATGTAAATCGGCTTATAAATTTTTGATGAATTTTAAAAGAATGAAGTCTTAACTACATGCTTAACATTTCTAAACAACTTCGTAAAAAATTCTGTATTATGTTTATAAATGCGAATCTATTCAAAAACATGTAAGCAAAAATCCCAGCGTTTATAAATACTAATGTTAAATGTAATGTTTTAGGACTTTATTGAAATTATCATTAATCATTAATTAATGAAAAAAGGGTTGATAAGCATATATATTATTAAATATCCAACTCTATATATAAGACGAAAACTATCATAACGTTCACAGGAACAGAATAAAATTTTGGTTCAAGGCATGTTGAGGTATGCGCGCATGAATCATGTGGAAAACAACAATTAAGCTCTAATAGTCACGGTTACAGTGACAAAATTTCAGAATTTTTAAATAGCAACACCAACTTTTTTATTATTGGGATGGGTTTTCCATAGCAAAAGCAATAAATATCGTTGGAATAGTATCTGTAGACGAAAATCATCCTTTCTAGACCAGATAAAAAGAGAAAGCAACAGAACAGAGACGTGAAGTTCAATAGATTCCTTTAGACATAGAACATTCTTTGGTTCTAGGCACCATCTGCCGCGTGCAGAGTATCATCGTGGTTGACATAGCTCAAGTAGAAAATTTATGAAACACAATAAAATAATTTTTTTTCTGTTGTTTTTCTACTGCTATTGGTAATTTTCTTTATTCTACATAGATCATTTCTGATTTTCGTGCCTTAACTTTTAAATTTCAAGTTTATCGATAAATGCAATATTTTCGAAGTCGGAGGCTGAAAAGTGATTTCAAGCCCTAATATCAACAATTTATGTTGCAAGATAGTGACTCGGATGTAAAGGAATCTCTACCTGTGCCTTCCAACTTGCAGGAAGGATTTTTTTTTTTTTTTTTTTTTGTAATTAGCAGAAGTGAATGAAATCCAAGAAATGATAGCCATAAACGAGTGGTAAGCCGGTTCGTACGTTTTTTGAGAAACCTATTCCACAGTTTTCTTAACACTAGAACGTCCGGGATTTCGATTATCCTTAAACGGCTGCTGGTGTCGTTTCGACACCGCGATGTAAAATGCATAAGATAGTTGTAATAACTAAATAATTGCAGGACTAATGTTCAGTAGGATTTCGTTTTAAGATTTTTTAATATTATTTCATGTAATTATCATATATTATAACCCTTTATATCATAAAAAAACTGTAACAAAACAAATTACTAGCTTTCAAGCAATCTTATGTCTTCATCGGAATTTAAATTATTACAAGACAGCGCACCACCTTCCTATTCATTCTCAGAAAACTCTCGCAAGAAATTAGCAATTTCATAAGGGCTTAGAACTTTTCTACGAGACATCGTTTCAGAGTATCTGCTCTGTACAAGGTTCCAAAATCGAAATTTACTTATGAGCAGATAAGCAAATGCCGTGTAACGAAACACTTGCACAACAATTTTAGAATAATTGATTCATTGCCGTTGTGAACCCAAAACAATGCGTTCAAGGTCAAACAAATGTGAGATAGTACTTTGGGAAGTTCGTTTCATTTAGTGAACTATCGTTTGTTGAATGGCAGCTATTTATAATGATAAATTGCCTTGGTGTCGAAACGACACCAGCGGACTTTCTAGGCATATTTAGTTGCAAAATCTCTCCTAATTAACTTAGAACCACAAAACATTTTCTGTGTAATCATGGAAAATGATTGAAAGTCACAAAAAAGTTTCAAATTAACTTCTAAAAGGCGGAAACGAGAACAAACTGAACAGCACCGGTGTCCAATCGTCACCGACGGACGTTCTTCTAAAAGCTTACGAAACGGTTTACGATTTTTCTTTTCAGCATTTGAACTATTTGCGTAAAAATTTAGCTGACATTGAATGTTAGGGAGACGAAAGCTTTCAAAAACGCAATTAGTATACATTATGATATGTAGACCCCTTCATTTTAAGAATTGTGTACAAAAAATAAATTTTTTGCTCCCTCCAACCACCCCGTCAGCAAACATGATCTCGCCCGATATCCATCAATGACTTCTCGAACACTGGGGGTGGGGGGTCTTTCGAATATTTGGAATTCAGAGAGGGAAATGCTTTATAGAACAGAGCAAGTGTCCTCAAAACGCATCCCGACAACAATAATGTCGAGTTCTGCTGAGGCACTAGGTTATCTTTTTTTTTTCCCCTGTAGTGTGTTTTTTCAGCTTTTCCTTTCCTGGCTTATGTTGCAGCTATCTCAAAAGCCCTGAAGATACGAAAGCGAAGCTTTTTAAGCTATTTTTTATATTTATGAATGCACGTATATAAACTATTTTTTCTCCTGATACTAGAAAAAACTGCTTTGTGTAGAGAACTTTCTGATAAAGAGTACTAGAGGGGAAAAAATTCTTTGTCCCGTTTCCTCCCTTTAGGGAAATATTTTTTGTTTTTTTCGCTGAGATTAATTCATTGAGCACAAAGAGAACAGTATTGAATAACCATTCTTTATTGAAGAGTCATTTTAGTAAGAATTAAATCATTCTGAAAGATTGTTTATCCTTTCAACTTGAATGAAATCGTCATTTTCTTTCAATGACTTTGATGATATTTACATTCGTTTCAAGTCCCCAAAAATAAGCAAATATTAATTAATATTCAAAAAGAGAAGAATTAATTCTTAAAGATTATTTAACCAAACCAGAGTTTAAGTAGAAACACTTCAGAATATTATTGGGTAATATTTTTGATTAATTTCTACGTGGACAAATAATTCTTATTATCCAGGTAGCACACATGTTTGTTTTCTTAGTTATATTAACGTCCCGTTGTAAAGCAATACTAGAACTATTTAGGGACGGACCTCGTAATTTTGAACCGCGGTCAGATGATGAGGACGACACCTGAGCTGGCACCCCCCTCTCCATACCACACCAGAGAGAGAACGTTTGGCCTGACGGATTTAGCATGCAACAGACCCCCTTACACAACGGTTCTTCGGTGGAATCGGGTCTCGAACCTGAAACCTAACGGCTCACAAGCCAAGACCTTACCACTAGGCCACTGCGGCCCTGGTAAACAAATATAAAGAGTTTTAAAGGAGATTTTTTTGTCTTTTTTATCGTAATTCCACTGGAGGGAGAAGAGATCTTGGAGAATTATAAGGGACATCTGTAACCTAAGAAGCTTCATTGGTCATTTTATTATGGTTAGAGATTTCAAGGTTTGACACAAAATATTTGCCTTATGCTTATACGTCGTGCTCGTAAGTACAAACAAAATCAACCAATTTTTGTTTAAAAGCGATATATGACGCCTTTGTTTCATTGGTGTTACTTTCTTAGAAGAAAGGCTTTAAATGTCGATTTTATTTGCATTCGCATTCTTAAACGTCAGAGAAAATTCACATGCTGTCTAATGATGTAATGTAATCACTTTAATGGTGATTTTTCAACATTATCTCTTTTATCAACAGGACATTATCTTTAATAGCAAGTCACAATAACAGGACGGTGTCTTAAATACCCAAAAGCAATAAGATTACAAATTTTGATTAAACTAGGTGTCTGGAGAAAATCAGGTTCGGAACCATTTCTATCGATGCTTCGGATGGAAACGATCCATTAATTATTGTCATCTTTGGTAACGAAAGTCTCGAAATCCCAGAATAATTATGCATTTGTGTCATTCGACGTAGTTATGAGTTATTTTTGCTTTATTTCAGCGTCGTAGAATTAGTGGTATATAAAACAGCGCCAGTTCTATCGATGCTTCGAATGGAAAAGTTTATTGACTACTGAAATGTTTAGTAGCAAAAGTCAAGAAATCAGACTAATTATGCCTACGGTTCCTTCGACGTAGTTATGAGTTATTTTTGCTTTATTTCAGTGACGTAGAATTAGTGGTATATAAAACAGCGCCAGTTCTATCGATGCTTCGAATGGAAAAGTCTATTGACTACTGAAATGTTTAGTAGCAAAAGTCAAGAAATCAGAGACTAATTATACCTACGGTTCCTTCTATGTAGTTATGAGAGTTATTTTCTAATGATTCCAGAGACGTAGAATTAGTGCTATATAAAACAGCTTCAGTTCTATCAATGCTCCGGAAGGAACGGTCTAATCGTTATTGAGATGTTTGGTAGCTAAAGTCGAGAAATGGTTCTTTCCTCTAGGAACTAAATCATAGCCAGATAGGATGAAATACAGTAGTTTTAATTCCAAAGAACAAAACTCTCTCCTTGGATTGGCTCATAATTGGTACATATACATGTTTAAATCATTCAGTTGTTCTGTCTAACTGGCACTGATTCTTGCATTTCTTTAATCATGCCGCTGGAAACAAGTTATGAAAAACACTGATAACAACATCGAAAGAATATGCAAGCTATTACATATGCTGTATTAAACATGAATTATATTGCCGCCTCTATTAAATTTTTAGTGTATTTAAAATCATAAATAATCCAATTCCGTTCTGAATTCTAATCCTCAGGAGACTTCCAGGAATAAAGATTGAGATTCTATGGTTAAAATGATCTTAGAAAGATCTTAAATGGGGATTTTTTGCTGTTATACACATGCAGTAAAAACGGGCAAGAGAATGTATACGGATGTACCATCGAAATGACAATTTAACGTTTAGAAGTGATGTTCTAAAAATTTCAATAGTACAAACATTTTTTTTCAGCAAAATCAAGTAAAATAAAATTTAAAAAAACTTTAAAATTAATTAAAACTGTGACTAAGTTTGAAAGGATATTTCTATAGATAGATTGTATACACCATTATTTAATTTCTGTACAGTTTATTTTATAAAATGGTTTGAATTTGTTTTCAGCATCCATTCTTTCTGAAATTATATTGATTTCTATAATTGCATAACTTACATCTCCCTTCTAGATTTGCATCTCTAAGTACAATTTTTCAAATTCTAAATCTTGGGAAATTCTGTTCTAGCAAAATACATCAAAAATATTCCAATTCAATGCATAATACTAGTACAAATTATATACTGCTAAAATTTTTCAATACGACATATAATGTCTGAGTAAAAAATATGCAATCCATTTATTTAAAAACAAATAGTTATTTTAATGCTTCATAAAATGAAAAAAAGAATGAAAACATTTAATACTTCAACAATATGACATGTTTTTAGTTCTGGAACCAGGTAATATATTTCATACCTGCAAAAATGTAAAGAAATTATTTAATAAAAAACTAAATGGTACATCTTTATACTTCATTTTATACAAAAATAAAATGGGTTTTTTTCCCCAATTTTCAAAATACCTTTTGCTTATAACTGACTTACTTCTATTTCATAAGAGTTTTTCGTCTATTTTATTCAAAAATACAAATATAAAAATATTTTATAATATTTTTCAATAAATGAACCTTTAATAAATAAATTTTATTCAAAGGATTGGCCAATCAAACTTTAATTGTGTAAAAATACAAAAATGGAATTCCTATGTGCATTTTAACATAAATTTTCATGATGTTTAATTTTTCAATAATAACTGCACGTCTTCTATAATATTAATAATACTCAGAAAATCAATTCACCTTGGTTCGAAGGTCGCGGTGGCCTAATGGTAAGATTTTGGTTTTGGAACCGGTGATTTTCAAGTTCAACACCCGATTCCACCGATGAACCATCGTGTAAGCAGGTGAGGTACGTGTTAAATTCGTCGAGATTTAATGTCTTCCCGATGATGTAGTGCTGAAGTTTGGAGGAGAGGTGTCAGTGCAGATATCGTTCTCGTCATCTGACCGCGCTTCAAAATTACGAAGTCAGCCCTAATATAGTCCTAGTATTGCTTTAAAATGAGACGTTAATATAATTGAACTGGACTGAGTCGAACCTCCCTGGTTCTTAGTAGTTCTCAGAATCTGAAAGGATAGCTACCATGAGTTCTAAAGTCCGATACAAAGTAAATATCATAACTCTATACATCTACACTTCCTGCAAGTGGTGTGACCCGCCTTGAGCATGTCGTCAGGCAGAATGGAAAAGAACGCGAGAACTCGCTAACTAAATAAGCAACTCCCCATCATCATATTTAAGGTATTTCCTTAGAGAAAAGTAAACAGGAGTAAGAACTAAACAGACGTACTAAAGCAAATTCATTTTTAAATTGAGTTTCCCATTGAAATTAATTGAAGTTTTTAATTGCTATTATAATTTAATTGGTAAAAATCACTTTCATCAAGTAAAAAAAAATCATTATTTCATTTTTTTATGAGTTAATTAAAATAACTGAAAAAAAAAGTGGGATTTTAACTTCATTGAAAACGTATTATTTCATAAATATGACTTATAGTTTCGTGTTGACAGAATTATTGCCCAGTGGTGAACAATAAAATTGCAGTATTCCCATTATTAGAATGCATAACTTGTAATAATTTAAGTGAATAAATTTGCATAAGTATATTTTAAAACTTCATTTTTAATATTTACAAAAATTAAAAATAAAAATATTCTTCTCTGATTGGAAATTTATGTTCACCTCAATGGAGTCAACAAAGTGATTTAAACAAACAAACAAAAAAAAAAAGGGAATGAAGCAAATGTTATAAAATAAGGAAATAAAATTATATGTTATAAGATGAACTTAGAAAACAAGAGAAGCTGTAGATAATTATTATTGATTTTAAATTACTCTTTATCCGAATTTTCAGAAATAAGAAAAATATATCTTTTGATAGAATGTAAAATTATACGTTCATTAGTAAATGTATTTTTCTTCACGTGTTGATATATATTATAAAATGTTTAAATCAACTATTACTAAAAAACTAAATTTGTTCAACAGTTATCTATACTTATAATAAAGTTCAGTGTGTGTGTGTGTGTGTGTGTGTGTGTGTGTGTGTGTGTGTGTGTGTGTGTGTGTGTGTGTGTGTGTGTGTGTGTGTGTGTGTGTGTGTGTGTGTGTGTGTGTGTGTGTGTGTGTGTGTGTGTGTGTGTGTGTGTGTGTGTGTGTGTGTGTGTGTGTGTGTTGGCACTCT
Source organism: Argiope bruennichi (assembly GCF_947563725.1). Lineage (NCBI taxonomy): Eukaryota > Metazoa > Arthropoda > Arachnida > Araneae > Araneidae > Argiope > Argiope bruennichi. The sequence goes on along the minus strand of NC_079161.1, from coordinate 48,611,646 downwards.
ACCGGAAAGACAGTTTGACCTACAGCTACCAGATTTGGTACATGTATACCTTGGAGGTTGGGAATGTGCAACTGGGGTTCCTTTTTTCGAATTTTTAATTAGAATTTTAATTATTAATTGAAAACTAACTTTCCCGCTAAAAAAGTCTTCCATTTTCCCCACTGCCAAATGAGTAAGGCTTTAGTTTTTTTTTTCTCCCAGCAGTAATGAGGCTAGGGTTAATATTTTTCGGCGGATTATTTCAAACGATTCTATTTTCTTAATGTTTGATGCATTTAAAATGAAACATTGTTAATGAATCGATCTTTCAGATTCATTCTGAAGTACTTTTGAATTAAAATAACACAGAATAAAGGAAATTAAAAATTTCTAATCCGCATAGCGTTACCCCAACTGGTGTAGAAAAAATCACGTATTTGCGTTACGTAACTGGCGTTGAAAATTCACGCAATCGCATTGTGTTCTGAATTCCGCATTGTGTTGACAATTATTATCAACCGATGCGGACTGGATTTAAATTATTTTTAGGTTCGTTGTATGCTTTTGTAATTAAAATGTATTTATGTTAGTTATATATTTTTGATATATGCTTATAGTTTTAAGTACATCGTTTTTTAAGTAGTTTTTTTTTTAATCTGTTCTCAACCGTTTATTTTAAACGATTCGTTTTATTTTCTTAGTGTTTGATGCATTTAAAATTAAACATTGTTAATGAATCGATCTGTTCATGATGAATCTAAGAAAATTTTGTTGACAAATGCTTGAGATATTACATAAATTAAAAAAGATATTTTTTAGTGCCCATAAAGTTTAAATGCTCAGTGACTCTGTTTTCAGTAATCAGATTATAAAAAAATGCTTTGTTTAGGTAAAAAATATTATTATATTAATTGAAGATTAATTCTTTCCACTTTAATTTAAAGCATAAATTCTACGGGTGCTAACAGAAAATTAGGGAGATACATATTACGTTATAACTGAAGGCCTTTATAATATTATGAATGAATTTTATGACTATGAAAATTTGAAGTTTTAAAATATTTTAATGAAGAAGCTATTAAAGTAGGAATTGCATAAAATATTTAATTATTAAAATTTTAACGAACATTAAGATTGGCGAACCGGCTGGTCGCCAAAGGCGGCTAGTTTTTAATAAATTATAATTTCCGTTTCAATTGTTTGATATCTTGTATATCAATATATACATAAGATTAGAAAAACCTTAGAATAATCATCCATTCTCTTTACTATGTATTAAAAAAATAACAAAACTATTTCTTTGCAAAATGTTAACTGTATTTAACAATACAGTTACATTTAACATAAAGTTAGCATTACAATAAAATTTCATTTAGAAAAATCTAAAAAAATGATGTTAATAATATATATCTGATTTTAAAAGTAGAATATTTAACTACGTTTCGTCATCGTTATATTACGAACATATTTAATTGGAATAATTACTTACAAATTTTTCTTATAATACAGTTAAATTGCAATTCATTTCACCGTATTATTTAATATTTTCTGATTCGTTTGTTCCTTTATGATCATAAAATACAATATTTTTTATAGGAAAGTTCCCATTACTTTACCCTTGCATTCCAAATTCATTATAGAAAACAATCTATTTTATATGGTGAATTTTTGTTCTTTGTTTTTATATTATAATTCAATTAAAGAGAAAAAAAAAAAGAGCTCTGAATAATACTAATTTTTTTATTAAGAGAATGAAAATAAAAGATTAATATTCGTGTTAGAACTGAAAGTAAAGATAAATATTATGTGAATTTAAAATGAAAATTCCATTTACTTTATACTGTCTTATTAAATAAAATAATCAATAAAAACTCTTCATAAAATATATAAAGGCTTTAAATATTTATAATATTGTTTTTTCTATATTCAATAAATGCGTTTTATCTCGGCACGACATAATAACGTATTCAAAATAAGTATGATTTCATGCTCACCTCAAGTTTTATAACCAATATTAGGCAAAAGTAAACTGTTGTGCATAATTGTATTTGAATTGTTGAATTTGTTGCGAAAACAAACTTTCTAAAAGTACGAAAAAAAATATGCGAAATTTTAAAATTTATAAGTTGATTATCTGGTTTATGTTCAATAAATTTTATCCTGCAAAGAGAATTTAAAGTTCAAAGAAATAAATTTATTCATTCTTTCGTTTACTTTGATAAAGTATTGGAATTAAATAAATGATTTCAGAAGATATTTCAGTTTTTGTACTCATATGTTTTCCTAGTGGAAAAAGAAATATTTTCATATAAAATTTTCTAAATAGATTCTTATAATATTCGAACTATAAATAAAACGATATTTTTTAAAATTCGATTAACGTTTGGATAAAATGGTGAATATGAAAACATTTATGAAGCTTTAAGATTGGATTGCCTTTTAAATATATTTTATGATTAGAAACAATGCGACAAATAGTCAAACAAAGTAAGCTAAATAAAAATGTGTTAAAACAACCTCTCATATTTAAAAAAAAAATTCAGAGCTAATCTTTCATCAATACAAAATAACGATTTTATAAGAGATAAAATAAATAATAAAAAAAAATTGTTTTTTCGTGCAAAAGCAATTTTATGTTTTTAAGTTAAAAACTTTTTCAAATTCTTTTATTAAAGAAATAATTTTAAAATTATTCTTGAAAAAAATGGTTTAAAGCAAGCAAGTAAAAGAAACCAAAAAAGAAAGACCTTTTTTTTTTTTTTTTTTTTTTTTTTTTTTTTGTAAATCATTCACAAAAGAGAAGATGAACATCTCTAACTTTTTAAATTATTATTACATATTTACAAAACTTTTAATAATTTAATTTTGAGAGGGCAAATTTGTTTCACTCAACAAATTGATTTATCAAATTAATTAACGTAGTTAATTTACTAATATCTCGAAATTTTCCACTACGGTTATCAATTGTTTTTACAATATCAATTTGTCGTCATAAAGTTAATCTCTCAGTAATGTTTTTATGAAATTCTGATGATATTTTCTAGAGTTATAGGGTTCTTAAATATGACCCGACAAATGTTAAATCTTAATTTTATCGGAAACTATTCTGAATTTCTCAAAAATTTTTTTCTCTTTTTAAAAGAAAATTATATTTCATGAAATCAAGAAATAAATGCATAAATAACAAAATTTAATCCTTTTCATGAGATTTTAAACTGAATTTTGAAAAAAGTGAATTGTAATGTAATAAAATTTTTGCATGAGGGCAAACTTAATCTCCAAAAATGTCAGAATTGAAAAAAAAAAAAAAAAAATTCTGCTCAAGCTTCCAACAGATTTAACCATCCAAAGATTACAAGAAAAATCTGAAAATAAAATAAACATAAAATATATACACCTTCCATTTCCTTATGATTAAAAAATAATTAATACATTAAGAGAAAACATATCAATTCAAAAAATCAATTTATTCGAGTATAACAATTCCCATAATGTGGAAATGGGATTTTGAAATACTTTTCTTAAAATATAGTGCATTTTTCCTTTGCTGTTTCATGCTTTATCATCTTTATAGCTGTTGGATATACTTTCTCCTCTGGTCATAAGAACACTAAACCGCTTGCTTACTAATCGATACCTCCAAATTTACCCCTGGGGTTAGTTTATAAATGGTTGAACATGGTCATATATTGTAGGCTTATCCGTTTTTTTATGATTGGTTTAACTCTGGAGAGCCCGATGGCCAAGAAATATTTGTATTGAAACTAATCTTAAGAAACAACTCGTGAAGTGTTTTAATTTTTAAGCCTAAGGAATTGCGGCTTTTTGTATCTAAGATCTTAAGGCAAAATAATTGGTGAGTGATTAAATTGTGACGTAGGATATTTATTTTTGTTTTAATGATTAATAGCTTGAATAGATTGATTTTGGAGTGTAGTTTTTCACCATATAAATACATTTTGAATAATTTTTTTTAAATGCATTTTTTCAATATCAGTATTATTATGGAATATTTTCTGAAATCATGGAGTAAAATCAATTCATTTTAATAGATTTTGGTGCAGCATTTATTTTGATGCGATATTTAATGGTTGAATAATATTATGAGAGATGCTAATGAAATTATAAAATTGCAGAAATAAAATGCAGTTTTTCTTTCATGGTATCTTCTTAACAATTTCATGTTAATCTTGAAATTCACTTTTTTTTAATGTAACAAGATTTGATGTTGAATGCGTTAATAAACGCCAACGTTCATACCTTAAAAATTAATTTTTACCGCTTATTCATGCAAAAAAAAAAAAAAAAAAAATCTTGACCATGCTTATTTCTTCATCTCAAGACGCGACTATTTTTATACAGAATTCTGAGTTCTTTTAACTGGACATCATTCATTGAGTATTTTCTTTTAAATCAGTACAGTTTTTGTATAAATATGATATTTTTCTATACAACATGAATGTTATAAAAAAAAACCTAACTAAAATGGCCACGTGAGAGCTCCTACGTCACATGACACAGATAAAAGTCTGTAGTGAAAGTATAAATGGTTGAAATAACATTTAATCGAAAGAGTCTTTCACTGATAATTTTTTAATAAGGACTGAAAAAATCCATTTTAATAAATAAAGTATGTGTATTTAAAAAAAGATTTCTCAATTTATTTTCCTTTATTCTGAAGATTGAAGATAAACGTACAAACCTATTTAAATGACTTTGCAACACGTTAAAGATTACGAATTAAATTTTAATTGGTAATGATTAACTATGTATTAAACTTTATCAATTTATAGAATATTTTAAAATTAAAAAAATAATTGAGGATATATATTTACATGATTTTTTAAAATTTTTATTAAATTTTTCAAAATTTTATTAATTGAAAAGGTTTAAGTGTGCTATTAATTACATGCAGAATATGCATCGAATTACTAAGAAATTTCCACTTTTGAAACTACTTAGTCATTTAAAAGTCACTAGTCATTTTTTAAAGTTATCTTTGAAATCAAGTTTTTATAATTATATCTTTAATATTCAGCAATAATGAAGTACATAATTGAATTATTTCAGTTTAGCTCTGCGAGTATTATCAGGCAAAAGATAGGTACGAAATTGACTAATTTAAAAAACAGGAATAAATTGCGTGATTTAGAACTAGTGGTACACCTATCATTCTGCTCCCCCAACCTTCTATTAAGTTAGGATGGGTTAAAGCACATGTAGGCCACAACGGAAACGAGGTTGCAGATTCCCTAGCCAAACAGGCCATTTCTGCAGGTACGCCCGTTCAATACCCAGCTCCTAGAAGCCATCTGAAAAGTATTGTAAATGAATTGAGCCTACAGCGATGACAAGAAGAATGGGATAATGGCTCAACTGGCAGAAACATCCATCAAATCATCTCGAAAGTGTCCTTTAACCCATCATCTTGGAATAGGCTTGACATTATCTTTGCAACTGGCCATGGCCCTTTCCCTTCATATTCCAAGAGATTCCATATTAAAGAATCTGATCAATGTGGCTGCGGTGAAGTAGGCGATCCCCTTCATTATGCCACCAGTTGCCCTCTCACCACATCTTTTCATCTCAAAAAACCCATCCACGACCTAGAAAATATCTGGTGGACCAACGTTATGAGAAACAAGATGTCCAAGGTTAAAATTAGAAATCTTGTGCGGTTCCTACAAGAGAACGAGGAATTGATTTCTCCAGACCCAAGCCCAGTATAAATTTTCGTTTCATTTCTCAACCAAGCTCTTCTCCAGAATATATTACCTTCAATAGATTTCATCTGCTCATACTCCCCACCGAACACCTCCCTCATCATTATAATATTGTATATAGTTACTTTTTATGTGTATTGATGATATTTTATGCCTTTTTATGTGTATATTGATATTTTGTCTTTTTTTGTGTATATTGATTTTTTTGTCTTTTTATGTGTATTTCTTTTATCTTAATAAATACTCCCACGTATATCCTTTCAACCGACAGGGAATCCTAGAGATTCCAAGTTCGGGGATATTCTGTGGCGAAAGAAAGAAAGTGGTACACCTATGACATCCCGCTAAGTATTTAGGTATACATTTTGGGTATGAATTTACACAGAAAATCAGGCAAAAGATTGATTGCACTATACAGGATGTTGTCAAAATATGTAAAGATTGTACAAGGATACTCCATTCTTCTTTTACCATTGTGGTATTTTCTTTCTAGATTGAAGAAAGTACCAAAATAGATACATAATGATTAAATTATCAGTAATATAAAATTTATCATGCATTTGTGTTATGCCACAACATAATTATAGTAATACTATAAATTTGCAATGAATACCGGTTAAATATGCCAGCATCATTACCACAAATAGAATTTAAAAATAATGAATATTTTCGTTGTGTATAATCCCTTCAAATGCGGTGCGAAAACGAAGCAAGTTATTTAAAAATAAAAGAAATCAGAATGTTCAATATTTAAAAAAAAAAAAATGGAAATTTTAAAAATATTCTTCTGAAACAAAATATTGTTTTTATTTCTTGCAATATTCCAGAAAGATTATTCTTTGTTTTAGATCAAAACTATGCAATGTCCAAAATTTCATGAAATCTTCAAATATTATTTTTTTTCAAAGTAATCCAAATTTGCATTAGTAAATACCTTTACGTATCGGTATGTTTCACAGAAAACAGATTTCATTCCAAATTTAAATAATCAAAAATTCATCAATGCATTGATCCTTCTTGGAAATTTTGAACTCGTAAAGCAATAGAAAAGATATCCGAAACAAAACAAAGCTGTGGAATTCAATTTACCACCTCAGCGAAATCCATTTTTTTCCCCCTTTCTTTCTTTTCCCCCCAAAAAATCCGATATTAAAGCAAATACATTATCTCTGTCTTTTACTTTTTCAAACTTTTTTTCTCCAATAAAACACATGCAAGCCCATACACATACACACACGGTGCACAAAACAAAACTTATTTTCCTGCATTAAAACTATTCTACCTGTTTCAGTTCCGAGCTTAGCATTATTCGCTGGATGGAAACAGAGTAAAAGCGGGAGGAGTAATTTTTTTTATCTCCTGGCAACAAATTGGGCGTTTCTGAAGACGACATTTTCTGCCATACTGTTTTATTTCCCTTGCAATAAAACGGAGTTGTTTTCTACAAGAGAAAAACAATGTTTTTAGAATTAGGGATATGAAAGAATTGTTTGATCGAAAGTTTGAGAAATAAAAAATATTAGAATGATAGAAGAAGTTTATATTTACTATAGAGCAATGAGTCATAAAAGCAAACAAAACGGTAACTGGAGACTTCTGCTATTGAATTAAATAAGAAGAGACACGGATTCATTGAATTATTTGAATAGCATATATTTAATGATATATAAATTAATAACAACACATCAATAGTTGTAATCATACAATAAAAAGTGGGAAGGATGTGACATTACAATGAAGCTCTAGGGTAATTCTGGAATTACCCTAGAGTTTTAAAATCCTTACCATTTATTAAAGATTTGCACTATTTTATTGTTCTTTAATTTCATTCAATTAAAATCTCGATGCACCTTTTCTAGTGCATTTCTTGTAAGAAATTTATTAGCAAAAAACGATCAATCGTGATCCCTCTTTGCAATAACAACACATCAAGATAAAAGTTTGTATGTATGATTAACTCTAAGTTTTAACCAGTGATATAAAATTTGACCTGCATAAAATGACAGTATAAATCGCATTACTTTTACCATATTTGATGAAAATTGACTATAGCTTTAAGTACTACACTAAAGTTAATTCCTTATATAAGTAATTATTCAATATTTATCAAAAATTTATTTTTGTTATGCTTTACTAAAGAGAAACAATGCACCATTTGAAATTTGAGTTGATTTGGCTTAGAAAATATCTTGTTTATTTAAAATTTCCGTTTCACGTATTTTAAAACATCGATTTTTTTTAAAAATACTTCATTTCTTAATGTTATTTAGAAAAAAGTGGCTATTTAATTTTATAAGAAAATATGTGTTTCTAAGATGAGTATTGAAACATATGTTTGGAATTCCTATATAAATGATAATAAAATGCATTTTACTATAAAAAATAAAATATTTTGTATTCTGGTAAAACTCTTATAAAATACATAGTAATTAAAATCATTTCTTTTGATTTTAATAGCTAAATAATTTTAAAATTAAAAAAAAATAAAGAAATTATTTCTTTCAGTCCATGCAGACACAACCCAATGCATTGCAATTAAAATAATTTTATATGTATTTGCCTGAATTATCTTGAAGTTGTTTTCTATGAACCAACGCTGTAAAATATTTGACGTTAGTTAAATTGATTATTATATCTAATTATATATCTTTATAAATACTTATAGTATACTATTTTCTTCTTCTATCTGTACTAAATTAAAGATTTGATTACTAAATTAAAGTTGTTATATTTTTCCTAGTGTTATAAATAAAATAATATTTACAAGACAATATTTTGTCGTCAATTTTCTAAAATGCATGACAAGGAAAAATTTCAATTGCATTTTTTGTGTAAAAGAGAATAATATATTATAATATCTATATACAAATATAATAATATCTAAACAATGGGATTTCAAAATATATGTACAAAAATATCTAAACAGGAAATAGGAGAAATTTAATAGTGATTATAGTAGCATTTTGTTGAAAGCGACAACTTAAAAGAAATTTTGTCAAGCAAAAATTCTAATCAAAACCTTTTTTTGATTTATCTATGTTGAGCTAACAGCTTCTCGGAATTTATCTCCGCATGTTCATGAGCAGTGATACTACGTCACTGCCATGCTTAGAGATACTTCCAAGAAAATACTTTCGTGTTTTTCGGAAGTTCCAAAGCTCTTTTAAGGAATATTACAAGATTTTATTTCTGGAGCTGCCGAAACTTCAAGTATAAAATTGTCTTCAGAAAATGGGCTTGTATTTCCCATTCAGGTTTTGTATTTTTATGGTACTGTATTTTTTTTTATTTTTTTTTTCTATCTGAATAGTTGGCTTGATTTATATTGATTAAATCATTGATATTCTTTCAAAGACAAGATATTTTTTCATCAATATATTTCAAGATTTTTTTCTTTCTATTTCCAGTAATTGCATTTCATTTTAATTGCAGTAAAAATTATCCCTAATTCAATAATTTTATTTCAATGCAAATGAAAATAAAGACAAAGAGCTGTTAGACATCAATTGGAAATTTAAAAAAACAATTTTATATATTTTTTCCTTTTTTATTTAACTAATCTAAAACCATTTGGAAACATATGGGTAATTTGCTAATACAACGTTTATCATTTTTATAATTTTTTTATATAATGAAGGATAGTTAGAAAGTAATTGATAAAAGATGCAATGTAATATTGGAGCTATCTGAACTTCAGATATAAATTGTCTTCAGGAAATGGGTTTATATTGCACATTCAGGTTTTGTATTTTCAGAGCACTTTTTTCTATCTGAATTGTTGGCATTGATTCTCATTTATTTTATCATTCACAATCTTTCAAAGACAAAATATTTTTCATTAAAATATTTCATCTCTTTCAATTTCCAATAATTGCATTTCGTTTGAATTGCAGTAAAAATTATATCTAGTTCAAGAATTTTATTTTATATTTTATTTCAAAGCAAATGAAAAGTTAAGGTCAAAGAACAATTAGAATTCGACTAAAATTTAGAAAATAAATTTTAATAATTCTGTATCTTTTATTTAACTAATATAAAACTATTCGAAATCTTATATGAGTATTTTGCTAACACAGTGTTTATCATACACATTCAAGTTTATATTTCAGATTCAGGTTTTGTATTTTTAGGACTTCTTTTTTCTCTCTGAATTGTTAACATCGATTCACATTAATTCTATCATTCACAATCTTTCGAAGACAAAATATTTTTTCATTAATATATTTCATGATTTTACTTTTTTCTCCAAATAATTGCCTTTCACTTTATTTTCTTGGAAAAAATAGCGCTCCAAGAATTTTATTTCATACTTTATTTCAAAGCAAAAAAAAGTTAAGAGCAAAAATTTGTTAAAGTCAACTATAAATTTATAAAATCAATTTTCATAGTTATTTCTCTTTTATTTAACAGGTATAAGACTATTAGAAATTTTATATGAGTGTTTTTCTAATACAATGTTTATCATAAATTATATAATTCTAAGACGATATTTCTCCTTAAATTTATTTATTCTCTTTAAAAATAAAACATTCTTTATAATATATAATAATATAATAATAATTTCTATAATAATATTATCTTCATTAATCATAATTATATTTATTTCTCTTTCTCTTTTGTTTTGTTAAAACGTGTTTCATCAAAATTAGTTGACATAAAATAACAATGAAATAATTGTTATACATTGTTATATAATATATAAAGAAAATGAAATATAGAAATTCAAAAAATTACATTGTGTGTGTTTATATATATAATATAGCAATAAACACAATGTGAATTTTCTGAATTTTGATATTTCATTTTCTTTATATACATACAGAAAGATGAATTTTAAATATTTTTTGGAGTTTTATTTATTTATCAATCATATGAAAAAAGTAGTACTGTACAACAGTAAACATTTAAAGAACCAAACAATGCTAACAAATTTGGGTGATCTTAAAAATATTTCTCTCCGTATAAACAACTCTTTTTATTTCTCATATCCACCAAAGTTTTACTTTTTCTTTTTAAGTATATACATAATCGGCAATAAAATTATATTACTGACAGGTTTTTATTAAGAGTACACTATTTAATAATTTTCCCATAGAAAATTCTATTAAGATATTTCATTTTTCTTATGGTCCAACTTTCGAAATTCTACATCATCAATTTGTGAATAACATTACGCTTTCATTCGACTAAACAAGTTTACTTGTTGCTTTATGAACAATCAGATCAGACAATAGAAACACATTTAGCTCCATTCCATTACTATTAGGGGCTAAATTTAATATTTTTTCCAAAAGAAATTCGATGAAAATTTTATCTTTACTGTAAACCAACTTACGAAATCTCCGTCATTTACTCATGTATTAATTTACATGTTGCATATTTTCTATCGAAATAATAACTTTAGTTGTCTTTTTATGTATGTTCAGATCAGGAACTTAAAAAACTTTTTTCACCTTATCATAATTAATAAGAATTTTTAATAATGTCTTCTTTTTAAGTAACTCGATAAAACTTGTATATTTAAATTCTGCTCAACATTTTTTATAAATTCTTCAATACTAAAATTTTATATTTAGAAGTTTCTGAAATCTTTGGCATTCATTCGTGAATCGCTTTACCTTTGCCTTTTTTTTTCATTATCTGAAGAATTTTGCCATACAAAATTAATCAGATCAGGCACTTAAATAACTTTTATTATCAAACTATCATTATTAAGAGATCCTTATTTAATGTTGTTTCCTTAAGGAGCTCAATGAAATATCCATATTTAAGCCCTTAGTCATTTATTCTTGAATCGTGTTATCCTTTGCATGTCTTTCCATCATCTGAAGAACTTTGCCATTCAAAAATGTTCAGAACAAACATTTAAAGAACTTTCAACACTATACCCTCATTATTAAAAGTTCGTTATTTAATGTCTTTTTCTCGGAAACTCAAAGGAAGCTGTATATTTAAACACATTTCTGAAATCTTTACCAATTATTCGCAAATCACACTACCCTTTGCATCTTTTTTTCATCGTCTGAAGAATTTTGCCATACAAAAACAGTAAGATCAGGCACTTAAGGAACTTTCATCTGAATGCCATCATAATTAAAAGTTCATTGTTCAATGACCTTTCCTTAAAGAGCTCAAAGAAACCTATATTTAAAGCAACGTTCAAAAACCTTTATCATTTATTCCTCCATCGCATTACCCTTTGCATGTCTTTCCATCGTCTGAAGAATTCGGAAATAAATAAAGTATACTATTTTTTTCCTTCCCTCTTGGTTCACTTATGACCTCATCCAACCCCATCAATAACTGTTCGGAAACTAAGAGTGAATTTTTGGGAAACAGAGAATTCTGGGGATGAAATATTTTAAAGAACAGCAAGTACCCACACATCACCTTTGCAAGCAATGGTGTCTTGTACTGAGAAAGAACCAGAGCTACTTCTTTTTTTTTTTTTTTTTTTTCATTTTCTATGCAGTTTTTTTCCTTCACCTGATATATGAATCAGCTATCTGAAATGCCCTGAAGATATGTGAGGGGAGATGCTAAAGTTTTTTTTTCTTTTCTTTTATAAATAGATATACTGATTTTTTTTTCTTTTTTTATTTCATCTTTATATAAAAACTGCTTTTTGTAGGGCGTATCCGAATGATAGAAGGTAAAGTCCTTTGTCTCCTTTCCCCTTTTAGGAAAAATAAAAATGCTTTGGTTTTGTTCTCCGAAATAAAAAGTTTAATTATAAAACTCGTTTTTCTTGATACCCATTACTTTTTAATGAATATCCCTCATGGTCATTAAAGTAAAAAATAATTCAGATTGTAATTTTTTTTTTCGTTTATTTCGAATAAAATTATCGCTCCAAGGGGTTTGAGAATATTTGGGGGGGATGGCAAAATAAAACAGTTATTTCCATAATTTAAATAACATAAAATATTTTTCAGAAAACAAATTTTTAATCGATATTCGACAAATATTTCCTGTGAAATTGCTTATCGTAATGACTTTAACTAATGATAATAACTAATTTAATTAACTAATGATAATAACTTACTCAAGTGACATCTTAAGCTTTTTGTGCAATCATTTCTGTATTCATTTATTGACATGATGTATGTTAGTAAATATAGAATTATGTAATTAGTTTTATATTTACTTTCTGACGTTCATGTGTTTTTAAATTTTGTCCGTTTATGAATTTTCGTTGAAAATACACAAATTAGATGGGTACAAATTTTTTTTTATCGGTTTATTGTTTGGTTTATTTGATTCCTTATTAGTTTTACCTGCCTTTCTGTGAATTTGGGAGAAATTGATTTCATCATTCAGTAATATTTATAATCCATATCTATTCTTATAATAAAGCTCAGTGTGTGTGTGTGTGTGTGTGTGTGTGTGTGTGTTGGCGCTCTATAGGTCTTGATAGGTCAAATTTGGTAGCTGTAGGCAGCTACCAAATTTGCTACATGTATAACATGGAGGTAGGGATGTGCACCTGGGGTCTCTTTTTCGAATTTTTAATAGAATTTTAATTATTAATTAAAAATGAACTCTTCCGCCAAAAACAAATCTTCGTTTTCCCACCGCCAAATGTCAGATTCGTTCTGAAATACTTTTGAAATAAAATAAAACAGAATAAAGGAAATTAAGAATTCCGAATCTGCGTAATGTTACCCTAACTGGCGTTGAAAATTCACGCATGCGCTTTGTGTTCTGATTGTTGACAACTATTTTCAACGGACGTGGACTTGATTTAAATTATTTTTAGGTTAGTTTTATGCTTTTGTAATAAAATTATATTTTTGTTAGTTATATATTTTTTGTATATGATTATAGTTTTAAGTATAGTTTTTTAAGTTTTTTAACCTGTTTTCGACCGATTATTTTAAATGATTCTGTTTATTTTCTTAGTGTTTGATGCATTTAAAATTAAATAATTGTTAATGAATCTATCTGCTCATGTTGAATCTGAGAAAATTTTGTTAACAAATTCTTGAGAAACTACATGAATTAAGAAAGATATTTTTTACTGTCCATAAGGTTGAATTGCTCAGTGACTCTGTTTCAGTAATCATATAAAAAAAGGCTTTGTTTCAGTGTATATATAAGTGTATATAACTCATATATATATATATATATATATATATATATATATATATATATATATATATATATATATATATATGAGTTAGCTTTAAAATATTTTGATGAAGAAGCTATTAAAGTAGGAATTACATAAAATATTTAATTATTAAAATTTTAACGAGCATTAAGATTGGCAAACCAGGTGGTCGCCAAAGGTGGCTAGTAATATATAAAATAAAAGACAAAAAGAGTATAAAATAGGTAAAAACTAACTTAAATAAAAATATTAATAATTTAAAAATAAAATGTTTTTTATTAAATAAACTATATGATAATGGCATTTCCTGCAAAAGAGTTTCATAGTGAAAAGAAACACTCTTTTTGATACATGTAAATATTTATAGTCTTCAAAAAAAAATTCAGAAAATGAGAATGCGAAAGTGAAAAACTATTTCTCATGTCATATTAACTTTTAAAAAATTGAAGTAGACTTCTGTGTGCTAAATTTTATTAACACCTAAAATTAAAGTAATTTAATTAGGAATATTATCCCAAATAAGAATTTTTTTTTTTTTACTTGGAAATACTAAACATACTAAAGTTTTAAGAAATAGCATTTTTCTTAAGGAAATAAAAATCATCGAATCATTTTAAAAATACAATCAATTCTTGGCCGAACACAAAATTTTATAGAAAAAGAATAAATATGTCTACCACTTTTCATTTTCCGATTAAAATTATTTCGTTTCTCCTACGAAATTTATCTTTTGCATCTTACTCTTTAAACATAATTCGGTACTTGTTTATTTCTAAGGTCATATGATTAATAACCAAACATGCAAACCATCGCCAACTTTGCAGATCACAATTGGCAATTCGGCTTTGGCGATCTTGGCGTAATTAAAAAATCGCCAAGTAAGCTCTGGAATGCATCTACTTTGGCTTACCTTAAAATCTATATACTTATAATAAAGCTCAATGTGTGTGTGTGTGTGTGTGTGTGTTGGCACTCTACAGGCCAGGTCATTTGACATAAAGCTACCAAATTTGGTACATGTATACCTTAGAGGTCGGGAATGTGCACCTGGGGTCCCTTTTTTTGAAATTTTAATTAGAATTTTAATTATTAATTAAAAACTAACTTTCCCGCCAAAAAAATCTTCCATTTTCCCCGCCGCCAACTTTTCCACCAAAAAATCTTCCATTTTCTCCACCGCCAAATGAGTAAGGGTTTAGTTTTTTTTTCTCCCAACAGAAATAAGGCTAGGGTTAACATTTTACGTAGGATTATTTCAAACGATTCTGTTTATTTTCTTAATGTTTTATGCATTTAAAATTAAACATTGTTAATTAATCCATGTTTCAGATTCATTTTGAAGTACTTTTGAATTAAAATAACACAGAATAAAGGAAATTAAAAATGTATAATCTGCATAGCGTTACCCCAACTGGCGTAGAAAAATTCACGCATTTGCGTTACCGTAAAAGGCGAAGAAAATTCACGCATGCGCACTGTGTTCTGATTGTTGGCATGGCAACCATTATCAACGGACGATTTAAATTACTTTTAGTTTAGTTGTATGCTTTTGTAATTAAATTGTATTTATGTGAGTTATATATTTTTTTATATATGCTTATAGTTTCAAGTACATCGTTTTTTAAGTAGTTTTTTTAAACCTGTTTTCGACCGATTATTTTAAACGATTCATTTTAATTTCTTAGTGTTTGATGCATTTAAAATGAAACATTGTTAATGAATCGATCCATTCATGATGAATCTGAGAAAATTTTGTTGACAAATTCTTGAGATATTACATAAATTAAGAAAGATATTCTTTAGTGCCCATAAAGTTTAAACGCTCAGGGACTCTGTTATCAGTAATCATATTATTAAAAAAAATGCTTTGTTTCAGTAAAAAAATATTATTATATTAATTGCAGATTAAGCCTTTACACTTTAATTTAAAGCATAAATTCTACGAGGGGTAACAGAAAATGAGAGAGATACATATCGCGTTATGACTGAAGGCCTTTATAATATTATGAGTGAATTATATGACTATCAAAATTTGAAGTTTTAAAATATTTTGCTGAAGAATCTATTAAAGTTGGAATTGCATAAAATATTTAATTATTAAAATTTTAACGAACATTAAGATTGGCGAACGGGCTGGTCGCCAAAGGCGGCTAGTATCTCAATAAACCCGGTATTCATTCCTGGTGTAAGTTGAAAAGCGCCAAGTAAATCCGAGGACCATAAATATAATCTATCATCCATAATATTCTACTTTAGAAAATAAAAATGTTTGTATTTTTAGTTCTTCATTAACTTGAAACAGTTCTTTTAGAAATTTTTGTTTAAATGAGGTCATTTCAAGTTGGTACTGATGGAATTTTATAGTAAAAAAATAATTCATTTTCCTCTATATAATGGTTTTCAATATTTTTTTTACTGTCCTATTATCATAGTAATAATAAACAATTTTTGTATTTTCGGAAGTTGAATTTTTACATATTTGATTCTTTTAATTAAATTTTACTTTGCAAAAATTATGTACAATTTTATGTTTTGTTAAAGTCCTGTAGAGAATTTAAGAAAAGAAACGATTTTAAGACTTTATTATATTGACCACATTAAAAAAAGATAGAACCTCTAGGCTTACTTCCATATTTTGAAAATTATATTAAAATGCATGAGTTGCCAAATTTAATAGCTCAAAGAAATAAAAATAGCGAAGCAGAAACATTTATTAGTAATTTTACGTAAAAAGGATTAGTTTCAGAAAATTCCAGGATCTACACGTTCTTTATTCTTTTGATTACATTTTATCTTTGAAGCGACATTGTGTTTCATTTTTTAATTGGCCTTTAACACTTTAAAATAAATAATTTCCCAAAATTATATTTTCTTTGTTACAATATTTTCAATAATAGTGAACTATAAATTAAAAACTAAAAAGCAGATGATAAATAAAATAAATATCTGATTTTTAGCAAGCTAATAAAAATCGTCTGTCTTAAATTTATTTCTTATATATTAGAAACATTTGCTTCCATTAAATGTAACCGTGCGATTAATTTTTTTATCTTCTGTTTCACATTTAATAATTCTTTGTTTGGTTGTTAATTTAGGTAGTATAGTCAAGAAAATGTTATTTTTCACGAGATTCAGAAAGCGCATCAATATTTCTATTTAAACTCTCATTAGTTTTCGAAAATGAGGATAAAAAGGTAATAACGAACATTTCAAAAACGGCGGAAAACGGATATCAATAAAAAAAAATGCCTTAGTGGCATTTTTGTTTACAATATATGCATAATTATGACTTAATAACTTATTAAAAATTTTTAATATTTTATTTTATTTAGTGGCATTGCTTATTGTAGACTTTGATGACGAAAGACAACGAATATTCGCATTTTTACTTTTAAGTTCACTTTTGCACGTTAGAAGACAATATAACGAAATGAACTACAATAAAAAATTATACAATGGCGGATGAAATCCTTATAAAAAACTGTAAAATGCATTGCAACTATATCTTTGTTTCTTAAAAGTCAAAATAAAGTTTAGTAATAAGTAAAAATAATGTTAAGTAGTAAGTTTATAAAGTAAGTATTAAAATATGTATGTAATAAAGTAAAACAACGATTAGTCCGTATTGGATTTTTCATTATCATCTATCTTATTACCGGTATTGTGTAGATTATTAAAGAGCAAAATTTTCAAATTTTCGATAAAAATGTCAATATTTAGTTCCAAAATTTCGATACGTCTTGAAATTTGAAATGGAGCATACATTCTTTAGAACAAAAAGTTTTAGCATTACATCTTAAGTATAAAAAATGAATTATTCGCTTTTGGGGGTGATAATTTTATTCATATAATAATTTCTACTTTTTTAATAATAATTTTCGTTTTTAATAAAACATTGAAGATAGAAATAATATCATAAAATGATTTTTAGCTCAAATCCCACCAGAAAAACTACGTCAATATCAGCAACTTTAAAGAATAATTATTCTCTGTTTATCAATAAATCATCTAAGGAATGCATTTATTAAAACCTTACAATAAATTGATTCTTTATTATTATTTTTTTTTAATAAAGTAGTTCTCAACCCACACAAACTTGGCGGAAATATATTAAAAAACATTTTTGAAATAACCGTAAAAGAAAGAATTTATTTTAATAGAGAATTTATAAAGCATTTTTACGGTGTGATTTTAAGCCATTTTTAATTCATAAATAAATTTCGGGCATAACATACCTTTGAAAACTTAGAAACAATAATGTTTCGAAATATAACAGCAAATTCTGCTACGAATCTTATATGCATTTAGCCAAATATTTTCATTAAAAAAAATTCTGATCAGAAGAAATCAACTTTGTATATCTGTTTTTTTCTGCCATTTTGGCATTCTAATTTTACAAAATTCATGAAATTAAAAAATATTTAAAAAACGTTATTTTTTTCCAATATTATAATAAAACTTGCAGTTCTTCTTTATACAAAATTGTGTGAACTAAGCGTATGACCCCAAGTTACTCATGAAACTATTTCTTCCTGAATTAACTTTTTTTTTAATCATTTTTAGGAAACGGAACTCTTTAATACTAACCCTCTTTTAAAAAAAAATGGAGATATCTCAACGGAAAGGTTTAAGATTCTGCATCAAACAAAGAATCTACTTAACACTACACCTCCCTTTCTAGAACTCATGTGGCCCATTTTCGGTTTGGTATAGATATAGGTGGACTGAATTTAAAAAAAAATTACATTCCAATTAATAGATATGAAAACTACTGAAAAGTTCAAAGAAAATTTCTGCTTTTCTTGCATTTTAACAAACCAAATTTAGAATTGTCCTGGAATTCCCCAAATATATAACTAATCAATTAATATTTTTCCAATATGGAGCTCAAGAACTCTCGCTTAACCAACGCCCATACATGCAACGAAATATATGAACCTCACCGCAATCTCATACAAAGACGAGAGACCCTTTCCAGACAAAGACCATGCTACGTATGCAAATAGATTGTCTTCAGTCTGAACCCAGCTGATAGATAGGATACAATGGCCTCCCGATAGCAATCGGTATTTCAGCAGTACGGCGATAAGTGGACTCGGCCGATTATCGGCTCGATTGCTATCCTAACTCTTGGGGCTGTGAAATTTGCACTCACTAAATTAGCTAAAGTGTTTCACGGTGCGCTGCCCCCTCCCCGGTCGATTACTCAATGCTGTCAGATGACGATTGCGAGGGAAACAGTTTGGGGGATTTTGGAAAGAGTTCATGTGCCACCGGCACGCGCGTGTTGCGAATTTAGTTTAGGGAATATCTGATTGGAGAGGATATCTTACTCTCAGACTGCTCGGGATTGTCTAATGTGAGTAAATGCCCCTTGGGTGGGGAGAGGGGGTGTTGCACCCATCTCTGAAGTCGGTTGGTTTGAAACAAATTCGCAGTAAAGATGATGTTCTGTCATTTTATGACATTCAACAATAATAATTGCCTTCTTTTAATTCTTACCTGATTTGAAAATCAATAATCGTAGTGCTGATTATATATATGTAATGATATTTTAAAATATTAATTTATTCAAATTAATTTCCAAGATTTTCTCTTAATCTAGCCCATCGTAACTTCATTCTAAAATATTCTCTTATTTCGTGATCCAATTCCCCTTTCGGTTTAATTAATTCCTTTGTAAAAAAAAATGCGCCATCAGTACTACATATCAAGAGAAAGTGATAACCTTCGGTGACCTTGAAAAGGTGTCAAAGATCACCACGTGTATTGAATTGGCACATGGCCAGAAATCCTATGTTATATAAGACTAGTGATCATTTGTTCGTCCCTCTTTGTCTTCTGCTTTTGTGCCGCTGTGCCTTCTTGTAAATAATCATGTTTGCCTCTCGAGAGAGAATAAAACGGAATTATAACTACAAAATCTCTTCACTGCTTCGAACCTGCATTCTGCTTCAACCAAAATAATATTACATATTATTTAGTCGACAGGATTCGAAATTCATTACATATATAATTAATATTTTAAAATTTTTGCTTTCTTGCATACGTAGTATAGAGAAAGTATAGTGATCTTCAAACAATTCGAACTCGGGATTCCAGACTACTCTGAGTTCAAAAATTATATTTTGGAAAAATGTCCGGCTGTGATAAAGATAAATTATTTGAACTAGAAGTTTAAAATTTGGTATAAGGTCTTTACACCAAAATTTCAGATTTCTATAAAATTGTGAGTAAAAAATATGCTCAGAGGAAGTCCGTCTATCCGACTGATCGAAAATATGTTAATCCGATAAATATAAAAAGAAGTGAGCTAGACAGATAAGATTGGGTGCATATATTTAACAGGTTGACGGTTTGTACTTTCAGAAATAAGTAAACGTGAAAATTAAAAATGCAGTGGCTTAAATACATCAAATCTGGCTTGAGATTTTGTGACTGAAAGTGCAGTTTTGTGTCGTATTTTTGAGAGAGAGAGAGAGAGTTTTGTGCATGGTTTGTGTCGTATTTTTCAGAAATACAGATTCGATCTCTCTATCTCTATCTCTCTATCTCTCTATCTCTCTGCATGAAAAAACCATCTTGGTGAATCTCCTACTTTCTAATGATTTTGGAAATATCGTTTGAAATTTGAATACATTCATATTTATTCCATTTCTTTAACTTTATTTTTCAAGTACTTTAGAGTACATAATTTTTTTTACGTCTTCAGCAAAAACAAATAAATTTCTCGGATGTCCGACTCGTATGCATGCAACTGGTCATGTGATAAACATGAATTTGATTTTGTTTGATATATGTACAATGGATTCCAAACTTTACCGTATAAAGTAACGTTTGCCATTTACTGTTATTCTTTTAACGATAGTCCATTGTTAATTTTAAAATATTGTTGATTCATAGAAGCTTATGAAGCGATTTGCTTCTAAATTTTATTGTGTTCAAAATAAATGCAAATAATTGTATTGAGCCTATTACCTATTCAAAATGCACAGGTGCAATAAGTGCCCCTATTTATCTATACTTCGATTTATAGAATATTTTTTGTTGAGAAATTGAACGTTTCGGTATCGACTCTTCAAAATCGTAGACGGGCTTTCAAAGCAAAAATTTCGAAATCGGGGAAAAAAAAAAACTTTTTTTTCTATATTTAAAACATAAAGCAGCAATTCCCTTTTATGTATAAATTGTTTTTTAAAAGACTAAAATCTTTTATTAAATTTTCTTTTTAGACAAGTTATCACATCATATCCATAAAATATTTTTTTAAAAATAATACTTCAAACAAAAACAATCTTATTTCATCATTTCTTTTTTATGTCTATTACTGACGAATCGTTTATCTGATTTGAGGTAAGAGGCCTCATATAAAATTTTATATAATTGAGGCTTTTTTTTATTTGGTCCAACAAAACTATCTATGACAGTTTCAAATCTCTTGAAAATTCCATTGACCTTCTGGAAATGAAAAGTGCATGGCTAAAAGTATGAATTCGCTATAGCCGATAGCTTAAAATAAAACAAAAGTATCAATGTGAGGGGAGGGGATTAAAAATCACATTTATAATTCAATGGACAATCTTTAATATAATCTTAACTTGCCATATATATAATAGTTTGTGATAAATAGAGAACTATGTCAATTGCTAATTCTAGAATTTTGCCCAAAGTAATTATAGATGGCTGTTTCTTATAGCTTAAAAACTCCATTCTGTTCCTGAAGGAAATATGCACGGCTATAGAATTCAGCAAAGCAAAAAGTTTAAAATAAAACAAAAGCATCAATGTGAATTCTAGTTAAATATTAGACAGTTGCATTGAATATTATAACACAATGGACAGTCTTAACTTATCAGACGAAAATTTAGTTTTCTCTGATAAATAGATGGCGTGACATAATTACATTTCAATAAATATACACGAATGTAGAAACAGATAACACGTATGACTTAAAAGAAAACTTCAATATGAATTCTAATCTAAATCATAGACCTTTAAAAATCCCATTTACAACTGAATGGTCAATCTTTAATATCATCTGAACTTATCGGATGAAAACATAGTTTTTCGTGATAAATGTATTGCATGATTTAATTGCATTGGAGTAAACTTGGAAATGAAACGTTTTATCAACATAAACTGAAAATTTTCCTTCTAAAAATCATAGTACATTATTTAAATATAACATGAATATGTTATGACAAAATGTTCATTAGAACAATATACGTTACTACACATTTTTATAATTGTACTGAGATTATTATAAAATGCTATAATTGCCTTTAAAATCTGATAAATATAGTTAAAAAAATTCTAATGATTATAAAAAATATTAAAAGTTTGGAAAGGATAAGAAATTAAAGGCAAATTGTTGAATAATGAGCATCTCCATTCTCAAATAATGAGTGCCTACATTCTCAAATAATGAGTGCCTACATTCTCAAATAATGAGTGCCTCCATTCTCAAATAATGAGTGCCTCCATTCTCAAATAATGAGTGCCTCCATTCTCAAATAATGAGTGCCTCCATTCTCAAATAATGAGTGCCTCCATTCTCAAATAATGAGTGCCTCCATTCTCAAATAATGAGTGCCTCCATTCTCAAATAATGAGTGCCTCCATTCTCAAATAATGAGTGCCTCCATTCTCAAATAATGAGTGCCTCCATTCTCAAATAATGAGTGCCTCCATTCTCAAATAATGAGTGCCTCCATTCTCAAATAATGAGTGCCTCCATTCTCAAATAATGAGTGCCTCCATTCTCAAATAATGAGTGCCTCCATTTTCAAATAATGAGTGCCTCCATTCTCAAATAATGAGTGCCTCCATTCTCAAATAATGAGTGCCTCCATTCTCAAATAATTAATATCCGAGATGTACTAACTATAATAAAAATGTTAAAAACCGAATACAAATTGATAGAAATATTTATCAAAACTCACTTTATATGTAAATGATAAAAACTCAATTGGTAGCAACTGATGAAAAAAATCCAAAATAACATAAATGTATTTGCATTCATTTTTCATGTTACATTTCACTTCACCGACCTTCCCAAAAAAACTGATATATCAACCGAAAAATCACCTACAAAACTCATTTCACGCCGATATCAAAACTCATCCGTCTGAGCAAATACAATTTTGAAGTGCTTTTCCTGTTCTACAGCAACATTTCATCCCCGTATCTCTTTTAGGGGTGGTAGATATATTTTTGTCCTCGGGTCGTGAAAGCACCAAGGTGCTTACCAAACGATAGTTCCTAATTCACCCTGGGGCCCAGTCCATAAATAGTTGGACATGATCGTAAATTCTAAGTCTTATCCGTGTTTTATGATCGGTTTAGCTCGGGAGAAACCGGCGGCCATGAAATATTTGGCATCATACTAATTCTGAGAGGCAGCTATTGGGGAGGCATAATTTTTTTTCGTGCCCCAAGGGAATATGATCTTCTTTTGCTTGAGGGTTTAAGAATAATTTAAAGGGGGGGGGTTAAATTTAGATTTAATATCATATTTTATTTGCGTTTTATTGAGGTTCAGTTGATCATATTTTGTTTTCTTTATTTAAGAAAACTTTAGGAATTTACTATAATTTGTGTTAAGACTAAACTATTTTGAATTAATACATTTTTTTTTTCAATCGATGTAAGTTACAAACCAGAGAAAGTGTTATTCCCAATATTTTCTCACGTACCCTCTAATAAAGGTGTTATCTCAGAAAACTTCTTCTATGGAATGAGCTAAAAATAGCATGAAATATTTATCTATTTTCCTATCCTTGGCAAATATCTTGGCATCTGAAAATCGAATTCGACTTTTAGACGCGTTTTTGCCACTGATTGAAAGTAAAATTTGATACAAAATTATCTTTGTATTCATAAAATTTTATATCAAATTCGATATATTTCTTCCATTTCGTTCGGTTTTCCGAACCATTCCGTTTTTGAATTATCGCGTTTACATGTTTCTGAAAATACAGACCGACAGATTGTCAACCACTTGTCGGGTTTTGCTCAACTTTGATACTTGTCTATGCTATAGATGCTGAATCTGTGCACCGAATCTTACACATTTAGCTCTCTTCGTTTGTAATTATCATGTAATCTTATATTCGGACACCCGGACAGACAGACTTCCTTTGCACGAATTTGGCAGGGAATTTGATAGAAATCTATAAATTTGATGTAAACTATGTCACATTTTATCCCTCTCACCCAAACCGTTTTTTGAGTAGCTTTTGTAATAGCCAGTGGGACATTTCCCAAAAATGTGTTTTTCAATCACAGGTGGGTGTAAAACACGGAGATTCATTAATATCTCGATTTCGAATATTTTTGATGATTACAATACTTTCTCTATGTATACGAAAAAGTAAGAAGGGAATTTTTTATTTAGGGATCATGGATGTTTTTGGTAATGAACATGGCACTGCGTTTTAAATAAAGACGATTCTTTCTCAGTAATTATTTTTCTAGATATGAAGTATAGAACAAATATCTGTTTTTATTGGAGAAAAGGTCAAAAAATATTTTATCTTTGCTAGAATATCTAAAATGTTTTATAACTCTACAAACCGCAAGTTCATAATTACAAATCAACATGCTCATAAAAAAAATCAGCAACAAATCAATCCATAAATAGCATAATATATGAGTAAAGATTACAAGTTATATCCTGTACAATAAGTACAGGATATAACTTCATTTTATAGTTTTTAAAATCAAAATTTCGAATTTTGATACCATATACTTAAATTGCAGCATTTTATTTTTGAATATTAATTTTAAAGTATTCAGTAGAGATATACTTTTGAAAGTGTAAGTATACAACTTGGAGATATTTTTATTAAAATTTTAATTAAATAAATATTAATTGAAATTTTGTAGTTGCGAGCCATAAGGTACGAAGTTATCGTACAGCAAATATGATTTTAACATTTTTGGGAATTTTAAAACTTTTTTGTAAATTTTAATTTTAACAGAAATATATTTAAAGATTTTTATTTATATGGCTTGCAATATTTTTCCTAAATTCTGTTATGTATTTAACGTTAAATTTTTTGCATAAAGTTAAAAAATAGATTTCATTTTTTAATTGAAATTTAAACTACTTTCATTTTTTTCATGAAACCGGAAATATCGTGATTTTCTTTCATTGGTGAACATTGAATTTCATTGGTTATAAAAGAAATACTTTGCTATTTTTTCGAAAATTCGCTTGTGGAAACAGAAACTGACATTACAGCTAAGCACAACGTTTTATTAAAATAAATTTTTAAGACAATTAAATTTTTAATTAAATAATGACGTCTGGAAACTATATAAACTGCAATCTTTATTGAGAGAATCGTGAATATGTAATGAGAGAGCATAACATATTTAAATTGCATTAAACACAGAGAACCAATTGGGCGCACAAATCGGATGATGGGTGAAAGAAAAAATTTCTAATTTGAATTTGTGAAAAGTTGTCTTTGCAATTTCTTTACAGGACGCTCAAGGTGAGGAGAGGTGCCATCCGGCGTGAAAATGAAGTCCTGATGGCATCCATAAAAAAATGTCCTTCATATAAATATGAATGTGTGCTTATTTTTTACATAAATCAATAATTTTTGCTGAATTTTGATTAAGCTTTTCACACGTGTTGTTCAAGGTAGGATAAAGATCAATGTCAAAATACAAATTAATTAATATACTAAGCAAAGATTTCTGCATTTTTCAATATGTTTTCCGATAGTATTATCTTGCAAAACATTACACTATATTGCCGGCTTCCTGGCACAGGGGTAGCGCATCTTCCCCGTGATCTGGACGTCACGGGTTCGAATCCCAGTTCGGGCATGGTTGTTCTTCATCTGTGTTCTATCTGTGAGGTGTGTGAATGTGCCCCCCTGTAAAAAGGGGTTGTGCAAGCGAATGTGTGAATTTCATCTTCATATGAGTTAGAAGTCAGACTTCTGCCCTCGGGTGCTCAGGGGTCTTAACCCTCAGAAGGTACTGCACCCCCTTTCCGTGGTAACGCGGACACAACATCATCATTACACTAAGTTAAATCTCAAACAGAAATGTTTGTAACTATGCCTCTTTCATTTCCTCACTTTTTCTCTAATTTTGATGGATTGTTTGAACAGTCTGAAATAATGTTTCTGCTTAAAAATCAAACTAATATGATTGTTCAAGCGAATATTTCAAACGTGTAAATATTCTAGTGTACTAAAAATAAGAACGATACTTATCTTTTTGAGCATTAGCAAAGTGCAAAGAATGATTTTCATTTTCGCATTTATTTTCTTGTTCTAAACTCAATGTGATTAATTGATTTTTTTAATATTGAAAGCGATTATTACTAATAAAGACCGGTAATTATTAATAATAAGTCAATGAAATATTAATCACTTTGACCTGCTATTATTGGTAATAATCATTTAATCGTCCATAATGCACACTTTTTAAAGTTTCAGCAATGTGCAATAATTAGTAAATTTATTCCACTAAACTCATATTTTTTTTTTCAATTTTATCAAACAACATTTTGAAATTTTAAATAAATGCAGTTGATATTTATTTGATCAAATAGGAAATCTAATATCTCTGGCGGCTAATTTATTTGAAAACATTACAAAATATTCTCAATTTTCCAAAATTTTTATTTTAATAAATTTCATATTTTAGGAAATAATTATAAAAATATTCTTCATTCAGTTTCCGATGCACCTAGATCTGAAGTTTTGTGCATTTTTTTTTTGTCCTTTATGATTACATTTTCGTAATATTATCAACAATTAATTAGCAGTTAATGAATTAATTTTAATTCTTTATGAAAAATGTTATCTGGGAATGGATTTGAAGAAATTCATAATTTGATTACATAATATTATTAACTAGTTACTCAATACAAAATCGTGTTTCGAATGAAATTGTGTATTCATCCTCTAAGGTAAATAGTAAAGCAAATTAAAGAGAGAAATATTTAATTAAATGAAATAATTAATTTTCATCTGGCATTTCAATTTATCTTTTTCAAAATTATACACATTCCAGACATGTAGAACCAAAAATTTTGAATATCTGTTTGTTTACTTAAACATACGCTACAATAATAATTCGAATCTTTGAGATATGCAGAATTTATTTTAAAGAACACGTAAACATTCATTTATGTAATTTCTAAATAATTTCTAGTTTCTTTACTTTTACAATATTTTAATTTCAGCTTATAACTGTTTTAAAAGTAAAATAACTCTTTAGAATATCATAGCATTAAAGTTTCAAAATAACTTTTAATTGAATGCTCCAGTGTAGTTTGTTTTAGTATTTTTTGAAATTCTGATATCAAAGCATTAGGCAAAACCTTTTGAAGCAAATACTGCTTTAGGTGATTAGGTTGTTAAGACAAACATTGATATTAATTACAGATATAACTATGTAATTAAAAAATGAATGTTAATCATATATATTTGGATTTGAATAGATTCCGAAATACTTAAATAGAATAGGCAGTGTTTTGAACGTATATGGCATACGTATACGTTTAAAATCGCAGTCAAAATAATTAGATGAAACTGAAATTACGAATCGATTGAGCTAGAAATTATAAAATTAAAAGGAACTCAACAAAACTGTATGAAACTTTTGTGCATTTAATTTTCACTTCTTCTCAAGAATAATTTAGTCTGAGTTATTGAGTTAAAGAATTGGAAAATTGAATGCATTATATATTTGATTAGCATTAATAATTAAGATTTATTATTAAAACTAACTGCAGAAAATGTTCATAACAAAGAGTTTAAACAGTTATTGTAAATAATTACATGTTATTATTAATACTAAATGTTATCGAAATTATATGATTTGCCCGTTTGGATGGGCTATTAATCTATTAATATATCTTTGGTTTATTGTCATTAATAAACTAATAAAATTTCTTGTTGAAACTACCATAAATATTTGTAGAGTACTTAACAATTTTTTTAAAATTATAGCAGTTTAAATATATAATTCTATAATATTATTAAAAGAAAACTTGAAAAGTCTTTAAATTTTTGAACTAAAACACGTAACGAATACTCACATCAAAACTGTTGCTTATGGCATTAGTCATAGACAAATCCGCTGATGAAATCAGTGATTTTAAGTCGAGCTTTTAGCGTCTCTTGTTTCAGTAGCGTCATCTAGGGCCGAGTACATCTTAGCTACTCAAGCCCTTTTCACTTCATTCAGTTATCCAAAGATCGTAATTTAGACCCGAATCAGAGAACGATCGCCTCTAATCCAATACTCACAGTGGTATTGTCTCGACTTGGAGGCCTTTGTGGCTACGACAAATTTATACCTGCGCTAGCCACCATGTACACGGAGAGTCTTCGGTCGGCGGGAACTTGCAACTTGAACTTACAACCCAAGGGATGCGAATCTAACGTCCTACCAACCAGTCTCTGCATTGAAACCAATCATTAAAAGCGGATCGAAACAAATAGGGATCCACTAATAGAAAAATTACTTTCTGTTATCACTTCTAGATTATAAAATTACTGAAAGAAAATATTAACAATAATTCGAACTCACCTGCGAGAGGAGAAAATAATGAATCTATTTAAATGTGAAGTAAAAAAAAATTTCAAACCTTAGTTCATTGAGTAATGTTACAATCTAGAGTAAAATAATGTAAATAAAAGTAAAATCTATTATTCTTTATATAATTTTTATTCGTAGCCTTATTTGCGTATCAAAAAATTTACCACTTTAAGGGTTAAAAAAAAACTGTCAGAATCACATGACTTCAAAAATTTAAAATTGGGCATATGATGATTGAAGCTAAAATTGTTTCTAATCGCTGGAACTGTAATGCGTCACCAAAGAGGATGACCGAAGTTTATCTTTTGCGACCTTTGACTGGCAACCCCCTTACGCCGGAAAAGCGGACTTTTCCAAGTTTCTTCAATCGCTGTGCGGTTCAATTGCGTACATGCGCAACCATAAATCTATTTTCTGAATGCAAATTTTATGATATTAGTTAATTAAAATTTATTTCAAACATTACTTGATTAACTTCTTGCCTGCCGCGGGCGTACATATGCGTCTCCCTAAGTCAATGTTTTAACTGACCCTGGCATATATATACGTCTCGCAACTATATACGTATACTGGCAACTATATGCGTATACGGCACTCGGAACCGAATCTCACAAGTTATCCTAGGCTGTTAAGGGGTTAATTCCTATATGACGCAGTTTTCATTCGATTTGTGTATGATGCAGATAACAGGTGTGAGGATATTTTTAAACTCCACATATTACAAACGGCACTGGCTTATTTTGTCGTAAGTAACAAGCCGCTGTTGACCACAAGATGCATCGCAAGGAATATTGGTAATTTTCTATTAAATTCATGAAACACAGTTCGTCATGTTTACCTTAAGAAAATATTAATTGATATGAAGCCATGCTATTTTAACAACCATGCACCTATTCGGTTAATTATCCATATAAACTTTCTTAATGAAATCAAATCCCTTGATATCATAGAACAAATGTCAAATGCGAAATATATTTTCTAAATGGAGACTATCTATTGAGGAGCTGAAACTTGACATTTTATTCCTCATACAAATTGCTCAGCTTAGCTTTCAATGATGGATTAAATTCAGTAATAAAATATTTGATCAAATAATGAAAACGGTTTAAATTTCCTCATGCATTCAAAAAATTGTTAAAAGAAAAAAAAAATTAAAATGGCAAAATTCAAAAAAATGAATGCAATTAAACTGGAGAGAATTTAAAAGATTGCTTTTCAAATTTTAAACAGTGTAAGAATAATTTTGTACAATAAAATTTTTAAAAGTTATTGCAATAAAGCAACAAAATCTGACTTTATTTTTAAATAAATGAAATTATAATTAAAATTTTAAAGTAATTGTTCAATATTGGGCATTCCCACATTCGAAACCTTATGTGTGTCGGAATTGGTAGATATAGATTAAACAGACAAGGCGGGTGAACCGGAGTTTAACCCCCATCTTCGCCAAGTTGCGACAACGCGCCAAAGATAGCAACCTCCAGACTGGCAAACCTATTATATTTCGCCTTTATTATGCGCTATGATTGGACATCTGCTTCCTCGCTTTTGAACATTTCGCAAAACACGGTGCAAGACCGTTGTTGGCGAGTTGGCGATTTTTGAAAATTGCGCCAAGCAGAGGTTTAAACTCCGGAACTATAGAATGCAAAAATACAGACATACACATTCTACTTTATTATTAATAAAGATAATTGACTAATCGCATAGATTCTTACAAAAAAAAGTTTCTTAATGTGAGCATATTTGCATTCCCAATATCTCTTTATTTAGAAGAATACAAATGGTAGTTTTAGACAAATTAGGTATACTGAAATCTACAAAAATTGATTTGACTACTGATATCTTCATGTTAGTATAATGAACTTTGTATTACTGTTAAGAATATATATTAGAAATAATATTGAAATATAGTTGTGTTAATGAGGTTCTTTAAACTGGTAGTAAGATATGGTTTTATTAACCATTTACTAATTTAAGATTTAATAAACATCTTTTTACTATAACTGCACATTTATGTAAAAATTCAGGAAAATTCCTAGTACAAGAACTTTATTCATCAAATTGGGTAGTATCTTTGTTGAGAATAAAAGAGACAATAGAAATTAGGCAATAGATTGTGAACTATAAAATTCATCCACGACAAAAAGACAAAGTATAATAGCTAGAATAAAACTTCTTTTTAATCAAAATTGTAAAGATCAAAAAGTCATAGTAAAGGCGTTAAGTTTTAGAAACAACATTATAAAGAAGATAAGCTGTAAAATAAAATCTGAAATGTTCATTTAAAAAAAATACAGTAATTTTGGTTAAATTTCCTGTTTTCTAAAATGCATCCATCAGTATCTTATCCTTGTATGACTCCTTTTGCCCTAAATTTTTGATAATAAGCAATCATTTTTTTTTACATTAAAGCAGTAATGAAAGCTAGATTTTTTTTTTAAATCAACGCCTATTTTCATATTATTAGCGTCGAAATTAATTAGTTATTAGTTGTCTTGATAGTTATGCAGAAAAGATTCCTTGTTTGCTTGGAATTCAAGGAAAGTAGACGTTCATGTGAAGTGTGAGTGATCAGTAGCTCGTGAGGAAAAGCAAATCAAATTTATTTTAACGATTGCTCAGAAACGAATCGAGTTTCTTGTGAAATTAGTAGTTTATGAAGAAAATAATTTTAATTCGTACCCATGATGTGGAATTGCTTATCGGAAATTGTATAAAAATAAGGAATAGATCGATATGAATAAAGAAATAACTTGTCGAGAAAATTGTTTCCTAATTTCGTTAGCGTAGATTCTTCTATTTTTTGCAAACATGATCACGTGGTATGGGCTCACAAACAGTGCAAAAATAAAAATTTAGGATTAAGGATTTAGGGGAAAATTAAGCAAATATCCCTTATATTCTACAGTTAGATTAAACAGTAAATTTTACAACAGAACCAAAAGAAATCCACAAGATTTATACGAGTAATTTATTTTATTTCGCTATCAACTCTGTTTATACTTTGAAAATGTTAAAAAACAAAACAAAATGTATAACATTCGAATACAAAAGAGACGATGCAATTAAATCCACTTAAGCCTATAATTAAAACAAAGCGAATGAAATGATATTAAAGCACCTATACATGGGATGTAGAGAAAAAAAAGCGAACCATATAAATTACGACTTCCAGTACTTTCAATCAGTTCGGCCCTCTGGAAACCCAACCTCCCAAGTCCCAGAACAGCAAAACCTTCCAGGGAAAGAAAGAAATAAAAGTCCCAGCTGGGTTTCGCAAGCAGAGCTAATGAAATTCTTACAACCTCGACTTATAGTTGGACACTTCTTCAAGGCAACTCTTAAGTGTCCGACAGAAAACACTTAAATTCTGTCGTTACAGACGCTAGACTTGTGATGCGTGCAACCCTCAGAGACTTACAGCACTTAGAATGAAAAGGGGGAACTTTTTATTGGTTCCTCGCAGTTCCTTTTCTTAGAACGGCTTCGGAAATTTGTTGAGTGGAAGTTTGTTGTTTTGGGAAATGTCCAAAATTATGCTTGTCATTACCATGGGAAATGGGAGTCCACGGGAAATGATCTGGGCTGTCGACTACTTAAGCTTTAATGCCGTGTTAAGTAGCTGAGTTAATGAAGTAGAGTTCCAATGCCCATGATTTTCCTTGGATTGCTTTTTTATGGATGGTTTAGAGAATGAAATAATGCCTTGTACTTAATTTAATGGACCGAGAGGATGGATAACTGTTTAGTTTTTGTTTAAAAAGTATAATGCTTGCACGTAAAAGTTTATTGTGATAATTAGTTTAAAGACTTCATTAGAATTAGGATGCCGGAATAACCCATGAATTCGGATCTCAGTGACCAGATGTAACAGCCGTGGTCTTAATTCTTGAATCATTGTGGGTTTAAGACGCAATTTCAGCAAAGAACTGCCACCTGCATGAACTCTACGTAAATTAAATTTACTATCGCAAGTAACCCCATTAAAAAATCGGGATATAATGAATTAAGATTCGCCATTTGTTTAAGTCTGATGAAAGTTAAATCTTTTGAAATAAAATGTATGGAGGTTCCATGGGATTTAATAGAAGATTCAACATCTTCGTGGAATTGGTATAAGTTAAATCTGATATCAAACAGAAATCATTAAAGTGTTCATATCCCAATTATAGTTAATATCCACCGTCTATGTGGCCCTGGTATAACATTTCCTGTCGGAATGTAATCGTTTTTCTGTTGGCATGGTGTGAAAGAAAATCAGGTTGCCGGCTCAAGAGTTGCACTCTTTTTCTGATCATGGTACATAATAGCGAAGCTCTTATCAAAATAATTCCTATATAAAAAAAGATATTAATTCTAACTATTCTGATTTCCTACTAATTTTGTTTCAAAGCATCAAAGTGCTCTACTCTTAAATCTTTTGTCTCACAAAACATTACTGAAGCGTATATAAAATTATTACTGGTTTTGTTGCTGTTTAAAAAAGTTGTGGCAGAAAATATGTCAATTATATAAAAAAATGAAGATAAAACATGTATTTAACTGATAAACCATAGTTTTGATTAATTAATTTTTTTTTCTTGAGAAGACAGTATTCGAATGCACGTTTTCTTGTAGGGACATGATTTTCTGGGAAGGACACGTTTTCTGGGAGGGACATAATCAGCATATAACAAAGCTATTTGCCTTTTTAAATCCTTTTTCTCACATACATATAAACGGGTAGATATAAAGATAATTTGCTCTTAGATTTTCGATTCAAAATTTTATTTCTTTTAAATTTTGGTATTAGCGACTTTGGAACAAATTGCAAACGAAATTTGAACCATTTGATTCGTCGTATTAATAATTCGCCATATTCCCAAATGCATGGCTGGAAAAATCCTAAACTGTGTCACTGGTCTCTTAATATTTTTAATGAACTCCATTAATGCCATGTCATAGGCATATAAGACAAATATCTACAAGTTATTTTACGATATGATGTGACATCACATTTTTATTTTTCCGTAAAGTATTAAAAGTTAAAATCCTATGGCAATCTTATATTATCTCTGCATCATAAATATACCACAAATAGGCAATTAGATATACATCGTATTTAATTTCGTTTATTAAGTGACGAATCGTTTATATCGTTTTAAATTTCGTTTAGTAAGTTATGAATAGTTTTTATTGTTTTTAATTTCGTTTATTAAGTAACAAAACATTTACATCGTTTTTTTAATTTCTTTTAGAAAGTAACAAAACATTTACATCGTTTTTTTAATTTCTTTTAGAAAGCAACAAAACATTTGCATCGTTTTTTAAATTTCTTTTAGAAAGCAACAAAACATTTACATCGTTTTTTAAATTTCTTTTAAAAAGCAACAAAACATTTACATCGTTTTTTAAATTTCTTTTAGAAAGCAACAAAACATTTACATCGTTTTTTAAATTTCTTTTAGAAAGCAACAAAACATTTACATCGTTTTTAATTTCTTTTATAAAGCAACAAAATATTTACATCTTTTTTAATTTCTTTTATAAAGCAACAAAACATTTACATCGTTTATAATTTCGTTTATTAAGTAACAAATCATTTACATCGTTTTTAATTTCGTTTATTAAGTAACAATTCATCTGCATTGTTTTTAATTTCGTTTATTAAGTAACAAATCATTTACATCGTTTATAATTTCGTTTATTAAGTAACAAATCATTTACATCGTTTTTAATTTCGTTTATTAAGTAACAAATCATTTACATCGTTTTTAATTTCGTTTATTAAGTAACAAATCATTTACATCGTTTTTAATTTCGTTTATTAAGTAACAATTCATCTACATCGTTTATAATTTCGTTTATTAAGTAACAAATCATTTACATCGTTTTTAATTTCGTTTATTAAGTAACAAATCATTTACATCGTTTTTAATTTCGTTTATTAAGTAACAAATCATTTACATCGTTTTTAATT
Source organism: Argiope bruennichi (assembly GCF_947563725.1). Taxonomy (NCBI): domain Eukaryota; kingdom Metazoa; phylum Arthropoda; class Arachnida; order Araneae; family Araneidae; genus Argiope; species Argiope bruennichi. The sequence continues at coordinate 48,577,295 of NC_079161.1, read as the reverse complement.
TCGTTTATTAAGTAACAAATCATTTACATCGTTTTTAATTTCGTTTATTAAGTAACAAATCATTTACATCGTTTTTAATTTCGTTTATTAAGTAACAAATCATTTACATCGTTTTTAATTTGTTTTATTAAATAACAAATCATTTACATCCTTTTTAATTTCGTTAAATTTTCGTTTACTAAGTATGCATAAAAACGGTATAAAATTAAATTACCTTGAAGTTTTGATGAAATTCCAAGCTGTAGATGTTTGCGAGTCCGAAAAACATTTTTTCGAAACTATGCCTATATATTAGCATGAAAACTCATCAACGCAATAAAATCTTAGCATCAAATTTATTGATTTCTATTAAATTTATAAAGAAATCAATCAAGGGAAATTTCGTCTGTTTTAATGTCTATATGCATTTAGTGCGTTGTCAAAATTTCAAATTTATTGATTTCTATTAAAATTTGAAAGAAATCAATCAAGAAAAATTTTGTCTGTTTATATGTCTATATGAATTTAGTGCATTATCTTAATTTCAAATTTATTGATTTCTATTAAAATTATAAAGAAATCAATCAAGGGAAATTTCATCTGTTTATATGTCTATATGCATTTAGTGCGTTGTCTGAATTTCAAATTTATAGATTTCTATTAAAATTTGAAAGAAATCAATCAAAGGATATTTTGTTTATCTATATGTCTATATGCATTTAGTGCGTTGTCTGAATTTCAAATTTATAGATTTCTATTAAAATTTGAAAGAAATCAATCAAAGGATATTTTGTTTATCTACATGTCTATATGCATTTAGTACGTTGTCTGAATTTCAAATTTATTGATTTCTATTAAAATTAGAAAGAAATGAATGAAAGGAAATTTTGTTTATCTATACGTCTATATCCATTTTGTGCGTTGTCTAAAACCTGTAGCTGGAAACCTGTATGAATTTCTTCGCGTGCCTAGAGATATGGAGTCAAAAAGACTCCATTGTTATTTTTCATTTTTGTCTTTTGTAAACAACTTTGGAATTTATTTGGAAACACGATACATTCTTGAAATCCTATAATTACCAAAAAGATTTAAAATATTAATATTAAAAATGTTAAATGTTTTAATATTTTATGTTGGAATGTTGTTATAAGAAAAACATAAACAATCATTTAATAAGTATTTACTTCATTTAGATACTAGGGACTTACACTAATGTTAATAACTGTTAGAATTTAACAAGATAAAATGAAGAATACACGATTTTAAAACATTATTTTAAGAATATTTCTTTATTCTTTTTGCATTATTTATTTGCATTATCTTATGCATTTAAAATCAACAATGTAAAACAACAGACCCATAATGCCACGTAATTCCACTATAACCAAATCACATAAATCTGACTTCTGTTGATCTCTATTTCTCTGTTGCCTATTTGCAATAAATATAAGATTTCGATATTTTACAATCATAAGCAGCATGTCTATTTGGAAAATGTAGGTCCAGGCTTCATTTAAGTCAGTACGAATTCTGGGCAGCTTCAAAACAATATTGTGCTGAGTCGTCCGGCAATGTGAACTCACTAACGGCTTGTTGGACCACTTGAATCTATAATTTCCTTACCCATAGAAATAATTTTCTATGCTAATCACGTTGATTTTCTCTTCTTCTGAATCTATGTCCGAATTTTCTTTACTTTTTTCTTCAAGGTCGCTTCTAATCGTTTCTGCATTGCTAATATCAGGATCATCTACCATATTTCGCATTCTTCAACCCATTGAGTTATAGTTTTATCAAAATATGGATCACAGGGTCGATTTTTTCCCCTGGAATGGTCTGATTGAGTATTATTCTTTTCTTTTTAAACAACAATATGTTATTTTAGACAAAAGAAACGAATTGCATTTGCGAAATACATAGAAATGGAATGGTGATTTATATAGTTTTTCAGTCAAAGTTTCAGAGACGTGGAGTCGATGACTCCATAAATAAAAGAAAAGACTTTGGAAAAGAATAACTCGGTTATATGCACCCTTCATAATCAGATTTTTGTCAACATACTACTAAAAGAACAACTTGAAGGTACTGAGGATATTATTACATTCAAGGACAAAAATCCACTGATAATCTGAGCTAATGAACAATAAGGAGTCATTTTGTCTCTCAGCTCCAATTACGGGTTAACATCAAATTTATTAATTTCTACTAAAGTTTAACTCTTTCTAGGGCCGTGGGAAGTATGCTTCCCACCAAATTTATCGATCTTTGAACAAAGTTATAAAGATTGACATAAGTTCTGACATATTTTTTCAATAAGACAGAAACTTAGATGGTTCAGTTTCTTATCTCACACAAAATTCCGTGTTTTTTATTTGTTACTTAATTATTAATTAACCAAATCAATGAATTAATCAAATTAAATTTATCTAATAAGTTAAATGAACCTCTTTTCTGAAGCCAATCTCAATTCTTAAAATATTTTAATATTCCACAACTAGGAAAAATGGCCCTTTAAAGGGTTAAACGACATTAAATTCAAATTTGATATGCAGTATTGTGACCAATTGTATATTTGAGTGAAATTAGGGAAAAGTTGTTCAAAATGTCTGTTCAGTTTTCTTTGGTGTATTAAGCAAGTATTCGATGCGTGAGAATTCCAGGGTCGAAACTGTGTTTCTTCGAATTTCATCCGTATATAATTGAGGCCTGTTACGTTAAAACAGACTTCTAAAGCCAAATGTTTTTCCCACTATTGCCATAGGGAATTTGAACAGGGGAATCCAAGTCCTTATTAATTGATCATTTATTTATCAATATCAATAGTTCTGGTTTATAAAATAAATAAACTGAATTCCTGAATTTTGAATTTGAATCAAAAATATTTCTAATTTGTAAGTACAGATTTTAAATATATACAGATAGTGAAATACGAATACAAATTGAGGCCGCGGTGGCCTGGTGGTAAAGTCTCAGCTTGTGAGCAGTAGGGTTTCAGGTTCGACACCCAATTCCACCGAAGAACCGTCGTGTAAGGGGGTCTGTTGCACGTTAAATCCGTCATGCCAAACGTCCTCCCACTGGTGTGGTGTGGAGAGGGGCGTGCCAGCTCAGGTGTCGTCCTCGTCATCTGACCGTGGTTCAAAATTACGAGGTCCGTCCCAAAATATCCCTAGTGTTGTTTTACAACGATACGTTAATATAACTAAACTAAAACTAAACTAACTAAATGAATACAAATAGCTGGGACTAAATGGAAGGAAACGTAACAATACAAAAATGGAATTAAATAGAATTAAATTTTTCCCAAAATTCTTTTATAATAAAATATTCAGTTGTCTTTTTCGTTTTAAATGGAAACGAAATCTTCCACAATGTAAAATATTCAAAACACTAGACAGTTTTAGCGAATGTTCAAATTGCCTGAAAGCTCTAATAAACCTATTTACTTAATTCGCAAATGCATTCAAACATTTTCATGGGATACTATTTCAAGGAAATCGTCCGCATTCCGTTTCCAAATGGCGTGAATTTATTATGAAAGGGAAAAAGAAGTTTTCAGCATAAATCTTCCCTAGAAACACGATCCAACGTTCTCGCCAAACAATTCCAATTGTTTCTACTCTGGCAAGATACCAGCCATATTTTTTCCATCATTTACATATAGGGACAGAAATGTTTCAAGTTTCTTCAAACCATCACCAGGCGAAATGGCGATTTATTATTTTGAATCCTCGCTTAGTTTCCGATTTATAGTGGCGACGTTTGTTATTTTTTATTTCCTATTTTTCTGCATGTCATTAAGCAGTTTCCGGGCCAGTTGGCGCTTTGCTGTCAGTAAATCGCCAAACAGAATAGTGAAAGGCTTCGCTGTTGTGTTTCGCTTCACTTGATATGAAATAAATTTGAAGGAATAGCGGAAAATAAGGAAGAAAATAAAGGCAACTGGAAGTCTCTTCGGCCATTGTTCTTATCATAATTTGTTACATTTCTCTCTTTTATCAATAAAATAACGACAAAAATTGGAAGAGAATGCATCGAAAATAAATTAAATTGAATTTGTCTTTTGTTTCGATTGTTTGCTTTCTTCATTTTTATCGAATCGTTATTTCATCTAGGCTATTTTTGATTTTTACAAATAAGAATCTGGCAACATGTAGGGAAGAAATAAGAATTCGTTTTTCTTTAATTGTATGGATGCTAAAATAAATAACGGCAATGATTTTAATGAGGCTATAATTTATACATATTGCTTTACTTATCATTTTTATTCATAGTTTTGATTCAAATTACGAACATATATTTTCAAGAAAAATTAATCGTTTATGTGGAAGTAGTTCGAGTACTTTTTTGAACAATTTTTCTAATTATGTAAAAAAATCGTTTGGTTTGAAATAAGGTTTTTTTTAACAATTATTTGTTCTAATTTTAAATCATTACCTGATATTACAGCTTTCTAGACAAGATTATTGCTTACTTATCATTTTTATCTACAGTTTTTTTTTTTTTTTTTCAAATTACGAACATATATTTGCAGAGAAAATTAATCTATTATATGGAAGCCTTTAGCCTATTTTTTGAGCAATTCATTTTAACTATGCAAAAAAATCGTTTGGTTTGAAAAGAGGTTTTTTTTAAAGTTATTTCTTCTAATTTTACATCATTCCCTGATATTACAGCTTTCTAGACAAGATTATTCCTTAGTTTTCATTTTTATTCATAGTTATTATTCAAATTACAAATATATATTTGCAGAGAAAATTAATCGATTATATGGAAGCCGTTGGAATACTTTTTTGAACAATTTTTTAACAATGTAAGAAACCATTGGTTTGAAACAAGGTTTTTTTTTTCCATTAATTATTTGTTCTGATTTTATGATTTTCCGTATAAGATGACTGATTTCTTATCATTTTTATCATAGTATTTAATCAAATTAAGAACATATATTTGCAAAGAAAATTAATCGCTTATATAGAAGCCGTTTCTACATTTTTTTAAGTTTTTTTTAAATATGCAAGAAATCGTTCGGTTTGGAACATTTTTTTTTTTCAAAAATTATTTATTCTAATTTTAAATCATCATCAAATATTACAATTTACTGTGCATGATTCAATGATCAAATATTTAATTTATCAGAAATTCTGACTTTGAATTCTATTAAATCCGATTCTTCGCTTAAAAGCCTATTTTTGAACAAAAATATCAAAACAAACTAAGAGTACTTAAAACTTTCTTCCTATATGGCAGTCGTATCTTAAGATCTATTCTGTCAGTATCTCTTTCAACAAATACCTTATTTTTATTCGTTATATCATTTGATCTGACTTGCTTCAATTTTTTTTCTTAAATTTTTTTTCTAAAACTGTTTAATTACTTTTTATTTTTTGTTTTATCATTTATAATCAAATAAAGGCTAATGTTTGTAACAAAAACTAAAATTCTTAGCAATATGTAAACAAATTACGAAGTTTCTTTTACTTGAATTGGCAAATAAATACTGTTGAGAAGACTAAATTTTCTTTTTAATTTCTCATGTATAAGATATAAAGACAGCAGTGTAATTGTCGAAAAATTCACATTCGAATCTCCATTTTTCAGTTCTCTCCGAGTCAGTAAAGTCATTCATGGAATTCACTCCAAGATACCTTGAGCTAAGCGAATAAAATCTGGTTTATTTGTAGATTTCTATGAAATCTTGAACAAAGTCCATTTTGAGGAATTCTGCTTGTCTTGCTGTTTGAGTGTAAATGTGCCCGATAACAGAAAAACAAAATGAACTAGATAGATAAAGTTTGGTGTGCGGGCTTAGCATCTAAAACGTAAATTCTTATCAGATTTTTAACCAAACATGTTAAAAGATTAACTAGATGCCAAGGGGAACTTTAACATGCTTGAGAATACAATAACTGATAAACGCTATGATTTAAATCATTCAATTGTGTTTTTGATCCTGTAACTGCAACTGTAACTGTGGTCTTCTGAAAAATTTGGTTCAAATTGGTGGGAAAAATGCTTCTAAAAGACATATTTGTACTATAGTATCAATTAAAATGCTAGTTTTGCTTTCGCCTTATTTCAAATATTGGCTTTATAATGCTTTATGGTAAATACATATAGATAATTCATTTTGACGAATGTATATAGATAAATCATATAAAGTCTACTTATAAGACATCATTTTCACATTTCAAATCTAACTTCTGGTATCACTAATTCCGTATGTGTGACCAAAAAAATGTTTCTTTTATCTTTATTGCAAAATATACAGATCAGCCAGAATTTGAAATGTCGCCTTTCAAAACATTCTGTTTTCAGATTAAAAAAAGAAAAGAATAAATATTCTATGCGTAATTTTTAAATCCTGATAAGAGAATTTTCTGAAAATTATTTTTTGTGAAAAGTTAAGTTTTCCAAAACTAAAGAAAAATGTAAAGTTCTCTTTTATATCTATTTGCGTCAATATTTTGTTAAAACATGGAAATTACAACGCAAAATGAAAACTAATTACTGATATCACTAAATCTGCATGTGTGACAAACAATTTTTCTTTCATGTTTACTGCAAAAAACGCACCAGAGTCAAAATTTGAAATTTCGAGTTTGAAACCTTCAGTTTTCTTACAAAAAATGAATAAATATTTTAGGAGTAACTTTTAAATCATGATCAGATTACTTTCTGAAAATTATTTTTTTTTTTTTTTTGAAATTGCTTATAGTTTTCCAAAATCAATGATGTAAAAAGCTTTCCTTTATATCTATCTTTGTCAACAACATACAGCGGAGATGGGGGGGGGGAAACAGCAAGAAATAAATGAATATACGAATCACAATATTAAATATATTAAAGCATTTCAAAATTTGAAAAGTGTTGGGAAGAAAACATTTCAAAATGTTAACAAAAGAGGAAATTTAACTAACCTTCATTTATATTTAACTTATTTGAGTACTTTATATAATATACACCAAGATATATATTAAATCCTTTCCATGTTTATTCAGTCAAATGAATCTAAAGCTCAAATAACCTAAAACTTTTATATCTTCGCCTCTAATTTATTCTATTTATTTATTCCAAAATCATCGAAAAATTAATTGAAATATCTAACGCTAAATCCAAACAGGGAAAAAAATATTTATATCGCAATAACATTTTTAACAATAGCTAGTTTGCATCCCTGAATTATTCGTATATTTTTATAAATTGCATAATCTCGTAATAACTTTTAAAATGTGATTCAGTTATATCTCTAGAGATATTAATACATGACATGAGATATTAAAACAGTAAAACATCTTTATATCTCAGATTTAGCATGAATATTTAAAGTAATGATTGCAATTAAAATCATTTTATTTTTTTCGTTTTAGCTTTTATATTACTGTTATTACATGTTTATTCATTTGTTTCTCTCACGTTAATTAAAAGAGATAACTTCTAAGAATAGTTAAAATATTATATTTATTCATAACAATATTTTGCTAAATGAGGAACTCTCAACACGTATTATAATAAAAGGAATATACCTTTGGTAAAATATATATATCTCTAAGATGGAAATTATTGTGAAAAATAATAGTTATTTTTATAATAAATATATATTTAAAGAAAACTCAAGTAAGTTTTTGCAGTATGCTGTAAGAAATACTCTTGATTGGGGTTTGTGTATGCGTATTTGTGTGCATGTATGTGAGCGCGCGAGCGTGTGCGTGTATTTGTGTGCAATTTGAAACGACTTCGTTTTTTTGAAAATTTAATTACAATTTTAAATAATTCAAAATTACATGAAATTTTATGTTTTTCCGCTTTGCCGAATATATTGCAGCATAAAAATGAATTTAAATCAGGTTAAATTTCAAAAAATATATATATATTTTCATTGATACAAATGCTTTAACCTAAAATCAGGTTTCCACTTTTAATACATTTAAAAAAAAATTTATATTGGTGTATATTTTCCATCAATTTATTTCGCAGAAAATAAATATAAAATTTAACCGGTATGCTCTGCTTATGTTTGGGAAAAAATCAGTTTTTATCAATGCGCTGCCATCACGTTTAGAAAAAACAAATTAAATGATTAAATTAATTATTTCTACAATTAAGCGTAGAAAAATGTTTATAAGAAATGAAATAAATGCAAAAAGCGATATTCTCCAAAAAATAAATACTCGAATAAATATTTCTTGCTTTAAAACATCTGTCTTATTAATTTTATAATTAAGTTTTATTTAAGCAAACATAGTTTAATAATAACATGATATCCGCTGATCAAGGTCCCAAAGCTAATTCCTAAATCTTTAGTAACATGCATATCCATTTAATAAAAAATGGTCTAAAGGAAAATAATAATGTAATTTATGTAGTTTCAGTCAATAAATTTTTTGATAAATCACGAATATTGAATTTTACAAATTCTCTGTCTCATGAATCTTGCTTAATGAACTATTTTTGAGACAGTAATATTTAAAGGAAAAAAAATCTACTATTTTGCGACGTTAAAATTGATTTATGAAAATTTAAATATCAGTATTCTGTAAAAATGTGCAATTGCAGATCTCTCTATCTATCGTCTTGAAGCAAATATGCCAATCAGTAATGGGAGTTTCTCTGGTGCTGATTGACCAAAAATAATGAAATTATTGATTGTTCTAAAATATTGAAAATTCAAAGCTGTATTATTCGATTAGATTTGATCGCTGAAAAGTGATATGTTAGATTTTCAAAATTATTTTACTGAATAGGAATCATAGAATTCGAAAGACATAATTCAAATCTTTCTTAAAGTAAATTTCAATTTTATGGTGAATCAGAGAAATGTTGAAATATTCTGTGAAATTTCTTATTATAATATTTCAATATTCTGAGGTGTGCATTAGGCTTCAGTGATAAATGAATATTTTTTTCTGTATTCATATTAAAAAAAAAAAAAAAATATTTGGTTTCAGTTAAAAAAGAATATATTTTTATTAATTGAAGTTTATAACTTCCACTTCAATTTGAAGTTTAAATATTACAAAAGTTAACAAAAATTAGAGATATATATTACAATTAGGGATTTACCGGGATACCGAATACCGGTATTTTGAGCCATTTGTACAATTTTGTAATACCGGTATTCACAAGTTTAAATACCAATTTTTCGGTATTTACTAGAAATTTTTTTAATTTTCTTGTAATTGTTTAAATTGTTCAGGGATAGCCAACATAGCAAAATAGTATACGTTTTTGTTTTTATGTCTGCCTAACAGGCGAAATTAATTAGACTGTGAACACAAAGTTGTATCGTACAATCAAGAGAAGTGATAAAATACTGTGTGACAATGGATTGTAAAACCCTCCACCTTTTGCGCATGCGTTAAGATGGGTTTGCTTTGACAAAATTGGAGTGAGAGGAAAGATGAAAGGAGATGTTTAGGAGGAGATTCTAAAACACGTTGGAACAGTTTACTCCAAATGAGGGAACGATTTTTGAAACTGAGAAATCCAATTCAAAAACAATAATCGACTTAAACTAACAAATTAATTTTTAAGATAGTGAATTCGACTAAATATCCAGAACAGGTTGTTATAACTTAATATAAACTTAATATTAAAACTGGTTGTTGAGGCATTATGTTGGAGAAATTCTAATTTATTAACAGCTAATGCAACAATATATTTCATGTTGCAGTCACTGAAAGAACAGAACACATCACTATCGGAAGAATTATATATTACATTGAAAATTCGCACAGAAGAAAGGCATGCCGAAATAGAAAATGTCTTATGGTATTTACAGAATTATAATGATTTTAAAAATGAAAAAGAGGAAAAGAAAATAACTAATTTAAATCTGATTAAGTTTAGAATAAATTTTCTAAAAAATTTTTTACCCACAAACCTATCCACATTCAGAAGAATTCGGTACAGTTATTGGAGATTATGATGGCACGAATGTGAAAGGAATTGTCTCTTGAACGAAAATTAAAATTAGCGATAAAAAAATTTAACAAACCAAAATACAAAACAGAAATCAGTTACATCTAAAACCATCCAACGAGTAATCGATTTATTTGAAGATGAGGGAATTAGAGATAAATATTTGGAAAAAGTATATCGCAAATTGCTAACAGTACCACCAACTACCGTAGATGCCGAAAGAACGTTTTCGACAGCTGATAAATTTTGCACAAAATTACATTCCAGGCTTAATGACAGTCCAATTGATGCATTATGATTTTAAGATCACATTTCAAAAATTTGTAATAGTACCACAGACTGAATAGTTATGTTAATACTTTTTTGTTTATCTAAACATTATTATTGCTAAGCTCCTTGCTGAACACTCTATACACTTTCAGTGGGTCCCCTCATATGTTGGTTTAAATGGTAATGAGATAGCGGATAATTTAGCTGAGACTGCCTCAGCTGACATATTTCATGGTGATGCAACACTAACTTATTCTGAAATATCCTCTATCAAAAAGATGGAGCCGAGTGCACTTTGGAGAGTCCCACCTGCTCACCTTTGGTACTTTGGTAGAGTCCCGGTTGGTGTCACCGTCTGAATATCTCTAGAAAACAGCAAACGGCTCTCTCTCGTTTTTTAAGTGGACACACCAAATCCGTCACCTTCCAACACGGACGGAGGATCTTTGCTAAATGTCCTTGGTGCAATTCAGATCAAGCTTTCCCCAATCATATTCTTAAATGTTTAAATTTTACGATTTTTGAGTTTTTAAGGGATCTGCTATTGTTTTTGGACTTTTTAGAGATCTTTTGTTTCATGGTATAGCAGCGCTATACCATTTTGGATCAGAAACAACAACAGCACTTTATTGTGATTTAAATAAAGAAGATGTTCCTTTACTTTTTTGTGATTCTTTATATACTGTTATAATTTATAAGTTATAAATTATGTTTGTGATATTTACATTCTCTAATAAAACTGGTAAATAAAACAAAGCAACACCCGTGTTTCCTTTCTTTTCCTAAAATTTCTAATGCCGGTATTAAACCGGTATCCCGGTATTAAGATCTAAGAAATACCGAATACAGGTATTGAACTTTTAGTCCAATATTGCAATCCCTAATTACAATGAACAAAACGACGTATGACATCTTCAATGGTATGAGTTATATGAATATAAAAATGTTAAGTTTAAAAATTTTTTGCTGTAAACACTACTAACAGCCCAAGCTAAAACAAATATTTTATTGAACATTTTAGCGACCAATAATTCCTGAAATCCAACTGGTTGATAAAGGCGGCTAATATTAAATAATTCCAACTTTTTTTACATCAGACTTATATGAAATTATTTTAATTATTGTTGACACAATATCATATATGAAATTATTTTAATTATTGTTGACACAATATCATATATGAAATTATTTTAATTATTGTTGACACAATATCATATATGAAATTATTTTAATTATTGTTGACACAATATCATATATGAAATAATTCCAATTTCTTATTGGTAGTATCAATGAATTTCAGAATTTGATAACATTATTTTGTTAAAATTTGGAATTCACATCTTTTAATTTAATAGGAAATATAACTTTTGATCAAAACATTGAAGTATAAAGAATTAAAGGGTTTTAATAAATAATAAGTTTTTGAATTACTATATAAATTTGCATAATATTTGATTGCCTTGGTGCAGTATCATGTATGAAATACTTCTAATGTTTTAAGACTATATCCCGAATGTAATAATTTCAAAATATTTTGATAAATATAAATTTTATTTATAAAATTGTACATAAATATCATGAATGATATTATTTATTGTTACCATTACATATGAAAAAATTCTAAGTTCATAAGATCAGTATCATACATGAAATAATTTTAATTGTTTCCTGATGTTAGAATGAATGAATAAACTCTAAATACTTTTTGGCAGCATCGTTCATGAAATAATTTCAGTTATTTATGATTGTAGCAGTTATGAAAAAATCTAAATGCTTTTGGGCAGTATCATATATGAATAAAATATAAATACTTTGGGGCAGTATTATGTATGTATGAATGAAATATAAATACTTTTGGACAGCACCATGTATGAATGAAATATAAATACTTTTGGACAGCACCATGTATGAATGAAATATAAATACTTTCGGAAAGCACCATGTATGAATAAAATATAGGCAGTATACTTAGGCAGCATACTTTTAGGCAGTATTATGCAAGAATAAAATATAAGTACTTTACGTTCAGTATCATGTATGAAATAATTTTACTTCATTTTAAGTTATTTTCATTGCTTATTAGTCTTCCCGAAATTTTCTTTATTTTTCCGGAATAGAAGAATTATAAAAGAATAAATGGTTGTTTAAAATGAGCTTTCATTAGCAAATTAGCCAAGTTTGACGACCAGCTATTTCGTCGGGTGTAATGCTGTCCAAAACGCTCAGTTAAATAACTTTTTTTACCTTGGTCTCTTAATAACTTTTTCAGCACAAATTTTTAAATTTGATAGTGATATAATTTCAAATTTTCGGTTGTCACATAATTCATATTATTAAAAAAAACCTTATGATATTTTGTAGATTGTAATATATAATTCTCTAATTTGTTGTTAACTGTCGTAAAATTTAAATTTGAATTTCAAATGAAAGAGATGAAACTTCAATAAATGCAAATACTTTATTGCTGAAACCGAAAATATTTTTGTTAAAAAAAAATATGATTACAAAAAATAAAATTTCAGCATATGTCTTCGACAGAATATATATATATATATATATATATATATATATATATATATATATATATATATATATATATATATATATATATATATTTGTAATTTATGCAATATTTCTACGAATTTTTCAATAAATATATCTCTGATTTATAAAAAAAATCAGTTTTACCTTTAAAAATATTAAAATACATTAAATAATATTTTACTTTATTTCATTCACTAAATTTATTTCTGAAAACAATTCAGTCTAAATTTTGTACAGTCCTTCAATTTTATAAATCATATGCAGTAAAATTATGTTGACAATCTAGCGTTTCCATATTTCGCGATCAAGCCTGACCGAGTTATAAAGCTTCAAATATCATTATTTTTAGACAATCAAAAATTTCACTTTTTAAGACAATCAGTCTTGGGGAAAGTCCAAGCGCTGATTGGAGTATTTTCTTTCAGACAATCGATAGACGGTGAATTTCTTAAGACTGTAGACTATAAAATCGCCCGTTTTTTCAGAATAATGATATTCAAAGTTTCATAAATCGATAAATTTTAGTGATTGATACAGTTGATTGGAGAGCAACTCTTTTTATTAGATATCAATAATATTTTATTAAATGTGATTTAAAGCGCATTTTATTTAGGCAAAAATTTTAAATTCATTATTCATTAAAGCATTTATTGACTCAAGTTACATAAGTTATAATTATTTACTTCAATTAGACCATTTTATTAGCAGATGTATATCTACTACTAAAGGGTTACAAATTATCTGTTGGTCCCTAATTAGAGTGGATATTTTGTATGTATGAAAATATGTTTGCCATAAATAACATTGATTTATTGAATTAATGATGTAGATATTGTAAAAGATCATAAAGAAGTTTGTGTTTATTTTTTACAAAAAAAAACATACTTTGTATTTATTTCATTTCACGCTGACACGTGGTGAAAATAATATTTCTCTAAGTTTAATTTGCAATAATAGTTAACTTTATTTAAAATTTGAGCGTTCGACACATTTATTAAAGCCATTTTTTTTCCTATTCACTCGTAACGTGCTCATGAAGGTGAAATTTTATTTTTATTTTGTGTGAAATAAATAGTTGAAAAATATTATTAAAATAGTTTCTTAAAACTCATTAAAAATAGAAACTTAATTTACCAACTAAGAGCATTGTTTTAATTGAAAAAACTTTTAAACTTAAGATAACGTAAAAACCATTTTTGTGCTGTAAAATGTAAAATGTAATGTCAAATTTAATGAGCTTATCATTTTATGTTAAAAAGAAGTATACAGTTAACTTTTTGAGGTGCGTGAGTTATGTAAATATTCAATTAATTTGAAATTATCGAAATTTTGTTGTTTTGCACCCTAAGTATTGAGCAAATAGCCTGGCAAGAAATATTTCATAATATTATTTTATATTATCTTATTGGAAATACTCATCTCATTTCTTTTTAGTATTTTCTCAAATTTTTATTAATATTTCAAAACTGAATAAATAATCACAGATGATTTTCTGTAATTATATCGTTAATAATAAATGCAGACGATTTTAACTAAAAAAATATTCATATTTCCTTGTTTGACAAAATTGAAAATTTGAGCAAATCAACATTTATTATAATTATTTTTATATTTTTTTTTCTAAGCTTTTTAAAACAGTTTCCTTTTCTTCCTTTAAAAAATAGTCATTCAAAGAGCAAATGTCAAAGCACATTTCAAAATTCTGAAAAAGTAATAAAAAAAATGCGGAGCAGACGATTACTGATTTATATCAGAAATAAAATATTGATTTGTTTTATTTCCCTGTTTTTAATTATTAAAAGAAATCCTCTTATTAATTTATTGTCTAAAAACACGGATAAAGAATTGTTATACACACTTCACTGTTTGCGAACAAATTTTGAAATACTATTATATTAAATAATAATTTTTTCAGAAAATTAATTATTGATGGTTTATAAAAATTACTTGGTTCAAATGGTATTTTAATTTTAAATAAAAAATACTTAAAATAGTCGAAGGGTTTTTTTTGTATTATTTAATTTTTCACAAAATAATTTTTTGTATTAAAAATTTTGTTCAATATATTTTAATCCCGAGTAAGGTCAGACATATCAAAGTAATTTAATAAAAAAAATCATCAGAGCATTGTCAACAATATATATGCCAATCATGATTGTTTAAAATTAAAAATATGTTACATGTCATAGCATTTAGCTTTTTTGGTGCGTTTTAATGCGTTCTTTGGAATTAGTTTGATGAAGTATATGTTGGAATTAATAGTGGAAATGTTAACTGAAAATCTGTCATTTTTCTCTATTTTTCATTCTTCATTTTCAAAAAATATAGCTGTATTCTTCAATTCATTTCTAAAAATATCAAAATAGTACCATTATCATGTTGCACTTAAGTAATCTATTTGAGCGTGAAAGGGAAACTGATCAATATGCACAAAATATTTTGGAGAAAATAAATACACCGAGATTTTGAGAAATCTAGATAAAATAAAAAAGAACCCTAAAATGCAACATATTCAAAAATTTGTGGTTTGAATCAATTGTGCCAACCTTCTAGAGATAGATTTTTTTTTAAATATAAAGAAGGAAAAAAAGCTGTTTCCGTGCTTCTTAAAAATTGCATAATAAATGTTTTGTTCTAACTTTTCTATTTCTTCACTAACACAATTTTAACTTATTTCGAAAAAAAAAATATTTTGTTTGCTAGGATCAAACATAAGAAGGAAAAAAACTATTTTATTCAAACATTCATAAGGCATATAAGCAAACTCAGATTTGGAAAAAAAAGCGCTCTCTTATTAGGTATTTCAAATTGTTACTTAGAACAAGATTATAAAATGGCAGAAAAAGTTATAAAAAATGAAAGGACAGTAAATAAAAAGAAATAAGATTAAAAAAAAAAAGGAAACGAGCGACGAAATTCAAATATATCACTGATTTTTTTTTCTCTTGGAAATCCTATTTATACTTTTTTTCCTGCATTCAATCAACAATTCCTTTTAAGTATTCTGAAAATTGTTCCGCGAAAAAAAATCGTCTGTCTTTAAAACAAAAGAATTGTAAAAGCGTTTTGTTCTGTTAAATGAATCTAATTATTAAAAGATTATAAAAATCATCTGACCTTTTCAGCACGAATGTTAAAAATGTTTGATTAAACATCTTTTTTTATTATTATTCTTTTCACTTCAAAAGCGGCGCTCTGACTCAAACTCTTGAAAATTCTTCCCTTAATTAGACACACGAGAATTTTGAATAAGCAGTCTTGTTCTAATTTTACTTTCTTAATGACATTGTTACTGCGCTTAAGCCGTGCTTTAATTTCGGAGTGCTTCGCTCTCAACGCAGGAAGTGCTATTTTCTTGAATTTTAATTCGGAATTTTTACCACCTGCACGCTTGCCTCCAAAGACGTAATTAATATTTGGAAACTGCTGTTTTTTTGTTTTTGCTTTTGGAAGCTCAAGGCGGAAATGGACTAAAGCTTCTTTGATGTAAGGGATTTAAAATATTTCATGCGTATTTTAACGCCAACTGCGTAGGAAATTACGCATTTTCACTCAAATTTTTACTCAATCTGGTTGAGGATGTACTCCAAATATGTAAAATTCAGAACGTTTCGAAAGAGTTTTGCGTATTCTTTTTTTGTTTTGTTTTGTTTTGTTTCGTTTAAGATGCGTTTGATTACAAATGCACATTTTCTCTTTGAAGATTTAATTTTTAAAGAAATTGTAAGAAATAAGGAAGGAATTAATTAATACTGCAATTACTTTGTCTTAATTTATAAAACGTCGTGGTATTCTTGCAAAAAGTAACAATTTTATTTTTTACAAGATCGGAATTTTATTTTTATTTTTTTACGTGAAATAGAGTTAATAAGGGTCCATAACTTCCATTAGAAGAAAGAGTCAATAGGCAGGAAAATATAAATAAAATCCAAAACCTTTGTAATATCTAAAATTTTAAATAGCTCGCACTTTTAGAAAAAAACACATTGTTACTTGTTCTATAGAAGAATATTTGAAGGGGAAAATTAAGAAGTCATACATGATCTTTAAATCGTTTCATGTATCTACATATTACCAACCAGTGGATTTAGATCTGAAAAGTGTGGAAGGCAGTTACAGGTACTAGAATATATCTTACGCAATCATTATTTTTGACATCTATGTGTCTGTACGCTTACAATAATATACTGTTCATTTCAGTATCCCGATATTACCGCATTTCGGCGTTTCTGTCTTGCGACGGGATAACACGCGGAAAGATGAACGCATTTCCTGGATGCTTTGGTCTTCTTTGACCTTGATTTCTGCCTTATTGGATACTTTTTCATTCAGTGTTGTTGTATTTTTTGTTTTTTTTTCTCCGTATGACCATATAATTTTATTTTAACTCAAACTAGCATATTGATTGCTTATATAGCTAATTCAAGCTAAGAAAAACTTATAGAAGTGGTACGAATATTTTACGTAATATCCTCAAAAGTCAGCGAGATTACAGAGATTACCTAAGATTACTGTTGTTGACTCCAAATATCCAAAAATTCGATAACAAATAAAATCGGGAAAGTTTTGGTTTACAAAAAAAGTGAATTAGCGAATTTTAAAGATATAAATTTTATATTAATTCATTATCATTATAATTCAATATTTGCGACCTTACTGAAGATAAAAATTCCTCTTTAGTATTTTATTGTGAATTGCACTCTTTTTCCGACAATATTGAATGTTATCCATTGCTTTTACGTCTCCCAAGCCCGTGAATAATCCGAGTTCATCTTGTCTCTAAATATAAAAATCTCATCCTTAAGTATCTCCTCTGAATTTTATTTTGACTTAAATAAACGCATCCTTTCGCATGCCGAAAAGGAAGTAGAAAGTTTCGAATCCGAGAATAACAGTTAATCTGGGATGCCCAGTGGATGCAGATCTGAAAAAAGTAGAAGGCACTCACAAGTGTAGAAATATCTTATTCTGTTTTCGGTACTATGTTTAATGTCCTAAGCACTCACTACTTTTTCTTGTGTACAGCCGACCATCCTGCTACCACTGAACGATGCTGTATCGACAGGATTTGTTGTGGACCTTAACATAATCCATCCATATTACTGACAAATTCTCTGAACTGGCATCCATTCTGAAGCGGTTGGCCCTAAGTGACAGGTGGTCAATCTCTGACCTTAAAACTCCAACATTTATCATCCTGTTTTACGAGCAGCAGGTCAACACTCTGAGAAAACCTGCTCAAAATTCTCTGTATTCCTCCAAATGCATGGGCCACAACAAAAGAAAGACTTTAAGCTGTTGGCAAATAACTGTCAATTTTCAACATCAGGCCTTTTAGTATTTTAAGAGTTTTAGGGCACAATTAGTACCGAGATTAAATCATTATTTTCAACTTTTAGATTCTTCCTGGGTTCTGAGACTTCTATACATTCGTATAAATAATGGTAAACAATACCGATGCCTCCACAGATGCATTTATTTTCCTGCATTCTTCAAATCTTTGGAAATATGCGAAAATTCTCCCGTGTCCTGATATAATTTGGAATATCAGGGGATCGTATTTTCTGATTTTTTTATTTCTCGGTTAGGAATAAAATCATAAGTTACTCTTCCTTTTGGGAAATATACCATATGTCAAACCATTGCAATTTTATTTCTTTTCTTAATTCTCATTTCCAGATGCTATTTGATTTAGGGATAATTATATCAATACTCTTTCTGTGCCGCCAATTTTGCATAATGATGCGCCTTTCCATTATTATATATTCCAATATGGGCCTTAACACGATTCAACTCTATCCATTTATTAATCTTTACATTTTTTTTCCATTAACCTCCATATTTCTCTATACGCATTCATTATTGTTGGCATCTGTGTGATTGCAAACTAACAGATTTGGGAAGTTTTTATTATTCAGCATCTGTGTAATTGCAAGTGACAGATTTGGGATGCTTTTATTATTCGGCATCTGTGTGATTGCAAGTGACAGATTTGGGATGCTTTTATTATTCGGCATCTGTGTGATTGCAAGTGGCAGATTTGGGATGCTTTTATAATTCGACATCTGTGTGATTGCAAACTGACAGATTTGGGGTGTTTTTATTATTAAGCATCTGTGTGATTGCAAAGTGGCAGATTTGGGATGCTTTTATTATTCGGCATCTGTGTGATTGCAAGTGACAGATTTGGGATGCTTTTATTATTCGGCATCTGTGTGATTGCAAGTGACATATTTGGGATGATTTTATTATTCGGCATCTGTATGATTGCAAGTGACATATTTGGGATGATTTTATTATTCGGCATCTGTATGATTGCAAGTGACAGATTTGGGAGGCTTTCATTATTCAGTCGGATCATGGATACGCCTAAGAATATTGTCTTTTCTCGGAACAATTATAGTATTAATTGATCTACTATTCATGCTTTTGGTATTACAAGATAACTCATAAGCAATAACATATTTCTGTATAATACAAATATTTCTGTAGCATAAATAACAACATGTATTATCTAATTTCAGTTTTAATTAAATATTCTTGAAAATTCACCAAATGCGAGACAAAACGATATGAAGAGTATTACTTCTGAAAGAATAAATATCTATTAGTTGTTTCTGCTTCTTATACATTTATTATATTTTGTTTTAAATACTCTTTGTTTAGCTATGCTAGTTTCATGTTTATGAAATGGAGATTTAATATTCGAATTTTTACACTCTTCTTGATAAGCTGAAAGTTTAAAATCCAGAACAGATTAATTCTCGATAGTATTTACAAATTTTTAATATTTTTTTAAAGAACTAAAAAATTAATTATTCAAGAAATTTCATCAATATAACTGCGGTGCCATCTAGTGGTGAATTCTAATTAAATAAACTTAATTTAGTTTAGTTTACATATATTAACGTCCCGTTTTAAAGCAACACTACGGCTGTTTTGGGACGTTACTTCGAACCACTGTCAGATGATGAGGACGACACCTGAGATGCCACCATCTCACCAAACTTCCTCACCAACCAGCAGGAAACCTGACGGATTTAGCGTGCACCAAACCCGCTTAAACGATGGATCTTCCATAGAATCGGTTATCGAACCTGAAATCTACTGGTTCCGCATCCAAGACCTTGCCACCAAGCCACCGTGGTCCGTTTAAATAGACTTAAGAATTTCCTGTTCTTTCGTAATAACGAATAATAAACTAAAAATAAAAAGAACAAATTAAATGGAATGATATAAAAAAATACTTTTGAGAATGATACAAATACAGCGTTTTTAGAAACTCTATTAAAAGTTTTAACTCTTTTTAAGGAGACTATTTATTAAAATAAGGAAAACAAATATTTATTTTCCTAGTTATAATAACTCTCTTACATCATAAAATTATTATTATACAAAAAGTATTTTAATGTAATAATTCATAAAAAAAAATAAGGTTTAAATAAATTACTGTATTCATACATATATGTTTGAAAAGCAACCTTTTCTAGAAAATTATTTCTTTAAAAAAAAAAGCACATTCTCATTTCGATAAAAATTTAACAAAAAATATCATTTTTGTGCATTTACATTTAACTTCAGACAGACATAAACTAATTAAACAGAAACTCTACTCGTTCCTCTAGGAAATAAAAGTATCCAAAAGCAAATGATTTATCCTTTCACATTATTTCGTTTTGTAATACTTTAATTAGTATGGTTTTCCTTTTGTATCTGAATGTCAACTTTGCATATTCGGTATCGGGAAAAGTTCCAGCTTCGTACTATTGTTTCCTCCATTTTGGCACGAAATAGTTGCATGTAACGTTAATTTAAATTTCTAATTCAACTTCCAAAAGCTGCAAATAATTAACATCCGAATATTTTATTCTTATATTAAGGCTGGAGCCCTTCGAAACTAGTGTATCGCGTGCTAGAATGTAATAAGTTTTGAAGATTAACTAAGCCTCGTGGATAACGAAGTAACGGTCTTCAGGGACAAGCACGAATTTGGGTAGATGTAAGCATATTTTTTGTGGGTTAAAATTTCTTTAGTTTCAATTTTGTTATGTCAACTGTTTATGGAAGACTTCCAGCAGAATAAATAAAATCTCATGTTACGTTACAGAAAAAAAATTACAAAAATATTTCATGAAAAAGTGAAATATTAAGATTTTGTTCAAATAAATTCAATTTGTTTGTAACATTTGCATATAAAAATGTTTCCATTTTTTTAAATTAAAGAATATTTTATGCAGTAGTTTAAGAATAATAATTAATGAATATTAATGAGTTAAACTTTAAATTCTTCAGAGAAGCATTTCATACATCTGATTAGAATGAAATTATTCTGCTTATAAGAGAAACTCAGGACTTGCAGTGAAAAATTTCTTCTAACGGCCCTTTCTTGTTTTTATATGTGCTTGCAGTGAAATATTTTTTCACTGCAAGTACATATAAAAACAAGAAAGGGCCACTAGATGGTCAACCATTTGATAGATTTAGTTCAAATTGCTATTTTAGAGGACAAATATTGGTATCAAGTTTTATTTTAGATGACAAATATTGGTATCAAGTTTTATTTTCAATGACAAATATGGGTATCAAGTTTTATTTTCAATGACAAATATGGGTATCAAGTTTTATTTTCAATGATAAATATTGGTATCACGTTTTATTTTCAATGATAAATATTGGTATCAAGTTTTATTTTCAATGACAAATATGGGTATCAAGTTTTATTTTCAATGACAAATATGGGTATCAAGTTTTATTTTCAATGACAAATATGGGTATCAAGTTTTATTTTCAATGACAAATATGGGTGTCAAGTTTTATTTTCAATGATAAATATTGGTATCAAGTTTTATTTTCAATGATAAATATGGGTATCAAGTTTTATTTTCAATGATAAATATGGGTATCAAGTTTTATTTTCAATGATAAATATGGGTATCAAGTTTTATTTTCAATGATAAATATTGGTATCAAGTTTTATTTTAGATGATAAATATTGGTATCAAGTTTTATTTAAATAGCTCTTTGCGTTTTGTTATTATTGAGTCCATTTGTACTCAAACAACCGGACAGACAGACTTACTCTGAACAGATTTTGTTCAACATTTGAGAGAAATTTACCAATTTGGTAAAAAGACCGAGTATTAAATTTTATTTGTCTACTTCAAAGCATTTTTGAGTTATCTTTGTCACAGATAGACAGACGGACTGACTTACTGACAGATAGCCACAATGCCAAAAATATATTTTTTGGACTGAGGGAAGACCGAAAGGAAGAGTTCCATCAAAATCTCCAGTTTGAATTTTTTTAAAAATCACAATACCTTTTATATGCATCCTTTATGATGATATAAAAATGAAATATTACATATTAAAGCATCCATGGGTAATGTTTGTATTGCTGTTTAATAATTTAATAATTATTGAAATAAACAATATATATGTAAGCATTATTTTATGTGAAGTAAAATGCACGTTGCGACAAGCAGTGAAGAGATTTTATATTTTTAAGTTCGTTTTATTCTCTCGCGGGGGGGGAGGGCATGATTTATTTACAAGAAGGCGCGGACAAGGCACGTCCACCACAGCGGGGCACAAAAGCAAAAGTCGGCAAGAGCAAGAAATAAAGTAAACATCCTTTCCAAATCCTCACTGGATTGAATCGATGTTTACTTTATTTCTCTCTCTTAATTGGCTGCTCTCAAAATACTGTCGACTCTTTAATATGTAAGCATTTTTACAAAGCTGCCCTTGAATTAATTAAGTAGAAACATTGGAATCGGATCAGGAAATAAGAGAATGAAATTACTATGGGCTAAATTAAGATAAAGCTTTGGATATTAATTTGGATTAAATTAAGAGTTTAAAATATATATATATATATATATATATATATATATATATATATATATATATATATATATATAATATAAACTTTTGAACGAAGTGTAGTTTTGGGTTAAAGGGACCATGATCAGTGAATAACTGAAGAAATTTTCCCGAAATCTTGTTATGAGAGCCAGTGCAATAGGTAGTTTTGCTATAGGAATCAATACATCCTTCAATTTGATTTTTTTAAAAATATCTAGTTTGGACACCATAAGCATAAATTTGCACAGTGATTTTTTTTTTTTTTTTTTTAATTTCTCAGACACCATTATGCATTTTTAATTTAAGAAGAATATACATTATAAAAATCCATCTTTCCTTTTACAGTAAACAATTATTCAAAAATGTTTTAAATGAGAAAAATTAACTAATACTGCTGATTCATTAATACTTCTGTAAAAGTCCGTAATTATAAAATGCTTATTTCTTTTTAATGTGCCATTTTGTTTTCTTCTAAAGTTTATCTTCATATGAGATATAAAGTTTCTTGATAGTTATTTCACTTCAGTTTGATGTTTGACACATATTATCATGTAATAAATTTAAAAATCGAGAAAAATGCTCATAACTGTAACTTTAAGCTATCCGATATTGTTTTTAAAGTCTTTTTAATTATTTTAATTATTCCTTGAAAAAATCAAACCGAGCTAAGCTTAATTATATTTCAAAGAATTTGTTGAATTTGCATTCTTTACAATAAACTATTATTTTCTACTATGTTCGAGAAATAAAAGAATGTTAAAGAAAAAATGTTATTCATTAACGATATGCATATTTCCATCATAAAATATCTTCATTTTTTTCATTTTTATTTGTTATTTTGGTCATAAATTTCCGATACCTGCGAATAAAATCACTTAATAAGAAACAATAACCTATCTCGCAAAGTGAAAGTAATTTATTGCTAAAAATAACCCTGTCTGCTATTTTGAACCAACTACTAATGCATGCAAAGTGTATTTTTCTGTTGCTTCAGATATTCCGGCATTTGAGAAGAATATTGGCATTGATTTTGGCGGATAAAAATGCCGGAAATTAGTTTGAGATTTTTATGGCGATAGCTCGTTTCGCTGCCGTGTCTTTTATTTTCCGAAAATGTGAAAGTATGTTTACTGAAAATGAGTTTTGGCGCAGTTTCTGTCTGTAAATCACCAGATTAATTTGGCAGGAAATTTTATTCTTCTTTGTTAATGCGTCGCCAAATGGGATTTTTATGCAATGCGAGAATAAAGTTATCGCTTCAAGATATTTATAATATTTAAAACTTTCAGAAACCAATTTGATGAAACTGGATTCTTCTTTGCAAAGGACTTTGCTGAAGTTCCGAATTGAAATATTATTTCAAATGAACTCATTTAATAAACTCATTGGAGTAATAAACATTGTAATTTTTATTTATTTGTAATATCATACATATAGATAGATAGATAGATAGATAGATATAATTTTAATCAGGATGAAATAGTGAAGATGTCAATTAACCCTATAGATTATTGTAAGGTCCGAAACGCCCGTCCATTGAAAATGCGGTAGGCGTCCGAGACGCCTAGAAATCATAGCAAAATTTGCTTCCTTCGTTTAATGGGATTGGTTATTTTACCCTTGGCCCGTGCTTTGTTCGTCCAAGACGTTCGCCTAGAGGGATTTGAAGGCAGAAATATTTCTTGATAATTCTCAAAGGGTATCTGATGTTATTAGATGCATTTACTTAATAGACATCAGTTAAACAGAATCATCTTTTACATCTCAACGCTTCAAGAACACGAACTTTCATTGCCAATTTTGAGAGAAAAAGAAAAATCTTCTTGTAAAATCTTCATCATCAAATGATGTTATGAATGAGAGAATCAAACCATCAAATCTACCAACTAATCTGTCACTCCACTTCACCATAAAAAGATATTAGTCAATGGCAAATATAAATAATTTAATGGTTCTTATGAATCATGCTTTGTAAGACCTATTTTGAGTCAAATAACATGCAAATGATCATATAAGAAATTCCACCTCTAAACTCCACACTACTTCGTAGCTGGAAATAAATGCAGTCACGATCAATATCAGCGAGCCAGTTTTGAAATTGCATGAAAAATTTGTGGGATTGGTTTGTTTTGAATCATTGTCAAATGATGGAAACATTATTGGGTCCGCAATCTTTCTCGTTTACCTCGATAGTTCGGTTGAAATGATCTCAAGTGCTTGTGGGATATTTTACCGTGAATCATATCTGAAAGCTAGATGAGAACTACTTTGAGAAAATAATTATTTGATCTTTTATCATGTAAGAAGAACCATTAAACTCTACATTTCATTTCCACTAAATTATCTACCGAATTTAAATTTAATATCTTGATAGTAGCTGCATGAAGACTACGCGAGATGAGTTTAATTTCAATCATGAGCAAATGAGATCAAAGAAATGAGGAAGGAGGGAGTCAATCATATTGGTAATCCCATACACTCGTCGTAGTTTCCGAAAGGATATTTTTTAACGGAATGTCCTAATGGAACGTTAATTTAGAGTTATTTTGAGACTTTTGAACCTTTATTATAAAACAAGAACCGCTAAACAGTACTCTTTCGTCTTGATACACTGTCTACCGGAATTAAATAGTTTAATATCTCGTTTCAAGATTCAAATTTCTCATTTGAATCTTGGTCCTATGATCCTTCGGTTTCCGGAAGGACGTTTTTATTGCAATGTCCTGTTAGAAAGCTAAATAAGAGCTGTTTTGGAACAAGTATCATTTGAATTTAGATCCTTTGGCAAGTATCACCCCAAGGCAACAATGTCTACCAGTTTTCTTACCAGAAATAAATTTAGCTACAAATAATTTAAATCATATACAGCATTCTTTTTGAAGCTTCTTGGATAATATTTTGAAATTGATCTTATTTGAAACGTTGTCAAGTAAGGAGAATGCTGCCCACGTCGTTAAATATCCTGGAGTATGTTTTATAACAATGTTCCATTTAAAATGTCCTGGATATTTTACCAGTGTGACAGATATATAAATCATAAGTTAGGGCAAATATAATCTAATCTCTGGTCATGTGTTGAGGACTTCACTTAAACAGGCATTCTCTCTTCATGAAACACTACATAAGGGAACATTTAGACTCGATGAATCTAAGGTATTTAATTTCCAGATTTAAAGCTGCATAAAAATAATACAGGGATGGATATTTATTTGAATCGAAGTCATGTAACGAAGCATGTGCACTAGCATGAGGATATTTAATCGCACATTAAAGAGAACCATAATATCGATAGATGTTTACTTTAGTCTGCTCACAAATTTAAGGCTATCAGCTACCAAATATATACTTTCACAAGCAGGCTATTACGTAAACAATATCTTTGCCTTCCAGACTACTCAAATATATTTCATCCTATTAATCTGCTATTTATTTTAGTATATCACGGCTGCCACTTTTAAACGATTCTGCGTCGCTAAGGTGTGAGAGCAGAATTAAGAGCACATTTCTTTATCATTATTTGACCTTGATTTCGACTTATTAGATACTTTTTCCTTCAGTTCTTTCTTTTTCCTCTCACGTGTATGCGAGTGTGTTATAATTTCTGACCGTGCTATTTTGTTTTGATTCAAAATTGTGTACTGATTGCTTATATAGCTAGTTCAAGTAAGAAAAAAGCTTTTAAGTTCGTCGTCCGAGTTGAAATGCTTCTCCTTCAGATGTTTTTTAAGGGAACCAAATGCATGAAAATCGCAGGATGGGCTGTAGGGCGGATGGTAGAGCAGCTTCCATTTGAACTTGGCCAGTTCCGCGTGTGTGACCCTGGAGACGTGTGGACGCGCGTTATCATGGAGCAGAACCACACACTTCGTGAGTAGCCTCGGTCTTCTGTACTTGTTGTAGTCTTCCGTAGTCTTACCGGAGTGTCTCACTGTACACATCAGAGTTAAGGGTTCTTCTGTGCTCGAGAAATTCAACAAGTAGCGGACCTTGGACGGCGAATTCAAGAGGGCTGTGAAGGACTGGGTCTCGTTACTGCGGCAGGAATTCTGGGAACAAGGAATCCTTTGGCTCGTTAATCACAGGAATCGTTCTGCTCAGGCCTATGGTGTATACTTAGAATAAAGTCTTCATTTATAGCCACAGTGTCGTTTCGTACCTTTTCATTTCATTATTTTAGCTTGATTAGGGGGTTATGAGGGTAGTTTATAAAACAATATAGAAAATATTTTTTTTTTAAACTTTGGGAAATTTTAAAGTTTTTGAACATTTGATTTTCGTTTTAATCATGATTTCGTTTTAATTTTACAAAAATGACTTAAGTTTTACAGAATTGTTTTTCTTTCGAATTTCTCGCATACTAAAAAATTATGAAAATGAATAAATTTCCGGAGCCTTTTTCTCCACTAAGTGGATCCAAAATTTTACACAGATATACACTCAAGTTGAAAACATTTTTTTTTCCTTCTTTTGGTTACGTAATTGTGTTTTCGACTTACTGAGCTAGCATATTTGTAAATAGACAAATGAACAGACGATTTAACGCTTTCTAGAATTGAGTCCAAATGAAACAGATCTACTATTCTAGTTATTAAACCATATACTTAGTCACATTAATCTAGCTATTTCCATTTTCATGTTATTGGGCTTTCATAGACATGGACGGATGGTTAGACAAACTTACTATAGACAAATTTCGTTTGAAATCACATAGACATCATTAAATATGGTGTATAGGATATTTTTACGGAGTAGGATCAGATTTTACGACTCTGTTCGAAGAGTATTTCAATAATTGTGACCACAAACAAGAAGATATAATTCCAAAAACGCATTTTTCAACTTCGGAACATTTTAAAGTTATCTCAGATTCTCAAAGACAAATTTTTTAATGACATTTTTAAGTCTTTGGTGACCAGTTGGTTCGTGGGAATTAATAATAGCTAATCATTCCAATTAAATACATTTTTAATTTGATCGTAGTGATTTCGACAGCAAAATATTTTTAAATTTGAAATTAAATTTTTTTTTGTTTAGATATACACATTTTGTGTTTGATATCTAAATAGTTTTTTCCATTTTACTTTCAGTTTGTTTAATTATCTACCTATATCTTGATATTGTTGTTGTTGTTTTTATTGGCACTTGCCATGGACAAGCTCGCTAACGAAGTCAACGATTTTAAGCCAAGGGAACGTCTCTTGTTTTAGTAGCGCCAACTAGGGCCATGAGTACGACTTAGCTACTCACGCATCACATTCGCTTGCACAACCCCTTTTTACAGGGGGGCACATTCACACATCTCACTGATAGAAAAGATGAAGAACCATGCCCGAATCGGGACTTGAACCCAGGACGCCGAGATCACTGGGAAGACGCGCTACCCCTGTGCCAGGACGCCGGCATATCTTTATATATACACGTAAAATGGGAAAGGCAACTGTGTTTCAAAATAGACACAGTTTTAAAAAAATTATTATTGCTTGATTTTGAAGCTAAACCCTAGTTGTAAATCTGAGTTATTTCGAAATTTATTCTATAATGAAAAATAAACTGAATTTTCATAACTTGATAATTGGCAGTAATTTAAAAATAACCAAGAATTATTAACAACAAAAACGAAAACTGCACTTGTTTCACTTCAATAATGAAATATATTATTGTAAAATATGCTTAAACTATTTTTGAAAAATCCATTAAATTTTTTTTGAAGGTACACCTCTAAAATTGGTATCACTAAAAATATACTTTTTTCTTAATTTTAGAAACATGTAAAAATTGGGATTTGGCATCAGCAAACAAGAAATTTCATTTAATTTTTAATTCAAAAAAAATTTTGAAAGGTCGCTTCAAGATTTGCATTCTAACACATTAATTATATGTATGCCAAGTTTAATAGCTTTATATTAAACATTTTGGTCTGTAGAGCGCCAAGACAAACATTCATTTTTATTATTAATAGCAACAGATATATATTGAAATAAAAATTTAAATATCCCATTACATCAATACTAGAAATTTTAAATTGCGGTGACGAGAAGAAACTCATTAAAAACATGAAATGAATTTGTTTTATTGTTTTTTGGATTAGGCCACCTGTTTAATAACAAAAGCTTATAGTAAACTTGCCAATAAGAAAACGCTAATCAAACCTGAAAAAAATCAACAAATGACACGTCATAATCATAGACCTCTTCCACGTTGCTTCCCCCACAAATTACGAACCCACCTTTTGTGCATTTTGTGGCGCAGCCCCTAGTTTCCAATGCTTGGATCCATACGCCGAGCCGATATGACTCATCAAGCAGGCCCAATAAATTACCCTAATGTGCTGCAGCAGAATCATAAGGAGGGGGTCAGCCCATAAATCATTTCAGCGATATCTTTATTAAGACGCCCGAAGACGGACGAGAAATTTTTACAGTGTTTGAACTGTCAAATAGCAGGTGTTTATTATCGAAAAGACTCCGATGGGACTGATAGAAGCTTTTGTCTAAGTTATTGGATGGCTGATGGCACTAAATTTTTCGTTCAGGGTCTTCGTTCGTCAAGGGTCTACGGTTGCCGATAACAGTTGTAAGTACCTTCATTTAATGTCCGGAGTGCAGTTTTAACAGGATTTGGATGTGGAAATATTGATGGAGCTTTGTTAGTCCCCGGTTTGCGTCATATATGATACATGTGCTTTTTCTCGGATTAAATTTATGGAATGTGTTATAATAAGTAAATAACTAAAACGGGGTTTATGAATATATTGGACTGGATGCGGTTACTAAAAATAATCATAATTCAAATTATCAGTATGGAATTGTTTATTGGAAGTATGTGACCAAAATAAACATGCTAATAAAAGATATTTTAGACCTATTTAGACTAAAGAGCTTAAATTATAAGCATAAATTCATCGGACTGGGTGCGGTTACTAAAAATAAATAAATAATCATACTTTGAATTATCAGTTTGGAATTGTTTATTGGAAGTATGTGACCAAAATAAACATTCTAATAAAAGATATTTTGGACCTGTCTAAAATATCTTCCTAATCTAAATTTAATCTAAAGATATTTTAGACTTATTTAGACTAAAGAGCTTAAAATTATATGTATGAATGTATTGGACTGGATGCGGTTACTAAAGATAAATAAACAATCATACTTTAAATTATCAGTTTGGAATTGTTTATTGGAAGTATGTGACTAAAATGAACATATTAATAAAAGATATTTTTAACCTGTCTAAAATATCTTTCTAATCTAGAAATATTTTAGACCTATTAAGACTAAAACAGATTAAAAAAATAATAGGGTAATAAATAAGACTATTAAAAATAAAGAATTCTATTTAGGCTTATCTATTTCAAATGATAAAGTATAAGTAAATAACAAAATTAGATTATATATATATGAAGATAAATATATTCGTCTTGACGAAACTGTAAAAAAAAAAAGTAACATTTTTGTTTCAGATTATATGATTGTATTGATACATAGCAAGTAAATAAACAAAATAAATCTTGAATAAATAACAGATATGTGTTGTAAACTGCTAAAAATAGAGATTTTTATTTTGTTGCTGTTTCTTATGACACTTGTCATAGACAAGCCCACTGACAAAGTCAGCGATTTTAAGCCGAGAGAGCGCCTCTTGTTTCAGTACCGCCATCTAGAGTCAAGACTACAATTTAGTATTCCTGCGTTACAACCCTTTTAACGGGACAGACTTCATTCCTGTATTTCATTTACAGATCATAATTTAGACCTGAATCAGACAGGGATCACCTCTGAATCAGTACCCCCTAGTAGTATTGTCTCAACATGGAGGAGTTTGTAGCCACGACAGATTTATACGGGCACCAGCCACCACATACATTGGAATCTTCGGCCGGCGGGGTTCGAACTCACAACCCAAAAGATGCGAATCTAACACTCTACCAAACACGCTATCCGGGCCCTGATTTTTATTTTAAATTATATTTCTAGTAGGGCTTAGTGTTAAAAAAATATCAACATGAATCTCAGAATCATAAACATGTCCCCATTAAATTTGATAAAATTGCTAAAAGTAAATATTTTTGCTGTTGTTGATGATATGATTCGAAAGATTTGGTTTCATATTTATTACTCATTTTACTCATTGAAAATTACTATTAAATGAACTTTCTCTCTTAAGTGAATAATCCAAAAAAAATTTATTTAAATAATAAATCTAGATAAAATAGAAATGAATAATTCAAACGTTCCAAATTTTCTCGAATTCTCCAAAATTTTGTCTATAAAACAGTTCAGAATAAAAAAAAAGAAATTTATAATTTAAATCTAATTGAAACGGAAGTGAATTCTCTAGGTTTCCCAAATTTACTGTCCCGGATTCCTCTGAATTTTGTTTATTATAAAACAGTATATAATAAAAAAAACTATATTAAAAAATTAAATCTAGTTAACCTAAAAAGGGATATTTCAGATGTCCCGAATTGGGATTCTCTTTTATTTTGTTTATAAAAAAATAAGCAAACAAATAGAGGAAAAACAGAGAAAATAAGCAAAAAGCAAATAAACGATAGATAATAAGCACAAAAAATAAAGATGGAAAATAGAACTGTAAGTCATAGCATAAATATACGAAAAATGTTCACACTTTAACGAACATTGTAATCAATTAATTAAAGAACACGTCGATATGTAATAAATTTAAAAGCTCCTGATATTTAACTTTAAAACAATTAAATATATATTTAATACATCACAATCATCAAAATCATAGCTAAAAATAGTATAAAATCTATATAAAGAAAAAAAAATTCAATATAAATAAATTTAATACAAAGAATCTAAATTAGTAAATTTACAAAAAAAAAATATTTATAAATAAATATTTTTATGGGCTTTTAAATTGTTAATATTACGGAGATAAGTAAAAAATATGATTAAAAATGATAAAAAAAAATTATAATTAGCTCAAAAACATAAATGCATTGATTCTAGAATTCTTCAGCCAATTTTAGAACCTGAAATTCAATGATATCTACATTATTCGAGATTTGAAACGTATTCTCACTAAAATAGAAACGATCTAGATGGAAGCTTAAAAGAAAAACTAATAATAAATTTTATTTAAGCCTTTCTAGGGCCGTGGGAAGTATGCTTCCCACCAAATTTATCAATCTTTGTATAAAATTTTGTAGGTTGGCATAAATTCTGACAAATTTTTTTAGAAAGACAGAAATTTAGATGTTTCAGTTCTTTATCTCAATCAAAATGATGTATCTTGATTTGTTACTTAATTATTAATTAACCAAATTAATTAATCAAATTAAATTTATCTAATAAGTTAAATGAATCAATTTTCTTATTCTAATTTCAAGCCTAAAAATATTTTAACATAATATGACTAGAAAAAAATGGCCCTTTAAAGGGCCAAGCATTTATTTTTTAATGCTTGTTTAACAAAAATAAGAGAAATTAAATAATTATACACATTTTATTTAATATTTATAATATTTTTTTTTTAATTTTTACTAACATATTTGTTTTAACTTGACCCATTACCCCACATCACTGCTGTAGACTTCAGCTCAAAAAATACGATTCCTTTTTGCAAGTACCATCTAAACTTCTAAGCGATTATAAAGTGAAAATAAAATACAAGATATTTCTTTATCACTTATTTTCAAATCACCATTTCTTATCCTGCATTTCCACAAATCCATTATTTTCACTGTCGAATTTCTGCAACTTTCTCCAATACTTTCCAGCAGGAAGAAGCGATATCATAATAACGCTGAAAACAATACAATCGCATCGATCCACTTCACATTATCTCAAAGGGGGCAAAAAATGAATTTGCATACGGTCCCCGTTAAGGGATGGATAAGTCATTAATCATTCTACGATCATAACGATAGAGGATGATCGTGGCTAAGCTTGGGGTTGATCGGATTCACAAGGCCACTTGTTCCAAAAGGGAAAAGTGCTTAAAATCACGTTCTTTTTTTTTTTCTCGCACTCTAATATTTTCTAACATTATCTGGAGATAGAGAATTTCAGGATTCTTTGAATTATAGTCCAAAATCGAACGTGCCGATTAAAGAACTGGATTTTTTTTTCCATCAATGAAGAATTTGTTCGTTTCTGACATAACTTATGGTAATGTGAAATGTAAGATAAATGTAATGCGATTTTTGAATTACCTGGAACAAAAATTTGAAGAAATGTAGTAAAGGAAGAGCAGATTCTTGATTTTTCTCTCTATATACAGTTATGCATTAAGTAAAGAATAAATCAAAGAATGGTGTCAAAATGGGGGTAAAAATATGTTCAAGTGACGCACTTCAAGTGCACTGCTTCAATTCATTTTTGCTCTAAATTGCGCAACTGTTGTTTATGGCTCTAAATGTTCTGTAATTCTCTGTCTCAGAACATCACAGAAAATAATGATGCTTTTGTCATACGATTTTGATAATGACTTTGTATTGTATTTAATAAAAAAAACAAACGGGAACGGTCTCCCAAAAACTTTCTCGCATACTCCCTATTATATTTTTCATGCCAAAGAACGCCTTACCTGGCATTGGGTTACAATTGTTTTCAAATATTAGCTTCTGGGGGGAAATTGAGTAATTTTATTGATTCATTCGTGCCATCCTTGGCTAGTTATTTGGCCATTTCTTTCTGCCATACGTAAAAAATATCCTAAAATGAAACTTTTGTTTCAGAAACGTTTCTCTCACACGACTAAAGGGCCGTGGTGGCCTGATGGTAAGGTCTCTGCTTGTGAGCAGTAGGGTTTCAGGTTCGAGACCCCATTCCATCAAAGAACCGCCGTGTAAGGGGGTCTGTTGCACGATAAATCCGTCAGGGCCAAACGTCCTCCCGTTGTTGTGGTGTGGAAAGGGGGTGCAAGCTCAGGTGCCGTTCTTGTCATCTGACCGCGGTTCAAAAGTACGAGGTCCGTCCCAAAATAGCCTTAGTGTTGCTTTAAAACGGGACGTTAATAAAACCATACTAAACCCAACTTAAACCAAAATTTGACACAAAACTTTATTTATACTCAGCAAATTTCAAACCACGTTTGATATATTTAATCCTTTGAATTATAGCGCTTATATATTTCTGAAAAAACAGACCGACAGACAATGATCCCGTTATTAGATTTGTCTAAAACTTTGGCAGGTGTCTGCAAATTAATGTTAAATCTGTGTACCGAGTTTTACCTGTCTAGCTGTCTTCGTTTTGTAGTTATCTTGTTAATTTATAATCGAAGAGCCGGACAAATGGACTTCTTCTGGATAGATTTCGCTTAAAATTCGATAGAAATGGGGAAAATTTGTGTAAAGAACGCATAATAAATTTCAGCTGTCAAGATTAAAGTGGTTTTTATTTATATTTGTCTTAGACAAACATACAGACTGACATTTTCTTGTTCAAAATGCTTTTTCCGAAGTTGGAGAGGTCTAAAAAGTGGATATCGTCAAAATGCCGAGTTTGAATTATTTGACGATTACTATATTTCCTCTGTACTATGCATACGAGAAAGTAATAACAAATGAAATAAGAAATCAACGAAATTAATAGATGTTCATGAGATAAGCGTTATATACACGGCTACATAAAGTAAATTTCAGTCACTCGTTGAGCGTCTAACTGAAATATTAAATCACAGAATAGCACAGGAAAATGCATAACTTACATTCAACATATATTTACAATAAAAACTTTGTTTTCTATGCATTAAAAATAAGGTATTGGCGCCGTCTTTCAAAGAAGGGAATCGACATATGTTCAGATGATACACGTCAAACTGAATTAATTCGATTTCGGTTATATATTATTCAATTAACGTTTGTGATTTGAATTATTAAGTCAGATTACTGCACATACAAAGCTGAATTTTAAATACCTTTGTTATGATGATTTTATTGTATCTGTAATTAGAAATGCAATAAGAAACAATCAATCAAAGAATGTCAAAAATATTAATATATGGTTGAATAATATTCGTCAATTACGATATGGCATCGATTCATATTTGGTAACTCATTTTATATCTCTTTCGGTCTTGAAATAATAAGTCATAGAAGAAAGAACAATAAAGCATGAAGAACTGATTGAGATGATGATTTTGCTTTCTACATTGCCACAAATAAGATATGAAATAGTCATATATTTCAAAGAAGATTGTCAATAAGAGCAATATATATTTAAGCGATAGGAATGGATTTAGCTTTTATGTATTGCATCTAATTTTTGCGTCTTAAATTACTAAATCACGTAATAGAAAAAAAGGACGTAAAATTACATTTTCTTTCAATTTTGATGACAATTCCGTTTTTCTAGATTTAAGATCATTAAAACGCATTATAATGAATTAAAACATTTGCATATGTTAGAACAAGCAATTATTGAATAATTATAATAGTAAAACCAGTTGGAGTGTCTATCCAAAACTTTGTCACCTACTCTCTAATAAAGGTGTTATCCCAGAGATTACATTGCATGGCATTGCCTTATAATAGTTAGGAAATATTAACTTTTGGCCTATATTTAGCATTTTTACTGAATCTATCGTATGAGATTTAGAAAGTTTTTTGGCGAACAATCCCTGACAAACGTTTAATAATATACGAAAATAAAATTTCCAATCTGGATGCGATTTTCACATTTGAACGAAACCAAAATTTCACACAAATTTACAATTGAGTCACAAAATCATACACCAAATTTTATATAGGTAAGTCGTTGTGTGCTTTTCAGTTATCTCATTAAGGGCCTGCAATGAAAATGTTAAATTTATGTACTAAATCTTGCCCTTTTAGCTTTCTTCATTTTGTGCCTTTCGTCTTAGCTTATATTCGGGCTGCCGGACGGCCACGGTGGCCTGGTAGTAAGGTCTCGGCTTGTGAGTCATAGGGTTTCATGTTCGAGACCCGAGTCCACCGAAGAACCGCCGTGTAAGCGGGTCTGTTGCACATTAAATCCGTCATACCAAACATCTTCCCGCTGGTGTGGTGTGGAGAGGGGGCTACAAGCTCAGGTGTCATTCTCGTCCTCTGACCGCGGTTCAAAATTACGAGGTCCGTCCCAAAATAGCCCTAGTATTGCTTTACAACGGGATGTTAATATAACTGAACTAAACTTACTCGGGCTGCCGGTCAGACAGACTTCCTCTGAACAGATTTTGCTCAAACTTAGAAAGAAAAATCTATTTATTCGATTTAAAATCATATACCAAATTTCATTCATCTAGCTTAGAGTTTTTTTTTTTTTTTTTTTTTTTTTTTTTTTTTTTTTTTTTACTTAGGGAAATCTAAAGCATGTATATTCGTCAAAATCTCGAGTTCGATTTCTTTTAACGATTACAATACTTTCTCTATGATTCGTATATGAGAAATTAAAAGTAAATGATCTATTCAAAATTCTATAAATGCATGTAGTCATATAGAACATTCATGCTTCAGTTAATGCCGTCCAGAACTTAAATTATCTATACGCCTTGAAATAATTATACTGAAGTCAGATTTGTTAGATACATTTCAAACGTTACTTTAAGAATTAAATTTACGTTTCGATAGTTTAGCGCGTTATGACTGACTTCCAAATATTAATTAATTTTTATTAAAACTAATTAGAATATATGGATTACTGAAAATATAATTAGATGAATCGAACTATTTTCATAATTCAGAAATGAATTGGCGAGATTTTAACTATAGAAAGTATATATAACATAAATAGAAAGGAACATTGGTAATTTTCCTTTACTATTGCTCTAGAGTTAACGCGACAAAGTTTGATAACAACATTTTGTTTTCATTCATAATATTAATTCACTCTACACTATCATCAAATGTTGGCGAAAACGTAATGGTTATAACAAAGTATTTTGTTCATTTGAAAAAGTATTCAATTCAATGCAATCGGCAACACGCAAACGGTAACAGCATGAGTTTCTAAGCAGTTTAGTGAAAACTTATCTTAGTTGCAGTTCTGAATTAGCACCTAGTAATTACTTTCTATATCTTCACAAAGACACTTCAAAAAGCATTATTTATAAGTATTCGTTGACCTAACTTGTTACTTGAAAAAAAATAATATTAATTCAAACATGTAAGAAAAATAATTAAAACAAATTAACTACCATAAGCATAGTTTGCATAAAATTATATATAATATGCTTCATATCATGGTGATATTTAATGTTATGTCAATCCTTATAATTATTATTCATTAGTAACATTTATTTTAATTTGCAGTTTTATTAGTAATAAGTTAAGTTTATAACATTATTTAGTAATAAGTCAATTATTAATAGTAAGTCATTTTATTTTTTTAGTTATAAGACAGTAACAACATTTATTTATTTTAATATTTATAAGCATTTTTTTTATTTATAAGTAATAAGTCCTTTTTAGATGTTTTTTAATTTATTAGTAATAAGTCATTTTTAATTATTTTTTAATTTATTAGTAATAAGTCATTTTTAATTATTTTTTAATTTATTAGTAATAAGTCATTTTTAGTTATTTTTTTAATTTATTAGTAATAAGTCATTTTTAGTTATTTTTTTAATTTATTAGTAATAAGTCATTTTTAGTTATTTTTTTTATTTATTAGCAATAAGTCCAATTATTAAATTTGAATTTTTTTCTTAACCCTTTAAAGAGCCATTTTTTTCTAGTTGTGGTATATTAAAATATTTTTAGAATTGAGATTGGCTTAAGAAAAGAGATTCATTTAACTTATTAGATACATTTAATTTAATAAATTAATCATTAAATAACAAATCAAAACACGGAATTTTGTGTGAGATAAGGAACTGAACCATTTAAGTTTCTTCATAACTTTGTTCGAAGATCGATACATTTGGTGGGAAGCATACTTCCCGCGGTCTTAGAAAGGGTTAAATTCAAACTTAGAGCAAATATTAATGGCATAACATTTCGTCATAAAGATGTTAACATTTTCTATCAAACTCCTAACTACAAATGATCAAATATTTGATAAGAAAATCTTTGTAGAATGAGCAATTTTTTTTTCAAGAAAATATACTTGGAAACTATTTTATATCTATTCTAAATTTATCTTTGAGAAATCATCTTAAGGATTCTTTTTAATAAGCAATTCATAATAAATGTAAAACCGCCTTATTAACTACCTTTTATTAATTTAATTTATCATTAATTAAAATTCCAATATCATTTTCAAAAAACTCGCTCCAATGTTTCAATCTCCTCTTTTGAAGCAAGCTAAATGAGCTAAACTATTCTATATCTATTCTAAATTTATCTTTGAGAAATCATCTTAAGGATTCTTTTTAATAAGCAATTCATAATAAATGTAAAACCACATTATTAACTACCTTTTATTAATTTAACTTTTCATTAATTAAAATTCCAATATCATTTTCAAAAAACTTGCTCCAATGTTTCAATCTCCTCTTTTGAAGCAAGCTAAATGAGCTAAACCATTCTATATCTATTCTAAATTTATCTTTGAGAAATCATCTTAAGGATTCTTTTTAATAAGCAATTCATAATAAATGTAAAACCACATTATTAACTACCTTTTATTAATTTAACTTTTCATTAATTAAAATTCCAATATCATTTTCAAAAAACTTGCTCCAATGTTTCAATCTCCTCTTTTGAAGCAAGCTAAATGAGCTAAACTATTCTATATCTATTCTAAATTTATCTTTGAGAAATCATCTTAAGGATTCTTTTTAATAAGCAATTCATAATAAATGTAAAACCACCTTATTAACTACCTTTTATTAATTTAATTTATCATTAATTAAAATTCCAATATCATTTTCAAAAAACTTGCTCCAATGTTTCAATCTTCTCTTTTGAAGCAAGCTAAATGAGCTAAACCATTCTATATCTATTCTAAATTTATCTTTGAGAAATCATCTTAAGGATTCTTTTTAATACGCAATTCATAATAAATGTAAAACCACCTTATTAACTACCTTTTATTAATTTAATTTATCATTAATTAAAATTCCAATATCATTTTCAAAAAACTCGCTCCAATGTTTCAATCTCCTCTTTTGAAGCAAGCTAAATGATCTAAACTATTCTATATCTATTCTAAATTTATCTTTGAGAAATCATCTTAAGGATTCTTTTTAATAAGCAATTCATAATAAATGTAAAACCACCTTATTAACTACCTTTTATTAATTTAACTTTTCATTAATTAAAATTCCAATATCATTTTCAAAAAACTCGCTCCAATGTTTCAATCTCCTCTTTTGAAGCAAGCTAAATGAGCTAAACTATTCTATATCTATTCTAAATTTATCTTTGAGAAATCATCTTAAGGATTCTTTTTAATAAGCAATTCATAATAAATGTAAAACCACCTTATTAACTACCTTTTATTAATTTAATTTATCATTAATTAAAATTCCAATATCATTTTCAAAAAACTCGCTCCAATGTTTCAATCTCCTCTTTTGAAGCAAGCTAAATGAGCTAAACTATTCTATATCTATTCTAAATTTATCTTTGAGAAATCATCTTAAGGATTCTTTTTAATAAGCAATTCATAATAAATGTAAAACCACCTTATTAACTACCTTTTATTAATTTAATTTATCATTAATTAAAATTCCAATATCATTTTCAAAAAACTCGCTCCAATGTTTCAATCTCCTCTTTTGAAGCAAGCTAAATGAGCTAAACTATTCTATATCTATTCTAAATTTATCTTTGAGAAATCATCTTAAGGATTCTTTTTAATAAGCAATTCATAATAAATGTAAAACCACCTTATTAACTACCTTTTATTAATTTAACTTTTCATTAATTAAAATTCCAATATCATTTTCAAAAAACTTGCTCCAATGTTTCAATCTCCTCTTTTGAAGCAAGCTAAATGAGCTAAACCATTCTATATCTATTCTAAATTTATCTTTGAAAAATCATCTTAAGGATTCTTTTTAATAAGAAATACATAATAAATGTAAAACCACCTTATTAACTAAGGCAAATTTCTTCAATTTATAGTTGAGGTCTACAAAAAGGCCTTTTCAAAATCAATCAACAAGCAATCCAAAAGCCCTCCATTCCAATTTATAATGTCCCATAAAACTAAAGCTTACAATCTTCGTTACCAAATAGCTCTTTTCGAAGTCTAATTTCTGTCAACAAGCATTCCGGCGTATCACTTAAACTTCAAAGAAACAGTGACAATCTTTCCGGAAGAATCTGAAATCGTTCTTAACAATTCGAACAGTCCATTACAGCCCAACACGTCTATCTATTAACGCTGAGGTCTTCAAGTGCGATGCGGAATGACAACTCCGAACTGAAGGGGGGACGAGAAACACAAAAGGGAAGAACATCGAACAAATTTCTGTTCGGAAAACTGTTTCGGAAGGTGTTTCAGCCCCGTTCCAACAAAGAAAGATTAAAACGTCAGTCTCCAGAATTGAAGATCAATATTTGTCCGGAACAATCAGGAATGTGGGGGAGGGGGGAGGAGACGGAATGGGAGATTTTGAGGGGGAAAGGGTTGGGGGGAGGGACCGAGCGATATGACTGAACTTCTTGGGAAGGAAAGTTCGAAGTTCCTGAGACGATGCATCCTCTTCCGGAGTTGAGGGAGAGGGGGTGGGGGTGGAGGACTTTGAAAGATTCTGGCAACAAGAAAAAAAGATTGATCATATTAAGGGGGTGTATACAAAAGGCTTTACATATATAAGCTGCAAAAGATAAAGGAATTTGGTGTAACGTAGACTTGATTGAGAGAAGCAGTTTCTTCCAACAAAATATAGTTTGTTTTTTTCGAGGTGGGGGAAGGCAGTGTTTGGAATTTTATCTTCTTTAGAAAAATGTAATACCAGAATTTTGGGGGGATGAAGCTTGTTATGTTGTTAAGCCTTGAAGGACATATTAATACTTTAAGTAAAAATGAGCAGACGTTATTTTTAAGAATTCTGGAATGTGTAAAAATAATTTATTCGATAAAAGACCGAGCATGAATTGTTTTTTTTTAATTTCAAATTAAGTTCATCATGATAAACGAAACCACATATATTTATTTTTTATCAACGATCGAATTTACACTTTATTCATCAGTTTTGCTTCATGTTCTTCATTTTATACACATTTTTTTTTTACTTAGAAATAAGAAACCTATTTGAAATGTTTAATAAAAGATATAATTTTTTACGTTATGTAATTAATTTTTTAGAATCTAACATTCCTCAAAAAAATTAAATAAATGAATTTTCGCAATTCAAGAATATATAAAAGCTAATATGTAATAAAATTTAATTGTTAACTATCTTTTTCCAATGGACCATCTATAACATAATGCACAAATTGCATTTCTTAAACTACTTGTAAATTTAGCTCATAATTTAAATACAAATGTGTCTCATGTATAAATTTACCATCTTCAATTATTTTATGTAGGAATTTTATCTAAATAAAGATATTATTTTTAATAAAATGTTTCATTCACAATATTTATTGCAATTTATTTAATGTTATCAAATGAAATAATTTTGATTAAAATTTTTATCAAAAAGGATGTTTGAGAGATATTCTTGATTAATTTTTCATATGTAAATAATAGAATTATGGAGAATATATTATTACCCAGACTGTGGCGGAGGCCATGTAGGAAACTTAATGGGACGCCGAAGTCAACTCCACCTATCACGGAGGAACAAACTACACTTGATGACATTAGACCCTTGCAATAATAAAGAACCCTCTAGAGAAAACGCATATTGGTACAGAAAAATAATTGAAAAAAAACATTGCATAGTAGGTTGTGAAACATTAAAAATACATAAAATACAATAAATGAGTGTTAACTTCTTACTTTAGGAGAGAGCTGAAGGCATCAACTTTGAAGGAGAAAATAGTATATATCTATAAATGCATCAGACATTGCAAGTTTCAAACTCCAATGCTGTTTTAAAAAAAAAAGATAAAGAATCTTCAAAAAGCAGGGTTGCACTTTTTAAGAACCGCTTCGGATACTACAAGAATTCAAACTCGAATCAAAGTGTTATAATTCTTATTTTGGATCAAACTTAAATTTATAAAGTTGTGAGCCTTAAATGTTTTTGACGACAAACTGATTTCACTTGTTCATTCAACTGGCCATGCTTAATTTTAATTAAATATGTTTATACATGCATTGACATCCATGATTCCATAATTAATTTACTCAAATGAATCCGTGTTATTTTAATAGCCTATTCTGTATATTTTCAACATGTATCTTCTTAATATAGTCCCTGTCAACATTAAATAACTAAGAACATGGATAAGCTGTTTCCCATGTTCAAAAGTGGGGAGAAATGTTAAGAAACATATTGGAAAGTTTAGAGAAATAGGGAACATTTTACTCTAAAATATGAAAAAATATTAAAAATTTTAGGGAAAAATAGGGGAAATTTTAGGGAATAATAGGAGAAATGCTGGGGAAAATGGGGAGAAATATTCAGAAACATAGAGGAAATTTAAAGAGAAATAGGGAAAATTTTACTATAAAAGAGGAAAAAATTGTGAAAATTTTACTTTGAACTGGCTTTGACTAGATTTTTAACTTCATTTTCTGTTTCCCCATGTAAATTGTTCAGATAATTAACAGTTCTTTAATACCTTGGTTTTCATTAATTAAAGAATACTACGCGATTAAATGTTTAATGAAAGAAGGAAAATGTTTTGGTTTTACTAAAACAATGAAATCTATCATTGATTTTTTTCCAAAAAATGTTTTTTAAATTAAGAAGTTTTATGTTAAAAATGCAACAATAATTAAACTGGTTTTAATTAAAAAAAATTATTTCGATTTAAAATAATAAAAATTAGTTTTATTCAATAATAATTTAGGAGTTTTCACAGAAAACGTTAAAATCTAATTTAACTTTTTATTAATTAGAAGTAAAATGATATTTAAAAAGACTCATTTCAATGTTTCAATTTCCTCTTCCGAAATGACTTAAATTTGATATTCTAGGCCTAACTCTCTGTCCAATAAAATGCATAAACGCACCATTCGGCTTTATTATTAGTTTCAATAATTCATCTATTTTAATAGAGATGAAATTTTCTTTAAATGGTTAGTAAATATTTTTTTTATTTCAAAAATTTTATAATTGAAAAATATGCGGCGTTATAGTAATAGAACATATGTAAACATTGAAAATGTTTCGTACTCTAAATTTTTAATTTCTAGTTTTCGTTTAAACGCGTCGTTAAATGAGATGTTAAATGTCAAGTTATTTGTAATTTTGAAAAATGCGTAATAGATTTAATGATGAACTTATTGCATTACCTTTGGTGTTTATTTAATAAAAACTTTTAATTTATTTTATAGTAAAACTGTATTAAAATATTTTCTCTCATGACTAAAATCTCCACTATAAAATGTAATGATAAAAATCTGACTATAAAATGTAATGATAAAAATCTGACTATAAAATGTAATACTTTTATATAAATGTTTTTAATATAAATATATCTGAGAAATCGTTTGCAAACTTTTATGAAAAATTTTCCAGGCTTGTGTAAAAACCACTAGTAATAGTTATTATTTGATTACATTTTATAGTCAGAAAATAATTTTTAATGAAACAAGAAATATAGCCATCTCAATTTCCCAAAATAGAAAATATAATTGAATAAAAAAATAATGAATAAAAATTTATTTCCTCGTTTCAGTTTATCATGCAAAAAGTATTAAATATTTCAAAAAATCTTTAAAAGAAAATACAGTGCATTTGAATTGTGTAAAATATTTATGCTATTCAAGAAAACATATAATAAATAATAAATAGTTCCGGTAAACAATATTTTTATCTAATCATCAAAATATCGATCAAGCAAAATAATTGAAGATAATGAATTATTCTTTTAACAATTAGAGACATCACTCGATAAGTTTATATATGGAAAAAAATTAGAATTATAGCAAGATAGAAGGAGTAACTATTATTAAGTTAAACTATATTTAAAACTACTTTAAAAAAATTTGAATCTACTATTTAGGAAATCGTGATAAAACATTCTATAAATGCGATTAGAAAGACACTTTTTTCACCAGATATAGCACCATGAAACTTTTTTTTATTATCATGGATAGATTTGCCATTTCGTGATTTTCACTTTTTATCCATTGATAAAATAGCGGAAAATCTTGCAGCTGTCTCCGGAAAATAATTTAAAGCATATTTTGCTATGAAAAATATCGATCAATAATTGTGATCTTCTATTAACCCTTAACTGGGGACGTGCGGTCTGCGAGACCGCTAGCGATGGATTTTCTGTCACCCCTATTCTATTTTTAGCTCAATTGAATGGATTGATCCTGTAGCTTCCTGTTTTGTGACCTTCAATACACGTGCACTTCAGCAGCTGCTTTTTTTTAAATAATTCAGCTGTTTCTTCGAGCGCTGTCTCTAAGACCGCATCTCCCTGTTAATGTCCCAGTGAAAAACAAGGCTTAGTAGATGACGCTAAAATTTGAACCCCGAAATATCATCCAGTTTACTGATCCTTTTATGAAGCAGTGCTCCAGACACTTTTAAATGAAGCAGAAAATAATTTTAGTCATAAGGATAATTGTACAGAAGAGTTTTTCGATGAAAGTTCGCATTCGACTGATTTTGATATGTATGTTCAAATATAATTAATATTTCTAATGATAACGTATTTTGAAAAATTTATAAAATATATTAATATACCATGATATATATATATACAGAATTTATAGCTTGATTTTTATACTAGTTCTTAACCTGTATATTTAAAATGCCCTAGAAAACCGTGCGATGAAAGTCACACAAGTCGATAAAAAAAAGGGCCCATTTTACCCATTGTCATTTTTTTTCATATAATTGATGAATTTTAAATTATATTGTCTTCTATATACCTTCATATATTGTAAAATTAAATATGATTTAAAAAGTAAAAAATAATATGCTTTTTCAAGAATGTTATTTATTGCAACATGTAATTTCAGAAGAAAATGTATATTCCAACGCATTTACTTTTTTCAATGATAATATATTTTGAAAAATTTCTAAAACATATCTATATATCAAGAAA
This sequence comes from Argiope bruennichi, assembly GCF_947563725.1. Taxonomy (NCBI): domain Eukaryota; kingdom Metazoa; phylum Arthropoda; class Arachnida; order Araneae; family Araneidae; genus Argiope; species Argiope bruennichi. Next base: position 48,532,648 of record NC_079161.1, on the reverse strand, counting down.
AATATCTGCAAAATATGTTGGCAGTTTTTCATACTAATGCATTCATTAGAAAATTTAATTTGAGTGCAAATGAAATGCGGTCTCGTAGACAGCACCTCCCCAGCTAAGTCCTAAAATTTCACCTCCCTAGTTAAGAGTTAAATAAAAACATTTTTATAATTATATTCTTGTATTTAATAACAGTTATATAAGCATTTAAAATTCTTGAATAATTTACCTTTGAAAAAAAGATAAAAATTATTTGAAATTTGAGTAAAAATATCCAAGCTGGGGTCATAAATAGTGTGAGGACAAAATGACTGCAGCATCATATTTCTTGGAAAAGAGATCACTAGATAATTTGTTTTAAATATTTATCAGAAATCATAAGCAAAATTCTAACAAAAATATGTACTTAAATAATAAAACCCTGAAATTTAATTATTATACTAATAAAAGCAATTAATGTTATTATTTTTTATCTTTGAATGACCTTTTTTGAAATGCAGTAAAACTAATAGACAATGTCACTCTAGAAAAAATAAGAATAAAAATGAAAAATTGAAGAGAAATGAATCTAAAAACTGGAAATGAAGATTTTTAATCAGCAAAAAATATCTCTTCAATTTAAATATCGATTGTTAATTTTATTTATCTTTTTAAACTAATTAGAAATTAATTTCTGAAATACAACAATTAAATATTTTCTCGTAATAAAATATCCACTCAAATTAACCTCTCATACAATAAATTAAAATTACTGAAGTAAAATTAACTTTGAAAAACTTGTTAGATTAAGATTAGTTGATAGATTTAATAGATTTGTTGTTGATTTATTAATTTGATCGATTAATTGTTAGATTTAGATTTTTATTGTTAGATTTGAAAAAATAAATTTTTAATTTTCAAAGTTGAATTATTATTTTTTACTTTCCCGTATACGTAGTATAGGAAATGTACAGTATACGTCAAAAAAAATCGAACTCGAGTTATTGAGGAATCTTGACGTTTGAAAACACCCCGAGTTCGAAAAACACAATTTTGGTAATTGTCTGTCTGTCTGTCTGTCACAAAGATGATTCAAAATCGTTTTGAGCTAAATAGTTGAAATTTGGTATCCGGCCTTTTCACCGAATTTGCAAATTTCTATCAAATTTTCAGTAAAATCCGTCCAAAGGAAATCTGACTGGATGGCTGTTCGAATACAAATTATCACAATAATTACAAAATGAAGAGAGATAAATGGATAAAATTAAGTACAACATTTAACGTCTATAATGTAGATATCTATCAATTTTTGAGTCAAATCCAATAAGGGGTTGGTTTGGTTTAGTTATATTAACATCCCGTTTGAAGCAACACTACGGCTAATTTGGGACGGACCTCTTAATTTTGAACCGCGGTCAGATGACGAGGACGACACCTGAGCTGGCACCCCCTCTCCACACCACACCACACCAGCGGGAGGACTTTTGTTCATGACAAATTTAACGTGCAACAGACCCCCTTACACGATGGTACTTCGGTGGAATCGGGTTACGAACCTGAAACCCTCCGGTTCCGAAGCCGAGACCTTATCACCAGGCCACCGCGGCCCCCCAATAAGGGGTTGGACTTCTGTCACTCTGTACTTTTCGAAATATATAAACATGATAACTCTTAATCCTTAAAATAAAATTATATTAAATATGGTATAGGATTTTGTGACTGCAAGTGTTGATTTTCAATAAATTTTTGTTTCAATCGATTGGGAAAAACTCATCCAAATCACAGATACTATTTTTGGATGCTATTAGCCATAACATGGCTTTACTCGCCAACGATGACATGATAGATTCAGTAAAAATGCCGAATTCACGCCAAAGGCTAATATTTTGTACCTATTGTACGCCAATGCTATGAAAGGCGTTCTTTTGTATAGCACTTTCATTAGAGAGTATGTTAGAAATATTTAGATTGACCATTCCTGATGATTGCAAAATTAATTCTACCAAGTTATTCAGAAAATTAATCTTTAGTAAAAATCTAATAAAAAATATTTATAGAATTACTATATTCAAATAAAAATCATATAAAAATAATAATGAAATTAAAGTGAGCAAGAAAGTTTGATTAGATTGCTTTGGAGAGAAAATGTTTTATGGCCTAAATCATTTTGAGAGGGCAAAAATTCAGATTAGAGAGGAAAACAAATAAGTTTTCCGACACTGATGTTAATGAAAAGGTTCATTAATGTCAACTGGGTAAAATATGAATTTACTTGTAAAATATTATTAGTAGTATTTTAAATATTTAATACAAACATTAAGATATAAAAAATGACAAAAATTACTTATATTTATTTATCTAAGAATATTATGATTTAATCATTCATTTATCGCCATTGATATTCTGATGCGAGTGCGTGTGTATGTATGTATGCGTGCGCATGTATGAGGGGGTGCTTGTGTGTGTGTGTGTTTGCGTGTGTTAAGTAAAAGAGAGTAAAAGCAATTTTCTGAATTTCAGCATTATTTTTAAATATTTTTTTTCTCATAACACTCATCAGTGATTGTTGAAAAGAATTGAAAACCAATTTCGTAGCATGATGTTCTATTTCTGTGGTAAATGAAAAGGATTCTGAATAGTTTATAACCAAATTAATACAAAAGACAATAGTAATGGCAATGATCAGTTAGAAGTTGGGTTAATTGTTGAATTGCCTTTTTAACGACATTACGATGTCACTGGATTCGATTTCATTAAAAACCGTTCATGTACAGATAAACATAACAGGTGTAAGGCTATTAAAATATCACGGCTTTGATGATGATCTTAATTTTTTCTTATTTCGCTGAAAGAATCATGAATATTATATTATGCAGTTAGGATAAGATCCACTGCAGAACATATATTTCAAAGTAACTGGACACCAAAGGAGGCTAGAAATTAATTTAAAATTAATGTAAGTAACAATGAAATAAGTCCATCAATGTTTTTCTTTGATAAATCATTTGAATTGATTTCATTACACATTCAACAGTCTTATGAGCCAATAATTTATTCATCAGGATTCTTTTATATTTTATTAATAAATATCCAAGAATAAGCAATAAATATAATAATGTAATAGCGTCAATTAAAATATTAATATTTATAATTTAATATTTTATAATTTTATTAAATTTTTATTTCAAAATTTCCTAAATTATTCTAAAACACTGGCTGTTTTAAGAGAGTTTTAAACTAGCAATATTTATTTGAACTGTAAAGGTTATTTACATATTATTATGAGCTATTTAGCGTATTTCGGTTTCTTTACAAAGTTTTTGGTTCCAAATATGGTGACATGTTAACAAATTTCGCGACATTTTTGATGATTTTGGAGACAGTTAGGGTCATATTTTGGGATATTTTTGATGATTTGAAAAAAGTCATGGCCATATATTTGGCGACATTTTTGATGATTGGAGAGCAGTCATGCCCATATATTTGGCGACATTTTTGATGATTGGAGAGCAGTCATGGCCATATATTTCGCGACATTTTTCATGATTGGGGAACAGTCATGGCCATATATTTTGCGACATTTCTGATGATTTGGAAGCAGTCATGGCCATATATTTGGCGACATTTCTGATGATTTGGAAGCTCTCATGGCCATATATTTGGCTATATTTTTGGTGATATTTGGTATGAATTTAGCCTTTTTACTGAATCTATCGTATGATCAATGACGATTAATCCTTGGCATTTAATAACAATGGAAGCTAGGAATTCCCAAAAAGTGGAAATCTAGACGAAATATGTCCACAATGTGGAAAAGATATTTTCAAATTTGAAATATCTAAAGGTTGTTAATATAATATCTATGAAATCCAGGTTTCATTTTTTATGACTTAAATATTCCACTTTTTATACTTTATATACCAGAACTTAAAAAACTCATTAAAAATTCTATCACCCCAACTAATGAGATCTATTATTCTCTACTAATTTGAAAAAAGCCTTCAGTATCTCAATTGATAAAATAAAACTCTTTCCATACCTCCATAACATTAAACGAAATTCTGGTCCCCTATTTCGCTAAACGCTAAATTTATTTCGCCGATTTACAAATTAAAGCCCTCACTCGAAACAATGGTCGTCGGAGTTTATCAATGGAGTTCCCCCAAGCATGGCGTCGACGCATTGCCTCCAATCTATTGCTCTCGACAATCCCAGCGTTAATTAAGTTCGCATCGACCCTTTTCCAACTTCGCCATTGTTCCATATTCTGCGACTGAAGCCCTACCCTCTCTCTCTCTCCATCTCACGCTCCAAGATTTATTCAATGATTAATCAAAGCAATGGGGAAGCGTGCGTTGTTTTTTTGTGAAAAAGAGGATTTCATTTATTTTTGCGTTCTTTTTGCTGTTTTTTTTCCTCATCCCCGCTTTAGAGCCCCCCCCCTCATCGAACGAATCAGCCAATGGGGAATTGCAAGTTTATGCAATCTTTGCATATTTTAGCCTAGAGGAGAAAGAGATTGGATTGAATGCTTTGATTTTCGGGAGAAATGGGGTAAAATTGGGGAAACGGAAGACTGCAGCTGACGGAGCCTGAAATGTTATAATTGGAAAAGGAAAAGGTCGATTATTTCGTAGTTTGGTTTGGTTATATTAATGTCCCGTTTTTAAAGCAACACTAGGGCTATATTGGGACGGACCTCGTAATTTTGAATAGCTGTCTGATGACTGGGTCGACACCTGATCGGACACACCCCTCTCCAAACATCGCACCAGCCGGAGGATGTTTGGCCCCGACGGATTTAACATGCCAATGGGGAATTGAAAGTTTAAGATGTCTTTGCATATTTTAGCCTGGCGAGAAAGAGAGAGATTGAATGTTTTGATTTTTTTCAGAAATGGAGTAAAATTGGGGGTGCGGAAGGCTGCGTTTGTCTGAACCTAAAATATTATAATTGGAAAAGAAAAAGGTCGATTATTTCGTAGTTTAGTTTGGTTTAGTATAGTTATATTAACGCCCCGTTTATAAAGCAACACTAGAATTATTTTGGGATGGACTTCGTAATTTTGGACCTCTGTCAGATGGCGAGGATGAGACCTCAGCTGGCACATCCTTCTCCAAACTTCCACACCACACCAGCATGAGGACATTTGTCCCCGACGGATTTAACATGCACCAGACCCACTTACATGGCAGTTCTTCAGTGGATCGGGTCACGAGTCTGAAAGGTTTCCGGTTACGAAGCCGGAGACTTACCAACAGGCCACCACGACCATCGACTATTTCGTTACAGTATTGATTAGTGATGGAAATATTAATTCGTGTTTTCTGTTATTGTTCATAAAAAGCCAGAAACAAGTCTCGTAGAAGAATGGTATAGGAGAGTTGCATCGAATACCCTTTATCGCGACAAGACCTAAGCCACAGTAAATCATATTCACTAATACCAAGACTTCTTCAAGACCACTCAATAGCTAAGACCAAAATTTCATTCGTCATAATCCGCCTAAATTATTCCCTCATAACTGTAATGCCCTCAGGGCACAGTTATGAATTATGAGGGCGCCATCACAGAGGAAATCAAAACCACAGGAGCCAGACAGAAGCTACATATTTTTGATTCTACAATGTTTGTCTGCATGTTTATACATGTCATATAGATGGTTACAATGTTTCCTTCTGTTTTTCTCTTTAATTAGTAATCCCTCTATAGCTCACTCACAGATAACTGCCTCAAAAATGTAGTGAGATTGCATCTGTTGTATATATCAAGACTTCTCTGTTACTTTAACCCATTGTCACCATTTTTGGGGTATTTTTTTCCCCTCCAATTAGTTATTACTTCGCCAAAACATTAAATACTGCCGTGCCGGATTTGACACAGACGAGTTTCACTGTGGAGATCCCTGGATAGTTTGTCGTTTCTTCTTTTCCTTCCACTTTGTGAGTATCTAAATGGTGAGATAACTCAGTGTTATAGGCACCGGGAGCCTAAAACACTTATATTATCTAATTCGTTTGTGAATTTTAGTTTTCTGTGCTGTATCATTATAAGACGTAAACTGCTATGAAACAGTTTAACATTTTACTGGATACATGATTAAAGGCAAGCAAAATATTTACCAATTTTCTTTGTTATACATATATCTATAAAGTAGTAGTAGTTTGTAGCAAGTTTTTTATATTATTTTTATTAAAGTAACATATTTTGATTCTGATTAAAACAGATATTACATTCTAAAAGTAATATATACCTGACATGTTATAACTAGACCTAAGAAAAGGGTAGATTGTTCCTCAACAGTATTGATTGGGAGTAATAATAGTAGTTTGTACTTTCTGTAACTCATCATTGCTGCATTTTTCTGATTCGTTTATTTATTTTCGTTTCGCATATTCTATCGGCATTAGGCTTAAGCTAAGAAAAGCAGTTAAAAATTTTAATGGATATGTGAAATAAATAGCTATTTCAATCAAATATAACTAATAACGACCGATTTCATATGCTGACTTAACAGATCTTCTCTGTTATTGAAATAGATATTTCACACATTTTTCATCTTAACCCTTTAAAGGGCCATTTTTTCTAGTCATATTATGTTAAAATATTTTTAGGCTTGAAATTAGAATAAGAAAAGGAATTCATTTAGCTTATTAGATAAATTTAATTTGATTAATTAATAATTATGTAACAAATCAAGACACATCATTTTGACTGATATAAAGAACTGAAGCATCTAAGTTTCTGACTTACTAAAAATATTTGTCAGAACTTATGCCAACCTACATAATTTCATACAAAGATTGGTAAATTTAGTGGGAAGCATACTTCCCACGGCCCTAGAAAGGGTTAAATATAACTACGAAAGGAAGTTAATTTCACTTGACATGTGAATGAAATAGATATTCTCAAATGAAGAATAATTAATAATAACAAACTCCCTCTATTGAGTTAACGGTTTTACCTTATGATTCTTCTGCTGAAGGAACAGATTTTCTCTGATATTCAAATTGATATTTCGCCGATTTTTAACATTAAATAAAGCTACGGAGGGAAATTAATTTAACTGGATATGTGACTGAAACAGATATTTTCAAACGAATAATAATTAATGATAACTGAGTTAACTGATTTATGGAATTTACAGATTTACCTTATATTGCTTTGCAGAATTAATGGATATTTCTCTGTGATTCAAAAGGATATTGCGCAGATTTTCTCCTTAAATATAACTGCGAAAGGAAGCTAATTTCACTTGACATGCAATTAAAATAATATTTTTAATGGTAGAATAGTTAATGATATCACGTTTCTTGTATTGAGTTAACAGATTTAACTTATAATTTCTTAGCTAAATTAACAAATTGGCTTTGTTACTCAAATATATATTTGGCATATTTTCAACATAACTAAGAAAAGGGAATTTTACTGGATATGAGACTCAAATAGATATTTTCAAACGAACAATAATTAATGATAACAGCTTTCCTTTACTGAGTTAACAGATTTACCTTATGATTTCTTTACTTAATGAACAGATTTTCTCTGTTATTCAAATAGATATTTCGCAGATTTTCACTTAAATATAACTACAGAAGGAAGTTAGTTTCACTAGACATGTGATTAAATTAATATTTTTAATCGAAGAATAGTTAATAATAACAGGTTTCTTTTATTTAATTTACAGATTTACCTTAAGATTTTTTTTCTGAATAAATAGATTTTTTCAGTTATTCAAGTAGATATTTCGCAGATTTTCAACATTAAATATAACGACGAAGGGAAGTTAATTTTATTGGAGATATGATTGAAATAGACATTTTTAATCGAAGAGTAGTTAGTGACAACATATTTCCATTAGTGAATTAACATATTTACCTTATAATTAAAATAAATAATTTGTTAAGAGTGTCAAAAATGCTTACTGATTTACTTTCAGATATTAGATTAATAGATTAAAATATATCTTAATTTCTAGGAGTATAAATACTATAAAACAGCGTTTCTCAACCTATCAGTATTCGTGGACCAGTTTCAATCATAATTTTCACCATGCCTCCCCCCCCCCGCTTACAATAAAATGTATACAACACTAATGTATATTGAGTATTTTGGATTCTGTTTTTAAATTATTTTTAACTAACTGCCAAAACAAGAGTAAAAGCGAGCCAACGTTGGCGAGAAACCATATCCTGCATTTTGGACAAGCAGGCAGTGAACAGATGAAGCGAATGAAAGCGGAGAAAATTTAAATTTTATATTTTAAATGAAAGCCAAACGTAGATAGATAACGTAAAAGAATATGAAAGTAGGAAAATTCGTAAATGAAAGTTAACTTAGACTGGGTGAGCTAAATTTAGAAACTGGGAATACATTTTTTTTTTTTGAATAATAAAAGAAATAAAGCAAAAGCATGACTAAATAAAAATGAAAAAAATAAGCAATATTTGTGGAAGGGAATCCACAAGACCGATGCCGTCTCGAGCATGCACGGCGCAAATGTTTTCTCATTGGAAGAAGGAAAGCGTTCTATAATGCAAGTTTCAATTCCAGCCAGTCTCATTCGAGTCAATCCTTTTATCGCTATCGAATCTATCATGAATGTGTATGTTATATATGTTTTCGTGTTAATTGCAATTCACCATATTAAATATTCACGGCAGCAGATTTATGCAGACTCATGAATAAATTTTTAAGCGGAAGTAAGTAAGCATTAGACGATAGTCAAGTATCAACTAGTACACAGACGAGCGTGGTTCCGAAAATAAAATCAAGGAAATATTCTCAAGAATACTTAAATTTTGGGTTTACCAGTACTGAAGTAAATGAAGAAGAAAGGCCCCTGTGTATAATTTGCTCAAAAATGTTAGCTGCAGATAGCATGAAACTAATAAACTTGGAAACGCTTCATAGTGAGTACGTCAACAAACCCAGAGAATTCTTCGAATTAAAATTAAAATCATATAAAAAGCAAAAATCATCTTTAAAGAAGCTTTGTGAATAAGAAAGCTTTAATTGCATCTTCATATAAAATAGCCAGATGTAAAAAACCTCACACCATTGGTGAAGAGCTTATTTTGCCAGCAGCAATTGAGATTGTAGAAACTATGTTTGGAGATAATTTTTCAAAACAATTGCAGTCCATACCTCTTTCAAATGATACTGTTACTCGTCGAATTGGTGATATAGCTGAAGATGTACAGTGTCAGCTTTTCTCGAAGTTGCGTGACAAATTGTTTTCAGTACAGCTTGACGAAGCAACAGATAGTAATATAGATGCTCATTTAATTCCTATGTTCGAATTTGTGATAATATGTCAGTAATAGATGGACTACTTTTCTGCAAACCAATAGAACTCAAAACATCAGAAGTCGCATTTAAATCTGCTATTTTAAATGATTTTATGAACGAGACAAACATAGAATCGAAAAATTGCGTCGGAATATGCACCGATGGTGCTCGTTCAATGTCCGGAAGAATCCAAGGTATACAATCACTTGTAAAACAAAAATCGCCTTAGCGCACACATTGCATGATCCACATAGAAGCTTTGGCTTCGAAAAAAAATGAATCCTGGTTTGAATATTGTGTTAACTGCGACTCTAACCGTAGTAAATTATATAAAAATGAGACCCCTGAAATAGAGAATTTTTTCCGCACTTTGTCAAGACACGGGTTCAGTACATTCAGCTTTACTATTTGATTACGAAGCAAGATGGTCATCACGTGGGAAATTTTTGCAACGTGTTTATAAATTTGTTAAAAGAAGAAATTGCCTTTTTCCTAGAAGAAGAAAACAAACAGAAGGCCGAGAATTTTCGCGATGGTTTATTTGTGATGAAATTGAAGTACTTGGTCGACATATTCGAGAAATTAAATAACTTGAATCTTCAACTGCAAGGAGCAAATACACATATGATGGATACGAATGATAATGTTATTATTATTTTTTTTTTGTAGAAAACTGAAATTGTGGAGCAGAAATTTAAAGCAAAAAACCTAACAGTGTTTGCAAATGTGGATGATTGTACTAAAACTTATAAGGCTGAAGAAGAACATATAAAAGTTGTTTTGTAACCATTGGAAATCATTTAACCATGCTGGCAAAGAATTTTAAGAAGTATTTTCATGCTGACGACAGACTGATAGCAAGTTACTAGTGGATTAGCGATCCATTTCATAAGACTCCCGAAGGACTCTCAATTGATGAGGAAGAAAAATTCATAGACTTCCCGACAAAGGGCGAAACTAAAAGACAATTTAGTAATAAATCACTATTAGAATTTTGGGCAGGAGTAAGTATGATTTTTCTGCACTAAAGACAAGGACATTTCACATTCTATTACAATTCAACATCCTACCTTTGTGAAACTGGATTTTCTGCTGTGGCTTCTTTCAAGACAAAATATAGAAACAGAATTGAGAGTGGCTATTTCTAATATTAAGCCTTCCTTCGAAAAACTTTGCTCTGCAAGAAAGGCTCAAGGAAGTCGCTAATAATTATTAAATTTGTTTTTAATTTAGTATGTTTTGATTAAATTAGTTATAATTTAATAAGTTGTTTCACTTTAATAATTTATTAAATATGTCGAAATGTATTTTGTTTTCTATGTGTACGTCTGCTTTCCTTTCAGTCAGTTAATCAATTTTTTAAAATAATATTTTCTCTTGGATATTCTCGCGCCCCCCTTCTAGTGTGCTCGCGCCCCCCTAGGCAGGCGCGCCCCACAGGTTGAGAATCGCTGCTATAAAATATATAATCAAAGAAAATATCTTTTATTCCAAGAATAGTAAATTATATACGTCAAGTTGCCGAGGGTTTTTTTTTTCTGATGAAATAGGTATTTTATTCCAAAAGTGGCAAGTACCCGAAATGCTGAAATGTTAAAACTGAAAAGCAAATGAACGATGATTTCACAACACTTCTGATTGCAGATAGAAATATTAGTTTGTACTCGTATTTTTAGTGATGGATTTTAAATTAAATATTTGATATATTTGTTTATTTTTCTTGTATATATTTTTTCAGCATTAGATCTCTATTATGATGGGACTTCAAAAGTAATTTAAAAGCGGATTTATATGTTATGTGATTAAAATAGATGTTTCAGACAAAAAGTTAATACCTTTTTTCCTTTTGTTAAACTGACATATTTATTTTGTATTTAAAATCAATATTTTAGTAGAAGAATACCAATGTTGATTAGAAGTGTATTCTATGATCATTTCTATGGTCAAGGATCTGTTGAAATATCTAATGATGCATTTGTATATTTATTTTTATTATTACAACATTAGATGAAATAATTAAAAATATTACTACATGGTTGATAGATTTCTTAGTCAAAAAACGGCATCAGATTCTAAAAAAAAATTTGATTTGAAAAGTAACAAATGTTTACTGATCTCCTTTAAGATTAAAATACATATTTCATTCAAACAGTAGCAAATACTTAGCCATTTTTCTTTTAAGTTAACAAATTTTCTTCTGATTAAAATAGATATTTCATTCAGAAGGTAATATGTGTGTGTTCCCAGATTAAAATAGATATTTCATTCTAAGGATAGCAAATATTTAGTTTTCTTTTGGGATTGAAATATATATTTCATTCAACGATGAGCAAATACTTTAAAATTCTTCCAATAAATTAACGAATTTTGTTTCTGATTAAAATAGATATCTTATTAAAAGGAAAACAAATTCTAGATATATTGATGCTGTGCTGTTATATTATGTTGTGATTAAAAAAAATTTATGTACCATTGGAAGTGTAGATAGTACTAACATATTTTCTTTATTAAATTAATAAGTTTTATTTCTGATTAAAATATACATTCCATCCGAAAAGTAACAAGGATTTTCCCTTCAATCATTTTATTATGAGATTTTGATAGGAATTTCTTTAACAAGTGTCGGCATGGGAAAGGGAGTCTTGGGTATCTTTAAAGGAATGTTGTAAACATTAAGGATTTGTATCCCTTCACTCGGAGGGTGTGAAAATGCGGAAGTAAGCAGTTTTGTAGAAAGCAGGTATAATTAATTAAATTAAAATGTAGAATCGGTACAGGAAATAAGAGATCATTTTAAAATGGAGAAAACATGACCTAAATTAAGATAAAAATTTGGAAATTAATTAAGATTCAATTTAAATTTTATAATATTATTACATACCTATATATAATTCGAAATAATACATGTACATAATTATTTCCTTTGTGATAGAAATATATTTTTCAGCTGAAAATTGCAAATACTAAATAAAATTTTATTTGGCTAACCAAATATTTTTGCTTGATTAAAAATAATAATACGCGTTGAACTATAATTACAAATAAAAGATTGTTTTTATAGAATAAATATATTTTCTTTCTTTATTATAATACTAGCCGCCTTTGGCGACCAGCCGGTTCGCCAATCTTAATGTTCGTTAAAATTTTAATAATTAAATATTTTATGCAATTCCTACTTTAATAGCTTCTTCATCAAAATATTTTAAAACTTCAAATTTTAATAGGCATATAATTCAATCATAATATTATAAACGCCTTCAGTCATAACGTAATATGTATCTCTCTAATTTTCAGTTGGCTCCCATAGAATTTATACTTTAAATTAAAGTGGAAAGGATTAATCTGCAATTAATATAATAATATTTTTTACTGAAACAAAGCATTTTTTTTAATAAACTGATTAATGAAAATAGAGTCACTCAGCGTTTAAACTTTATGGGCACTAAAGAATATCTTTTTTAATTTACGTAATATCTCAAGAATTTGTCAACAAAATTTTCTCAGATTCATCATGAACAGATCGATTCATTAACAATGTTTAACTTTAAATGCGTCAAACACTAAGAAAATAAAATGAATCATTTAAAATAATCAGTCTAAAACAGGTTTAAAAAATCACTTAAAAAATGATGTACTTAAAATTAAAAGCATATACAAAAAATATATAACTAACATAAATACACTTTAATTACAAAAGCATGCAACTAACCTAAAAATAATTTAAATCATCTGTTGATAATGGTTGTCATGACAACAGTCAGAACAGAATGAGCATGCGTGAATTTTCTTCGCCAGTTACGTAACGCAAATACGTGATTTTTTTTCTACGCGAGTTGGGGTAACGCTATGCGGATTAGAAATTTTTAATTTCCTTTATTCTGTTTTATTTTAATTCAAAAGTACTTCAGAATGAATCTGAAGGATCGATTAATTAACAATGTTTAATTTTAAATGCATCAAACATTAAGAAAATAAACAGAATCGTTTGAAATAATCCGCCGAAAAATGTTAACCCTAGCCTCATTACTGTTGGGAGAAAAAAAAATGAAACCTTACTCATTTGGCGGTGGCGAAAATGGAAGATTTTTTTGGCGGAAAAGTTGGCGGTGGGGAAAATGGAAGATTTTTTTGGCGGGAAAGTTAGTTTTTAATTAATAATTAAAATTTCAAAAAAAAGGGACCCCAGGTGCACATTCCCGACCACTAAGGTATACATGTACCAAATTTGATAGCTGTATGTCGAATGACCTGGCCTGTAGAGCGCCAACACACACACACACACACATTGAGCTTTATTATAAGTATAGATATATTTCATTTCAAAAGTACTAAGTATCATCAGATTCTTAACCGAATTAACAAATTTTCTTTGTAATTAAAGTAGATATATATTTGATGAGTAACAATTATTAGCACATATTTTCTGATTAAAACAAATTTCACATGGAGATGTATAAATATGTATAGTGAATTAAAAATTACAATTTAAAGATTTAAAATAGGTAATATATTGCATTTTAATCTTTTTTACCATCATGTGCATAAAACCTTGTGCGAAAATTTAAATTGGTAATCCAATGTACAACTGTCTTTTACATTTCAAATAGTTAGCTTCTCTTATGAATAAAATTGACTGCTTATATATATATATATATATATATATATATATATATATATATATATATATATATATATATATATATATATATATATATATATATATATATATATATTATTTTAAGTTTTTTTTATAATATCATTCTAACTTTTCATAATTTTTCTTTATTTTCATCTTTTGAGTAAATTTAATTTCTATCAATAATAAAATAATAAGTGTGTGACTTTATGTTGTCGTTCTATGAGAAAGACAATTGGATGTAGACCTATCACAAAATTCGACATAAATATTTGTGGGATCGGAATGTGCACTTCAATGCTTACACTTTTTAATTGGAATGATATTGAGTTTTCAATTCAATAAAATTCAAATTAATTTCGTTCAGTTCAGTTCATTCAAATTAATTCAGTTCGTTCATTTGAAAAAAAAATTATATATATCGTTCTAAGACGATATACAAAATTTCATTTGTCTAGCTCAAGGTGTGTTTGAGTTATCGTGCGAAAGAACAGATAGACGGACAATTTCAAAAAGGAAGTTTTCAATACTAGAGAATCCATGCAGATATCTGTCAAAATCTTGAGTTTGACGATTATTATATTTAAACCGTAACTGAAAAGGAGAGTCAAAATGACTCTGAGTTGTTCATTAGCTCTAATTATCACGTGATATTTTGTCCTTCAATGCAATCAGCTTCTTAGTACATTCAAGTTGTTCTTTCAGCAGTATGTTGGTAAGTAGTAGCAGTATGTTTTAAGTATGAGCACGTGCGTATAACCAAGTTATTCTTCTTCAAAGTTTTCGTTGCTATTTATGGAAGCATTGACTCCATGTCTCTGAGATTGCTTTTAATTTGAATAATCTAAAAAAAAAAATAAATAAATATTTTGAAAATATTATATTTTTCGTTTTTGTTTGCTAAATTCTATCAGTTGTTAACATTATGTAACTCCGTATTATCTAAATGAATATCTAAATATTGAAAGATTCTTTAGGTCTTTCTTATAACATCTTTACAATATTTAATATTATTATATTTAACATTTTTAATACTAATATTTTTTGGTAACTATATGATTTCCAGAACATATTCTGTTTCCAAAATACCGAGTGTCCCATAAATTTGTAAATACTTTAAAGATTCATAAAAATTGAAGGACTGGGTATATTTGAATGCGGTTTGCGAAACTATTATTCTCATGAAGGGAGATTTTTTTTTATTTTTGATACAGAAAAAAAAATAATACAAAATGTGTTAATAGACGGAGCTGCACACAACCAAAGTGGAAATATGCAAATTAAAGTCTTATGAAAGGCAGAGTGAGCGATTGACACATCATTTTTAAAGGTTTGCATAAGGTTTGTATTAAGATGTTGACACTGGTGGATAAAGCACTATTGGTAAAGTTATTTTATGTCAGCAACGAATCGGCGGCTGAAGCCTTACGAAAGTTTAGGACCCAGAAAAGATTGAAAAAAGGTTCAGGTCCGATCACTCCTGCTGGACTTGTTTCCCTAGTACGCCGTTTCGAAGAAACTGGAAGTTTGTGTCATCGGCCACGCAGTGGTGCACCTCGTTTAACAACAGTCCGTACCCCCGATGTCTCTTCGCAAATGGACACGCTAAGGGAACAGTCTACAATTGCAGTCAGTAGCGCACGAGAAATGGCACGAATAACTGGTATACCAAAGACTTCGGTGTACCGTATCCTTCATGGTGTACTGCAATTGTACCCATACAAATTGCAATCGCTACAACAGCTCTTACCAAATGATACAGCTAAGAGATTGGAATTCTCAAATTGGGCTTTGGCGAAAATTGAAGATGATCCGCGATGGCCACTGAAAATATTGTGGACAGATGAGGCTCATTTTGCTTTGCATGGAGCAGTTAATACCCATAACTGTAGAATATGGGCACATGAGAATCCACATGCTTACATTGAGAAGCCCCTGCATTCACCACGGGTTACTGTTTGGTGTGGTTTCACTGCATCCATTATTGTAGGGCCTTTTTTCTTTGAAAAGCCCTGTAAAAAGCAGGATGGAAGACATGTTCAGTTAATGGAACAAGTTACTTGGAAATGTTACAGAAGGAAGTGATACCGTCCTTATTAGAACACGATTTCCTTGACACAGTGACATTCATGCAAGACGGGCACCTCTTCACATCAACACCGAAGTGAAGGCATTTTTGAGAAGAACTTTTACTGAAGAACTGATAATCAGCCGTCACTTTACACATGAATGTCCCCCATGCTCACCAGATTTAACACCCCTCGATTTTCGGCTATGGGGTTACCTTAAGTCTCGGGTGTCTCCCTCTCCCAAACTGTTATTTGTGGTGATGGCGGACACATAGAACAAGTACTGTAGTACTGGTGTGATACGCATGTAAACAATTGCTTGCATGCAAATAAAAGTATTTTTCCCGTAGAATTGTATGTTTTGCTTGTGTTTAGCGCCCTCTATCGACAAATTTTTGAACTGTTTCTTTTTAAAAAAACCCTTCATGAGAATAACAGTTTCGCAAACCGAATTAAAGTATACTCATTCCTTCAATTTTTATGAATTTTTAAAGTATTTACAAATTTATGGGACACCCGGTATATTCCAATGCTGTTTACAAAAGACAAAAAAGAAAAATAACAATGGTGTCATTTTTCTTTTTTGTCTTTTGTTCATTTGTCTCTGGCCCCATGTCACCTGTTACTGTTTAATATGTGCATACTTTGCAAACAAGAAAGGGAAAAAAATATAATAGCCTAAGAAATCGAAATTAATTTGTCTAGCTCAAAGTGTGTTTATGTTATCGTGTTCTTAAAAATATAGATAAATCCACGGACGGACAGAAATACAGACATTTTCAAAAATGAAATTTGCGGCATTAGAGAAGCCATATGGAGATCTGCTAAAATCTCAACTTTGAACTTTCTTTTTGGCGTTTATAATACTTATTATTCGTATACTTCGCAAACAAGAAAGTAAAAAAGAATAATAGTGAAGAAATCAAATTATTTAAATGACGTGAACCAAATATTTTACAGTTTCATCAAATACACGAAAATTCCAACTCAGCTGAAGAGAAAGCAAAGCTATCAAACAATTTAAAGATACCATTTTTTCCCAGAAACTTGGGCCAAATTTTGAGAATAGCAGAAGCATTGTATTCTGTAAAATACTTTCGATGTTTTTGACAGTTACTGAATAGAGCTGTCAATATTAAATCCTTTTTGTCCAAACGAAGCATATCGATAATCTTTACTTCGTATTTGTCAGAGCGTCTTGGGAACTTTTAGAAGAACGATTATTTTTCTCTGCGAGGTTCGTATAATTTGGACTTGTGCCAATTTTGGCACGATATAAAATTTAGAAGCGCAATATTATGAATTACGTGAAACCAATGATTGAAAAATCTTGAGATATTTTTGAACAGGATTTAGAAACTTTGTTCTTATTCTATTTTCCAAAACAAACACACTTAAGTGATGGATTGTAACTTGTCAGTTATTGGTAATAAATCATTCTTTGATTTATAATTTTCATCACATAATATTCACTAACAAAAATATGTGAAATATTTTAAGCCTGTAGAACTATATATCATCTATACTTATAATAAAGCTCACTGTGTGTGTGTGTGTGTGTGTGTGTGTGTGTGTGTGTGTGTGTGTGTGTGTGTGTGTGTGTGTGTGTGTGTGTGTGCGCGTGCTCGTGTTCGTGTTCGTCCTTTTTATCTTAAAATATTGGACGAACTCGTAAATAGCCTATTTAGCTCAAAGAGGGTTGGAAATGGCGCGAGGTTGAAATTTTCATTTCGTCATAACTTTCTTAAATCGAAGACAGAAAAATAAATTCAATTACTGAAATTAGCACCTGATTAAGACGAACAACTTTTATATTTAAAGGTTTTCAATAACTGCAATATCTTTTGAAGTTAGGAACTGAAAAGTGATTTTTAAACCCTGTTTCTAAAATCGACAATTTATGTTGACATATAGTAACTTAGATGTAAAGGGGTCTACCTTCAGCTTTTCAGCTCGCCGAGAGGATTTTTTTTATGCTCTTTGTATTTAAGAAATACTTAGCTGATGGTTTGAAATCCCTGTTATTCAAATATTATATCATTTGATTTAACTCAACAACTTTTATAACCCGCTGGTGAATTTTAATTAGAGCTACCTTGTATGTGTTGCATTACTTGAATCTATTTTTAATTATATTACTTTGCTTACCACGATATCTATATCTATAACCTGTAACAATGTGTTGCTTAAAATTTTTGGATAACGGATATTATTGTAAAATTTTAACTTGGCTACATTGTTCAAAATATTATTAAATATTTTTGACATTATTTTGACATTTAATTAGAAATATTGTATTTTAAATACGAAATATAATATTTCTAATGAAGATACAAACTACAATACTTGTAAGACGTATAATGTACTGATATATGATATCAATAGATTATATGCATATACTTTGTAATGATATATGATACAAAATACAATATATAATGAAGATACAAAGTGCAATATTTCTATGTTCACATTGTTGAAATACTAAATGGGAAAAAATAAACATTAGCATTATTATTCATGAGGCAAGCTTAATTTTTGAAATAGAAAATATTTCAACAAATTGAACAAATAAAAGTATGCAAGAAAGAACTAGACATTATTTAACCCTCTGGCTGCGTAATTCTTTAAAATCACAGTTTAGATGCGATGTTTCCAAATAAGTCAAATACTTTTCAAAGAAAGTGAATTGATACTTTATGTTACAGGATAATACAAGGGGTATTCAAATGAAAAGGTCCGAAGCGGCACTGTGGATATAAATAAAGACTTTATTCAAAGTGTATACACCATAGGCCTAAGCACAACGATCCCATTGATTAACAAGCCGAAGGAGTCCTTGTTCCCAGAATTCCTGTGGCCGTGACGGGACACAATCCTTCACAACGCCCTCGATTTCACCGTCCAAAGTCCCCTACTTGTTGAATTCCTCGATCACAAAAGAATCATTTACTCCGATGTGTACTGAGAGAAACTACGTAGGTCCGTCAAAAACAAAAGACTGGGGCTACTCACAGAGGGTGGAGTTCTGCACCATGATAACGTACTTCCACATGTCTCCAGGTCACGCACGCAGAACTAGCTAAGTTTAAGTGGGAAGAGCTGGAACATCCGCCCTACAGCCAGGGCATATCGCCCTGCGATTTTCATGTTTGGTCCACTGTAAAAACATCTCAAAGGAAAGCGCTTCAACTCGGACGGCGAACTCAAGGACGCTGTGAAGGACTGGGTCTCATCACAGTCATAGGAATTCTAGGAACAGGGAATCCTTCGGCTCGTTCATCAATGGGATCGTTGTGCTCAGGCCAATAGTGTATATATACTTTGAATAAAGTATTCATTTATACCCACAGTGTCATTTCGTACCTTTTCATTTGAACACCCCTTGTAGTATTATATAATAAAAATCTGTAATCGTAAAAATAAACACTCTGAGCTATTAAAAACAGTGGGGGGCAACAAAAAAGGGATTAAATGACAACCCGCGGAAATCTCAGGATACGCAGCCGGAGGTCAAATAAAAATATTAATCAGTAATTCTAAAACCTGATGTTCATAGTGATTTCAAGAATTATTCAACCATAGCAAGTAAAACTTTTCAGCTGATAACCCTTTTCCGAAATTAGCAACAAATAATAAATGTATGGGAATTCCAATTTTGATCATTGTTAATATATTTCATCTTGAAAAATACTAGTTTCTTGCGATTTCATTAAATTGAATGAATGTATTAAAATCATCCTTTGCAGAAAATCGAATTAAATTTTTTTTTATCTAACAGTCGTCTGAAAATAAAATTCATTTCGTTCCGTTAATAATCGCAACGATGTAACTTTATAGAGTATTGTTCATCATTATAATAATTTCCAAATGAATTCATAATCTATGTAGAAAAAAGAAGTTGAAGGAGCTCTATATAAGAAATTTTTAATCCTAATTTCCATCTACTTTTCAAATAAGAGAGTTAATGTTAAATCGAGAGATTCTATTTTACAAAATAAAACTTCTATTACAAATCTTTCCTGAAATTTCAAAAGTGATATAAAATGTAAATATAAAAATTTTCGCTGGAAATATTATTTTCAATGATGAAAAACTTTTTGAAAGGCAATTTCAATTCTTACAAAAAAAGAGGAACGAGTTCATTTGGGAGATAATTTGCATGTTTCGAAAGCTTATCTGAGAAACGAAATAGATTTTAAAAGGTTTTGAAAGTTTTGTTAAGACTGGAAATCATAAATTAGCTCTTTTTCGTTTTTTCCCTGACATGTACAGAAGAATTATTCTGAGGAAAAATTATTAGAAACTTATGAGAATTTAAATAAAAAAAATACATTTTCACAGACATACGACAAACAAATTAATAGCTCATAATGGAAATATTTCATAACATTTTGGAAGAAGATATGCTGATTGCAGAAAGTAAGTCGAACACTAATTGGAAAAATAATAAAGAAACGAAAAAACGAAACCTGCAAATTTAAGGTAATTGAAAATAATTATTAATGTCATTAATATGTATTTCCTTTTGTATTTATTTTACTAAATTGAGGAAAACATACTGAATAATTATTAGAAAAAATTAAAAGATTTGAATGTGTGTGTGTGTTGCATGCATGTGTGTATTCAATGCAACCTGGAGCCTAGGTTTCACAATTTAAGTGAAAATTAAGATGAAATCTACGATCGTAGATTTCAAGTGATCATGTGAGAACATAATTATTTTAAGTCATTATTTGTCTTAATTAATTTAAGTCACTAAGCAGTTTAAATCAGTTTGAAACAATCACGAGATTTCTCTATCGGTCTCGATCCCTATATATATGTATAATATGTAATGATAATTTTCAATCATTCTAGCTGGCAAACAAAGTTTTGGAGCTAGAACGATTTTGAAATGAAATTTCAGATAAAATAACAGCTATAATGTCATAGTTCTACGTCAAACTTTTAAAAACGCATCTGCTGTCAAAGAAGCATACGTAATAATAAAGCAATACTGGTAAAAGCAGGTAAAAATATATATACGATTAAAAGATGATGATGAAAATTGCCATTTATACTTTATTCATTGCCTACGCGATTTCGAGCTTCAATATTCATTGCCTACGTGATTTCGAGCTTCAAAACCCCCTAACCAAAACAACCTCATGTTCTCACTTGATAATAAAAAAATGTATTAATATTTTGTGGCGCTTTGGTTTATTAACTTCGCACGTATTCTACCATTTTGAATGATTGTAAATGAAAATAGGAGTACTATAAAAGAGAACAAATAAATATCGTTATAAAAAAATTCACTTTAGTAATTTATTAAATCAACTAAATATTCCTATTTTCATTATTTAAAAAAAAATTTAAATAATGACTTTTTACGGCAAATGTTAAGAATTAAAATTAATTTTTTTTTCCAACAATCAGTTTTTGTTAATATTTTCAAATTTGTAACGTAATTATTTGATTTTTTTTAATTTCAAATAAAAAAGATGCAAATAGTTTTTTTTTTCATTTATTTTGGAATAATGATTCACTCACTCAATTTCCAGATGAATTCAAAGATTGTCTTGGTTTATCCGCGGCGGAAGGCATTAATCATTAAAAACCATGATTTTTTTTTTATTTATTTAGCGACAAAAAAAAATTTGAAGATCAAGCATCATTAAAATAATTCTTTTAATTTATAACTTAAGAGAATTTTTCGCTAGAAATTTTTTTAGTTTCATTGTCTCTTTCTCTTAATATTTTTGGGATTTTATTCCATCAAGTATTGTTTAGATTTTTATGGCTTGCCTATTCGTAATTATTATTCGTGACAATTATAGACCACATAAGTTTCACGAACGAAGATAAACGTGCAAAATAACTTTTTTTTAATTTGGTTTTCATAAATTTATTTTATACTAGCCGCCTTTGGCGACCAGCAGGTTCGCCAATCTTAATGTTCGTTTAAATTTTAATAATTAAATAGGTTGAACCGGAGTTTAACCCCCTTCTTCGCCAAGTTGCGATAACGCTCCAAAGCTGGCAATCTTTATTATGCACTATAATTGAACATCTGCTCCTTTGCTTTTGAACATTTCGCAAGGTCGTTGTTGGCGATTTTTAAAAATTGCTCGAAGCAGGAGGTTAAACTACGGTCGTACCATTAAATATTTTACGCAATTCCAACTTTAATAGATTCTTCGGCAAAATATTTTAAAACTTCAAATTTTGATAGTCATATAATTCACTCATAATATTATAAGGGCCTTCAGTCATAGCCTGATATGTATCTCTCTAATTTTCTGTTACCCCTCGTAGAAATTATGCTTTAAATTAAAGTGTAAATGATTAATCTGCAATTAATATAATAATATTTTTTAATGAAACAAAGCATTTTTTTAATACTATTATTACTGATAATAGAGTCACTGAGCGTTTACACTTTATGGGCACTAAAGAATATCTTTCTTAATTTATGTAATATCTCAAGAATTTGTCAACAAAAATTTCTCAGATTCATCATAAACAGATCGATTCATTAACAATGTTTAATTTTAAATGCATCAAACACTAAAAAAATAAAATGAATCGTTTAAAATAATCGGTCGAAAACAGGTTTAAAAAAATACTTAAAAAACGATGTACTTAAAACTATAAGCATATACAAAAAAGTATATAACTAACATAAATACAATTTAATTATAAAAGCATCCAATTAACCTAAAAATAATTTAAATCATTGAAAATAGGTTAAAAAAAACTACTTAAAAAACGATGTACTTAAAACTATAAGCATATACAAAAAATATATAACTAACATAAATGCAATTTACTTAAAAAAGCATGCAACTAACCTAAAAATAATTTAAATCATCCGTTGGTTGCCATGTCAACAGTCAGAAAACAATGCGCATGCGTGAATTTTCTTCGCCAGTTACGTTAACGCAAGTGCGTGAATTTTTCTACGCCAGTTGGGGTAACGCTATGCAGATTATACATTTTTAATTTCCTTTATTCTGTGTTATTTTAATTCAAAAGTACTTCAGAATGAATGTGAAACATGGATTAATTAACAATGTTTAATTTTAAATGCATAAAACATTAAGAAAATAAACAGAATCGTTTGAAATAATCCGCCGAAAAATGTTAACCCTAGCCTCAATTCTGCTGGGAGAAAAAAATAACTGAATGTCGGCGGTTGGGAAAATGGAAGATTTTTTTGGCGGAAAAGTTGGCGGCGGGGAAAATGGAAGATTTTTTTGGCAGGAAAGTTAGTTTTTAACTAATAATTAAAATTCTAATTAAAATTTCAAAAAAAGGGACCCCAGGTGCACATTCCCGACCTCTAAGGTATACATGTACCAAATTTGATAGCTGTATGTCAAATGACCTGACCTGTAGAGCGCCAACACACACACACACACACATTGAGCTTTATTATAAGTATAGATTATTGCGAATATTGAATTTAATGAATTCGTCATGTCACAATAAGCGATGTGCAGTTCCGCTAGTGCCATTGTACCAATTTTTTTCAGTGTGTCTTCATTTCCTGATGTATGTGTCGATTTTTAACACTTGCAATTCTATTAACCACATAATTGTCACGAATGAAGATAATCGTTCGAAATAAATATATTTTATTTCGTTTTTCGTTTATTTTAAATTATTTCTGCTATAATCTTAAAGAATTCGTCATATCACAGTAACCTCTGCAATTTCGCTAGGAGCTTCATACCAATTTTTTTTCAACGTATCTTCATTTCTTGAAGTATTGTTTCGATTTTTATCACTTGCAGTTCTATAGAAGCATAATTTTTACGAATGAAGATAATCGGGGGTAATAAATATTTTTTTATTTCATTTTCATAACTCTATTTTATATTATTGCAGCTTTTGAATTCTTCATGTCAAAAAAAGCGATGCCCTACAAAGTATAAACTTAGATTTATTGCATGAAAAGCAGTTAATGTAGAAACACTATATAAACAATTTAAGCAAAATTATAAAAAAAAATTACAATAACCCATTGCTGTATATACTAAAATAGAATAATGTGACATATGATATAAATTACGTATAGCAATGTTTTATAAAAGAAATTAATTATTATATTATTTGTAATTTCAATCAATATTTTTCAACGTGTTAGCTTAAATTACTTATAAACAAATGATTTTGCTATCTTCTTCATAAAATATTTCAATTAATAATTGAAACTATTGATAATTGGTATATAAAAGCATTAATAAAATCAAGATACACTTTATTGACCAATTTATATTTTATCAGAATCAAAACCTTATTTGTGATACCAAAAATCTTTGTACATTTAGCAAAATTTTAAAAAATAATTTTTCAAATCGCACAACGGCTATTTAGCGTGATTAATCAACGATATAATTTATAATATTACAAAAATGAAAAAAAGGTAAATATATTTATTTACGCGACAGAAATTCTCTCTCAGAAAATTTTTAGAATGAAGAAATAAGGAGGCAACTTATAGTGTTTTCAGAAAGAGATATTTTAAAAACAGATATTTCCATAATGTAACTAATAAAAATAAATAAATAAATAGTCATACATTGCTAAATGAAATATATTATTCATATGTAATGTTAAAAAAAGTCGTCAATTAATAATTTTTTTTATAATTTTTTATAATAATTCTAATAATAATAATATTTTATAATAATTATGATTTTTCAATTAATATTTTTTTTTCAATTTAATAATAAATGGCACACAATAATAAATTCCGGAAAAACACAATTTTCAGTCATTTGAAATAATTATTTAATCACAACAAGAGGAATCATAATTTTTATAGATTTCATTTAATTCATTAAAAGATTTGAAACGATTTGAACAAAATTTGATTAGCCTTCTTCATTTTTGTAAAAATGAAAACTCGTAATAAAATTTATTTCATTACATAAATAATTTAAAACACATTATTACATCATAGAA
Organism: Argiope bruennichi; assembly: GCF_947563725.1. Taxonomy (NCBI): domain Eukaryota; kingdom Metazoa; phylum Arthropoda; class Arachnida; order Araneae; family Araneidae; genus Argiope; species Argiope bruennichi. The sequence goes on along the minus strand of NC_079161.1, from coordinate 48,507,732 downwards.
TAGCGCATAACTTAAAATAATTTTTGAGTAAATTCTTTAACATTAAAAGGGAAAAGAAATTAACCCAGTTGTTTAGGTTAAAAAAATTGTAATTCTAATTTTAATTGCCAATTTAAATCAGTAGGTTAATATTTAATAGAAAGATATTATTCTTGAAAAATAAAGATTCCGCATTTAATATTTTTTGAAAATCCAAAAGAGATATGAAATTCCATTTCAGAGATATTAATTAAAATTATTATTTTCAATGATGAAAATTACTTTGAAAGACGATTTTTATTTTACCAACTAATTTAAGGAAGAACTAGTTTATTTGTGAGATGATTTTCAAAAGTTTCAAAAGTTAATTTGGCATGGGAAAAATTTTCTTCCAAAAATTATCTTCTTTTATCTGAAAAAAATTGTTTGGAAACGTTTGATGATTCTGAAAATAATGAGTTAGTTATCAGCAAGCCTTTCACTTTTAGCTTTTTCGTATTTTTCCATCTGTGCATAAAAGGAAGATAAGGAAAAAATTGTTAGAATGATATGATGCTTTGGATAGGAAAACACACTTTCACAATCATACTGCGAGAAGAATTATTATTTCAAATTATTATTTTATATAAATTAATTATTTTATATAAAAATATTAGAGAAATATTATTTTATATAAAAATATTAGAGAAGAAAAATTGCAAAAATAAAAATGAAATCATATCTTAATTGAGTATATAATGAAGATTTGAGACGTATAAATGTAAAATAATTGAAAGTTTGTGAACAATTATTGAACCAAATATTGTGAAGAATATAAGATTGGATTTTTCAATTAATTATAGATGGTATAAAGTACATATTCCCTAACATTTTAAATTATTTTACCTAATTTATTTTTCTGTTTTGTTCTTTTTTTTTTTTAATATATTTAAGAAGAAAGCAAGGTAGAATTATTAGAAAAATATTTGTTTTGATTGCGAAAATACTTTTTTTTTACATAACATAAAGGAATTTATTGCTTCATCATCATATATTTTAGAATGAAAATATTTCTTTTTCTAGTGCTTCAACAAACAAAATAAATCCAAATTTTTCGATGATGTCAATTGTGTCTTTAAAGCAAAAATCGAATGATTTCCTCACATTTTACTATGTCATCATTTAAATTAATGCCAAATAATTTATCTTCAACCAACTCATCAGTTGTGCGTAGCCAGGATTTCGCTGGAAAGTGATCTCTAGTCTCCAGAGATACAAGTTTTCTTTAATTCTATAACCAACATACAGGGTATCCAGTAAAGTCATCTATCCCGCACTAACCCGTAACTGGACTCCGCGTTGTTCATTAGTTCTGATTATCACGTGGTATATTGTCCTTGAAAACAATCATTTCTTCAGTACCTTCAAGTTATTTTTTCAACAGTATGCTGGCAAAAGTCTAAGTATGAACACGTGCGTATAACCGAGTTATTCTTTTCCAAGTTTTTCTTGTTATTTTTGGAGACATTGACTTCATATCTCTGAAACTTCTTTTAATTTGAATAATGCAAACCAAATAAAGAAATCTTAAAAAAAATATTATAAAATATTGTATTCTTAATTTTAGTTTGCAACATTCTAACAGTTATTAGCATTAGTGTAATACCTAAACGAATTAAATAGTCATTAAAAGAGTGCTTTGGCTTTTCTTATTACATTTTTCCAACATTTAATATTATAGCATTTAACTTTTTTAATATTTTTGGTAACTACGTGACTTCCAGAATGTAATGTGTTTCCAAAATAAATTTCAATGCTGTTTACAAAATAGAAAAATAACAATGGAGTCATTATGACTCCATGTCTCTGCCCGCGTGAGTATATTCTTGTCTCAAGTTTCAAGTTAACTTTAGAAAGGAAACTATTACTAAAAACTTGGATGTTTAATTTCAGTAAATTGAACAAGCAGTACACTATGAGATCGGCGATACAGCCACATGGCGGCTCAGAAAAAATTTAGTATTCTTATTCCGAAAATGGGACTGGCAAGAACAAAATCAATGACAAAATTGTAGAGCATGTACAATTTGGAACTTTGCAAAATGTGTGGTATTTTCACTCCAGTTAAGCATTTAAGAACCTTAAAGTTACAGATGGGTGAATAGTGAAAACTTTAACAGGATATATTTTTACCAATTTGAAGTACTGATGCAGTTAATCTCGCAGGAAAAAAGGAATCTCACAGGAAAAAAGATATTTACAAATATTTTCATGGAAACCAGATAAGTGTTTCAAATCTTGAAAACAAATGGAAGGTTTTTGAAAAAAGAATCACGGCAATTTCATATTGGGTTTCGTGTTTTCCAGATCCTTCTTCAAAATTCTACATTTTCTCTATGCGTCATTTTTGTCTTTGATGTATCGATCGCAGAGTGAGCTCTCTAACTGCATTTTTTGTACTATTCCTAAGGTTTAATAACGATTCGGTATTTGCATAAGTGTTGTTGCTTCTGAGAGCGCTGTCTTTGCATACGCCTCAGTTGTTTTGTTGTTTGCATTCCATGTTTTCTGATGCAATAATACTTCGTTATGCATTATCGAGATTTTCGAACTTATCTCATCGTACACCCACCAGTAGTACGATATGTTGTTGCCTTAATGTATGCATATATTTTCTGAGGTTTTACTATCACAAAGTAGAAGTTTCCTTATTGAATCCTCACATAAATAGCTTGGCTAATCATTTATGCATCAACGTATATACTGTAGTTTATCCAAGTGGAATGTGAAAATTGCGCCACCTGGTGAATAAAATTAAACTTCTGTGATCGAGTGCCAGTGCGAGTCTGTGAGACGAGAGAGATAATGTAGCCGATTTTAGATAATAATGGCATCCCATTCTGATGTTTGTTTCCTGTAAAGTATTTCGCATTGATTTTTTTAGTATTTTATTCTATGTGTCTTTCCATGAATCCTTTCTTAAGAGTCTTAAGAGTTCTCTTAAGAGTCCGTTCAGATTTTAAAAAATGTTTAAAGGTCCAAGAAAACTTTATTATGTACTGCCATAATCCAAAACGGAACAACTTTGAATTTATATGTTTGCATGTGGTTCTTTCTTTCTTTTGCCACAGAATATCCCCCGCACTTGGAATCTCTAGGATTCCCTGTCCGTTGAAAGGATACACATCGAAGGATTTATAAATATGAAAAAAAAATGTAAAGTATATACACAAAAAAATAACTATACGCAATACAATGATGATAAAGTGAGGGTTCGGTGGGAAGTATGTGTTGAGAAATTCTATTGAAGTTAATATTTATTTGAGAAGGGCTTGTTTGTGGAACGGGACGAAAATTCATTAAGAGCTTGGGTCTAGGGAGATCAGTTCTTCGTTGTCTTTCAAGAACCGCACAATATTTCTAATTATGACTTTTGATATCTTATTTCCCGTAATGTTGATCCACCAGATTCGTTCGAGGTCCTGGGTGGTTTTCTTAAGATGAATAGATGTGGTGAGAGGACAGCTAGTGGCATAATGAAGGGTATCACCCACTTCACCATAGCCACATCGTTCCGATCCTTTAATATGAAATCTTTTGAAGTACGAAGGGAAAGGGCCATGGTCAGTTATAAAGATAATATCTAGCCTGTTCCAAAATGATGAGCAACAGGTGTATGTGGTTCTGAGAGTATGGCGTTCTACTTTCTTTAAAACTTTCTACGTCGAACTTGTATAAACAAATTCGTGAAGATTCCATTGAATTCTTCTTTTGCCCAAGCCGGAGCACGCTTTCATTTTGGGAATTCCTATGCAAGTCGATGGTTGTGGTGTCTACTTCCTTTTACAGTTTCTACACTGGATTTTGAATCTTCCTATAAAAATGAATAAATACAGCTTAATGAATTAGTTTTAACTTACAGATGTTTGTTTGAAATGAATTAAAATATTTCCAAAGTAAAAACAATCATTTCCCTGACTTATTAAATACCAATACTTTAGTTTTCAAGAAGTTGATACAAGAAGTTCAAGAAGTTGATAGAAGTTGAAAAATCACAAACCAAAGGAAAAGATCGTTATAAACCATATATAAGAAAAGTTTTAGTGGTAAATTTCGATCTTAATTTACAATTCAGTCATCATCTGATAAGGAAAAACTAACACTAACCACGTACATGAGGAAATTCTATTTCAAAGTTCTTAATTTTGCATATGAATGTTCGTCATTTCAGAATTCCGTGAATATTAACTTTTCCAAGCCTCATAAAAATACTGATTTTTTTTTTTAACTTCTCCCTTTTAAAATAATTAACCAATGCCTTTTTACTTCTTCTTTGACCCAGTTGTGAAGGCCACGGTGGCCTGGTGGTAATGTCTCGGTTTATGAGCCGTAGGGTTTAAGGTTCGTGACCAAATTCCACCCAAAAACTGTTGTGAAAGGGGGTCTGTTGCACGTTAAATCCGTCAGACCAAACGTCCTCCCGCTAGTGTGGTGCGGTTTGGAAAGAGGGGTGCCAGCTCAGGTGTCGTCCTCGTCATTTGACCGCGGTTCAAAATGACGAGGTCAGTCCCAAAATAGCCCTAGTGTTACTTTACAACGGGACGTTAATATAACTAAACTAAATCGGCCCCAGTTGTGGTGATTCCGACCTATTCTGTCGAACTACAGTTCTTTCCAAATTATTCTAAAAAATTAATAACATAACAATTTCTCTCTTTTTTTTTTTTTCTATTTACGGAATATTTTAAGAATATAATGAATAGAATTGATGTATTTTGACTCGCTTAACTCTGTCAGTATGAAAAGGTTGCGAACGCTTGTTCAAAGAAGCTATGAAACCCACCTGAACCAGCAGAATATCATCGCCAAATGCATTTCCTTTTCGTTAAATGTAAATTGATTGAATACTCGCGGTGCGTGCTTTGTTCGTTAGAGATGCTCGGCTAAATTAGTTTCGAGAGATTGGAAATCCAATTAACTTTCTAAAAGACTTTTCTTAAAGGTCATTCATAGGATGCTTGAGCATTTGATACTAAACAAAAATAATAGCTATGAGCTAAGTGGAAAACTCATTTGTATATAATTACTTAAGTGCATGGACTTTCATTGCGATTTTTAACATGGACGGTAATATTTACATTTGAAAAAGAAATTCTGGGGTTCCGATTTCTGAGTACCTGAAGTAAAATTATCTAAAGAATCATAAGATTAATCTACAAAATATCCCATGACTAAATTCAGAATTTTACATTACATTTTAATTTTAGTTAGTTAATTAAATTAATGATGCATTTTTACGATACCAATAGTTTTATTAGTTATTCATAAGTGTCTAGAAGCGTTATCAACTAATTATCATTATTTATAGTAAAGAAAAATACCAAAGTATATTTTTCAAAAAAATATAACGGCTGGCCTAAACATTATTCATTTATGAAAAACCATTTTGGGGAAAATCCTTTTAAAGAAACCCGGTAAAATATTCAGATTCAATAAAAGCTGAGCTAATAGTAAAATTCACTTGAATACTCAAGAGTCTCGGAGAAATTCACTCACAAATTCGGTTTATAATCTCTTATCAAAAGATGAAGAATGAGTATTCTGCATTTATTACTAAATACTAATAAATTCATAAACTTTTTTCAAAATTAAAGAAATGGACCCAATAGAAAATTAACAATCCAAATCCATGTTTTCATTTAAACATCTACTAAGTAAGTTAAAAATGAATCAAAAGAATTCAATCTCAAAGATAACACCTCTCTTTATCAATAATTCCCGAAAATTTTGAAGCGTATTCGAAATCTTATTCAGGCACATTAATTAAAATTACTATTTACATTGATAAAAATTATCTTGAAATAAAAATTTTGTTTCTTCCGATTACTTTAATGAAGATCTGTTTATTTTATGCATTAATATTCTTAAGATTCAAAAGATTATTCTTGGTGGGAAATTACATTAAATGAATAGTTCTTTTCATTGAATTTGTTGAGAAGGGATATAATAATTGCTTTTCGAGAATTCCCTACTCGTTTTATCCATCAAATTTAAAAGGATTCATATGAGAGAAGTTTAAAAGAGGCTTGAAATTTTGAAGTGAAAGATAAATTAAATTCGAATTCAAAAGGAGAAGACTTACATTTTCAGATTTTGGAAATAGAATATTTGATCTAATTTTTTAAAAAAACTAGCTCCAAAATTATGAGATCGATCCAAAGACAAGGAGATAAATAAAGGAATAAAGTGAAACCAATTAATATATTAATAGTTAAAAATTTTGATCTCTAATAATATAATAAAATAATTATGAAAATAAATCAAAAGGTTATTTCTTGGTCCCAGATTTATTTTATACAATGCAGTTTTTCGTATATGCACCATTATTATTTGTATATTTTTCAATTAAAAGAGAATTTGATATCAGCAAACATTAAAATTAAATAGAATAAATTATATTCATAAGTACAATAATAAATAAAGTGTATTAAAACACATCTTAACTCATTAAAATAAATTATATTAATAAAGGCAATCTACAAAAATTAAAGGAAGTAATCATGAAAATATTTCCCAATATTTTTCCTGGTTTCAGATTAACCTTATAATGCTTGATGATTTTAATTCGCTATAAAATATTTATACAATTTTAACTATCATATATTTCATTTGCTTATATTTCATTTTGCCTTTATACAAGCTTTCTAATATAATCGAGATTCCAAATTTTATTACTCATTAATGCTTATCATGAAAACTCATGTTTTAATAATGAGAAGAACATTTTAATATTTTCAAATTTAATTTCCATTTAATTCATCTTTTTAATTAAATTTTATTCTGTATTAAAAAGTATTCTGTATTTAAAAGGGCGATTTTAAAAATTCATAAAATTCATAATAAGTAACTATAAATGAAGAAAATAATCTTATAGATTAATTTTTAAAAATTTGACATTTAAAAAGCATAAAAAAAGTCAATTTTAAAAAAGTGATGTTATTAAATTGACTTCAAATAATGTTAAGCATAAAATATTCAATATCATGAAATACTGAAATAAATAAAGGAAAAAAGCAAAAACTAAAACAAACATTATTAATAATTACGATCTACAATAAAAGATGAAAATAAATAAAACATGTCAAATACTTAAATCCGTGTCTATATAGTATAGTTATTCTTAATTTCATAATTAGCTTTATTAAGTTTTCCAATTAATTTGGAATTCTGTAAAATCATTACAAGAGTTTGAGAAAGAATTTTTTAAATAAGTCACTCATTCAAGAAATAATGAATTAAATAAAGAAATGAAATTGCAAACGATAAATAAAAATAAAAATCACTATCCACTTTAACATCATGAATTGATTCGGAAGCTGTATTTAATTGAATTAAACTTTATAAACTAAATGTTTATAATTTAATAAAGAAAATGAAAAAGAGATAATAGAGAAATAAACAGTTAAACAAGGAAATATTTTATTCAGTTAGCTGAAAATGTGTTTATAATCTTTTTAGAATAACTATATTAACAGTCTTTCAAATTTATGAAAGAGATGTCAAGTGTTATTCGACGCACGATAATTGAAATTGTTATTTTCATTGATATAAATTCTTTGGAAGGAAAATTTGATTTCTTTTAAATATCGTTCGAAGGTGAAATTATTTTATGCATTTATTTTCTGTGACTATTGAAATAAAATTCCTTTTTGATGAAAATGATCTGCAAATATTTTCGCAAGAATTTGTATAGTTTAAAAGTAATGTATAATTTTTTAAGATTTCTGAATTTCCCATTTCATGTCTCATACTATATGTGAAATGAGAAAATTCTCAATTAGGAAGTGATACGTGTGAAAATATATGAAATTCTCTTATATATGCCTCTAAGAATAGCAAAAAAAAGGTGTAAAGGAAGAGATTTTGAATATAAAAATCAATTTACTTAATTTACATTAACAAAGGAATTTTAATTCCAAGTAGTTGCAACGAATTTTTTGAAATAAAATCAAGATACAGAGAATTTCTAGACTATAAGCAAGCATAATAAAGAAATGAAGCGAGAAAAAAAGAAATAAAAATAATTGATATTTTTATGAAATAATAACATGAAATAATTTGAAAATATCCAGAATGATTTGAAACTATTTTAAAATGTTTTCTTTGATTTCAGATTAACATTATGCATCGCAATTATTCTTAATTCCATGGATGTTCTTTGCGAAATTCTTCATTTAAATTTTAGCGATTTGGTAGTTATACAGAAAAATAGTAATTAGAAATGTTGAATTTGTCTTATTATTTACTACAAAAGAATTTAACTTGAAAAAATTGGAAATCAGCACAACAATTTTAATTCAAAAATTGTACTGCTTTTGGAATTAATTTTAAACAAAAATAATAAGTTCAAAATTTATTTTTTGTACTTCTTAAATCACTTTTATTAATTCCCTTTTATTTAATCAAGAAAATGATTAAAAAATATTTCAAAATTCTAGAAAGGAAAATGATATCGATGGAACGGATCAATACGAGCAAATATAATGAAAAATTACAAACTATTATAGAGTTAAAAAATATTTTGAAAATATTTCATTTTTTAAAATTATATTTAATGTTGTTTTCTGTATATATTTAAATACAAGACATGAAATAGCATCACAAATGTGTAATAAGTCAGCCATCTGACTCTCCAACCCGCCACGAAGGCACACGGATTTAAACCATAAAAACTGAATGACCAGACCGCCGCAACAGCAACATTGGCGGGAACTGTTGTTGAGTCCTAATTGCCACCACCAGCCACGGTACAACTCTCCCCGAAGGAAGTACGTCCCGTCATCGATGGGAGGAGTCAGATCCCCCACTTATTAGTGTGCCCTCCAGGGTGGCGAGATCCAACCACCATGCCGGAAGCATCTCATCCTCATTTCGAGGTGATTCAAATGTGTAATAAGATACAGTTATTCTAAAAATCATAAAAAAAGTTAAGGATATGTCAGGCATATAGAAAATAATTTGCTTTATATCAAAATATAAAACACAAACTCAAAGCTTCACTATTACGTGTTTCTATTTTTTCCATGTATGCAGATAAAGAAATGGCAACACAAGACAAGGTTTCTAACACAGAATTAGCTAATTATCAATTCACATTACAAATTCTCAACAGCACTGTTGCATATGAAATACATTTATAAGATATAGCCACTAAAACATATTCTATGGCCAAGTAGTTTACAGTATCAACAACAAATCTATAGGAAACAGCGCAATTTTTCAAATGACATACTCTTCTAAGTTGTACATGCTTTACATGTTGTTATTCATGCGACAGGAAATTTGAGCTATACCAACTGCATATTTCATGGACTCTTTTTTTATCTATTGAATCTAATTATTTTACATTCTTCTTTAGTAAAATAAATGAATAAATTCTCCATCTAGTGGTCAAGTTTCCTGTTTGTGACAGCATGTTCTCCCGTAAAATTGACTAATTTCTATATACTAATATCAATCTTTAAAGTTTGTTGCATCACTTGAGACTAATGATTTTGATGATTTTTTTTTTAAAAATTTACTGTGTAAAACGTTCCTTTTTAATTTGATTCCCTTTCTTTATATCTAGAGAAAGACTATGGCAAAGAGACAGATGCATGTTAGTAAAGACAGGTGGTTATAGGTGAGTTTTGTTTAAATTTATTATCTAAATTCTCGTCCCTAAATTCTTTGATTAGAACTCTGTTTACATTGGATACATATATGTGACTCCACACATTTTAATAGATGGCGTTAGTAGTACTGCAGGTCTACAGTTAAAATCGGTAAAATTGCATTTCAAAGGTTTGACAACCACATTTGAAAATCAATATGTGGTCTTCGGTTCATGTTAGAAAGATGTTTTGTAGATTAACTTTTTCATGACAAATGAGACATTTGAGAACATTTAAACCAATTAGAATTTTATATAACCGGTCGCGAAAGGGTTAAAAAGATGTAGTTTTGCTCCAAACAAACAACAAATGTAGAAAGAAAGAAATGTAGAAAGAAACTTCGCTTTAAAAAATATGTCGCAGATATACATCGTTTGCCATAAAACACTGATGGTGTACATGCCTCATCATACTAACTTGTAACTTGTAAAGAGTGGTTTCATCCCTAACAAAAGACCGAAGTAAACCACAAAAAAAATTAAAATGCAAATTTAGATTGATTAATTGATAAAAACAATCAATGACAAACGATGCAAACAGCAGTTGATAAAGGAAAAAGATCCCAAATATGTCAAAAGGCTAAATAAGTTTGTTTCTCAATGCAAAAATGTTCTCTTGAATGTTACCAAACCATTTAAGAAACTTTAAAATCATTTCATTACGATAAGTTTCCACACCCGCATTATTCACCAGATGTTTCTCCATCAGACTACAATTTATTTCGCCTCATGCAGAAGACACTTTCTGGAGAGAGGCTCAAATCCCACGCACATATATCTGAAATTGAATTAATAGCTATATTTTATTTTAAAAACTTATTATCAACTTTATTTCTTCCCGAAATTCACTCATTGCCCAAACGATGAACAAATATAGTTTATAAAGAAAAATATTCTGAATAAATCAGTTTTTAATTTTTATAGCAATCAGCTTAAGTTATTTATTTTTTAAAAAGGACAGTGTCATATTTATGTATCCAGTATTTAAGTGTTAAAACAATGAAAAAGAGAAAAATGGGATTCCATGTAGTTTGAATGTTTATATTCCATTATGAAGTTGTAGCGGTTGCATAAATCTACTGCCTTCTCTTTTAATACAACAGATGCCGTTACCTTATTAACATCAAGATTTATTTTCCGTGGTGCTGCTTGGTGATCAATATTAGCTTGTATTCTAAGTGAGTGTCATATATTTTCGTGATCGTGTTTGTTTTGTCTTGTAAAATGTGGGACTTAGAAAATAATTAATTAACTATTCCTGCAACTCGTCTATTATTTTCACCTGCCTCATAATAAAGTGTTAAAGAGTCTTGTCTCTCTACAAAGTTTCATTTGCACTACTTCTAAAAGGATTCTTAATAAAATTGCATGTCACAGAACGATCGCATTAAATTCCGATTGACTTAAACAGATATATTCTCTTGTATTTTGTGATTTTTTTTTTGACTTGCATGTCAAAAATGATCATCTGCCACCAGAACATCCGGACCACTAAATTTTTGCCAACTACGAAGACATATTAATTTTAGATAAGTAATATGCATACTTTGGACATCTATTTTCCTTTTCTTTTCTTTAAATATTAGTTTACTTATTTATTTTATATTATTTTGAAATAAATTTGCATTGAATGCAGTATCTGTATCCTATTACCATTTCATGCAGAATTTTTTAATCTGACAGACACATCCAAAATTATGTCAGAATTCTTGAAATGTTTCAATTTTAAACAAAAAAAAAATCCTTTTGCTCTATTTTGAAGAGTGAAACTGTTTAATAACATATAAATTGTGAATTTTTAACTAAATCGTAAATAATTTTAATTAATAAATATTGGAAATAATTTTTGTACCGTTATTGGAAGTTCTATAACTTTTTTTATTTAAAAAAAAGTGGAAAAGTAATTTAACATAATGCTTACTAAATAACCCTCTTCAAAGATAATATAAAAGCATAAAAAAAGTCTAATAAGTAAAACTGTTAGAGGAAAATTCAAGTTTTTCCTTTTTAAGCTTGACTAAGGACATTTTATTGCACTTTTGAGGCTTTTAAAGTCTTTTAGAATTTCTTTTTACAAGAAATTGTTCATGTGATCTCACTAATAAAAGTCATATGAATAAATATCAGTTAACTCTTTAAAGGGCCATTGTTTTTAGTCATATTATGTTAAAATATTTTTAGGCTTGAAATTAGAATAAGGAAAGGGATTCATTTAACTTATTAGATAAATTTAATTTGATTGATTAATTAATTTGGTTAATTAATAAGTAAGTAACAAATCAAGACACATCACTTTGTGTAAGATAAAGAACTGAAGCATCTAAGTTTCTTTCTGTCTTTCTAAACATTTTTGTCAGAATTTATGCCAACCTACATAAATTCATACAAAGATTGATAAATTTGGTGGGAAGCATATTTCCCACGACCTTAGAAAGGTTTAAAAGAATTTAGGAGGCTAAAACCAAGGTAAAGATTTGGCAAATTGGTAACTGAAGCATTCAAAACACAATACTGATTTCTCAGATTAGTTTTTATGTATATGAAATGCAGAGAAATTTTAATAATCGTAGAAATTTTGTGCTGGAGATTTTGACGAATCTCCATGTTTTAAACTTCCCTGAGTTTGAGAAACATTTTTGGAAAATGTCCGTCCTTCTGTCTGTCTGTGACAAAGCCATCTGTCTGTCTGTGACAAAGATAACTCAAAAAGAGAATTGTATACTCTAGACGAATGAAATTTGGCATACAGGCCTAAAACAAAATTTGTAGATTTATATCTCATTTTGAGCAAATCTGTTCAGAGGAAAACCGTCTGTACGACTGTTCGAACGTAAGATAACACGATAACTACAAAAAGAAGAGAGCTATATAGATAAAATTCGGTATACAGATTTAACATCTTTAATATAGACGCTTGCCAAAGTTTGAGCTAAATCCAACAAGAGGTTGGCCGTCTGTCGTTCTTTATTTCAAATATATCAAATATTTGGTGCGTCATTTTGTGACTTTAAATGTAGTTATATACCAAATTTTTGTTTCATTCAAATGGAAAAATACTTTTGAAACCTAAATTCTCTTTTTAAATAATTTTCGCCCAAATACTGGCCAATGTTCATACAAGAGGTTCAATAAAAATGCAAAATTGACGCCAAAGGTTAATGTTTCATAACTATTGTTGCCTTGTGGTAGGATCTCGGCTTTGGAATCGGAGGGTTTCAGGTTCGTAATCCGATTCGCCCGAAGAACCTTCGTGTAGTGGGTTTGGTGCCCGTTAAATCCGTCCGCCAAACGTCCTCCAGTTGCTGTGGAGTGGTGAGGGGGCTGCCAGCTCAGGTGTCGTCCTCGTCAACTGACCGCGTTTCAAAAGTATGAGGTCCATCCCAAAATAGCCCTAGTGTTGCTTTAAAATGGGGCGTTAATATAACTAAACTAAACTAAGTCCATAACTATTGTGCGCCAATTACATGCAAGTGAAAGATAACAGAAATAACATCTCTTTAGTCAGTGTGGGAGAATGTGTTGACGAGACCCCTCTCGACTGGTTAAATCTTGAAATAATGTTGCATCTCCATGTAAAAATCATTATTTTGTAATAAAATTACAGTATGAGATTGAACATGACCCTTTATAACATATTTTGAAAAGGATTAAAGTTACTCTAAAAAATTTCCTTTCCAATGCAGTCTCTTGCACAAATATATAGCGGCATCTTGTGAAGTTTCCAGATACGATTTTAATTTAAAGTTTTAAATTACATAGCACTTTCGTTTTTGTTTGCTTGCAAAGTGTATTTACACATTGTACACTTGCAAAGTGTATTTTACAAAGTGTATTTATTTATATATCAATTTTTTTTCGATTTGTGTTCAATTTCAAATTATTTTAAATCCCATCGCATATTTCGGCAGAGTTTTGTCTAGTTTTGATTTTCATGACACCAATTATTCAAATATCTTTCTCATTAAACTGTATTCTTATAACGAACCATAAAATGCTGAATTTTATGCAAAATTAATATAATTATCTAAGTAGTATTATTTTTCACAACAGACGATCAAATATCTCAAAATGCACAATAAATCTAATAACCGAATAATCTAAATTAATTCGGTAAACCTTTCCATTAATATTTAAGATAGAATATTAGAAATATCCGTTTGCATTAAAATACGATCAGCTTAATATTTAATTTTCTAAAAGGGAAACCTTACTACCGAATTCACTAGAAATAGCGAAATAGTTTCAGATAAATTACCTTTTTAAAGCAACAATTGAATTACTATTTGCAGAAATATATGCATAGAAATAACTACATTATAGCTCATAATTCTTGCAGTAGAAATCGGAAACGCCCATTTCCATATTAGCAATTTAAATATATCTTTTATTCACATATATATTCTCAAAAATTGTGAGAAGGAAATTAAATAGTTATTCCAGAAACATTAATTAATATGCTTATTTTCAACTACTATATAATTTTGCTTCTACTGGCTAATTCATTAGGGATTCGGAAAAAGGAATATTGTTATGTCAATGTATATGAATTTTGGAAATATATGCAATTAATTTATATGCAAATTTCTTTTATATGTTTACCATAAAAAAAGCAATAGATTAATTTGAAGAGTCTTGTAACTTTGATTTTACGAATCAACTCTAATTAGAAATACTATAAAAATCTACTATCAGAAGGAAAAGAAATTCTGAAATAATAAGAACAATTCATTTAAGTCAGTTTGAAATGATATGATTTATAATTTTAGAAATAAAGAAAAAAATATTTTTAATCATGAAATTCAAGTGAGAATTTGTAATATTTAAGAAATAATGAAGAAAAATTGTTGTAGAAGTCACTGTAGGGCTTTACTAATTTAAAATAGTATATGTTAATAATAGATAATTGAAATTTTTATTAAATATTGTGGTGGTATGTAGATTATTATGATCCATGCAGGAAGCAACAGGACGAATGTTTTTAGGAACATTTCTTTTAATAATCACATTCACACACTAAACAAGCACAAACGCAAAGACAAGACATTCACGCGCCCGGCTTCACAGTTCAGCATCACATCTCATTCTAATTACAATCGCAATGCACTATGGGATGACATATGGGATGGCCTAATCTGGTATCGCCATCTAGTATCCAAAAGAGAAGATAAGAGTAATGCAACTGCTACAATATTAATTATATAGCTTATGTTTTAATCTTCAAAATTAAAAATTAAGCTCAGAATTCATAAAGTTTAAAACTTCCTGTATCTACGTTTCCTATATTCACAGAATTTCCTGTATCCCTACAATCAAGTTTAATGAATTTAAATACAGTTTTTAGTAAGATAAATAAAATTGATAAAATAGTTTCTATTCTATTCTTCATTTTATTCATTTAACTTTTGAAGCAGTTTCTTTTATTTGGCAAAAGACTATTGTATAAAATCCTTGAAATGAGCTAATAGTATATATGTAATAGATATGTATTTTTGAAATGAAATAAAAACTAGAAATTGTCAAATTTATCAATAAAAAGGGATTTAAAAATATATAAATATTTATTTACTAGATAATTCAGTTTCAGTTTCATATGAAAGGCAGATTAGTAAATAAAGCTATTAATCAATAAATCAAACACTTCATTTCCATAAATATTGGAAACTTAGTTAAAATATTAAATATAATATCGAAATATATTCATTTTCTTTCAAAATTTTTTTCAACAATAAAAACATTGCGTTATCATAGCGTGGAATTAAAGCGCAACAATAGGCCAATTTTTTTAATATTAAAACAAAATAATCCTAAAATAGGTATCAGAAACATAAAGGAAAAATACGATATATCATAGAATTTCATTGAATTTTCTCTAGGCACGCCAGTAGTTTATTTTACATTTAAGAGCAATCTCAAATCACCACAATGCATGATGTTCTTCAACGAACAAACACATAACTAAAATGAAAGAATTTTAGCACACAGTATACACAATATTATAATCATGAATTTCCTTCTGATATGTAATATTTTTATACATTTTTGTTTTTAAAAATTGTTGTTTGGTGAAATTGAATTTTCTAATACCTTTTAAGCTTGTCTCCTATTATGCTATATTTTGAATTTTTCAATTTCTGTGTTTACTTATCATCAATAATCTATTGTTATGTTATCCAAAATTATATATAAATTATTCGAATGATTTAATCAAATTGTGATTCCGTAAGAATGGCGCCATCTGGTCAAGATAAATAATTTCAAACTTTGTAATAATTCTTGTATTCTATTATAAATTGAAGACATAAATGTAGAAAATAACTAAATGGAAACAATCTGATTTTTAGCTTACTAATAAATTGAATTCCAAGAACCGCTCTAATAAAATTTGTTGAATTTTATTTATATATTAAATTAACAAAAAAAAGTAATTATTTCAAAATACAATAATGAATTCATGAGTTTCTTTTGTAATGAGATGTTTTTATTAGTTTTTGTTTTTAAAAATATTATGTTTGTAAAAATTGAAATTTGTAATTGCTTCTGAGCTTGTTTCTGAATATGATAGTACTTTGAATTTTTCAATTTCTATGGATATTTAAAATCAGTAAGCTATTGCTATGTGGTCCGAAATTATATATCAATTATTTGAATGTTTTAATTAAATTATAATTCCATACGATTGGCAACCCCTGGTGCAGAAAAATTAACTTCAGAATTCTATAAAATTTATTTTTTCGAATTATAACTTGAAAACTTAAATATAAAAAATAATTAAATAAAAACCATCTGATTATTTTATCATTCTAATAAATTACATTCCAAGAAACAGTATTATAAAATTTGTTTAATTCATAAATAAATTTTATTTATAGAATAAATTAACAAAAAACGAATGAATTTCAAAACACAATGCATTCATGAGTTTTTGTTGTAAGATGAGATATTTTATAAGTTTGTTCTTATAAAAATAGTATGCTTGTAAAAATTGAATTTTGTAATAGCTTTGAAGTCTGTCTTCTAATATAATAGTATTTTGAATTTTTCCTGTGGATATTTATTATCAATAAGTTATTGTTATGTTATCCGAAATTATACATCAGTTATTCGAATGATTTAATCAAATGATGATTCCGCCTGGCGCCACCTGGTTCAGAAAAATTAAATTATGGATTCTATAATATTTAATATATTCAATTATAACTTAAATACTTAGTTGTTTTTTTTAATTTGTTGCACATTTATCTGCATTTTAGCACACTAATTAAATACATTTCGAAAAATATTCTTACAAAATTTATTTAATACATAAATTTAAATCGACACTTAAAATTAGTTTAGCATTAGCAGAAAGGATTAATAGCACTTAACAGTAAATGTATTAAGAAACGATGAATGATAAATCTTTTAAATGAATTCATTAAAGCAAAGTAAGAAAAAATACTAATCTGATGAAACCAGTCGAATATGATCAGAATAATTTATTCTTCTTTAAGAGAAAAGCTGAAAGTCTATCAAAATGAATTAATTTTCTCATTAACCTCACTGCATAAATTCGGCTTAAAATCAGTAAAACAGCGAGTAGCAAAGCTTATTAAGCCTTAAAACAGTTTCTATGTGTTCATAATCTTTTTAAAAAATAAATGAACATACATCGCTATTAAAAATTAAACATTTTCATTCAGACACCCAAACAGCTAATATTCTCTCGAAAGTATTCTATTCTTGAAAAATAAAACTATCTTTATTAATAATTCTCGAAAATTAGGAGATGTATGAAACGTAATTCGAGAAACATTAAATGAAATGGTTGCTTTCAACATCGGAGCGCATAATAATCAAAATTACTTTGAAAGATAAATTTGTTTTTATGGATTTCGTTGAAGAGAGAGGATTTATTTTTACACTTTAATTTAGTAATATTCGAAAGTTTATTTGTTAAGGGAACGAACATTAAAAGAAACGAATCATCGAGATACGTTTGTTGAATCTAGAAAACGAGATTAGTTTCGGCGCAATCATGATTTTTATATCGTGCACAAAAGGATGATTAAGAGAAATTTTTACGAAGATTTGAACAGGAAAATGAGTTCGTTCAAATTTTAGATTAATTGTGAAAAAAATGGAGATAATAATTTGAAGTTAGAGACATTTAAATGATTGAGTAAAGATAAAATAAGTTAAGAAAGGATTGCAAGTTTATGATATGAAATTAAAAAAGACAACAGGGTGATAATTGTAGAATGATTAATCCTAGTGTTTACAAATATTAATGAATATGGATGGGTTCAATGTCAACATATTTGTATATTGCAGGAATGACAGCTTTGATTAAAGTTACCAAATTCGGTAAAAATATAATGTGAAGACTGAGAGTGTTCAAAAATTTTATTTAATCAATAACTAAGACATATTTGTCATTTTTTTTTGTCTTTGATTTCAAATATATTTATATGTATTTCAAATATACAGAGTGCTTCATTAAGAAGTATACTGTTTCAATACACTATAAATAAATAATAATGTATGATTATTAATTATACCTGTAACAAAATTTTAAGTTTTATTAGAGACAGGTCACAGATGTTCTTTGTGTTACCTCTTAGAAGGGGCCGTACACCTTCTTTCTGGCCACTGCAAAGAACAAATTTACCTTAGGGGAATCTGACATGTTTTGCACTATGAATATGTGATTCTCTCTTCCCCAAAATGGTACGTTATGTTTGTGATTGAAATGAAATGTTCCTTCATCAATGTAAGCTAAGTGATCGGCAAAAATGATAATTTTCAAAACGAAGCTACATATCGGACAAAATTAAAAGCTATTTTGTTTGTCAAAGTTATTCAGATTTTGAAACACCTGCAATTCGTATGGAATCTTTTTCATCTTCTTTCTCAAAATTCTCCAGACGGTGGGCTAATAAATCTTCACTTCGCAATTCACCCTCCGCCTTTATTTTTCTGGACTTCTTTGAATGACTTCTTTTTATACACTCAGTCGTTCGGGACTTATACTTTTGCACAAACATTCCATAGTTTTAAATTTTTCATGCCATTGATAGATAGATTTTTTAATTGGAACTTCTTTTCCGAATTGTAATAGAAAATAACATTGTGCAACAGTTGAGGATTCCATTTTGCTAAATTGAGGAAAGCAAAACTCCTTCTCCATTTCGATTGATTAGTCACGTGACACACAATCTTTATTTTTCTGGACTTTTTTGAATGACTTTTTATACTCTCAGTCGTTCGGGACTTATACTTTTGCACAAACATTACATAGTTTTAAATTTCATGCTATTGATAGATATATTTTTTTAATTGGAACTTCTTTTTTGAATTGTAATCGAAAATAACATTGCACAACAGTTGCGGATTCCATTTTGCTAAATTGAGGAACGCAAAAATCCTTCTCCATTTCGATTGATTAGTCACGTGACACACATTCTACTGCCTATGTGACTTCTGTCAAGGACTTTAAGAGTACATCTACCTTGTAATTCCTTAAGGTGATTCATGTCTTTGACTGTTAATGTTTTACAACACCTGGAAGGTGTATAGTTCTTCATTAATCACCCAGTGTTATAAATACATTTTTAAAATAATTTTTGTATCATTTTATACTTCAAGAAATATCTCTCCAATTATATCAATTTAATTTCTTTAAAGTATTTTCATCAATTTTTCATAAATTTATATGCAGAATTTTAACAGCTTTTGTTTTTGTTGAAATGAAATCCCATTCATTTTCATTGGTTGTGTAAAATTCTAATTGATTGCTTCCCTTTCTCTATTCGAAAATAAGAAAAAAAATGCTAAATCATTTTTTAATATAAAATATTTCGAGGTGAATAGCAACATGTGTAGGCCTTCACAACTTTTTATTGAATAGAAAAACATCACAAAAAAATCACTAAGAACAATTCATCACCAAATAATAAACAAAAAATACAAAAATAAACTTCTACTTTCTAAATGAAACTCTCACGAATATTGGGGAAAATAAAATTTAAAAAGGTTTAAACAGATGTATTTTTCGTCTGTGGAAATTTTCAAATGAAACAGCTTTAAGGATTAATAAAAGAAAATAAAAAGAACGGGAACAAGTGAGTTCTGTCAGGAAAAAGATTTATTGCGTTCCACATCTAACAGGGGGGGGGGGAGAAGCTGAGAATGGGTGTGCACACGAAGTATTCTTTTCAACCCCCCACCAAGATCTTGTCCCCCAATTTCCTTTTGGTGAATGTACCCTTATTCTTGTTTTTAATCTTTTCATCCTTTATAAAATGATATCGCTTTCCCCTATCAAATTCAAGTAGCAAACTGGAGTACTCCCTTGGCAGACTATCAAAGAAATTTATTTTCTTCTGTATTTTTTTGTTTTTTTTCATTCACACATATTATCATGCGACTCTACTTCCATTTTCCAAATTACCCTTTCTATGTGAAAATCATTTAATAATTTTTATATTAGTTTGTCTTTATTCATTTTAGATTTCCAATTTCAATACAATATGATACTTCGTTTGGTTTTTTTCTGGCATTATTTTTTGTTGTTGTTGTTGAATCAATATTAATTCGTTTTAAAAAAAAAACAAGATGGTGATAATAATAATAAAGTTATTATGGTTCTATTCAAGGTTGAAAATAATATATTTGATAGAATAATGTTGAATATCGATATCATTTGCTTTTTATTTATAAATATTAAATCAAATCATTCAACAAAATATGATCGTCTGGCACAAATTGTGATTCAAATGGAATTTTTAATATTTCTATTTCCGTTTACTACATTGATCCATTTAGTATATAGCAAGCCGGCGTCCTGGCCTAGGCGTAGCGCGCCTTCTCCGTGTTCTGATCGTCCTGGTTCGGGCATGGTTGTTCCTTCCCTTGTGTTCTAGCTGTGAGGTGTGTGAAAGAGCCCCCCTGTAAAAGGGGGTTGTGCAAGCGAGTGTGTGAATGGCATCTTCATATGAGGTAGAAATTAGACTTCTACCCTCGGGTGCTCAGGGGTCTTTACCCTCAGAAGCTACTGCAACCCTCTTCCCGTTGTAACGCGGACGCGACGTCATCATCATCATCAGTACATAGCAAGAATAACTGAAATAAATTCAAATCCGCTCGCTTCATTTAAAATTAATTTAAATTTGTATTTTGTGTAACTTTTCAGGGGTTTTTTTTCCGCCTCACAATCTTTTGTTCTAAAATAATTTACTTAGATACTTTTACTATCAATATATATCACCAAAATCTTTTTTAAACAATGTAATGCAGGTTGAACACAGATAAATTCTCGAAATCTTAAAAATTTAATAAGCTGAAAAATAGAATCTCTATTAATATTTAAAGAGAATTTCTGAATGTTTCTTATCCCTGAAAAATTATTTAAAACTTTTGTCAGTATTTTTAATAGTTAAAAATTTAATAATCTTTTCGTGTTTTTCTATAACATTTTATGAAATTACTATTGAACAAAAATGATATTAAAATTTGAACAATTTTATTTTCTTCTAAATTTTTTATTTAGTTTTTAGTAATTTTTTTAAATATTTTTTTTAATTTTATTTTTTTAGAAATATACTTATTGTTGCTTTGAAACTCTAACTAACTCCATCTACTCACTAAATTTTTATATCAGGAATTTTTCCTTATTCTAAAAAACAATATAAAATTATCTTCAATTTTGCATGTTAAATAAAAATCAGATTATATTATTCTAAAATGAAATCTCTAGCATTGACTTATTCTTTATAATAAAATGTTGCTTATATTTATTATCTCACCAGTTATTTGAATTGAAATATTTTTTTCCTTACTTGAAAATTTTGTATACAAATTTTGAAGAAAATATGTTTATTTCGTTAAAAGGAAAATTTTTAAAAATCTGTTTTTCTATTAATTTTGATATGTTCTCATTTTATCTATTAACTTTTATTAATTGTTAAAAGATTTCTGTATTAAAATTGGGTTGCATGTACGTTTGGTAATTAATTAATAATGAATAATTATTTATAGAATTTCATTGACCAAAGTGAAATTAAATCTCATTTGATATTAAATCTCAGAAATCAGTTTATTTGGCAAGTTCTTTTTTTTTTATTATTATTATTATTATTTCAATAGTCACCAAAATTATCAAAAAATTTCGTTCGGATATTGTTTGTTTCTTTCCTTTCTTTGCATTTTCTGATTCTCTTTTAGTTAATGATTTCCTATTCAAATTAAATTAGTTAAAATTTTTAAATATGGTTGTTATAATTTGACAGAACCAAATGATTGCCGATGGCCGATTTTAATTTCAATAATTGCATAACAACTATTCATTCTTTTTTAATTTTCAGTTTCAATATATACTTTTTCTACTTACTTTATAAGAATGTATTTCTTATTTTAGAATTATTATTACTATTATTTGTTCTTATTTATGATGAATGCTTGCATAAAGACACATTTACTATTTGTTCGATAACTTTTAAAGTGTGTAAAAAATCTTGTGTATCACTAATGTTTGTTTTTTCAAAGCATTAAAACAGACGACAGAATTATTCTACTCTTTATACTAAAATTCTATTGAATATTTTTTAAATGTGAGAGAATTTCTGAAATTTTGAAAAATATCCAAACAAATTATATTGTTACAAATACGATATATTATTATCCTGCAATATTTGTATAATCGCAGGAAATATAAATTTACTGATATTTCCAATAAATGCTGAAAGAATGCCAGTTAAATTACGCAAAGTTTAGCGACAAACAGGACGATAATTTATTGACTCTAAGCGAAATTTATTGAATCTGGGGATAAATGCTCTGGAAATTAAAAGAACTATGATGGCATAAGATTAAAACAATAAGATAAAAGATTAACTATTTATAACTCGAATTAAGAATCCTAACTATTGCACTTATTACTAATAAAAGAGATGAAAATTTGAATCAATTTTAGTGAAAAATGTATAATTTATTTTATTTTATTTATGTATTAATAATCGCATAATGTATTTTCTTTTGAAGAACTCTGTAACTCAGAAGAGTTGTTTCTTTGATTTTTTCAGAAATTAATAAAAGTAATGCGAAACAAAAGAAAAAAAAATAAGAATATGATTATGTTTGCCAATTTTCTGATATTCACATATCCTTCAAGGCATTACTAGATCACGTTGTAAACTATAAAATGTGAAAAATGTACAATAAATTGTGTGTTTTTTTCAGAATGTTGATCGTGGAGCGAGCTCTCTATCTGCATGCTATTTTCTTTTTTCATTAGTTACTATTAGCTCACACTCTCTCTATATATATCTTATTCAAATTTTCAGTCGTTCATAAAATACTTTTTTATTCATCCACTCAAGTTCAAATGCATTTTTTTTAAACTTGTAGTGGATGACACTTAATGTTAATACAGTTTTTTCAAATATAAATTCATTATTTATTAAATATAATTAATTCTTAATACTTTAAATAGAGTTTTAGCAATTTGTAATGAAAATTGAAATCAACAGGCAGTAGCGCAATCGGTAAAATGCAAGGATTTCAGTATTTTTCACGTGAAGGTGAAGAATGCGAGTTCAATTCTTGCGAAAGTAGGAATTGACTCTAAAAAAATTATTCTACTTGTTTAATAGTTATCATGTCTTAGAACCGAATTTATGGTCATCTTACACTCTTCAGCTTCTAGGATTTCGGATCTTTTATATACTATAAACAATGGTCGATTTTCTTAGTAATATATAGATACATTTATTTAAAAGTTATTAACACCATTATTTTATAAATATAATTTTGATAAGTTGTCATAAACAATAATTAAAAATGTATATAATATCTCCAAAAATTAACATTAACAATATTTATTAATGAATGCTTTTTTTTTTAATATCATGCCTTAAAACAGGGCGGGAGTGCTAATTCATTGTTATTATTACACCTTTTACCCTAGCGTAGGCTTCTGGGACTTAGATTCTCTATGTCTTATACATATTAGATGATTTTCATAATATTATATGCATGTTATTTATTAAAGATTATTATTGCCATTATTTTACTAACATAATTTCTTTAAAATTTACTATAAGCAATATTTGAATTAAATTATTAATTTTGAAATATTAATAATTTAATTTAATTATTCTCTTTTAAAAATTTAATTATAAGTTTTTTTTATAATTAAAAAGTTATCAATAATATTTCTTAGTGAAAACTATTTCTTTGATAGTTATCATCATTATTTTGTAAGTGAAAAAAAATTAGAGAAAGTAATAGAGAGAGAAAAATTAGAGAAATAAATTTGTTTATTCACTCTAGTTTTCTGTATATCTAAAAGCTGCTAAGTGATCAATAATACGTTTTAACATCACATGTTTTGATTATTTATTAAAATAATATTTACTTTTACTTTAAAACTAGTTTAGGTTCTTTCATTCATTTCATTTCTTTATTCTTAGCTTAGATGAAACGAGAAAGCATTATAAATAAAGGTAAAAACAACACACAACTTTATTAATTATCAATTATTTGCTTTGTTTACCAAGCAAAAAAAAAATATGCTTTTTCCGAAACAAACAACAGTTTATCATGAAAAACAGCAATTAATTTAATGTCAGGAAAGCTCTGTTTATTGTCTTGCATATAAATAAATAAAACAGGAACATTTAGACTTGTTTTTATTATTTGTCCTTGGCAAGAATTTAAATAAATAAGAGGTGATAAGAGGAAAGTATGCTGTAGATGTATCTTATCGATTATATATTAATCATATTGTAAATTCTACTTATTATTCAGTGCTAAATTATATAATATAACTTTTGTTCGATACGAGTTTTGAGAGCATCTGTTCTTTTGCGCATGGAATAAAAAAAACTTCTCATTGTCCAATAGAAGTGTAATTCCTCAATGTACAGTTTTCTTCTGTGCTTCTTTAACTTTGTTTCATTTGATTTTATAATGCAAGAACGGAAATTAGGGGGGGGGGGGCTGTTCAAAATTTGATTTCCGGGAAATGAATTAACTCAATTTAGGAAAGAATTATGTTGATTAGTTAACTTTCAATGCACAAAAATTTGTTTTTTGATGGAATGAAAAGTCTATGATCAGAATCATTTTTCGCGACATAAAAGTGTGAGACATATCAATTAATACGTTTGAAAATTAATGAAATATTTATAATTTTAATCCATCACTAGGAGAGTGCGGTACGTCAGACCACTAAGGGCGGTCTTTCGGTCACCCCTAATCTATTTTTAGCTCAGTCGAATGGATTGACTCTGCAGCTACCTGTTTTATGACCTTCATTACACATGCAGTTTTTCAACCGGTATCAGCCGATGCTTGTTTTTAAAAATATTTTAGCTATTCCTTTGCTCGACGTCTGTGAGGGCGAACCTCCCTTTTAGTGTTCCAGTATTATACAAAACTTAGCAGATGGCTCTAAAACTTGGTAATAGATATATCATCCAACCTACTGGTCCAAGTGGAATCAAAATCTAAAGTAAAAATGCCACCTGTTAAATTATCACACCATCTTCAAGAATAATATGCAAATTACAAGATGTCAGGTGATAACGACGATAGAAAGTCACAATGACAAGAGTGTAAAAGAGGGGTATATAAAGAATGGTGGCAAAGAGATAAAATTGTTCACAAGTTTTCTGTAAGCCACTCAGTGTCATAACCGAATAATTATGACAAATAGAACGCATGTGGATGATTTTTTACGTGTCAGAATTATCGGCTGTCTGGAATGTGAGCGTATCCAGATGGAAGTATCCGAAGAACTTGGAATCGCCCAAAGTGACTAAATGGCAAAACTAATTCACGTACTTTGATACTTCATCTGAAATCCATTGGAATGATACAGGCGCATGATATTAGAAATAAATAGAATGCTTTATATTGTGCTAGAACTTACGGAAATAGATCAGACAGCAATTTCAATGGATCTTTAAAGAACTATACACTGGTTCCATCACGTTTTATTAATGACTTTTATAAAATAGCGCGAGCTTTGATAGATTCCATTTACCTTTCATTCGAAGTCGCATATTGGCAGTAGCTTGGCTTTGGTACAACAGAGCTTCAGGATGGCATAGCTAAGTTCATCATGAATTTTCAGTTGATATAAACCCATTCTATGATAAATATGATGTTGAAAATTAAATGACTTCTTGAAAAAAATGGTATTGAATAACGGAGAATGGTTGCTAGCTCAGATGTCCAGGTTCAAATTCCCGACGTCGGTCCTGTAAAATTCTTCGTGTTTCTTTAAAATAAGAAGTTAATATAAATTAATCTGTTACGTCTCTAGTATATAGGCTTAAGAATATCGATAATAAATCTGACAAACACATAAGCCGTGTATCTTCTGTGGAACCTGTCATTAACTCGCAACTCTCTCTTTTCGATGTCAATGCAATCAGATATCTGATATTTAAAAACAAATATGACAACGACAAATGTAAATTTCTAGAACAATACGTGCATCGTTAAAATTTAGTTTTAAAGGAAAAATTAAAAATTAAAAAAAAATTAAAATTTGACTAAAACTGTTTTTAAGCAATTGAATTAATAATATTAGTTCTACAATTGACAACAGTAATCAACTCATACCACCAAACTTTTCTTTTATTTATTGCCGATAATAATGGGATAGAAATTTTTGCTATTGATTTCAAATGGGACGGAAATTTTTGCAATTAATGAATTAAACCTAATAATATCAAAATAGTGTATTTAAGGGCATCAAAATAGTTTGCGCGATCTAGCAACAAAATTTCAAAACTCTATCATAAACAATCATCATTATCAGGAAGCGTGGAACAAATTGATATGGTTCTGAAAAATCTTAACAAAATCAGGAAATGTAGAAAAATTTACTATAAAGTTTCATTTTTATTAACATGAAACAAATCCAGTCAAAGAAGTGTATAAAATATATTCACATATTACTGATGTAAATCTTGCATTTACAGAAGTAAAGTTCCTGTCTAATACAATCTATACTTATAATAAAGCTCAGTGTGTGTGTGTGTGTGTGTGTGTGTGTGTGTGTGTGTGTGTGTGTGTGTGTGTGTGTGTGTGTGTGTGTTGGCGCTCTACAAGCCAGGTCATTTGACATACAGCTATCAAATTTGGTACATGTAAACCTTAGAGGTCGGGAATGTGCACCTGGGGTCCCTTTTTTTGAAATTTTAATTAGAATTTTAATTATTAATTAAAAACTAACTTTCCCGCCAAAAAAATCTTCCATTTTCCCCACCGCCAACTTTTCCGCCAAAAAGAATCTTCCATTTTCCCCACCGCCAAATGAGTAAGGCTCAGATGTTTTTTTCTCCCAACAGTAATGAGGCTAGGGTTAACATTTTTCGGCGGATTATTTCAAACGATTCTGTTTATTTTCTTAATGTTTTATTCATTTGAAATTAAACATTGTTAATTAATCCATGTTTCAGATTCATTCTGAAGTACTTTTGAATTAAAATAACACAGAATAAAGGAAATTAAAAATGTATAATCTGCATAGCGTTACCCCAACTGGCGTAGAAAAATTCACGCGTTTGCGTTACCGTAACTGGCGAAGAAAATTCACGCATGCGCATTGTGTTCTGATTGTTGACATGGCAACCATTATCAACGGTTGATTATTTTCAGGTTAGTTGCATGCTTTTGTAAGTAAATTGTATTTATGTTAGTTATATATATTTTTTGTATATGCTTATAGTTTTAAATACATCGTTTTTTAAGTAGTTTTTTTAAACCTGTTTTCGACCGATTATTTTAAACGATTCATTTTATTTTCTTAAAGTTTGATGCATTTAAAATTAAACATTGTTAATGAATCGATCTGTGTCATGATGAATCTGAGAAAATTTTATTGACAAATTCTTGAGATATTACATAAATTAAGAAAGATATGCCCATAAAGTTTAAACGCTGAGTGACTCTATTATCAGTAATCATATTATTAAAAAAAATGCTTTGTTTCAGTAAAAAATATTATTATATTAATTGCAGTTTAGTCATTTTCATTTTAATTTTAAGCATAAATTCTACCGGAACTAACAGAAAATGAAAGAGATACATATTATGTTATGGCTGAAGGACTTTATATTATTATGAGTGAATTACATGACTCAAAATTTGAAGCTTTAAAATATTTGATGAAGAAGCTATTAAAGTAGGAATTACATAAAATATTTAATTATTAAAATTTTAACGAGCATTAAGATTGGCGAACCGGCTGGTCGCCAAAGGCGGCTAGTAATACATAGAAGCTTATTAATATATAAAATGAAAATTTTCAATTCTTTACTAATAATAAATGAATTTAAAAATCCAGAAATTAGATATATATTTAAAAGCTTTCACATGTATCGAAGAAGAACTTTTACTCTAATGAAGTGCAATTTTGGTTATTTTTATTTGAAATATCTGAAACAATTCAAACAAATTTCACACTTTTTAAAATCAGACCTTCTACTTTATGTACACCAAAATATATTTTTAAATATAAAAAAAATCGTATGAAATATCTTAAATTATAAAAATTTTGTTTACAAATATTTCCACTAAGCCTTAACTTCATAACAACAATGAATCCCCAAAATGTCATTCCTTATCTTTTTGAAGACTTTATGTACACCAAAATATATTCTTAAAGCTCAAAATTTCATATGAAATATCTTAAATTATAAAAATATTATTTACAATAAAATCAATTAAGCCTTGACTTTATTATAAAAATAAGTCCCAAAAATGTCCTTCCTTATTTATTTTTTTTGAAGGCTTTATGTACACCAAAATATATTCTTAAAGCTCAATTATTAAAATATTATTTACAAAAAATTTAATTTGACTTTATTATAAAAATGAGTCCCAAAAATGTCCTTCCTTATTTTTTTGAAGACCTTATGTACACCAAAATATATTCTTAAAGCTCAAAAAATCATATGGAATATTTTAAATTGTATAGATATTATTTACAAAAAATTCTACTAAGCCTTAACTTCATAATAACAATGAGTTCCAAAATTGTTCTTCCTTATCTTTTTGAAGAAAGTAATTTAAGAAGAAAAGTTTAAAGAGCTCATAAAAAATGTCCTGAGTAATGCGAAAAGATTAAAAAAAATAAAATCTGAGTCCCTAATTAGAATTTCCAAGACTTCTAGAAAATTTTCTTTATTTTAAAATTCGAATGAAAATTAATGAGCCGTAAGTTGGATTTATGCAGCGATAAAAATAGGTTTTATTCTGTTTACCTAATAAGCGCTTCTAGAAAATCTTTAAAAACCCTTTTGAACTATGATTAGTTTCTTAAAGTTAATATTTGGTACAATTTTAAGATTGATTCGAAGCGCTAAAGTTCGCTGAATTATTTTTATTTCTTACTATAAAATTAAAACAAAAAAAAATGGATTTTGAATTTCTTTAAAACGCTTCTAAATAATATTGAAGAATGTGTGTTTATACGTAGGTGTTAGCTCTATATCTAATCTAATATTAAAAAAAATAATTGTTATTTGTTGTTGTGTTGTGTCTGATGACACTTGTCGTTGATAAGCCAAATTGAGGATGTCAGCGATTTTAAGCCGAGTTAACATTTTTTGTTTTTTAAGTAGCGCCATCTAGGGCCAAGAGTGCGATTTATCTACTCATGCGTCACATTCACTTGCACAACCCCCTTTTACAGGGGGAACATTCCCACACCTGACAGATAGAATGCAGAAGTAGAATAACAACCATGATCGAACCGGGACTCCCAGATGCCACTATGCCATTACGCCGGCATTTTTGTTTGTTGTACCTTATGCGCTGCTGTATCGTACAAAATATTATTAACTTAGTCAACTTATTACTTGCACTTGCATGAAGGGTATATGAATAGTATTGTTATCATATCTAACATACAAAAATGAATTGCTTCGACAAAAAATATGTCCCCAAGCATTCGTCACTTAAGAGATCTACCAATTCAGTACATAGAAATAAATCAATTCGAGCTTCTCAAACAAACTAGGAACAACAAGCGAGCAATACAGCAGATTGATTACGAATTGAAAATTCACTTGTTACAGAATCTCAAGATCAAAATGCGACAAGAATCTAAAGACAACCTTTATATGCTACCTGGTCAAAGAACAATCAAAGACCAATATGCGGCAAGAAGCGAGGTAGCTATTCTTAAAGGTAAGTCGACTGGAGAAGAAGTGCTCATTCCAAGCATTCCCATTATTCCCACCGACATGCCCTTTTGAAGTGCAATTGTTCGACATGCCTTCGAAACAATTGACTTTCCCATACGACTTGCACTCTCAACGACTATCAACAAGGCGCAATTAATTCAAGAGCGCTGATTTAATATAGAAAAGCCCTACTTTCCACATGGCCAGGTGTATATTGGATGCTTACGAGTCGAACAGCCGAGAAATTTATTTGTTTATGCTGAAGACGGAAAAACAAAAAAATATTGTCTACCCGAAAGCACTTGAGTAATAAGGAAAGAAAAAAAATAGAATAAATAGTATTTGCACTTTTTCTTTATATATCATTAAATTTTAATGAATATATTTATTGCCAATAAGAAAATAAACATCGTCATATCTATCATTCCTAATTAAACAAGAAAATTGTTTTAAATTTCCAATGATATTTCCAAAATTATTTCTTCTGTGGCAGCAACGCGCCTGGTACCAGCCAATAATATCTAAAAGATATAATTAAAATTTATAACAACATAAGGAATCATAATATATGATTATTTGCCTTGAGAAAAGCATTCAAATCTGTTTGGTACAAATTTTAAACAATTTAGTTTTCTTTTGTTATTTTTTCACTAATACACTTAATACAAATTGAATGCATTAATTTCTCGTATAAATCATTTCACAAGAAGATAGACGCCCGTACACCCCAAAGAACTTATAATCGTAACAAAATAAAGGAAATGAACATGATTTATTGTCATTTATTTAAATTTCATTTTCTCATATCAATTCAAATATCTAAGCTGTATCATTTTCATATAATATAACTGCACGTACTGATAATTCTTGAGAAATATATGAATGAGAATTGAAATGAATAAATATATTTCGACAAACATTAATTATGATGATGATTTTCTACAGTCAAAATCTCTAAAGTTTATTTGAATTGTGCTTTAATGTATTTTTACTGTGCCGTATCTTGTGAAAGAAAGGAATGAAAATTTAAGAGACTTATTTTTAGAATAAGCCTTATTATCAAATATAATTTCAGAAAATTAGTGTATGCTTTCGAACTCCGAATCAATGTTGAGAGCAAATCTGATTTCAGACTTGATGGTTACAATAATTCACATAATAAATTCCTTCTCCTAAATTAAAAAAATGGTAAAAAATATTATTTCTTATTTATGAATGGGAACATTTGAAATTAAAATAAATATTTAGTGAAAAATGAGATGCCGAAATCGTTGGTAACAATAATAGTTGGATAGTCGATGATTAACTGTTCTGGAGGTTAAAAGCTTTGAGTTCAAGAACTCCGTGACACTCTTCTCAAATCGCTAACTGTTAAAAAAATTCGAACTCGAGATTTTGACAAATCTCTAGATTTCAGAGCTCTTGAGATGGATAAATACATTTTTTTTTGGAATTATGTCTATCTGTCTCGAACAGAGCTCAAAAATGTTTTGTCTAGAGGTTGAATTTTTTTTCTAGACGGTAGACATTTTCTTTTTTGGAATTATGTCTATCGGTCTCAAACAGAGCTCAAAAATGTTTTGTCTAGATGATTGAATTTTTTTCTAGACTATAGACATTTTTTTTTGGAATTATGTATATCTGTCTCGAACAGAGCTCAAAAACGTTTTGTCTAGACGGTTGAATTATGGTATATGATCTTTACATTAAATGTGCAGATGTTTTCCGAATTTTGAACAAAATCCATCCAAAGGAAATCTGTTTGTCTGATGTTTGATGTACGATAACATAATAAAGGGACTTAACTTGATAAAATTTGGTAAACATTTAAAATTTATTGTGTAATAAGTGCCAAAACTGGAATCAAATTCGTAAAGGGACAAAGCGTCTCTCAGTCTGTTCATTCGCAAACATCAAAATTCGATAATTCAAAAATATATTAAATTATATAAATATATATTTAAATATATTAAATTTGATATGTGATTTTTTATTGCAATTCTGTGCCAATTTTAGTTTTAACAGACTGAAAAAAAGGCATCTAAAGTACACATTTGATTTTCAGGTATTTGTCTCATTCCAATGCCTTTAATTAGTTCATACTCTATTACAATATAATTCAAAACTTTTTGAAATATTTAGGGGTCTTTCAACGAATAATTCCTGCATTCCTTTCTAATTTGGACCATTATCATTTTGTTATTATTCTTTCTTGTTTAGCTTGATTTGGTAAATTTTTGTTCAAATGAAATTTTTTCCAATAGATGTTTTAAGCAACTCCTCATATTCAGTTTAATTCAATGCAAAATTCATTATCTTTAAAAATGTTTAAAAGATTAAATAATACTTTATAATATTAAAATAGAAAACGTTTCAAAAACAGAAAAGAATAAAATTATAAAAATTAAGATTAAAAGCATGTTCAAAAAAGTAGAAAATATTTTTATCAAAAATATGGTCGTAATCTTAAAGGCTTGAGATGCAGAAAGCAATTCTTTAAAGAAATTCCCAGAAACATAAAATATTTCACAAAAAAACATTTTTTTTTTTTTTTACATATCAGATATAGTTTATACGAACATCTAAAGCAAACATTAATAAATTGGTGTTTTGATTAATTTAAATACCTTTTAGTTTTTAATAAATTTTCTTTCAACATCCATAATGACTTAAATTATCTATCATATACTTTTCAGCACAATAGATTTTTGTAACATCTCTTCCCAACAGCAGAACCCTTTTACACATAATTTCCTACATTTTACTTCACCAATAAAATTATATTTAAAGATGTTAAACCTTTGTATTACTTTCCAAATTTTTATGCTATTACAACTAGAGGACTTCACCCCCTGTTCGCTTTCACTCACCCACCCCGATGTTGCTCGATACTTTTCACGATTCTCAACAGTTCCAGTTAGCAATTTTTTAAACTGCACTGGCCATTCTATGTTGGAAACTTAATATTGCCATGATGAAAATTTGCCGACAGGTCCACATTACAATTCAAAAATCCAAAGCCACAAAATGAAAACATTCTTTGTCAATATCTCCAATATATAAATATTGCTTTAGTTTTTCACATCTTATCATCAATATAGTAGCTTTACTATTAGTTTTTCTTGTGAAATTGGCAGATTCTAGTTCTGTCTTTCTTCATATTTTTTTTTCCTTCATCAGATATATCGGGACGCTCATTACTATTTAGTGCAAGTTTAAACTAGTATTGCTTAGATATTCAGACGATTGCTATCTAAGAGTCCAAAAATCTCCGTTGAGCGAAAAAGATAAATAATTTTAGGAACTATTTATCAGCGTTGTCACAATCGGCGTGTCTAAAAGTACGATTAACAAATAATATTGTTTGAAACTCATTTGCTGTTAATTTGGTGTTAATTAAAGATTTACTTTTAATTCTTTATCATCATTTCACTGTCAAGTGCAATATAAATGCTTACCATGACGAAATAATAACTCTCATTAAATATTTCAAACAATACTGGTAAAATAATCTTCAAATGTCATGGGTCAGGTGACTCGCTATCTGTCAATCACAAAGCGGAATAGGTTTATAGAAAAAACAATTTATATAATAGATAAATACATTTCCTCATAACGATTATTGCTGAATGTTCTACTTTGTTTTCTCGTATTTAGTTCAGGTTCAGATGCCATCTTGCTTATTGAATCAACACTAGCGAAAAATTAGTTCTAAAAATATCATAATATTTTAATCTTAGGAATTCACAAAACATTATTTCAAAAATTATACTTATTAAAAAGAAGAAGATATCGATTCTAAATTTCATTTTTACAAATATGACACAACAGAAACGTATAAATTATATATTAAAAAGCAAAAACCAAGAAATGTGATAAAATTGTTATTTTGAACCTTTAAAAAAAGATAGATTTTAGCAAAATTCATTTAATTGCCTAATTTTTTTCAAATTTATTTTCAAAATCCATATATAGTATATTAATAAACGAAATTGTAAAATATTCTTTCATGCAGTAATTCCAATGAATTCATAAATGTCTACAAAAGTAAAAAATGAACCGAATTTAACAGTAGCAATTTAAATCCTCTTTTTAACTCAAATATCCAATAAAAAGGATAATGATAAATCAAAATTATATTTTTCTCGATAAATAAAAGCAAATGTATAAAAAAAGTGTATAAAATATATATTACGAAGCAAAAAATAACGAATATGTTTTATTCATTTTATTCCTACTCTTAATAAATTATTCTTCGAAATAGAAAGTTCTTTAAAGAATTCTGCATATTATCTACTAATAAGTAAAAAATTAAAGAGTATTGTTCCTTAAAATAATTTCCAATGAATTCATAATCTTTACAAAAGAATATAAATTAATCAAACTTTATAATGATCATTTAAATCCTCGTTTTTTACTAATGCATCCAGTAAGCAAAAAAAATAATCAATAGAAAATATTTTATTTTTAAAAAAAGGAAACTCTTCTTAATAACAATTCTTAAAAATTGTGAATGAATTAGGAAATATTATTCTAGAAGCGATGCATAAAATTATTATTTCCCCCGACGAAAGTCTTCAAATGATATATTTATTTTTAAAGAATATTTAAAATTGTAGTTTTATTTTTCCTGATAGTTTATATAAATTTCAATGCTATTTTTATCACGGGAATCATTTTATGAAGAATAAATTTTCTGGAAGTAGTTGTCA
Source organism: Argiope bruennichi (assembly GCF_947563725.1). Classification (NCBI taxonomy): domain Eukaryota; kingdom Metazoa; phylum Arthropoda; class Arachnida; order Araneae; family Araneidae; genus Argiope; species Argiope bruennichi. The sequence continues at coordinate 48,473,170 of NC_079161.1, read as the reverse complement.
AATTTGGGTGTAAAGAATTAAGATAAGTAAAAATTTATCATTTAGATCATAAATTCCAGGAAGATCAGTGAAAAATTTTAACAAATATATCAGATATTGAGCAGTTTATTGCATTAGCTTCAACTAACAAAGACTAGTATTAAAAATAGAATTATTTCTAATTAATATTATTATAATGTTTTCGCAAAACTTGTATTAAAGAATAAAAATTGCGGGAATAGGGATAAATAAAAAGCCAAATTGATAATTTTAAAATGTACCTGTAAAATTTATTTAAAACAATTACATAGTGTAAATCGTTTGCAAACTTCTATCAAATATTTTAAATCTAATATAAACATCTGGTAAGATTCATTATTTGATTTTTGTATTATCGTTTGCAAAATTTGTTTTTAATGAAATGATGGTTGTAATGATTTAAATTTGCGATCCCAAAATGACGAATGTAGTAAAGAATTTGCATTAACAAGTAATCGAGCAAATAATATGCATTTTTAAATTTGTTTTCGCAATAATGAAATTTGTTTTGTTAGAGTATAATTTTATAAAATTTGTTTTCGCAATGTATTTTTAGATAAAGGGCTATAAAGTATAATAATAATTAATAATAAATAGTTTTGAAATGTAAAGTATTTTAAATTTGAGTGTTAATCAAAAAAAGTTTAAAGAATTCGAAATTCGTAAATTAATCCCATTTTAGTAGATTATTCACTTCACAAACCACCACCATCCGATCAGATTAGAGTATTGTAAAATATTGATCATCGATCAACTAAATACATATTACTAAAGGACAGTAATCTATATTATTTGATTCCTGTCAAACATTTTTGAAAGATACATAATGTCACCTCTTGTCATTTTTCAAGTTGCTCTAAAAATTTCAAATCTTATTTTAAACAATCGCATTGTATTAAAAATCAAATGTATTTCTTTTTAGAATTTTAATTCTTTAAACTATAACCCATTATAAAAACCAAAAAACTGCATTTTAAAATATATGTTTATCTCTCTCTAATTATCATGCCATGATGGCTGAAAAAAAAGAGAAATAAAGCCATAATCTGCTTCCCAGCACGAACAGTGTCATCGTAAGACAGAGCGTTTTGCGATTAGCACAGTTTCGTGCTGAGCGGGTGCCGCGTTAGAACTTGGCATCGAATTTGGCGAGCATTTGGCGACTTTGGGTACAAAAGGGAAATGCTGGAAACTTCGAGAATTTTCACGATCCGTTCAATAGGAACTGAGATACGACCTGATTGGTCCAGAAGGTTCTCAGCCCGCATCCCGGGAACTATAAAAAGCCGGCACTCTTAAGCTACAGGTCGTCGTGAATTGAATCTTGGTCGGAAGCGGAGGCGTAGACAAGTAACGAGTCTTCTAGACGATAGAGCAACAACGGCGGAGTGTCAGCTTTGTGTGAAGGGAGTGCTGAGTCCTGTTGTCTACTGTGGAAGCGGCGTCATGTCGAGTGTGTAGTCGACAGTTGTGAAAAGTAATGAGTCGGCAGTTAAAGCGAGGAGACAGTGAGAAGGTCAGCCGTTGGAGAGACCGTAAAGCGAAGCTCCAAGGACCCCATCTCCTGATGGATGCTGTCTGGCCGCTTTGTCGATTACTGCATGTGGTCTACTGTCTGCTGTAGAGTGCTGCTGTGTACTGTCCTGTGTTCTTCTCGGTTGTATATATTTGTTGTCTGTATCTTCTTGTAAATAAAAGTCTTTTTTGTTTTCTGCTGATTGTGTTTTCACACCATACATACACTAATTAACAAAGCGAACCCGGTGATGAAATCTGTAACAATACTTACCTGAATTTTTCAACAAATTTGGCAACAGATATTATTTCTATGAGCTATATTTTTAGCCGATCAAAAATGCAAGATTGAAGATAAAAAAGACAATTTTTCAATGATGAGAATAATTTTATAAAGAAAATTGAGTTCGATATTTTTTCTTGGATCGTGAAGTAATGGCATACTTTCGAGAAATCTGATTTGTTATCATTTCTCAAATGTCTTCATTAATATATATACATAGTATAAAATGAAGTCACCGGAAAGCGTCTGTATATTAGAAAGAGAAAAACTCGAGAAATACTTTACTGATATTGGATATATATATACCATTTTGTAGGGCATTTATTGGGGACGGTTTTAGTATATTGAAGTCAGGTCACAATAAAAAAAAGGAGTTTTATGATTGCGATTTTAATTATTTCCCTTCTACGATTCCCTTCTACGCATGCTTGAAACAGCAGTATCTGGGCTTTTCACTTATCCGCACATGTGGAAAATCCTTAAACTGCGCATGCGCACATAGCAAGAGTTGTGGTAGGCATATGCGATACATTTCTTTGTTTAGGTCTGATTTTAAACAGCCAATCAAAACTCATTATGCCCAAAAAATTAATTAATATTGGTGATATTTGTACCATTTTGTAGGGCAATTATTAGAGATACTTTTGGTATATTGAAGTCATTTTACAATTTGACTTAAGCGAATAATATTTTTCTTATGAACAACTTTATGTGGCTCTTTCTAGAGTTATATCCAAACAAAATCTTTTTATCTTGTCACTAGGAGGAAAAACAGCGAATATAGTTTACAGAGAAATATTATGAAGCAAGCTGAATTTTATTTTCATATCAGATTATACAGAGTTGATAAGCAAGTGTGGTACAGTGGGTGCAATGTCTTATTTGTATATCTTTAAATTTTCAAACAACTTTTAGTGAATTCCTTGAACTAATTGTTTGTCTATGAACATATTATATTTTTACATTTTTAGCAGTCCAAATGTTTCAGAATGTGTGATACAAAACATTTTTTGTAGTTATTTTTGATGATATCTAAATATATTTTTATGTTTATTTGATGCTGCGTGACATGCTCATGTCGTATCGGGTGAAAGCTAGACTTAAATTTAAAGCTAATTTTTCCTCTTGGATGTTATGCCATGGGCAAAGCTGTGCGTGTACGCTAGTATTCAATAAAAATAGTCCTCTTCGATGAACATCAGTTATATAGTTATACAGTTCAGTTCAGTAAATATCGTGTATTCAGTTTTAAATCCTAACTCGTACGGGACGTCGACCCCTGTACCGAGTATAATTTATTATTTCTGCATCTCCAATTAAAGTCTGCATTTAAATCCAGTGAAAAAAGTGTGTTTCAAATTTATAGCACGGAAAAATTCATCAGTTTTGTTTTGGATATTCCCAGACAAGTGTCATAACACTTGTGCATTTTCGTTGTTGTTGTTTAACTTCAATAGCATCCAGCATTTGTTTCGTTGAAATACAACATTCTTTCCTGTTTGAATAAACCAAGATTCTTCGTCTTCTGTGAAATGTTTTTATGCTACTTAATAATTTTGGAGTTACTGTGGTGATGTTCATGTAGAGTGTTGTATAAAGCACTTCATCGCTATTAGAAAAATAAACTTTTTATTTCACTAACAACCATCGGAACATCACTATTTAGCGCACGCATTCATACAACTGGGATTTCCCCGGGCGAAGCATAAACATAGATTGTATTAGGAAAAGTAGATAAGTAGCGCTTTAGAATGACATGAATGAAAGATGGCGCTACGATCACTACATCACTTCTGTTTTCATAGCATATTCATCGTTGCTAGTTGAAGTATTAAAATATCTATGTTGTTGTTGTTTTTTTTGTTATTTGATATCAATCACTGAAAGTACGTAAGAGCATATCATTTAAATATTAAGATATTCTATATGGTGAATTTCAAGTTGTTGTTATATTTCTGTATTTTATTTAAGCACAAATTAATGTTATCGTACTTGATATAGTTCTTGGTGCGTAAGTTTGCAAACCGAAACCAAAACTGTATGCCCTCGTCTCCAGATACCATTTCATGTGCCCTAGAGTGCCCAAGTCTTATTAAGTATTCATAAGCTCAGTCACTACCGAAATGATCAGTCTAAACAAGTATTGAATATGTTTTCTTTTTTCTACTGTATGGGGTTTTAGTATTATAATAAACGGTTCTGATAGATTTATTACTTTTTTTCAGAGTAACGATTCAGAATATACTAAGTTTTATTCTTATAAAATGTGCAATTTTATTTCTGATTCTCAGAATGTTATTTTTATGGTTAAGAATTCTTAAAACTAATTCTTTTTCAGTACCTATGCAAATTTAATAGCAATTCTTTGCTACATCTGCTTTTCTTTAATAAAGTATGTGTATATACTTGCAGTTAAAATTCACAATATGTTTGAACTTAATTTATGTCCTTATGTGTTACTTTCATCTAAAAAATATAAACGCATAAAGTTTTGTCGAACATAAATATTTTTTCCCATTGCTCAAAATATATTTATCTCCTACCGGATTATTGCTATTATTATTATTTTGCATTCTTAAAAAATATTGGATATTTAAATACATTGTGTTCTGCCTACTTTATTGATTATATATATATATATATATATATTATAAGAGAGGATAAGTGTGTAACTGGTCCTTCATATTCAAATTTTCTTGTTTAACTTTCTATCTCATTTCAATAATTAAAAATGGCTTTTCTATCTAAGGGGGAAAATATTCAAAATCACACCACCTCGCTGAGATGGTCTTCGGTTGTGTAGGGTGAGGATGTAGCAATAGCATTACTCTTATCTTCTCTTTTGGATACTAGATGGCGATGCCTGATTAGGCCATCCCATAATGCATTGCAAGTGTAATTAGAATGAGATGACGCTGTCCCTTTAATCTGCGTGTGTGAATGCCTTGTCTTTGTGTTTGTGTTTGTTTTAATATGAAATGTGATTATTAAAAGAAATGTTCCTGAAAACATACGTCCTGTTGCTTCCATCTGCAAAATTCATAATAATCTACATTTCATCCCACTTTGTAATATTTCTTCCCTGTGCAGTAAGACTCTTGGTTAAAAAAAACATAATTAAACAGATATAATTATGGTTACTGAATGAATACCGGGTTGATAATCCCTAGCTTTGGTGACAAAATGGCAGTTTGACATTGAATTTAGTAACTTTTGGGACAAGAAATAAAATATACTAAATATTCAAGAATCTTGTTGATAATTCTGTTAGTATTCGAGTTCCCGGCATGTTCTAGAACATTCGATTACCTGTCTACAAGAAGCTGGGAAAAGAAGATATTCGTTCAATAGTGAGTTCCGTATAATTTTTAAATCTCTCTCTATTTTTTTTCTACTTTTGAGGTTAAATGAATTTTCAGATTTCTAGTATCTTTTCTACTTTTGTGCAAGTTTATATATAAACGTTTTCATGCTAATCAATAAAAACGTTCAGAATTAAATTTAAGTTAAAAGGATACAAATGTATGAAGTAGGTATATAGAAGAAAAAATAAAATAAAGAATGCATCACTTACTTTATTTCATCCAAAATCATTTTAAGTATTAACCATTAAACAAAGAAAGGTTTTTTTTTTATAAAATTAATCATTATATTCAATAGCTTGAACTTGAATATGTTTCACCATTTAATGGAATACAAAGATGGAATCGACCAATTTATTTACAAGTCTTAAATGTTATCGCCAATAACATAAAAGTAAGCCTTTGTATTTATTCAGTAATTGAAGAATATTTCAGCCATCTTTCAAAAGATTCAGTTATTTATAAATTGAAACTATTCTCGTCCATGACATATATATATGCTTTTAAATTTATTCTATAATTGAAGAATATTTCTGCAACCTTTCAAAAGATTCAGTTATTTATAAATTGAAACTATTCTCGTCCATGACATATATGTATGCTTTTAAATTTATTCTATAATTGAGGAATATTTCTGAAACATTACAAAAGATTCAGTTATTTATAAATTGATTTATTCTCGTCCATGACATATATGTATGCTTTTAAATTTATTCAGTTATTGAAGAATATTTCTACTAACTTGCAAAAGACTTAATTTTTTATAAATTGAAACTATTCTCGTCAATGGCATATATATTTGTTTTTATATTTATTCTATAATTGAAGAATATTTCTGTTACCTTTCAAAAGATTTCATTTTTCTTTCACTACAAAATATCTTATAATCCTAGATAAAATTTACTTGTGTCTGCCGATTTTTCTAATCTTATCCTAAAACCATTCTTTTTCACCAAATGTATCATTCTAAAAATGGAAAAGTAGTTCACCAACAAATGAGTTACAGTAAAAATAAAAAAAATAATGTGCATTTTAAATTGAAATCTCACCAAGATTAGAAACACGAAAAAAAAAATGTAAAAACTTAAAACTTAACCATTCCATTTCAGACTCCGAGAATTCCGAAATGAAACAACTTTCAGAATTAATAAAAAAGAATGAGATAGAACAAAAAAGAATAGAAACTAGTGACTTTTCTTTTAGTAGAAAGATTCATTGCGTTCCACATCAAAATGTGGAGAAGGCCTAGAATAGAATTGACCAAGAAGAATTCTTTCTTCACCCACGCTAAGATCTTAGCGCTCAATTTTATTTTCAGTTAATATGCTATTTTAATGTTTTTAATCATAACATCATTTATAAATTGATATTTTTATATCTAATCAAGTAATAGAAGTGGTTTGGAGTCGTATAAAAGAAATTCGCTTTTTTGGGACGATTTTCTTTTTTTATCTCCCATGCTATCATGTAGCTTCCAATTTCCGAAATTGTCCTTTCTATATGAGTATCGTTTGGCATTTTTTTCTCTCTTTTGGTGACATTGGGTTTCTATTGTCTATACTATGTTCGATAGTTATTAAAATAATGTGACTTAAATGCTTCTCATAAATTTATGCTTAAAAATATTTCCATTAAAATATAAATTACTCCATTGAAATATTTCCATTTAGATACATAAAATATTTTCATTAGAATGGTTCATAAGCTAAATTCTGAGAGAAGATATAAAGTTATTAAAATAATGTGACTTAAAGTCTTCTCACAAAATGATAATTAAAAATATTTCCATATGGAATTATAACCATCATGCATAAGAGATTTTAATTAAAGAGTAAATATAGTGAAATATAGTTCTAGTGAAGATAATGTTCACTGAAAGTGGCTTGTAGCAATAGAAGACAGAAAAATATGTAATATAATTTTCTTGTAAACATTTTACATATCTAATGTTTTACAATTTCCAAAATCTCGCGACATGATCTAAGTTCCTTAAATATTAAATTAAATTACAGATTTTTGTTCATTTAAAAAAAAATTGAAAGATTACCAATATTGTCTGATTATATCACGCATATTAAAATTTTCCTTCTAGTTTTGTAGTTAACCCTTACTGGGGAGGTGAAATTTTAGGACTTAACTGGGGAGGTGAAATTTTAGGACTTAACTGGGGAGGTGAAATTTTAGGACTTAACTGGGGAGGTGCGGTCTACGAGACCGCATTTCATTTACACTTAAATTAAATTTTCTAATTAATGTATTAGTATGAAAAACTGCCAATATATTTTGCAGATACTTTTCTTGAAATCTAGATATGTTTTAGAATTTTTTTAAAATATTTTATCATTGAAAAAAGTAAATGCGTTGGAACATACATTTTCTTCTCAAACTGCATGTTACAATACATAATATTCTTAAAAAAAACATATTACTTTTTATTTTTTAAATCATACTTATTTTTATAGTATATAAAGGTATATAAAAGATAATATAATGTAAAATTCAACAATTATATGAAAAATAAAAAAATTGACAATGGGTAAAATTGGCCCTTTTTTTATCGACTTGAGTGACTTTCATAGCACGGTTTTAAACATACAGGTTAAGAACTAGTATAAAAATCAACCTATAAATTCTCTATATATATCTCTTGGTATATTAATATATTTTATAAATTTTTCAAAACAATTTATCACTAGAAAAATTAATTATGTTTGAACGTACATATCAGAATCAGTTGAATGCGAACTTTCATCGAAAAACTCTTCTGTACAATTATCCTTATCATTAAAGTCACTTTCTGCTTCATTTAAAAGCGTCTGGAGCACTGCTTCATAATAGGATCAGTAAATGGGATGATATTTCGGGGCCCAAGTTTTAGCGACATCTGCTAAGCCTTGTTTATTACTGGGACACTAACAGGGAGGTGCGGTCTTAGAGACCGCGCTTAAAGAAATAACGGAATTATTTTAAAAAGCATCCGCTGAAATCGGTTGAAAAAGTGCACGTGTATTGAAGGTCACAAAACAGAAAGCTACAGGGTCAATCCATTTAATTGAACTAAAAATAGAATAGGGGTGAAGGAAAATCCATCGCTAGCGGTCTCACAGACCGCACGTCCCCAGTTAAGGGTTAATACTATATTTAATCTCTGTTTACAATAAATATATTCTTTTTAGTATTAACTTTTGAATTAATATCATTTTTAATGCCATGATATTTTCATAAGACAGTGGTTGATTCAGGGCATGTTGAGCTAATTACATTTCGATTCCGACATTAAAAAAAAAATAAATTTCCTACAAATTATTTATTTTGAACAAACTATTTCAAATAAATGAAAACTAATCTTTTAGGCTAGGCCAGTACATCAAACATATGATTCTTTCGTCAGAAACCGGCATCGCAAAGCAATCATCTTAGCAAGAGGTATGACACAATAATAATAATAAATATCAAATGTTTTCTGAAATAAGTATACATATATATTCATTGGATGGAATTGGAATGATATTAAAAATTTATGTAAAATACAAAGTTTTGATTAGTTTGAGAGTCTAGTGCCGATTTTAAATTGATATTTACAATTCTTGTCTCCGAAATTGATAGAAATACTTTATGAAAATACAACATGGAACATAGAAAATTGCTTTTCAATTTACTGTTCAAATAACAATAAATGATGGATTTTAGTTAAATAAAATTTATAAACCATTCTAAATAAATAAAATGCAAACGATATCGATATTCAACTTTCCATTTCATACAATATCTCTTATTCCCAAGTCTCTGTGAAGCCAAAATAAATTTGTTTTTATACAACTCGTGTTTATCTAAACAGGAGTCTGCTTCGACTTAACCAAAACAAAAAAAGTTCTGCTTTGGGATATCTAAATGGGGAATCAAATGATAAAGAAACAAGAAACCCAACGCAGACAAAAGAGCAAATAAAAACATGCCAAACGATTTTCATATAGAAAGACATTTTTGGAGATTGGAAGTGAAGTTATACGATATCATAGAAGATGGAAGAAAATTTATATATAGAAGATTGGAAAAAAAGAACAAATTTCCTCAATAAGACAGTTACTACAACTGTTTTCTATTCGAATATGATTGGAGGAAAACAATTTAATTTTTTTAAAAAGACGGTCGGGTAAAAATTAAAAATTGGGATAAATTCTCCAAAAATAATACTAATTCTATAGAACTGGATAGTAATAGAGTTGTGAAAAAAACGCTTTAGGGCAGCCCCTTCTCGGCTTTTGTCTGGTTTAGAATAGTACTGAAAAAATTATTCCACTGATAATGTTCGATAGTTTCTGATTTTTGCACTACAATTGTTTTTTATTTTACCACTCTCGAAAGTTGTTTCATTTGAAACTTTCAAGAATTCAAAAAGGAATTTTTGTATAACATTTTCTCTTTATTCTTCGAATTAAAAATGGACATTCCGCAATAAAGCGGTGTATTTTTATTCACTTTTGAACAAATTTTTATGTATAAAAATTGATTTTGAATATATGTCACTGTAAATTCACATCAAAATTTATAATATATAATATTTTGATGTTTCATATCCTATAAAGCTCCATTAATGTATGCAGAAATATACTTTTTTTTCATCCGTCATGAAAATAAGTATTAATCATTTATAAATTAGAACATTTGAGTAGTTATTAGATAATAAATAACTCTTTGATTAAAATAGGAAAAAAATTGAAACTAAAGTTACTTTAGCTTTCCATAACAAGTACGATATTTCCATTTTTAGCTATTATAGACGAAAATAGTTTTGTATCAGTTGAGAATTTTGAAAAATATATTTTAATGTATTTAAAAGATTTGGAAAACCGCAGTTAATTTTTCAAGAATGCATTTCATTAAAAAGCTGATTATTTGCAAAAGTGTTAATTTTTTTTTTTAGTATTCTTAATGTTTAGATGGATGTTTTTATAAAACCTTTTGAATGCTGTTTCTAAATCGATTTTTTTGGAAATTTTACTGATATTTATATTTGCATTTTTATAGCTTTTAATGTTATTTTACATCTTTAGAAACTATTTTCTTAAATCTTTATCTTTAGTGGATTACTAAAGCCCCATAAATTAGAAAATAATGCATAGCTTTTGTTCAAATTTGGTGTATTAATTTCTCACTAATCACTGCAGCTCCTGGAATACTATTGTCTCTTTAACCATGAATTCATTACGCAAAACACAATCACAGTTGAACACAAAATGATCATGACTCTTTAGGTTGAGGGTCGGACTTTGTGGAGGGTTTCTTGTGTTGGGTGTCTTTTCTAGCCAATCCATGGTAGGGAGTTTCCTTGTGGAGATGAATTGGTGAAGTAATGATTCAACCCTAGTGATTATGCATCATAGGGAGTTGCTTCTTTTCGCAGCTTTGAACAGCTACAGAAGATTGAAACACAACCATCAGCTTTCATCCTTGTGTGTGGCCATCAAAAATTGAGGCACATCTTTGGTTACTTTTCTCAAACTCCGTAGGTTTTACAATATAAATCGCATATAACGTCATATCTTTAATCATGAATTCATAGTCCAAGACAACATCACATTTGAAAAACACAATGACCATGACTTTTCCGATTGATGAATCAGACTTTAAGGGGGGGGGGGGGTTATGTTTGGTGTCTTTTCTAGCAAATCCATGGTAGTGAGTTTCCTTGTGGAGATGAATTGGTGAAGTAATGATTCAACCCTAGTGATTATGCATCATAGGGAGTTGCTTCTTTTCGCAGCTTTGAACAGCTACAGAAGATTGAAACACAACCATCAGCATTCATCCTTGTGTGTGGCCATCAAAAATTGAGGCACATCTTTGGTTACTTTTCTCAAACTCCGTAGGTTTTACAATATAAATCGCATATAACGTCATATCTTTAATCATGAATTCATAGTCCAAGACAACATCACATTTGAAAAACACAATGACCATGACTTTTCCGATTGATGAATCAGACTTTAAGGGGGGGGGGGGGTCTTATGTTTGGTGTCTTTTCTAGCAAGTCCATGGTAGTGAGTTTCCTTGTGGAGATGAATTGGTGAAGTAATGATTCAACCCTAGTGATTATGCATCATAGGGAGTTGCTTCTTTTCGCAGCTTTGAACAGCTACAGAAGATTGAAACACAACCATCAGCATTCATCCTTGTGTGTGGCCATCAAAAATTGAGGCACATCTTTGGTTACTTTTCTCAAACTCCGTAGTTTTACAATATAAATCGCATATAACGTCATATCTTTAATCATGAATTCATAGTCCAAGACAACATCACATTTGAAAAACACAATGACCATGACTTTTCCGATTGATGAATCAGACTTTAAGGGGGGGGGGAAGGTCTTATGTTTGGTGTCTTTTCTAGCAAATCCATGGTAGTGAGTTTCCTTGTGGAGATGAATTGGTGAAGTAATGATTCAACCCTAGTGATTATGCATCATAGGGAGTTGCTTCTTTTCGCAGCTTTGAACGGCTACAGAAGATTGAAACACAGCCATCAGCATTCATCCTTGTGTGTGGCCATCAAAAATTGAGGCACATCTTTGGTTACTTTTCTCAAACTCCGTAGGTTTTACAATATAAATCGCATATAACGTCATATCTTTAATCATGAATTCATAGTCCAAGACAACATCACATTTGAAAAACACAATGACCATGACTTTTCCGATTGATGAATCAGACTTTAAGGGGGGGGGCTTATGTTTGGTGTCTTTTCTAGCAAATCCATGGTACTGAGTTTCCTTGTGGAGATGATTCGGAGAGACGGCGATTCAACTCTGATGATCATCCATAGTATGGATTTGCTTCCTTTCGCAGGTTTAAACCTCTAAAGAAGCTTGAAACACAAACATTAATGTTGCTCCTTGTGTTTGGCCATACAAGCTGAAACACATCTCTTGCACTTGGCTTTCAATATTGAAGATATTCGTAAATATAGAAATGCATGAAATGGTTAAAATGCTGTATTTCATCAAATAAATTATTTTCTTTATTCAATTCACGAACAGAAAATCTTTTTCATTTGCCATCTTTACTTTTGTAATTCTTGTTTATTTGAAAAATAAATTATTCCTTTTCTACGTACCTTCTCTATTTTTAAAGTTTATAAACTATCTTTTTAAACATCTGATGTATCTGGAAATGTTTTTTTTTCAAAGTTTTTTATTCCTTTTCGCTCACACGAGAAGCTAGAAAATGTTTTGCAAAAAATATCGCATGCACGAGACGGCACATCCCAAATAAAATTAATAATTTAATGGAATATAATTCGAATTCATAACTTTATGTTTTTGTTGCTGATATACTGCCTCCAGACTTCATCTAATCGAAGACAAATATGAAAAGTGTTAAAGCAAGTTTCTTACAAAGTGCATAATTCAATTGTAAACGATATATATTTACTATACTTCATATGCAATTGAAAAAATATCTAAATTTGTTAAAAACTTTTATAAAACACTTTCATTTATGACTATTAACATTAAAATTGACTTTAATAATAAACTCGAAACTTGTTCTTTTTTATATATTCTCAATCAATAAATGTTATTCATAGTAAATCGAATTTTAATAAATTAATCAATTAATTGATAATTAATTTGTAAAAATATCAAAGTAAAAGATTATAATCCAAGTAACAAAGCTTGAAAATCCAGCTCAGTATGTAGTGAATTAATATCAATTAATTATTGTTAAATTCCATTTCTACTGACTTAAAACCTTTTGAATTAAAAAAAGTATCTAAAAAAATTTTGAAATACAGGGTGTTTATAAAGTCCCGGACCCATTTTGATGTTTAATAACTCGTAAAATAATAAAGATATAAACAAACTTATGGCATTTATTGATGGAATAACTCATATATTTTCCTTTTCAGGTTTGAATATTTTTACTTTTGTAAATATCGTCTGCTCGTGTGGTTATTTTCAGATAATTTCATTTTCCAGTCTAAATATCTGTACTTTTCTAAATATTGTCTGCTTATTAATTGCATTTTTCTCTCTTTTGTTTTTGGCAACTATTGCAATGTTATGTTTACTTTTGATGTGTTTGTTCTATGTAGTACTTTTGTATGTGATGTTTTATTCGAGTGGATATTAAGGAGAATGCGTACACCACAAGAGAAAGCACAGATTTTATGGTGGTTCATAGAAATGAAATCTATAGTGCAAGCACAGAGAAATTTCAGAAGAATTTACCAAAAAGATCCTCCATCCAAAAACAGCATCTTGCGGTGGAAAAAGAATTTTCTAGAAATTGGAAGTATCGAAGATAAGAAACGTTCCAGACGTCCTTGCACAAGTGATTTTGATGTTGATCGTGTCAGAGAGACATTTTTACACAATCCTAGAATATCTGTGAGATCAGCGGCAACAGAATTGGATATGCCAATTTCGACGGTGTACAAGGTTATTAAGAAAAAATTAAGACAGCATGCATACAAAGTTCAAATTGTTCCGAAGTTTTGGAACCGAACGATAGGCCTAGGAGGATGGCCTTTGCAACAGATATGCTAAGGAGGACAGAAGATGCTGCTGATTTTCTGAAGGGCATAATGTTCTCCGATGAAGCATCCTTTCATGTTTCTGGCATTGTTAATCGCCATAATGTGGGCAAATGGCTCTGTGGATGCCGACATGCTTGTCGCTACCTGGCGTGAATCTGACTATCGACTTGATATTCTCCGTGCGACGAAGGGGGCACACGTGGAAGTTCATTGACAAGGGTCATGAAACTTTTTGAGTCTATTTAACCATTTATGTTATTAATTTTAATCTATCTTTATTATTTTATGAGTTATTAAACATCAAAATGGGTCCGGGACTTTATAAACACCCTGTATTTACTATTTACTTTACTTCCAAAATCTGTAATCACATAATTAAATACATCATCCTTGTCTAACGCGATAAATTTATAAGAATTGTTTAATGCATTAGGGTGTCCCAAAAGTTTTTTTTTTCTCATCGCGCTACAAATAGTCTTATTTGACTCTGCTTGTGCAAACATGCAGACTTTTCTATTAGCCGTCTGTCATCGGTTTCAGTCGTCCAGAGCTCTTTTACAGTACCTACGTTTCGTTTGTCCCAAAGTCTGTTTTAAGACTTTCATCCACAGTGTCTTGGTGGGTTTGTAAAGGCGTAATTTTCTACGAACTCCTTCAACAATAGGAAATTCTACGAAACAGTGTCATCAACTAGATCAATTGAAAGCTGGCATGGCAAAAAAACGGCCAGAATTAATGAACCGACGTGGCGTTGTTTTTCATCATGACAACGCGAGACATATCGCATTAGTTGTAAGAGAAAAGATCTGAAAGTTTGATTGGGATGTTTTAACGCCTCCGGCATACTCTTCAGATCTCGTTCTATCTGATTATTACTTATTTCTGTCCTTAAAATAATTCTCTTCGCGATAAGCGCTTGAAATCCATCAGTGATTATTTCTTATCCAAAACGTAACAGTTTTGGAAAGAAGGCATAAAGAGGCTTCCTAAGAGATGGAAGAAGGTAATAGAGCAAAAGGGTTCTTATATAAGAAAATAAATAATATCTTAAACAGTAAATATTGTGCATTCATTTCATATTAGAAATAGGAAAGAAACTTATGGGACATCTTACTATATAAGGAAGGGTCGAAGATTTTTCAAAATCAGTCATTGATTTTAAAATGAAACATTCATGTTTCCAAAAGTGAAACTTTAATCCAAGTGTGAAATTTCTACTTATTTTATTTAAAATGTGTTATTTGAATATAGCAGTTGAAGTAATTAAAAGAAATATTCAAGTCCGAAACGATCAAATATTTTATATTTTCTTTAAATCGGGCATTCACCCTCTTTTATACCAGAAAGATATTCTTAATTCTTGAAAATAATTATTTGAAATACCTTAATTTATAAAAATATTCTTTAAAAATTATTCGACGGAGCTAGTCTCCATAGCGACGCTGAGGTTCAAAAATTTCCTTTATGACTTTTCTTGAAGAAGGTAATTTAGAAAAATCTTCTTAAAGTCCCTATAAAAGATACCTTCACTAATATGGGGAGATTTAAAAATAAAATCACATCCCCCTAATTAGAATTTTCGAGACTTCCTGAACAGTTTCTCTCTTTTTAAAGGTACAATGAAAATTAATGAGAAATGAGACAGTTTTATGAAGCGATGAAAATAGGTGTTATTCTCTTTTTCTAATTAACGTGTGGAAAATTAATTCCAAAAATTCTTTGAACATCGCATAGGATCATAAAACTAATACTCAGCACAATTTTAAGTTTAATTTTGAGAGGCAAAGTTTAAGAGGTTATTCTCGTTCTCCTTTGATAAGTTTGAAACGAAAAAATAATTTAAATTTCTGTTATTCTCTACTTATAAAGAAGAATGTGTGTGTGTGTGTGTGTGTGTGTGTGTGTGTGTGTGTGTGTGTGTGTGTGTGTGTGTGTGTGTGTGTGTGTGTGCGTGTGCGTGTGCGTGTGCGTGTGTGTGTGTGTGCGTGTGCGCGCGGTCTTTGACGTTCTGCAATGAAAACTATTCCGAATACGAGCTGCTAAATTTGGTGAAATACAATTTTGGCTATATGCAGTTCTAAGTGATTATATATAAATTTTAATTAGAATGTTGAGTTAGCAAAATTATTTTATATTTTAGAGTAAACTTCTGTAAATTTTATTACACAAAAAAAAAGTTTCTTAGATCATTTTAAAATGCCAAAATTTTCTCTTTAAACGAAATAAACATAAGTGCATTTTTTTTCTTTCTGAAATCTGATAATTTTTGAAAGAATTTTGATGCATAGTTTTGAAAAATACATATCAATGCTATATTATAGTTAAAATAATTTTCACTGTTTCATTAGTTATTCCATCACATGTTTTTCTTTCCTTTTTTAAAAGCTAAGGAAGAAATAATCTGCTTATTATCTGCTCACCTTAGATAAGTAACCAGAAAGTAGAATTACAATTTTAACCAGATTCGAGCTCCCCACGCCTACCATACAAATTGGGATAATTGAATTATTATCTGGGAAAATTTGAAGATCTTGCTGCCACGACATTATTGTCAGGCATAATATAATGCAGCTTATACATCTGCCTCTATGAAGAGTGTACAACCCAATTGCAAGTAGGAAATTCATCCTCATTCTATTTCTGATTCCTCCGAGGGAGCACGATTCTGCTTATTTAAATGGCAACTTTTCACCTTCCTATCTGAGGTGATCTCGTAGAAGGCAATAAAGCAATGATAAAAACATTCAATTTGCATTTCCAAGTTATATTTCTTCATTAATTATGGCTCTAAAGGCACCATGAGATCATAGGACTTATCATTTAAGCAACTCAATAGAACTGGTATGAAATTACTTATATCTCTTTTTTATAACTCTATCAATCCTGAAAGGTCTTAAACGCCCATTCAACCAAATTACTGCTGGCGTACTAATCCTGTTGGCACTACTTATTAATAGCTTTGATACGCCCGGATATTACTGGTGAATTCCCTTCATTTTTTATTAAGTATGATTGATTCAAAACCAGAAGCGAGTACTTTGTTTCTTACAGTCTCTCGTCCAAGTAAGTTTGGGAAACAGAGGGGTCTTCGGAGAATTCTGAAAGGCATCCGAACATGCAGTTGCTTAATAAGCGCGGCTATCTTTTTATATCAACTCCATAGGGACATGGGTTACCATTGCTGCTTTTAAGGGGAATATTGAATTTTTCTTATCAATGAAAGAGATAGTTAGGCATTCCAGATTCTGCGATACCTGAACTCAAATGAGCTTAGGGACAAGAGGGTTAATGTCTCTCAATTTGATACTAAAAAATCTGGTGAGAAAAATAGGAGTTTCAAATAAGGCATAAGAGATTTAATTGAAATTACTTGTTAAATTACTCACTAAAAGCAGAAGAATACGATGAAATAAAGCCAAACTAATTTTACCAAAATAAATTACTTATAAATTAATTAAATATTTTACGTAGGTAAACCTATAGTTTAAAAGTTATAAATATAAGATAATGATTAATGTCATATGCAATTATAAATTTGTCGATATATGTTGCAAGAAAATATCGGAAAGATAATGTAGTTTAAATCGTTACAAAAAAGCTGCTTTTCTTCATCTTGTGCATTCACTTTATCTACATCGAAAGCGATATGACAAAGTAAAGTTGCAGTTAAAATTCTACAGCTTATATAAAAATAAAATAAAATAAACAAACCAAATTAAATGTATTCTAATGTTACAAATAAATATCCTTTCACTTATAACTTTTCTTTTTCTCTAATAAAAAAAATCTGTCAAATTTTCTTTCATTAAGGTATTAAAAATAAATAATAAAATTTTAGTCACATATTAAAGAAAATATTTGCAGTTTAATTAATATTATTTTAATCAATGAAAAGTTCAAATAACCGAAAAATGTAATTAAAATTAATTTCCTTATTAGAAATCATTTTCATTAGAACGAATATTAAAGACAAGATTTCATTAAAGTTAGATTAATTTAGATTCCATTTTCATCAGAAATCAATTACAATTAATAATGATTAAATACATTAAAATTCACAAATACATCACTTTACAGAAGCGATGGCTATCGTATAACAATTTTCCAATGAATGTATTATATTCACAAAAAAATTATAAACCTATTTTTAAGTACGCATTCAAAAAACTAAATTATTTTTAAAACGATTTTATTCTTGTGAAATATAACTCAAATTATTTTTAATTCTAAATCATATATGAAATTGAGATTGAAGTGATTAAATTTTATTCAAGAAATATAATTAAAACTAAACTATATTCAGTTATGGAAATTCCTCGAAATATCTATTCGATTTCGGTCGATTTATTTAATAAATAATGAATTTATTTTAAGACATTCATTATAGCAATGTTTTATGTTTGATGGAAAATAGTTCAGAAAAGGAAAAAAAATATTCTCGAAATATCTCTCGAATCTGGAAATGATGGATTAACTTCAGACGATTTTTTTATTTTATTTTTTATTTCCCTCCATATATAAGAAAAATAAAACGATATGGAATAATAATTAGAATGATACAAGGATTTAAATGGGATATTACTTTTTCTAGAAATAGAAATGGAACCAATAATCATTCTTGCTAAATGGATCAAGATATTTTAAGGCAGTAAACTACGTTAAAAAGTCGATTTTTTGAGAAATGATGATTTTTTTTATTTAATATTCTTATTGTGGGAACGGGCTTCTTTATAAAATCTTTAGAATTTTGTTTCTAAGTTTATTTTTTGAGAAGTTACACTGATTTATATATTTTCCTTTAATGCTATTTTGCATCATTAGATGTCATTTCCTCAAATTCTAATCTTTGATAAAAAAAAAATTTCCGTAAAAACCTCATAAATTAAAATCTAATGCATATTTTTTATTCAAATTTGGTGTAATGATTCTTGAATATGTTCTGTACTTCACAAATCTAACATAAATCCAAAGACCTTTTTATTTGGATTTGCGGTTTTCTTTTATTAAGTGTACTTAATTTTTCAATCATTCTGTCTTTTCCATCATTAACAAATGAATAGAATTCGATACGTCAAATAATTCTTCTTTATGAACAAACTTTTAACACTTTCTCGCGCATCTAACAATGGTTCAATCAATTTCTCACAGCCCTGTGCAGTCAAAAAATCATATCTTTGAATTATTCGATGATCTCGAGATGATTAATTTTTCCTGGCAACTTATATTTGCTTTTCATCTTTAATTATAGAATCATACTTTCGTTTTGTCACTAAAGCACTGTTATAACTTTCATCGTCACTAAAGAGATTTACAAAGAATCATTTCTACATTTTACTCACCAATTAGGGGCTTACGTGCATTCTTAGAGCTAAATTTTCTGCTTTAAAAAATCATGACGCAAATGTACGCGCTAACAGTCAGAAACGAATTTCAAAACTCAATTAGCTATGTTGCACATTGACATGAATTGAATTTATGAGAAATAAAAACAACCGGCGACAACAAGATGCTGGCGAAACCAAACTGAATGTGAGGGAGAGTAGACGAAAGAGGTAGGGAAAATAAATGTGATAAACAATCTTTTGAATCTTAACGATAGAAAAGCCGTAAATCTCCAAGCTCTCCGCATTATCTAAGTAAAATGTGAAGAGCTCTTGATTCTGTATTTCAAAAGATTACGCCAATTTATCTGCAAATTAATTATGTGCACATTAACGGTTTTCGATCTTTAGCTGTGGCATGTTTTAATATGAATAATTATTATTTTATCGTTTCACTATCATCTTATAGATGCAGAAATGGAAGTTTTATATTCCACATTTAATATCACTCTAGATCTTCAGTTTTAATGCAATTCCGTTCACTCTAGAACTTTAGTTTTCATTTTTATCTCGAGATAACTTCTAGTAGTAATGTTGAAAGAAAACTGCTGAGAAAATTAGATAATAATTAGCAAAAAATTATGAAAT
This sequence comes from Argiope bruennichi, assembly GCF_947563725.1. Classification (NCBI taxonomy): domain Eukaryota; kingdom Metazoa; phylum Arthropoda; class Arachnida; order Araneae; family Araneidae; genus Argiope; species Argiope bruennichi. The sequence continues at coordinate 48,453,488 of NC_079161.1, read as the reverse complement.
ATTTCAAAAACAAAGAAATAAGATACTAAAATTCAGCAAAGTTTTTTTAAAAAATGTTGTGCTACGTAGAAAATAAATTTTAATCAAAATATGAATGATATCGCTAGTATTTGAAACGCAGAAAATAGTTCGTTTCAGAAATTCAATCCAGCCGAAAAAATTCCTAAAATATTCCTAATATTTATTTAATATTATATAAAATATTACTAAATATTTAATATTTATAAAAAGTTATAAGGAATCAAAAAAATTAATAAGAATAAAATACGTTTAATCATATTTCTAATATTTTTTTCTTTTATTTTTAATAGATTATTAAATTTTTTTTCTTTCTGAATTCCTTAAGGCTCAATTCCGTCATCTTATCGTTTACATGATTTAAAGGTTTTACAATTCATTAAAAGAAAGATTGTTTCTTACTTGTGTTTCATCAATAAAATATTTTTTAAGAATTTTTATTTCATTTTTATTATTTTTTACTTTTTAATCTTTAATTTATTTCATTATAAACGCTGTTATTGAATATTGATTTGTTTTCAAATTTGATTTTAGATAATGTCATTTTTCTTGAATCCAAACATGTCAAAGTATAACAAATTAAAAATAAGTTCTAAAAAATATTAGATTTTTTTACTTTCTCTTATGTGTAGTATAGAGAAAGTATGGTAATCGTCAAAACCTTTAAACTAGTGACTTTTATGAATCTCCACGCTTTAGATATCCCGGAGTTCGAAAAACGTATTTTTGGAAAATGTCTGTCTGTTTGTCTGTCTGCTGCGAAGATACCTCAAACTACTTTGATCTAGGGTTGAAATGTGGTATATGGTCTTCACATAAAATTTGAAGATTTAAATCATATTTTGAATAAAATCTGTTCAGAGGAAATTTGTCTGTTCAGCTGTTTGAATATAAGTTAACACGATAATTAAAAAAAACAGCTGTTTGAATATAAGTTAACACGATAATTTAAAAAAAACTGTTTGAATATAAGTTAACACGATAATTAAAAAATAACAGCTGTTTGAATATAAGTTAACACGATAATTAAAAAAAACTGTTTGAATATAAGTTAACACGATAATTAAAAAATAACAGCTGTTTGAATATAAGTTAACACGGTAATTAAAAAAAAACGAAGAGAGATATATAGATAAGATTCCGTACATTGATTTAACATCTATTATACGGCATTTTCCAAATTTTGAGTCATCTCCAATAAGGGATATACCGTCTGCCGGTCTGCGCTTTCAGAAAATGCAAACTTGATAACTCGATCATTTAAAAACGCGATGACTTAAAGTATTCACATTTGATATTGAATTTTACTACTACAAATGTAGTTTTGTGGCAAATTTTTGTTTCTGTTCAGAAAAACTTGTCTCAAACGTAACTTCGATTTTTGGATATTATTAACGCGAGTTCGCAAATTGTACAGACTAACTCTATGGCAAAGGATGCCGACGTGCTCTGATTGGTTTAAGCCTTGGCATCTTTTTGGCACTGTTTTGCACCCATAATAATGTAGTTATCGCTTATTTGGCTTGCACCTTGCAAAACTGTGCCAAACTGTTTCCGATCTTTGTTGATATTCTTGAATCCATTCGTAAAATATGTGTTACAGAAATGCAAGAAATAAGTATTCAAAAGAAATGCATAAACTATTTATATATTTATAAATCTTACTATTAAGTTAATAACAAATATCAAGATTAATAATTAGATTGTTAATAACTATATGAATCTAAATATCTTAAAAAATATAGCACATTTCCAGATAGACATCTTATGGTAATAATTTGAATAAGAATTAATAAATAAATATCTCCTTGTGTTATTTTATTTTGCATGAATATTCAATAAATTACAATGATTTCTATTCCGTTTAATGTCATCTAAATATCTTAATAAATATAGTATATTTGCATATAAATATTTTATGGTAATGATTTTAACGTGAAAATTTAATAAAAAAATTGGCCGATCTTTCCCCGTAAAATAAAAGCTTAATTTTGAAGTCTTATTTTAATAATACTTCACAGAAAAATTGCTACCTTAGCGAATTCTTTATTTACAAGATCTGAAATACGAAAAATAGCTCTATTCTCATCAATCTCAATTATTTTATAATTGTATTTCTTTGGAAGATTTAATTTCTCCATTTTGAAAAATGGCAGGCAAAAAAGTACGTAGGAACTAAATAATGCAACAGAGTTGCAGCAGCTACAGCATTGAAAGTCTGTGCGAAAGAAATTGACCAATCAGAGCAAGTCGGTATCCTTTGCCATAGAGTTAGTCTGTACAATTTGCGAACTCGCATTATTAACACATGCCAGGGATTAATCGCCAAATTATTCGCCAAGGATGCCAAGATAGATTCAGTAGAAGTGTTAAATTCAAGCCAAACGTTAATTCTTCGTAACTATTGTACGCCAATGCCATGTAAGTTGTTCCATAGCATGGCAAGTTTATTAGAAAGTTTCTGGGAGACCGTTCCCGCCAATTATTCTACTGCAATTCACAACAGTAAATAGTATGAAAATTTAATTCCTGATGGTAAATGGGAAATTGTCGATTACTTTACTTAGCTTTTAAAACTTGAAAGAAATGGTGAGAAATACAAGAAGGGAATAAAAATATATTAAAAAACAGAAATTAATGAATATGGTCGATTTATATTTTTCGTGAATTTGAAGAGTAAATTACTGCAAAATTAATTTTAGTGCATTATTATTATTAAGGAAAGTTCTTTGAAAATTTTCATATAACCTACTATATGAGATTTGAAAAGTGTTCTAATTTTTAAATTATCTTCTTCCTTTACCAAAAAAAAAATTAACCGAATTTTCTATTAAAAATTTCAATTTTATTCAAAAATCTAGTAAATAAGTCAACAATCAATCGAAAATTCTTCCCAAAAACCCTCCTTGCTAATAATCATCAGTTATTATTCTAATTCTAGTTAGACTACTGCAAAAATAGTAATTTTAAATGTTGAAAAGTTCTTTGATAGACAAATTTACTTTTATCGAAAATTTAAAGGGTTGAGTTTATTTTGAGTGATACCTAATTGATAAGAATTTCAATTTAAACTACCTTAATAGAAACTAGTTTAAAAATAAAAATTCTTGAAGAAGAGTTTGCCAAAATTAGAAGAAAATGATTTAATATATTTAAATAAATAATATTTAGCAGATGCTTGACTGAGTAGTAGAAGAGACTTTTGATATATTAGATGTCTCAATCTACATCACAACACAAGAGCAAGATAAAGGCAGAAATATTTCCTTTCAGTGATTTTACTATGAAAATATGATAGTGATTTCTTTTCCCTGTATCAAATTAGGGAAGGGAATCTTATGTAACTTTAAAAGAATGTCGTAAGCGTCAGTGAACTGTTATTTATCCCTTCTCTTTGAGTGTAAAAAAAATGCTGAAGGGAGTAACTTTATAGAGTGCGTGTATAATTAATTAAATAAATAAACTAAAATTGGATCAGGAAATATAAGAACATTTTAAGATGAAGTTATAGACTAAATTAAGAAAAAAAAATTGGAGATTAACTATGATTTCAATTAGGATTTAAAATATCATTATATATATATATAATATATATACTCACACACACTAGAAACTCTTTGAAAAATTTTATATGATGTTTTTATCACTTACGTGAATATATTGCAACATTTTCTATTTTATTTTGTATAACTGTCTGTAAATTTTTTTTCTTCCTTCACGTAAAGAAATTTCTTTTGTATAATAAAATAATTGGTATAGTAAGTATAGTACAAAATAATTTATACTATGTATTATGAAATTTCCTAATGTTTTTATGGGTTTTTTTTCTTTCATAGAGTCCCTATATTTCGCACAAAATTATTTTTGAAAATATATACAAAAAAGTTATTAATATTCATTTTTTTTCACAGAATACAGTAATACATTTCGATATATGACCTGTAGCTTTCTTTTGAAAAAGTTTCATCTTTTGAAACCCATTGGGATAAAAAAAAAAAAAAAAAAAAAAAAAAAAAAAAACAGAATTTCGACTGTAAATATCAGACTTTGAACTTTCTCTTCATGAAACCTTGAACTTGTTTTGGAATTTTCCCCATTCATTTCCTTTTTAATTTTCTATTATAAGAGAGTCCAGGGACAATTATAAACCAATTGCAGAAAAATTTTTTTGTACTGACAGAACCAGGCTTGCAACTTTTTTTTTTCGTTTTAGTCATTTAAATAAATCCATACTTCACTTGTGTATTTCTATTTATTCCTTGTTTAATTACTTCCATACAGTGTTCTATAAACTTTTCTGCCTTGAGCCATGTGCTTTATGCTTCGAAAAAAAAACCCAGGTGAACATTATAATTCAGAGCTTTTACAAATTGTGAATCTTGGATTATTATTTTATTTCATTTTTCTACAGACGTATTTTATACTTTATAATTGATTTCTCCTTCGATGAATTTTTTTCTTGTTGCCATTGATATTAATTAAAAAATATTTTAAACAGTATTTACTCTGCATCCGTTTGGAATCTTGTTTCAACATGCCATTGTGCAAGTAATGATGGACATTTTTTTCTCTTCCTTTTCACATAGAAAAATATTAATACCATGCATTTCTCAATGCTTTTCAATTATATAATATGTGTATTTATTTTCGAATTGTGCAAAATCATATCTTTCATTCCACAGCTTATATGCCACATTTTGATAGAAGAATAAATTTAAAAGTAGCAAACGATTTTTCTTTTCTTTTTATTTCAAATAATAAACAGTTATCAAAAACATTTAACCTAATGCATTTGCTTTTTTCTTTATCAAACTCCTTCCGAAATTGGGAAAGTAACCTGAGTAATTTTGTAAAAATAATGTTACCATAATATGTAAATATTTTAGGGAAATAAGAGCTTGTAAGAATTTTAATGAAAATGTAATGAAATATGAATCATATTAACTCCTTTAGATTAATTGAAAACGAAAAATAGAGATATAATTTTTTAAGTAAACTGTTCAAAATATATAAATAAAGACGGAAAATTATTAAAATTTGCATACCTTTTAATCGAATATTTTTGAATATCATATATAAAAGAAATCTACACTCAAATATTGAAGCTAATTTTGACTTCAGATATTCAAAAAACAGTCGCCTACACTAAAAAAAGACATCATAGCCATACCTTTATCATGAATCTTGAATTATGAATTAGTCAAGTGCATATTTGTATCTAGCAGGAAAGACCTTTGGAATCTAAAATATTTGGCACAAATATACTTTAAATGACAGGAATATGATATTTATTATTTGAATTAGAATTTTAGTTCAGAAAAATTTTAAGAATTTTAATAGTTTTTGGCAACAATACCAGAAATTTATTTAACACAAAAATAATTCTGACATTAAATCAGTATTGAAAAAGGTAGCTATATAAAGGTATCAAGTAAGTTTCGTTTAATTTTCTTCCTTTATTTCCATGATTCATTGAATATATTTTAAAATTTAAGTTAGAATAATTCTATCAAATGCCTTAATGAGTTTCGTCTGAATTTAAACATAACTACAACAAATATTTTAACCTGGATTTTTCTTCTTTTGCTAATAACTAATATATAGATTACTATTATTTTGCATTCTAACTATGTTTCTTTTAATTCGTGACGTAATTAAGTAATGACGAAAAAGTGTAATTATTCACTTATGAATGCTGCAATTGCATCATGTCATTAATTGTAGAAACAGCAGGAGAAGTCTCCCCAAAGCAGCAATAGCTACGAAATCTTAACTTTTGGCGTGAATTTAGCAAATCCTTGGCGAAAGTTTTTGGCGATTAATCCATCCGATTAATCCGATTTTGGCGATTAATATCCAAAAATTGAATTTGTACTTTAAACACATTTTCACGACACTAGACGACTTTAAACACATCACACGGTTGAAACAAAAATAAGGCAGAAATTGCATTTTTTGTCACAAAATTCCATATCCAATTTGATGTATTTAAGTCACTGAGTTTTTTTATTTATGACGTTTACATGTTTCTAAAACCGACCGACAGCTAATCAACCTGCTGTTGGAATTTGCTCAAATTTGACAGGTTCCTACACTACAGATATTAAATATGTTTCCTGAAACATATCTATCTAGCTCTCTTCGCTTTGTAATTATCGTGTTAAATTATAGTCGAACAGTCGGATTTTCTCTGAATATATTTTATTCAAAACTTGATAGAAGTCGGCAAATTTGGCGGAAAGTCCGTATATCAAATTTCAACCTTCAGAGCATTTTTGAGTTATCTTTGTTACAGACAGAAAGACAGACATTTTCAAAAAAATGAGTTTTTCGAACTTAAGAATGTATAAGATGCGGACATTTGTCGAGATTTCGAGTTTGATTTTTTTTTTTTTTTTGACGATTACCATACTTTTTCTATATTACGTATATGAGGAAGTAATTTTTTTATTATTATTAATAAATAAGAATAATTTTTGGTATATATTTAATAATAATGTATATGTAAGATATAGTAGAAAAATATTTCTAATACATCATGAAAGAATCAGTTTTTCACTGATTACAAAATATTTTGTGATATCTGATGATGCCACTTCTGATTATTTCATCCAAAAATAATTCATTTTTAACTAATATGTTTTAAACATGAAAAAAAAGAACCAAATCACCAAATGAGCTGAGGCCAAAATAATAAAAAAAAAAAAGAAGAAAACCTTATGAATTTTAAATTAAATTCTCACCAAGATTAGAAAAAAAAAAAGAAAAAAACATTAAAAGTTAAATCTGAAAAACTTCCGACTCCGAGAATTCCGAAATGAAGCAACTTTCAAAATTAATAAAAAAAAAATGAAAAAGAATAAAATAAAAGTGACTTTTCTTAGCAGAAAGATTTATTTCCTTCTTCATCAAAACGGGGAAAAGGCCGAGTAGGGTTGTGCGGGAAGTGTTCGTTTCTTCTATTCCAAGAACTTGCCGCCCAATTTCATTTTCAGTGAATACACCCTTATTCCTGTTTTTAATCTTTCCGTCATTTATAAATTGATACTTCTCATCCCCATCAAACTCGAGTAGAAAACAGGAGTACCGACTTGGCATCGTATCAAAGAAATTGGCTTTTCCAAAAGATTTTTTTTTTTCAATCTTCCTTAGTATCATGTAACTCCGTTTCCAATTTCTAAAATTGCCCTTTCTATATGAAAATCGTTTTTTTTTTTTAACTTTTGTTTCTTTGCTCGTTTTAGGTTTCATGTTTCTGTACCATTTGATTCTTCGGTTAGTTGCTCTATTTCTACAAGTTTTTGCTGTGGGTAAGTTGGGATGGGTTCGTGTTTAGATAAACACAAGATGTTTGAGAATGTATTGATTTTGGATTGAAAGAGACTAAGAAATAGAGAAAAAGGATATTGAGTATCACGTGATTTTAGTCTTATTTATTGACAAAATTTATTAATACTTACTTTTTGAATTTAATTAATATATCGATTGGTAGAAAATGATTTAGAAATTGAAAAGCAATTTTTGATCCTTTTTATGTAACTTTTTAACTATTTTCATAATTTCTGGAATTTCAAATCGCACTATAGACAGACAGTACACCAATTTATTTAAAGATCTGATTAAATTCAAGCTAAAAAATCTAGATGAACAATTAAACTATCTGTGTTTGTACACAATGATCTCAGTTCTTTTTTTTCTTTCGTAATTATATTTATTTTTAGAGATTGAAATAATTATATATATATATATATATATACAAAAGTATTAGAATCAAGTTAATAGGAAAAACAAAAAATCAAATAAAAATTAAACCAAAAAAATTATAAAAAATATATAAAAAAAGAATCTGGCCTGCAGACTTTTTCAAGGGTCACCCTCAGGCAGGGATTCAAAGAAAGGGATTTTTTCTGTGAAGGAAATCCAGACAAAGGTCTAATAATGATTCCTCGTGACCCGAAAATCCCCTGAAATTATGCTCAAGAGATATACCATTTGAACAGAAAGGAAATACAAAACAACAAATTAGAAGAAAATAACCACAATAAAGTAAAAATACAATAACAAAAATAACAATAAAAACAAAAAATAGCACTAAAATTAACACTTTACCGACCGGCCGTCGATTAATCGACGTTTTGTTCTCAGCGCTTACCAACCGGCCGTCGATTAATCGACGTTTTGTTCTCAGCGCTTACCAACCGGCCGTCGATTAATCGACGTTTTGTTCTCAGCGCTTACCAACCGGCCGTCGATTAATCGACGTTTTGTTCTCAGCGCTTACCAACCGGTCGTCGATTATTCGACGTTTGCTCCCCAGCGCTTACCGACCGGTCGTCGATTAATCGACTTTTGACCGATCTGTGGTGACTACGTTTTCCACCAATTCAGCATGCCCTGAAAAAAATTCAGCTGTCGTTTTCTCGAGTGCAGCTGGGTGCGACCAGATTTTCCTGCGAAAAGAGTCGGGATTTTTCATCGTGCAGCTGGGTGCGACTAGATTTTCCTGCGAGGAAAGTCGGGATTTTTTCATCGATATGAAGGTTGTATTATGCAAATTCCCAGCCTTGGACGGGGATAAAAGCCCACCAGCAGTTCTCCAAGCAGCGCAGTCAGCCAGCGGTTCTCAACCAGTCAAGTAGGCAGTTCCGGTTCTGTTCTCATAGAGTATTGGCTCGCTTCTTCCCTTTGAGTTCTCCAAAATAACAATGTTTTGTTGCGGTTGCAGATGGCGCTGATTCCATCATCCAATGAAAAGCATTATATGCTGATCCATTGGGACATACTGTCCAGTGAGTCTTTCGACCGGTCTACAGACCAAAGTTCACAGTGACGTTATTGCCCCGAAGTGACCGCTCCATTTGAGGCGACGAATGAACACGGCCTTACATTGACAAGTATCAAGCAGCAAGCATTCTTTATTCAGATAATCGGTGCTTTTTTCTAAGCTTTAGCCCTTAGAAATGAATGGAAAAGATAGTCTCGGCGAGTGTTATCTCGACGACCTGTCAGATTGTCTTGACTGCCGTTCAGCAAGTAGTTCTGATGACGAAAGTGATAGCAGTAGTATAGTCATTCGAAAGCGACGTCCTGTACCGCTGATATACAGTGATTCAGAAGACGAGGACATGAATAATAATGTTGAAGACAACAATGATACATGGTCAACGAACGACAAGAGTATAATTTTGGAACCTTTCGAAGGCAGCTCTGGCGTAAAAATTATGCCAAGTTCCTCTGAAAGCGTAATGGATATTGTGAATTTATTCATTGGAAGTGACCTGATTGAGCACTTCGTGAGGGAGTCTAATAGATATCATTATCAAATTGTGGAAAAATATAGAATTACATCAAAAACGAAAAAATGGAAAGACGTCACGGTGACTGAAATGAAGAAATTTTTGGGCCTGATCATTCTCATGGGACAAGTAAAGAAGGACATTCTCTACGATTATTGGTCTACAGACCCATCTATAGAAACGCCGTTCTTCTCGAAGGTTATGAGCAGGAACAGATTTTTACAAATAATGCAAAGCTGGCATTTTTATAATAATAACGATATTTCTCCTAATTCGCATAGGCTTGTGAAGGTCCAGCCTGCCATTGATTATTTCAAGGAAAAATTTAACAACGTATATAAACCAGATCAACAATTGTCTCTAGATGAATGCGTAATTCCGTGGAGAGGTAGACTGTCAATCAAAACATATAATCCGGCAAAAATTACAAAATATGGAATACTGGTTAGAGTGCTGTCTGAAGCTCGTACAGGATACGTATCCAACTTTTGTGTGTATGCCGCTGATGGAAAAAAATTAGAAGAGACAGTATTATCGGTCATTGGACCGTATAAGAACATGTGGCATCATATATATCAAGATAATTATTACAATAGTGTCAACATAGCTAAAAAATTTTTAAAAGATAAATTGCGATTGTGCGGGACGATTCGAAAGAACAGAGGTCTTCCTCAAATACTTCAAACGGTCAAGCTTTCAAGAGGCCAACATCAATTTCTTAGAAATGGCAATATTTTATTACAAGTATGGAATAATGGCAAAAGAAATGTAAACATGATGTCGACAATACATTCTGCACAAATGGTGGAATCTAGAAACAGAAGCAGGACATCACATTGCCCCATACAGAAGCCTATTTCAATAATAGATTATAATAAATATATGAAGGGCGTAGATCGCGCAGATCAATATCTGTCCTATTACTCCATTTTTAGGAAAACAAAAAAATGGACGAAACGTGTCGTAATGTTCTTCATCAATTGTGCACTTTTTAACTCCTTTAAAGTATATACAACTCTGAACGGACAGAAGATTACATATAAAAATTTTCTGCACAAAGCGGCACTTTCATTGATAGAAGACTGCGAAACTGAAGAACAAGGTAAGGATCTACCTAATTCCGAACCCACAAGAACCACATCCCGATTTGATCATCCCGGAAGACTCGCAAATTTCGGGAAGCATAAACTAGTAAATATAGTGACCAGCGGTCAATGTAAAAAACCCCTACGACAATGCAGAGTTTGTGCAAGTAAAAAAAAACTAAGCAGAACAGGTTTCGCTTGTAAATACTGCAACGTCCCACTACACAAAGGTGACTGTTTCGAGCGCTATCATAGTTTAAAAAAATATTAAACAACTTCTTTTTTCGACAAATATTGTTATATGGATTATGGCATATTTTATGTAAATAATAAACTGAAAACGATTGTAATAGATAAAATAAATATTGTTTAACACTAATATGATTAAAGTAAAAGATTTTATTAAATTTCGTTACCCTACAATAACACGAAGCGTACAATTTTACCAGAGTTTAAGAAATGCACATATATTCCCGCGCGTCAGTCTAGGCCGAAACCGAGCCGGTGTCTCGGACGATCTGCAGCTGAGCGGGCGGTGAAATGGCATAGTATGTTCGAACCGCTACCGGTCGGTAAAGTGTTAAAATTAAAAACGAAAAGGCCAGAACATACCGTCAACAGTCAAGGAAACTTTAAACTAACGATTGTGATTCCCTGTTTTTAAAAAAACTAATGGTAAATTATGTAAACAGATGTAGGCTCCCAGCGCCATCTATTGAGTGATCCAATATGCAAGGAAAGTTCTATTTTTATTTAAGCCAAAGGATTAATCGTTTTCATTTTTTATTTTAATTTTAGTGCTATTTTTTGTTTTTATTGTTATTTTTGTTATTGTATTTTTACTTTGTTGTGGTTATTTTCTTCTAATTTGTTGTTTTGTATTTCCTTTCTGTTCAAATGGTATATCTCTTGAGCATAATTTCAGGGGATTTTCGGGTCACGAGGAATCATTATTAGACCTTTGTCTGGATTTCCTTCACAGAAAAAATCCCTTTCTTTGAATCCCTGCCTGAGGGTGACCCTTGAAAAAGTCTGCAGGCCAGATTCTTTTTTTATATATTTTTTATAATTTTTTTGGTTTAATTTTTATTTGATTTTTTGTTTTTCCTATTAACTTGATTCTAATACTTTTGTATCAATTCATCTGTGTTTTAGAAGTAGCTGCAATTGCGCTCTCTAAATACTATGAAGTTCTTTTTTGGTTTTAGTTTAAATAGGTTATAAATTTTAGTTGCGATTTCGAAACTGTTTTGTTTCGTTTTCAAACTTTTTCTTACTTTAGATTGGTTACTATATATATATATATATATATATATATATACTAAAAGCATTTCTAATCTAATTGATTATAAAAATGAACATTTTTTGGCCTATCTGTTTTAAAATAAGCAAATTTACGTAGAAGATGGAAGATATATTGATTTGCATTTAAAGAGACTAAGAAATAAAACAAAATGATGTTCAATATCAAATTGATATTTTTCTTATTTATATAGAAGGTTTATTAATACTTACTTTTTTAATTCAATTAAATCTATCACTTGGTAAAAATGAATTTAAAAATTGAAAAGCAACTTTTAATATTTTTAATGCAACTTATTCTTTTTTTTTTTTCATTTCATTTTTTTTTTTCAATTTCAACTCCCACTATTGACAGAGAGTACACCAATTTAATCAAAGATCGTGCTTAAATTCAAACTAAAGTTCAATTACAGTTGATCTTTTACATGGGAGTTATAAAAATAAATGCGTTAGTTTTATGAAATTTTCTATTCAATTTCATCAAATAATATGTTTATTTTAAAATGAAATATAATTTGTTTATGATCTATTAGTACAATACATATCCCACCATCAGCTATCTTATTTTATATGTATATTCAATGAAGTGAAAATATAATTTTTCATTTTTTGATTTATTAAATGAAATAAAATCTATTTATTGAATTTCAGTACTCATATTAAAACTTATATTCCTATCATAATATCAAATTGGCGGTTTTATCCTATTTAAAAAGAATTAAAGTAATTTTCAGCATTAATTAGTAAAAAATTGTGTTGGACAAGCTATAAAATCGCCTTAATGCTTTATAAGTTTCATTGCAGTTTTAAAGCAGGAAGAATTTGCTGGTAACTTTCGAGATTCTTCTGTCATTTCGAATTTAATGAAGGTGTCTTTAATACACACTTTAAAAGTATTTCCTAAATTACACCCCTATTAAAAAGGCAAAATACTTAATGAAATTGCTTTGCTACTTAAAGTTATTAAGGAGACGTGCTAAATGCACCTCTTTTTAAATAATTTTTCCAAATCAAACTTCATTTAAACCTTCCTTAAAAATATTTTTTTTCTTGCATATAAAGGAAGCTTTTATTTTAAGAATCTTTTACTTAAAAAAAAATGTCTGATATTTGTAAGGTATTCAGGAAAATATTATTCTGAATAATATAAGCTTTTCATAGTATTTTCTAAATTTTAAGTACAATAAATAGAAATTTCATTACTTAATATTAAGTTTTGAATTTTCAGATTGATAAATATTAAAAGGATATAGCTATGTAATTTTAAATCAGTAAAAATGGTTTATAAATATTTTCGTAAAAAGTTTCACATATTAATAAATCCTTATTTATTAATGCATCACACGCATACTATCTGAAATTCCATAATTTTAAATATTGCCTCTGTACGTAATAAAAAGACTTATTAGCCGTATATAGATTAAATTAATTAAATTCAGTTTCTTTATATAAAAGAAATTTTTTACTGAATTTCTAAAAAAATATATTTTTTTTTTTTACTTTAAAACTAATGAATTTTGAGTTAAAGAACAAAAGATAAGAAATTATTAAATAAAAATTTCTCTTTTCTCATTATTAAAGTGCACTGTCAAATACTGTTTTATTAAACATTATTTGCTCATTAAAACTCATTGCTTATTAAACACGTATGCTCATATTTATATAATTTCTTCGAAGAAAATATTTGTTAATGTTCCCTTTATATGTATTTAATATAATGAATCTTGATAAATCTTGATAGATATCTTGATATTCAATTTATTTCAATTCTACATCAGAAACAGCTTTTTTCTTAGGAGAATTTTTTTATAGTATATAAATTTTTAAAACAAATAAAAATAAAACATGTTTTGTTTTTTAATCATAAAAGTGAGTAATCTCATTATAATTAAATATAGATTGAAGAAATGAAAGTAAAGCTTAGAATTATCATAGTTAATTATCCAATTATTTAATATAATATCAATTATCAAAATAAGCACATATGTTTTGCAACATTTTGCAAAATTTATGGCGCTTTTAAAAATTGTTCATAAGTGTTAATAGCATTATAAAAAACGCATAAACAAGTGATGAGTTTACTTAAATTTATTTCTGTTTTAAATTACTGTTTTCTTTTAACTATTTATAGATTTTCTTTTGCATTTTAAAGTAAAAGAAATATTTCTTCCATTATATGACTCTTTTCCTTTTTCTCCATAATCGGTTACCTCTGCTGTTTTCCATTATTTCATTCATACATTCGTTTCTAATGCTAGAACTACACACCGGATTTCATCGAATGTAGCCACACACTTTTCCGAGTTATATTCTTCAAATCGCAATAACAGGCAGACAGACACATAAACATTACTTTTCCACGATTTCGTTTTGATTTGAAATAGGAAATTCTTCGGATTCTTTAAAAGGAATCTCTTATGATAAAATTGCGTGCCAAAATTTCTCCATCTGTCTCATTGAAATGCTAAATTACAGTGTTCAATTAAAAACGGATGGACAGAGAAAGACGAATTTCCTTAGGATTTATTTCTGAGAAATTTTTTAACTTTAGAAAAACTTAAATTTTTAAAATAATATGTCAAATTACATTTGTCTTGCTCTTATTTTAAATAACTTATACTCAAAGACACTTAAAACGCAAAGAATAATCAAAGCATTGAGGTAATTTTTTTTTTTAAGTTGTAAACAATACTTTGGCCTAAAAAGGTAAATGAAACAAATTCATCAATCTTTGTATTAAAATAATGTGTCGCAAGAGTCAGTTCAAAGTGAATCATTTTACTTTCTAATAATACGAAATTTGTTCTATATTTTTTTAAATGTATATTTTTGTATGATTTATATTTGATAAACTTGTTTTTTATTGGATTTCCAAAGAAAAAAGTTGAAATTATAAGAAAACGCAAAATATGAATAAATATTTTGACATTAAAATATATTACATATAAACTGCTTTACAATCTGGTAAGACATACAATTAATGTAATGCAATCTTAATTCCAATATATTTAATATTCTGAACAAACAAAAATTCTTATGTTTCTTTCCTATAATTTCTTATAAGCAATCAATAATATCTGATAATATCCATTTAGTCCGTTTTTTTTTTCTATTTTATAAGTCATTGAGCTTTTAATTTCTCACTATAAAAAATACTCTGGTTTTACTCACAATTTTAGAATTAACAAATAAATTCAAATAAAGTCTTGATGTTAACGTTTTCAAGCATTATCAGACAATGACTGATTCTGAAAAAGTTGAATTCGTTGCATTTTTATTTTCATTACAGTATTTTTTCAAACAAATAGAAAATTTAAACAATTAAAATAAAAGCTTTCATATGGTACAGTAAAAGTTTTGCACCAATAAACCACAAAACAATGTAAAGAATAGTTATTTTACAATAAAAAAATAAAATATTTTCTGAAACTATAATCATCAAATGGATGGGATCGATAGAGAAATATTTAATGGAAGATAAAATTGTGATTACCTTTTGAGCGAAAACCTAATTCTAAATCGACATTTACTATTCTTGTCTTCGAAAGAGATGCAAATACTATATGAAAATGCAACATGAAACATCGAAAATTGAAATTCAATTTCTTTCATAAATTATACCAGACGATGGATTTTAGGTAATGAGTTTTGCAAACAATACTGAATAAGTAAAAACCAAACGATATTGATATTAAATATTCCATTTTATACAATATCCTACTCTCAAGCCAGTGTAAATATAAAATCTATTTATTCCCTCTTACCTACTATTTATTTAAACAAGAACCAATTCCAGCTTAAACGGAGCAAAAAATTGAAGTATTAGAATAACTAAACGGCGAAACAAAAAAGGGGAAAACAGAAAACCTAAAACTGACAAAACAAACCATGCCAAACGATTTTCAAATAGAAAGAGCAATTTTGGAAATTGGAAGTGGAGTTACATGATAGCATGGAGGATTGAAAAAAAAATCGCCAAGGAAAACGAATTTCTCTGTTCTTACGCCAAATCTCTTTTACTATTTTGTACTCGAACTCGATGGGACAGAAACAGAAATGCCTTTTTATAAAGAACGGAGGGATTAAAAATAAGAATAAAGATGCATTCCTGGAAATAAAATTGAGTAGTTAGATATTATGTGAGGGGGAGGGGGGCGAAAATAACAGTTTCAGTCCCATTCTCGGCTCTTTTCCATTTTGGTGTGGAACATAATAAATCATTCCGTTGACAAATCATTCTAGTTTCTGCTGTTGTGGTTTTTTTCCCCGCTTTTTCTCCGTCTTCTTCGTTTTCTTTTATTAATCTCTAAAGTTGTTTCATTTAAATTTCCAAGAATTGGAAAAGAAGTTTCTGAATTCTTTTTCTACATAATCGAGGTAAGCGCTCAATTTAAAACGCATTTGTTTCTCATGCTTTAGAGTCTCGTTTTGCGATAAAGCGTTTTTAGTTTATAGTTTGAGTGTTTGTGTGAGTAGTGAAGAATGGGTTTTGGCTATCAGATCAAGTTGTAAATTCACATATTAGTTATCATATATTATAAAATATTTAAACTAAAATGAAATTTATACTTCATGTGTTGTTTTCATTTCTTTAATATATGAAGGATTTTACTTTATTGCCATAGATAAAGTCAGGGCACAATTATATTTAAATAATAACCCTTGAATATATTATTTGTGATTAAATAAACATTTGAATAAAAATTGAATTAGTTTTGTATTAATAAAAAAATTTAATTTTTTTTATGTTATACATAATGAAAATAGCAAAAAATATCACACATCTTACTAATCATGCATGAAATACATTAAAATTAGCTTTCAGTGACTGCTACTCTGAAAATATATCTGATTTATTGAGTTATCAATAAGTTACAGCAGGTAACATTCAGTTTCTATAAATATAATTTATTTTAAAACAAATAAAAAAATCTATGAATTTTATTTTATATAATGTATTAATGCCTTTTATAGGAAATATAAATGCAGGATTCTCCCTACCCTTGATTTAGAACCAACCCTTGACTTATAACCCACACACCACCATAAAATATTTTTTCTTTCAAAAATATCCCCAAAATTGTGTTATTTTTTCCAAGCGACCACAATTTTAAGATAATTTGTGCAAATATCCACAAAAATGCTCTACTCTGTTTTATTTTTTAAATGTAGAAAACCTAATATAAGTTTGGAAAAACATACCTTTCCTTTGACCATGTAATTAATTATACCAATTATATGAATACAAACATACCGGATTTCTGATAATGAATGGATTTTGTACATTATTATCACCTTGATTTAAATCCATAAGATTAGAATAAATATGAAGTGCTAAAATTAGATATTCTAGTTTATAGAAATCTTAAGCTAACACATCCATATGAGTTCGGTTATCAGTTTGCTATACAAATAATTTTTTGAAGAATTTCTCCAAGAAGTCATACTGTTACGAATTTGTAATAACGTTTCTCTGCACAGCAAGTGTCCTGGTTATGAAGATGATTATACATGATGGATCAATGGTCTTGGCGAACATTTGACTACTTGGCGAAGAATGTTGCCGAAATTCGCAACAATACACATGCTGCAATTATCAAGACGAAACTATGTACATTTTTTTTCATCTCTCTCTCTCTCTCATTTTTTTCAATTAACGTATTCGTGGGCTATGGGTATACAAGTATATAAGGAAGAAATTTCGTTGAATAGATTTCATCTAATATTTGGTGTGTGTGTGTGTGTGTGTGTGTGTGTGTGTGTGTGTGTGTGTGTGTGTGTGTGTGTGTGTGTGTGTGTGTGTGTGTGTGTGTGTGTGTGTGTGTGTGTATTAATTATAATTAGCAAACAAATAAACTTCAATAATTTCCAGAAATTATTTCTGATTCTAATTTTCAGTATTCTAATTTGTTAAATTTAGTAGCTTATAATTCATTCTAATTGTAGAAAGATATTTTAAATGTGTCATGTAACTGTAAAAAGAAGAGTTTACAGTAAAAGATTGAATTAACCCTCTCACAACTAAATTAATACAACTCGGCCTTGCAACTTCTGTATAAATAAACCGATTAGGCACCGGTTTCTAGATTTTCAGAATATTTGTTTTACATTCTTCACCCCTCTTGTGAAACAGAAATCATCCCAGAAACGGCAGATTAGTATAAAACTTTCATGGGAGGTTAGGCCGGTTAAGTACCGAAAGATTTCAAGAAATTATTTATGTTAAATGTAGCACATATTGAAAAGACAGACCAGTGGCAGTGGTCTTCCTAAAATGTTCTCGCATATTCTTTAATAAAAATGTTAACCTGGACAGTGCCTTGCATAGCATCGACATTCAAAGGTTGCGGAATATTAATCATTGGCATGATTTTAATATTTTTATTGAATCTACTTGTGATCCTTGGCGAGATATTTGGCGATTCATCCCTGGCATGCTGTTAATAGTATACAAAAATAGAATTTGTGTTGTAGACCAGTTTTTCTCAGCTGACTAAACAAAGATTTCACAAGAACTGCACTTGTATCCAAAATCCCATACCAAATTTGATATATTTAAGTCACTGCGTTTTTGAATTATCATGTTTATATGCTTCTGAAAGTACAGACTGACTGACAATCAACACATTGTTGGGTTTTACTCAAAATTTGACAGGTGTCTACATTATACATGTTGAATTTGTGTACCAAATTATATCTGTCCGATTCTCTTCTTTTTGCAGTTATTGTGTTAACTTATATTCGAACAAACAGACATTGACTGAGTGCATTTTGCTCAAAATTTGATAGAAATCTACAAATCTCAAATGAACTGGATAGACGGACACTTTCCACGAACTCAGTTAGATCTTAAACGTAGTGATTAGGCAAAATCTCGAATTCGAATATTTTGACGATTACTAGATACGTATACGAGAAAGTATCAACCAACTGACTCTCCAACCCGCTACGAAGGCACACGGATTTAAACCATAGGCTGAATGACCGCAACAGAACCCCTCAGGGGCTCACCTACTGTAGGTGAGTACGGGTGTCCCAATCCCGAGATTCCCAGGGATCTTTACTCCCTTCATGTTCAAACTCCCCTACGCCTTCTGCTTTCTGCTGTTTTTTCCTTCCCTCGACGGCAAGCGAGGGAGCTCCCATGTGAAGCTGTCGCCGCTCTGTTTGCTTCTAGCTTCTCATGGACAGCCAAAACCCCACTTGTTTGCCGTGCGTGGAGACCCATTTGAAAGACGGGTGGTGTACTGTGGTCCCCTGTGCATCAATCGGCTGGTCGCTAACCACCTAAGTGGTTAGTTTGCTAGGGATCAAGCGAAGGGGTTACTCCTTGGGCTTGGCGTTAAGGGTGGTCACTGTCCCCGGGGGTAACTCCCAGCGTATAGGTACCGATTAGCACTAGGGTGGATGCCGAGGCTGTTAATAACCAGAGCCGGTAATTGCCTTCCCTTGTTGGGCTCCGTGGTGGGCGGTGCCGTCGGACCCGAATCATTCTCTATATCGTATGGGCTCCTCCAAACGTGGTCCCTTTAGTGGGCGTCAAAAAGTACACATTAATTCTAATTTTGAACATTTCGACCGATATTTTATTATTAAACGTATATCTGACCAAAATGAAACTTTTGATACTGTGTCTCCTTTCTTAGTGCAGAAATCTGTCTCCGCAACAGTTGGGGAAGTTGCGTCTATTAAAAAAATGAGATCTGGTGACTTGCTTATCGAGGTCAGTACTCGAAAGCAAGCCCAGAATATTCAAAAAGTGAAAACTCTCGCCACGATCCCTGTTACTATCAGCCCTCACACATCATTAAACACGTCTCAAGGCGTCATTACTTGCGGGGAAATATTTAACCTCCATTTAGATTATATTCAAGACGAGTTAAAATCACAAGGTGTTATAAAAGTTCGCCGCATTACCATCCAGCGAGAAGGACAAATACTCGAAACCAAACATCACATCCTCACTTTTAAGTCTCCAAAACTGCCAGACTTCATATATGCAGGTTATATCAAGCTACCTGTCCGGCCATATATCCCAAACCCACTTAGATGTTTCAAGTGCCAGCGTTTCGGGCACTCGAAAGCTAATTGCCGCGGAACTGTTACTTGTGCTCGTTGCTCTGAAAAAGGGCATGAAAGCCAACAATGCTCGGCTCCAGAGAAATGCGTAAACTGCAAGGGCGAGCATACTTCTTTCTCCCGGTTATGTCCACGCTGGAAACTTGAAAAACAAATCACCACTACCAAATTTAAAGAGGAAATTTCATACCCCGAAGCAAGAAAGAAAGTACTTGCACAGACACCGTTACCTGGTGTAAGCTATGCATCCGTGGTCCAGAAAAGCTTTTGTGAAAACTGCAGTTGTGGAAACTGCACTAAGAAGGCTAAGCAAATAAAATCTCAAAAATCGTCGGATTCTGACACAGAAGAATCCATAAACAATATTTCTGACTCTGGAAAGCCAGATAAGAAGCAAAGGAAATCGAAATCTGACAAATCCCTAAAATTAAAACTTGCAAAGCGAGGACTGTCAAAGTCAGACCTATCTTTGAAACTGAAGAAAACTATTTCTAAAAACTCTGTAGCTCTGGGACTTGCTAGTCAAGGGATAGCTCATAGAGATTTAACATCCATTTTTGGAGGCATGCAAAACAGTCCTGATCTCAAACTCCATCCTTCTGAGGATGAGGATGAATTTGGGATGAGTTGCGATATATCAGCAACACAAACCACTGCCAATATTTCCCCTTCTGCAACTAGAATTTCTTAATGGGTACCTTCCTTTCTTGGAATTGTCGCGGCATTCGGTCTAAAATACAAGACATCAAATCTATTTTTAACAAATTTCATCCTGTTTGCTTCGGTGTTCAAGAAACCTTTATGACGCCTAACATTCCACTTAAATTAAGAGGCTATAATTGTGTGCGGAGAGATACAGACACTGGATCTCGTAATTCGGGTGGTGTTTGTATCTTTACTTCAAATTTGTATCCTAGCACACCTCTTGCTTTACATACTACTTTACAGGCTGTGGCTGTACAAGTCCACATACAAACGTTGATCACAGTCTGCTGTATTTACTTACCGCCTCATGATGTCATATGTCAGCAAGAACTAGATAACTTAGTAGACCAGCTTCCTTCACCTTTCATCTTATTGGGCGACTTCAATGGACATAGTACTTTGTGGGGTTCGGATAGCACAAACTCTCGTGGACGACAGATTGAGCAGTTTATTACTAACAACTGTCTTTGCCTGTTCAACAGTCAAGAGAAAACATACTTCCACGAACCCACACGTAGCTTCCATAGTCTTGATCTGGCCATATGTACACCTGAACTGCTGCCATTTCTCACTCTAACAGTTAGCAATAATCTTTACGGCAGTGATCATTTCCCAGTTATTGTCTCCCATGTTGATGGAGGTGGTGCGACTACTTGTCCACCAAGGTTCTTATTCAAGCGGGCAGACTGGGATGTGTTCACTCAATTAGCAGATATCACAGAAACTATGGTCAGTACTTGTGACATCACAGAAGCAGTACAACATGTCATTGACAGAATAATAAACGCCGCAAATGCCACTATCCCGAAGACTTCCCCACGTCTAAGAAAATTTCTTAGACCATGGTGGAACGAAGCTTGCCGTGATAGTCATAAACAACAACAAAAATTATGGAACATCTTTCGAAGGTACCCGACAACAGAAAATCTTGTTGCTTTTAAACGAGCCAAAGCCCTTGCTCGTCGAATTCGTCGCCGTAGTCAGAGGGAATCTTGGATTGAATTCGTATCATCTATCACATCCTCCACATCCAGTAAGCATTTATGGAAAAAAGTTAAGGCTGCTAGTGGAATATATTGGGAAACCTCTATTCCTGTTTTAAATACAGGAAATAAGACACATTCCGATCCACTAGACGTGGCCAATGCTCTCGGTCAAGCTTTTGCACAGGTCTCCGCATCAGATTCGTATAGTCCTACTTTTCTAGCAGTTAAGAATTCCGCCGAACGGATGCATCTGCGCTTTAATGACCGATCATCTTTCCCCTATAACTGTGAATTCAGGATGTTTGAACTTCAAATTGCCTTATCTCAAGCCCATGATACCAGTCCAGGGCCAGATGGAATCACATATATTATGCTCCGCCACCTGAATACAACTTCCCTTTCGAATCTACTAGTATTATTTAACAGAATATGGCTTGAGCGGAAGTATCCTTCACAATGGCGTGAAGCTATTGTGATCCCAGTCTTAAAGCCTGATAAGGAACCATCAAATCCTATGAACTACAGACCAATTGCTCTGACGAGTTGCCTTTGTAAGACATTAGAGCACATGGTCAATACACGCCTTGTATATGAACTGGAGAAACAAGGATGCATCTCCCCGTTGCAGAGTGGTTTCCGTAGAGGTCGATCTACATTTGATAACCTCGTTTTTCTGGAAACCCAGATACGCAACACATTTGTTAGGAGGAACCACCTTGTCTCCATATTTTTTGATATTGAGAAGGCATATGACCGAGCATGGCGTTACGGCATACTTTCGACACTTTTTAAATTTGGTTTTAGGGGAAATCTTCACATATTCTTGCAGAACTTTTTATCACATCGGACTTTCAGAGTACGTGTAGGCAACTTTTATTCTGATTCTTTTATTCAAGCTGAGGGAGTTCCGCAGGGAAGTGTCCTCAGTGTTGCACTTTTTGTTGTTCATATTAGCCAAGTTTTATCTGTTTTACCTTCAAGTGTTCAGGGATCACTTTATGTTGACGATTTGCAGATCTCATGTCAAGGGAGCAATATGAATTTAATCGAGAGACAATTGCAAAATGCAGTAAATAAGGTAGTGGCTTGGTGCGATAACAACGGGTATACTATCTCTCCGGAGAAGAGCCGATGCTTCCATTTCTGCAGAAAAAGAAATATCCATTTAGATCCTGTCATTCAAATACGAAATACACCCATCTCAGTTGTGGATGAAATACGATTTCTAGGAGTGATTTTTGATCGAAAACTCTCCTTTCTTCCACATATCTCAAATCTGCGGAAGAAATGCGAGAAATCTTGAAATATTTTAAAGGTTCTCTCCAAAACATCTTGGGGGGGCCGATCGGACATCTCTGCTTCATATTTACGAAGCCGTTATCCTCTCTCGCATGGATTACGGATGTATGGTGTATGGTTCCGCACGTGCTTCTATACTGCGACGCTTGGATACAATTCACCATTCTGCCTTAAGGATTTGTTCCGGAGCATTTCGTACCTCTCCCGTTGAGAGCCTCTATTCTATTTGCAACCAGCTACCTCTTGATTTAAGGCGTAAAAAATTGTCTGCCTGTTATTATTTCCGTACAAAATCTTTGCCCAGTCATCCCATTTCTAATATAACACTACCAGTTAGTCTTCGCAGACTATATGAGGCCCGTCCCTCTCACATTCTTCCATTTAGTGAGAGAGCAAAAGTACTTTTGCATGACTCGGGCCTTTCAAATGTTACAATTAAGACTGTAGATTTATTTTGTTTCCCCCCCTGGGATATACCACAATTTTCATACATTAATCCCTTCTCAGGATTTAATAAATCGTCAAGTGATCCAATTATTTTCAAATTCCTGTTTTTGCATCATCGCGGTCGTTATTCCTCCTTTATACCAATTTTTACGGATGGCTCAAAATCAAATGGACATGTTGGATGTGGCATAATTCTTCCTTCTGATACAATGAACTATCGTTTACATAATTGCTGTTCGGTATTCACTGCTGAGTTGATGGCAATTTTCTATGCTCTAGAAAAAATTTCGCCCTCCTCTCGGCGTAACTTCATTATTTATACCGATAGTTTGAGTGCTCTGGAGACACTCTCGCACTATAGCAATCGGATGCATCCGATTGCGATTAGAATACTATTTACTTGGCGTCTCCTACAAAATGAAGGCTTTCATATCCTTTTTTGTTGGATCCCGAGTCACGTAGGCATTTCTGGGAATGAAGAAGCCGATTCAGCGGCAAAATTTGCTGACTCTTTTTTGTCCCATAAACTTCCATATTGCGACATTAAGAGATTTTTCATTAAACATATTTATTCAACATGGCAATTAACATGGGATTTGAAGACGGAGAATAAACTTCATTCCATCAAGCCTACAGTTGGTTTATGGCCTGTTCACCATATACGGGAGGTTGATGTGAAATTGACTCGCCTCCATATAGGACACACCCGTTTTACTCATCGTCATCTCATCTTGGGTGAAAGGGTGCCAATTTGCCCCACTTGTCATATTGCTTTTAGTGTGAAACATATTTTAATTGAGTGTCCCGATTTTAATGTTCATCGTCATAATTTTTTCTACTCGTCTTCTCTTAACTTGCAAGACCTAGTGGGTGAAAAATGCCACCCAAATATTTTTAAATTTTTAAGAGCTATTGGTTTCATCAACTATATATAACACCTATTTCATCTGTTTGTTCTTCCTTTTATGTTAAATGTATTTTATTATATGATTATTTTACATTTACGTTAATCATTGTCCTACGTTAAGACGGTTTTTTAATATTTGTATCGACGCATTTTACGTGGTTTTTATTGCTTTCACTTGTTTTTAAAATGTCTTGTTTTAAATGTCTGATCTGATTTTACCGTATGCTTGGCGCAGTATAGCCAAATATGGCTCTTGCGCCAATAAACCATATACTACAACTACGACCGCAACAGAAACACTGGCGAGAACTGTAGTTGAGTTCTAAAGTCCATCACCGGTCACGGTACATCCCTCCCCGAAGGAAACACGTCCCGTCATCGATGGGAGGAGTCAGATCCTCACCTATTTGTGCACCCTCCAGGGTGGCGAGATCCAGCCACCATGCCGGAAGCATCACATCCTCATTTCGAGCCCCCCCCCGAGGGAGATACGAGAAAGTAAGAAAATCAAGGAAAACTAAAGGGAAGATTAACATTAGGAAGAACTAAATATTATTGTTTATTATATGCAATTATAATTATCTCAGTCAGTATCATCCTTTAAATATTTTTTTCGTCTCATTTATCTAATATTTTCGCCATCCTTTTTCTTATTTTCCTAATTTTTCATTGAAGCAATTTGATTCCTTTAATCAAAAATCGTATTTCTTTTTTCATCATTATTCAAAATGGATTGAAACGAAAACATTTCCTATTCAAAAATGTATACCCTTTTGTGATTACTTCATTATCATCCTTTCGCATCCGGCGGCAGCAAAACGAGAAAAATAAGATTTCCCAGAAATTAATTCTTTACTGCCAGACGTAACGAACGCTCCTAGAAAATGTGTTCTTTTTAAACTTGTTTCCATCAAGAAAGGGCTTTCGAAATTCACGAAAATTAACTTCCAAAATAAACGTGCTCTCGTTAAACTAGTTGGTGAAAGGGTATTTGTCTTCTGATAGAATTTTCTTCGATGAAAATAACCATTTTAATTAATGTTTCTTGAATGAAATTTCATATCTCTTTCGCAATTGTCGAGAATTATCGACGGGGTGAATTTTTATTTTTAAAATGCGAAATCTTTTCGATTGATTGTTAACTTATTTACTGGATGTGTGAAGGAAAGTAAGGATTTATATTGTTAAAATTGGATTCAGTAGTTTCTTTTATTTACATATAATTTGAATCATTAGAAATTGTTATAAAAAAGGAATATTTTCTACCAGCCGCCATTGGCGACCAGTTTGTCCACCCACATTATTTACTTATTAGCTCTTAATTTATTAATATAGGGTGCATTTCTTTAAAAAAAAACATTTCATTTAGTTATTTAATAGACAAAAGTACATGAATTCGTTCAAAACAGTTTATTGCCATTCACAAATCGTTTATGTTTTGAAATAAAACCGGAAATGAAAATCCTACTAGGGATTGAATAATTGGTGATTGCGCGTGCTTTGATGTTTTGATGAAGAGTTTGAATCTCGCAAAAACATTGTTTCTGTTAGTATATCAAATTAAATTAAAAATATTATTAAAGTTAAAGGAAAAATTGTACGATAGTGGAATTTATGTCATTAAAAAAATAATATTTTTTAGTCTTAAGATAAAATAAAATGTTTTTTTGATAAGATAATTGTTTTGGAAAATATGAGTATCAATTTACGAAGGCAATTCATAGCGATTATGGTTAGACTTAAAATTAATAGAAAAGCGCCAAAATTTTAAAAAAAATTAAGAGGCTTCTTGCCAAATATAATTGCGACGATTTTTTATTACAACTTTAAAAGTTGTTTGTTAATATTTCTGGTATATACCCAGGATTGCAGACTTTTAAACAGTTTTTGTGCGATTGGCACGCTTTTGATGTTCTTAGCGAGAAACCGTACATTAATCTTAAGTTTTACCACGACTGCTTATCTGGCAGCGAATAAGCCTATTTTTTTATACTTGATTGAACTTTTTGTGATAGCCTATTTCTTGATTTCTTTTATATTTTCTTTCCACTGACTGAATGTCTTCGGTACGACCGAAGCTTTACCTCCCTGCTTTACTCTAGCCCTTGAGCCAAAAAAACTCTAACTAACCCTGCTTTTGCGAAATGTTCAAAAGCGAGGGAGCAGATGTCCAATCATAGCGCATAGTCAAGGGGAAGAAAGAGAAAACGAAGGTTTCCAGCTTTGGCGCGTTATCGCATATTGTCGAAGAAGGGGATTAAACTCCGGTTCAACCAATGTCTTCTTTGGTGACATGGCGAACTATCTTCAGAACACTTCTAATAATATTTTGTAGCTCCATTGATTAACTATGCGAAGGGTTTGATTCAGTACAGCTGTAAAATTGTTCAATGCATAAAGCAGTTTGAAATTCGTATAATATTTCATTTATATTTAACTGTTGCCATTCGTTAATTAATAATAAGCTTAATATCTGTAAAACCAACGTTAATGTTATATATACAGTACACTCCCGATTATCCGCGGAATTGGGCCGCCGCGGATAACAAAAATCGCGGATAATCCGAAAAAAGCTGAAAACGGGTATAGCAAAAGAGAAAACAGTCATTCCAACTTTGAAAAATCGTTTTATGTGCAATAAAACGTAAAATAAACAACAAGAAATCTTTAACTAACACTTAATATTTTAGTATATCACTCAAAACTAACCTAAAATGCATTTTGTTAATGAAACCAGAAAAGTTCTTTGTACTTACGAGCGGCGTCAAGGATACACAGAAAAATTAATACATATGTAATACATATTACTCATCAGAGGGGAAAGTTCCGAGAAGGCCTGGGATATTTTTGCCATAAATAAGCACGATGTTAGCAAATTTAACGTTTCGCTCAGTTTTGTGAACATTTTAATTTTCTTTGCTTTACGCTTATACAAAGAAAAAAAAAATAAAATAAAACCTTTGTGTGGCAGGCGCGGATAACCCGCCCGCGGATAATCGGGAGTCTACTGTATATAGATAGATATAGATATATTTTAACTTATTAGGAGATTATATACAGAGCTGTAAAATACTTTATCAGGGAATAAAAATATACCCAAATGAATTTCCTTATTACCTTAATCCTTCATGAATATGAATACCAACAGCATTATATTCAGTTTTTTTTTTTTTTTTTTGTCTGGCTTTAATATATTTTTAACTTTATAAAATTGGTTAAATTGATGATTATTGCTGCATATATTATAATTTTCTAATCTCACTTTTTAAATATTTAATGATTTTCTTTCAAATGGTTAATATTAATAATTTAAATTTCTCTGATAATATTTATTAGTACAATCTGCAATGTTATTTTAAAATGTCGTTTGCCAATTTTTTTCAAAACAGTTTATTGTTTCTAAAGAATTTCATATTGCAGAATTGTGTCGGAGTTGTCTAAAAAAAAACCAAGTTTGCCACCAGATCGTCTACCTGGTATTTCTTCAATTTTTATTAAAATATCAGAAAACATTCTACTTTTTTATGGGGTTACCTGAGCTAGAAATCAATATTATAAAATCGAAATAATAAAGATTATAAATTGTGAGTTCTACAAAAGTATGATAATTATAAAAAGTTGTAAATAAAAACAGAATTAATTCATAACGTTATGGTAAAGAGGAGATATAGTAATCTTAATATCACAAATGTTTCTTAGTTTTTACTTTCTCGTATACGTTGTATAGAAAAAGTATAGCAAATCATCAAAAAACTCCAGCACTAGATTTTGACGCATCACCACATTTTAGACCACCATGAATTTGAAAAACACCTTTTTGGAAAATGCGTGTCTGTCTGTGAAGGAAATAACTCAAAAACACTGTGAGCTAGACAGGTGAAAATTGGTATACGATCTCTACACTAAATTTGCAGAATTTTATCAAATTTTCAGTAAAATGTGTTCAGAGGAAGTTCGTCAGTCTGTCTTTTCGAATAAAAGTTAACAAAATAACTACTAAACGAAGAGAGCTAGATAGATATTGTTACGAACCTGTGAGGCGGCTTCCCAGCATAGTCGGATCCATAGGAGGTCCCAGAGCTCGGCGACAAACTTAGTGACCATTTGGTGACTTGGCGACGAATTTGGCGACTTTGGCGCCAAAATAGATTATACCCGAAACATCGAGAATTTTCCACTAGGAACGGAGATACGCCTCGAACGTTCCTGATTGGTTGAGAGGATTCTAGCCCCGCCTCCTGAGACCTATAAAAGGAAGCACCCGCAGCTGCCGGGCGATGGTGAACTGGGTCGTGAACCAGATCGGAGAGTAGTCGGAATCATCAGTAAGAACTGGCCTTCCAGAGATTAGCGGAGCAGCGACGGAGTCAAGTGAGTGCTGAATTAAGTTGTGCGCTACGGTCCGCATTAGAGTCTGTTGTGTGCTGTTGTCTGCACGTCTCGGCTGAAGATAATCGTGTGCTGTATATAGTTGTTGTCCTGTGTGTTTTCGTGTAAATAAACGTCGTTGTTTCATTTTCTACTGCTGATTGAGTGTTCTCCACACCATATAACTCCCACTATCCAAACAAACCCCGGAAATTCCGTAACAATATGTTTTGATATACAGATTTAACATCTATCGTATATATAACTGTCAAATTTTGAGCCAAATTTAACAATGGGTTGATTGTCTGTCAGTCTATGCTTTGACAAGTATGCAAACGCGATAAATTAAAAACAGAATGAATTAAATATATAAAAATTGGTGAGTGATTTTATGACTACAACTCTAGCTCTGTGCTAAATATTTCAATCCGATGGGGAAAATGTGTCTAAAACCCAAATTCGATTTTCGGATAATATTAGCCGCCTACCTGGCAATAATCGCCAAAAATGTCACCAAAGTTCACCTGATAGGTTCAGCAAGAATTTTAAATTCACTAAAAACTTTAATATTTCCTAACGGACCGGGATAGCCTGGTTGGTAGGACGTTGGATTTGCAAACCTTGGATTGTGAGTTTGAGCTCAGCTGGCCGAAGACTCTCCATGTGTGTGGTGGCTGGTGGACCTGTAAATCTGTCGTGGTTCCAAAGTCTTCCATGTCGATAGTAATACCACTGGGGGTACATGGTTCAGAGGTGATCGCTCTCTGATTCAGGTCTAAATTACGATCTGGGAATGAATGAATGAAATGCATGAATGCAGTCCACCCCGTAAAACGGGTTGTGACGCGTGAGTAGCTAAGATGTACCCTTGGACCCAGATGGCGCTATTGAAAAAACAAGAGAGGCAAAAAAATTCGGCTTAAAATCGCTGACTTAGTCAACGGGCAGAAACAACAACAAATTTCCCAACTATTTTACGCCACTGCCATACAAGGCAGTCTCTGACATAACTAGTAGAGAGTATGTAAGAAAGAATTTCAGAGATCACTCCCACTGGTTTGAAATTCTATACCAGTATCTGTCACTCATTTCACAAAGTTTTTAACTAGATACAATTAAAATTTGGCGATCTTATCAAGAAGAATTTATTTCATCCTCCTTTGCTTTTAATTCGAAATACCTGGTGTATGATTTAATACTCTACTAAATGCCAGCGAATCTAAACGCTTTAATGAAAATAAATTCTAGAAGCAAACATCAGTTTTCAAACATTTTTGAAACCATCCAAACAGAAAACAGATAAATATCCATTGCCTTATTTACTCTAAAATTGTTAAATGATGTCGCCTTATATTATCACTTGACTATAAGTCACTAAAATTATCACTGTGATACCGAAACATTGTTTTAGAGGTCACTCGAAAGTGAAATTAAATTTAAGTTGGTGAGAAATTAGATTCTCCATTCCTTGAAAGCCACAAGATGCTTGAAATAAATTTAAGAAATTTATAAGAGTACATTTGTTAAGGTTATCTCTGCACGCCAGAGACCCAAGAATTCCAACTTGCTTGGTAATGCTACCTTTCACAACTGAGGATCTTGTTTTGTAAGGTAGCATGAAATTAAAAGGTACTCTCTGTATAAAATAACTCTTTAATTTTACATATATTTACTTATCCTGTATTATGCAGATTGAACTTACAGTCGAATTAAAACGATTCTGTGATTAAATCTTCCTATATGTATCATTTTAACAATTCTGCTGAAAGATTTGGTTTGATTTGATTTGGTTTTATGGAACTAGTACCAGATTTGGTCTTTCTGCTCCAAACATTAAATACTGAAACTGATGCTGCTTACACTGTTGAAAGAAAAACATTTGTTTAATCTAGATATTAAATACGTGTACCAAATTTTATTCATCCAGCTCTTTTCGTTTCGAACAACCAGACCGACAGACAGACTTGATTTGATTATATTTCGATCAAAATTTTATAGAAATCTAAAACTCCGATCTTAAGACCATATATCGAATTTCATTCAAGCTCAAAATGTTTTTGAATTACTGTGCTCCCAGATATGCAGACAAATTTACAAAAATGTGTGTGTGTGTGTGTGTGTGTGTGTGTGTGTGTGTGTGTGTGTGTGTGTGTGTGTGTGTGTGTGTGTGTGTGTGTGTGTGTGTGTGTGTGTGTGTGTGTGTGTGTGTGTGTGTGTGTGTGTGTGTGTGTGTGTGTGTGTGTGTGTTGTTTTTTAATTTAGAAAGGTTTGAAATGTGGAAATAAGTCAAAATACTAAGATCACTTTTTTTAATTATTACAATACTTTTTTCTCTATATTTCGTATACCAGAAACTAAGAAAAAATATCAGATCACTTCCCCGTGATCTGGGCGTCCCGGGTTCAATCCCGATTCGGGCATGGGTGATCTTCATCTGTGTTCTATCTGTGAGGTGTGTGAATGTGCCTCCTCCCCCCTGTAAAAAGGGGTTGTGCAAGCGAATGTGTGAGTTTCATCTTCATATGAGCTAGAAGTCAGACTTCTGCCATCGGGTGCTCAGGGGTCTTTGCCCTCAGAAGCTACTGCACCCCCTTCCCGTGGTAACGCGGACACGACATCATCACCAGATGTCTGTGTTAGTTGCGTTATGAAGGTCAGTAGGTTTCCATTATAAATATGCATTACTTGAAGTCTACCAATAGTGAATTCTGGCGTTGGATGATCATACGGAATATTTCACATTCGAAATTATATTTTGTTTTTGTTTTTTGTTACAAAAATTATCAAAATAATGCATTTATTTGCAAAATATAGCACTTCTATGATCTCAAGATATTCTCTAAATAGATAAATATTTCATCCTATAGGGGCAGTATCTATCGTAATATTCATTTGCGTAACAGCATTTGAAAGAATATCAATGCAAAAATTTTAAAAAAATTACTAAAAACAGTGAAATCCTTCATATTTATTTTGGAATATTCAAGCATTTTATGCAATCAAAATATATTATCATATTTGAATAATTTTTTTGTTCTTTCAATATGCATCAAAGGCAACATTTCCACTCTTTAGTGGAACAAGAATATAAATTTATGCTTTTCTCCATTACTTTGCTACACATTTCTCTGGGCGTGTATCATAAAAAATTTCTGGTATTATTACTATTATATATTATATTGATCAGTATGCACATTTCCAAGAAATAACTTGTATTCAATACTTTATTTTCTTCTTATTGCATTATCACTTGAATTATATTAGGCCTCATATTCTCTTTATTTTATTTGTCTCATCTGAAGTGAAAAAATAATATTTTAAATGTGTTTAATTAGAGAATTTATTCACTGTCCTTCGATTAATTCGCCTACATTCAATTACAAATCCAAATTTTAAACAATAACATGTATCAATGCCTTACATGAAATTAAAGAAGAAATTTATTCATATTACAACTACTGTATTCTTTAACGCACTAGTTAGGAATGTAGCATTCTTCTTTAATAAAACAACCAAATCGATGACTGTTCGGCCATTTATTTCTTCAGGAACAGGAACTTCCAATAAATATAACGTAATAAATAACAGAATCCAGCATTAAGAAAATATTTTCCTTAGATTTCACATTGAGAAAAGATGTTGCTGAAAATTTATTTGTGAAAGAAGGTACTTTTTGAAAAAGAACAACATCTTTCATCTCAATTTGTTGAAATTTACTTCTAACTTCATTCCCTAAAGAACTTGAATAAACAATTTGAATGTGATTTTAACCAGTGAAATCAATAAATATATTAGGAAATGGTTGTCGTCAACAATAAAATATTACGTTTCCTATCTGAATCATATATATATCTTGCTCTTGCTTAACAAAAACTTTCAATTTCCGAGCAGTTTCCTTATTGAAATATAAACGAATAATTTTCTGTAAATATTTTTATGAAGGATATTTTTGAAACCATTTTGTAAGTTGAAAGTTTTTTCCAATCTGTTATTTTTAGATTTTTTTAATACATTTATAAATGGACAAATGTCATAAAGACCTAAGAATAAAATTTTATTATTAAACCCCAAGATTTATTTCAAAACTGCATAGTTAATGTATTGAAAACAAATATATGGCATAACAGCATAGATACATACTGAAACAGAAATAAATAATTTTTTACTATTAACTTTATGAAGGATATTTTTGAAATCGTTTTATAAGTGGAAAGTTTTTAATTTTTGTATTTTTTTATCATGTAACAACATGATGTTGTTTTGGCTTGAGGTGGTTTTTGAAGCGATTTGAAGGCAACAAATTGGTGAAGGCTCAAAATGCACAGGCAATAAATTGGCGATTTATCATTTTTTTTTTATTTTGGAGGTGGCTTCCACAGAATAACTTTTGAAATATCTATCGTCTGCTAAAGTAGTTTTATTTTGGATTCGGCTTTCACAGTATAGTTTTTCCATTATCTATAGTCTGCTAATCATGTTCTCACATGATAACTTGAGATTAGTGATAGCAGATTCATTTTGTTAAATATTGTTTTGCTTTGATTTAGTTTATTAAAATTAAAATCTCAACATTTGGGAAAAGATAAAAAACAAATTTCCCGTTAATTTCTTTTTTTAATATTTGGGAGCATCATTTGATTTCAGTGTTTCTAAGTGAGGTTTTTCCAAATTTTTTGTTCCGAGTTTCAATTTAAAATTTTATTCTTTCTTTACTTGTTCTCATTCTTCGCGTAGTCTTAAGGAAAGATCCAATATTCTGAGCGGATATAGTTAAGAGATTGATAGTACTTTTGCACTGGCAAGTCTTGGGGTCCGAATCTGTGCTGACATATTGCAATGGCAGAATAATGCCCGACAGCTGGATGAACTATTGGTTTCTCAGTAACAGATGAAGTCAGAAACTTATCATCAGTATAAAAATTCTTATTAAAGAGATCAAAACGATTGCAATGAGCCGTTCCATTATATTGATTTGAATCAAAGATTTAATAAGCCAATTTAATCAGATCATATATATAGTATAGGGTCATTTACCACTACTATTTGGTGATAACCTGCAGTTTTCCATTTTTTTTATAGTAATAAATCTGAATCGTCAAATGTAATTCCCAGTCAACGACTGCGTTAACTTTATAATGCATGACCTTATAAATATACTTATATGTGTGGCTTGAATAGTTTAATATAATTTAAGAAATTTATTTAAAAAAATTTTTGTTTTTTGTTTTTTTGCATTTTTAAAAAAATTTAAATGTGCCACGGGGTTTGATTGTAAATTAAACAATATCCAAGTGATACAAATCATATAATAATTCTGCAATAAAAATAAAAGTCCCTTTTTACAATATATATTTTTACAATGTAAACAATATTTCAACAATACTTTTAATGATAAAATTATTCGGACAGCAGTCATCTTGATATTTTTTTCGAATTACTAGTTTAAATCTAATTTTAGTACCGCTATTATAATTAAATTTTCTATTCTACATTTTTTTTTCTTTTTAAAAAATCATCATTTCAAAAGTAACCCTTTCCTTTACTTAAGTAATTGGTGTAATTAAGTAATTCCTTAACTTAGGTAATTGGTGTAATTAATTAATTCCTTAAGTAATTGGTGTAACTAATTCCTTAAATAATTGGTGTAATTAAGTAATTCCTTAACTTAGGTAATTGGTGTAATTAATTAATTCCTTAAGTAATTGGTGTAACTAATTCCTTAAATAATTGGTGTAATTAAGTAATTCCTTAAGTAATTGGTGTAATTTGATAATTCCTTAACTTAAGTAATGAGTGTTCTTTAACTTAAGTAATCTTTGTACTAAACACAAAAACTTTCAAATTTTCTTGTCATTTGTCCACAAAAACAAAAATTGGTCGATGGTGCAACACTTCCCTAATGCCTCAAACATGCAAACTCTTCTCAATCACTTAAAAACAGGTCTAGATTTTACACAATTTACTTAAACTACCAATTTCGAAATTTGTGGTTGGTCCCTCATCTCGCGTGAGAATCTCACCAGACTATGGGGAAGGATTTATTTCCACAACGCTCCCATTTCGGGACAAAGTATTTACTAAACGACGCATGAGTTGCGCGTTATCCCTTGATTTAGAGAGAAGAGGTTTTTTATTCTACAGCGCCAAACCGACAAAAGATAGCATTTTCGAAATATATTGCTGGTGGATGGACTATGTTTACTCTTGCTTTTGGTTGTTTCCCAGACTCTTTCACTAAATGATGACTCAATTTTCTGAGTTTCGGAAAAAGGGAATGCTGAATGCCTAAAATTGATTTTGCAATATTTGGGAGATTAAATTGACAAATAGAATTTTGTGCTACATTTAATAATATTTTTGAATTTAATTAATCAAAATTCGGCAAAAAAATATCCACTAGGTGATAACATAATTTATTATGTATCGTTGTACATTTTTCTATATTTAAACTAATGATTGTGTAATGATTGCAAATGACCTTTAAAACTAATCCTTAAGGGTTGATTTTTTTTAAAAAAATATTCTATACTTGAATCTTCTAAATGATCTACACTATTTCAGTATTTTTATAATCTAATTATCTGCTTGCCGATTCATTTAATTAAATTTTTGTCCGCATTGGTGGTGCCATCTGGTGTTCAGTTAAACAAAATAATGGAGAGCAAATGGTTCGAAATATTTATTAGCAATGAGATATAAATTGGCCTATAAAATAGAAATTCTTTGAAAATCTAATTTCTATTTTCCAATGTGTCAATCAAATTATTTTTGGCGATTTTTATTTGAAATATTGAAACCATTTCACGATAAATTGCTCTATTTTTATAAGCAGACAAAAATTAATTGTGAAGGTAAAAGACAGAAATAACTGGGAACTTTAAAATATTAAATTAAAGATAACTTACTAGTAAAGAATCATTCCTATCTTGCTTATTCCTGATTTTATTGAATGATATTCGCCACTTCAATAACACGGGAAATGAGGGTAGATCTTAAGAAACATCACTAGCTACAGTGTAACCGCTTCCGGAGAAAGTATGTTCCTGAAGATGGAGCATTAAAATGGAGATAACTCTATCCAAGATTATTACTTTTCATCCAGGAGAAACGAAGAAGTGTTTACATATCCAGGAATTGCTAGTCCACATGCCATAATATAGGGTATTTATAAATGAATATCCCATATTTGCAGAACTTTAAAAGAAAGGAAAACAAAGTACAGTCATATTATTCGTCGGAAATTAAAAATAGTAGTCAAAAGAAAAGTTGAAATTCAACACATTACAAGTGTTTAATATGAGCCCTTCCAGAATTATGGACAATATCTCAAGGGAAACAAAATTTATGCCATACTTTTTTCTACATATCTAGTATGAAGCTTTAAAAGGTTGTAGATATCCGAGTATGACCATGGTCGATTTTTCTATGGGCTTACACCAAACAACAGGTATTTATTCCACTGCTATCAACTAATATTGAAGAACTCATCTGCAGACTTTCAAAGTTTCACGCTAGTCATGCTGAAAAAAAGTATGGGGTGGTTTATCCTACCACTTCGATATTTCCATAATTCTGGAGGAACTCGCATTAAACACTTATAAGTGTGCTGAATTTAAATTTTCAGTTGACATTTTAAGAGGGCAACAGGGGTTCAGGTTCAAGACCCGATTCCATGGAAGGACCGTCGTATAAACGGATTTGGTACACGTTTAATCCATAGAGGTCAAATGTCCTCCCTCTGGTGTGGTGGGGTAGTTTGGAGAAGGAGGTGCCAGATCAGGTGCCGTCCTCATCATTTGCCCGGACGCTAAATCCGTCCCGGCCAAACGTTCTCCCGCTGGTGCGGTGTGATTGGGAGAGGTGAGTGCCCGCTCAGTTGTTGCCCTCGTCGTCTGAATGCGGTTCAAAATTAATAGGTTCGCCCCAAAATAGCCTTTGCATTGCTTTGATACGGAACGTTAATATAACTAAACTGTTATTTTACGTTTCTGACGAACAATAAGGCTATATTTCGTTTTGTTTCCTTTTAATAACCCTGTAGTATCTAGATATTCTTTTATGAACATCCTGTATTATAATAATGAACACCCTGTATAATTATAATAATAGTTACAAAAAAATAATCCTAAATGAAAATGTCAATGAAATTGGCCGAAATGGTGAAAGGTACGAGTGATCTGATTTTTATTTTCACACGCACACACATGAAAGTTCTGTGTTTCGTAGTATATTAAGTAAAACCGGCATTTGCGTAATAATAGCATTCCAATAATATTTAAGAAGTAATGATCTTTGAGTAAATATAGCGTTTTCAATGAATCAAGCGTTTAATCTTAGGCAATTTGGGGGAGGGGTGATTATATGAGATTTATATGCATGGGACAGAAAATTGCAAGTATATTTTAAAAGCCTTTTTTACCAGCCGATTGAAACCAAGTTTTGACACTGAACTACAACTGTAATCGTAAGATCACAACCCTACGTTCATTTATTTAAATAATTGCATTTTTGAGTTATCGAGCCTAAATACACAAGAAGGTATAAACCGACAAACGACGTTATGTCTATATAATACTTTGGATATTTTTTTTTAATTTTTTCTGCCTTTCTTGCTTTTACTTTTATACTTAGAAACCGCATGCATTTAAAATTTTTAATTGTTTCCTTTTTATATTTTGTTTAAATCATTCATTTCTCTAAAGTATTGATTTCGGAATTGAGAAATAATTGGAAATTGAGTGGTGTGAAATAGATATTTTAAGGGAAATAGATATTTCATTTCTATTAGTTCATATTCCATGGTACGATTGAGCAGATTATCAGCCTTCAATTTTCCTTTTGCTCACTTGATTTTTTGGTAGTCTTACTGCCAGGAGTTTGCTTCGCCGTGCAATCTCCTTTTGGCGATTTCTTGGCTTCTTTGGCGGTGTTTTGACTTTTGGGGGGAAGGTAATGGTTTGTATCTTGTACATGACAAGATACAAAGATTGTTTATACAGAGGAATTAATTAAACTGAAAGTGGAATTGGATCACGATTTCCGGCCACTCGTCGATGGAATACATGTTTTGACCTCTGACAAGAGTAATAAAAGTATCACTTTCATTTGATATGTAGTGCTGATGGCGCATTACTTTTACAGAGGAATTAATTAAACCGAAAGTGGAATTGGATAACGAAACGAGAGAATATTTTTAGAATGAAGTTACTATGGGCTAAATTAAGATAAAATCTTGGAAATTAATTAAATTGAAATTAGAATTAAAATATCATTTCATATATATTGTTACGAAATTTCCCGGGGTTCGTTTGGATAGTGGGAGTTATATGGTGTGGAGAACGCTCTATCAGCAGACGGCAGTAGAAAAAAAAACAACGACGTTTATTTACACGAAGACACACAGGACAGCACAAAGACGACAACTATATACAGCACAGAGAAGCCGATTATCTTCAGCCGAGACGTGCAGCATACAACAGCATACACAGCAGCATACAACCAGACTCTACTGCAAGACAGTAGCGCACAGTTTAGTTCAGCACTAGCTTCACTCCGTCGCTGCTCCACTTAGCTCTGGAAGGACAGTTCTTTACCGTCGATTCCGACTACTCTACTCTGGCAGCTGCAACTGTCTCCTTTTATAGGTCTCAGGAGGCGGAGCTAGAAGCCTCTCAACCAATCAGGAACGCTCGAAGCGTATCTCGGTTCCTACAGGACGGATCGGGAAAATTCTCGATGTTTCGGGTATAATCTATTTTGTCGCCAAATTCATCGCCAAGTTTGTCGCCAAGCTCTGGAACCTCCGACGCGACACCGGACTCCGTCCAATACAGATGACTATAAAACATTCCTTCCGATGGAGGAACCAACTAAGCTGGGAAGCAGCATTACAGACTCGTAACAATATAATATATTTTTATATCCAGATATATATATAAAAGTTCTGCATTTCAAACACCAAAATAACATTTTTTCCAAGCAAATAAACAAAACGCACCAACAAATTTAATTATGGTAACGAATTTTCAACATTGTTTTGAATAAAGTAATTAAATTTTATTTCATCTTTAGAATAATTCTGTACAAATTATCTTATGCAAATATATATTTGGATGGAATAACAGTAATTTGATTTAACTATTAGAAATATTTTCGGTTAACAGAATTTCGGGAATATGGGTGCTGTTTAATTTCACTCACTGTAGAATGGTAATTTTAGTAATGGTAATTAGTTCCACTAACTATTTCAGATTACCATAATAAAGTTGAAAGTGTTATTGTTATGAAATTACCATACTTAAATAGTCTCTGCGCAAGGTAAAAATTTTAATCGAATTTTATATCTCTTTCAACTATTGCCGTATTTTCAAAGTAATTACCAGTTTATTTTAGCTCATTTTAATTATTCATTAGCGAAATGTTCGCTACACCATTTTTTTGTTGTAAGAACAAATTATATTTAAACACAAGTCTATATAAATTGCATATGTAATTATAAATAATTAGTTAATTAGAATGTAATTAAATTAATTATTTTTCATATTTTTTTCAGAATTTAAGGTATGTAAGTTTTAAAAGACTGTTTATCATTGTGCAATTAAACATGCGATACAAAATGAGGAATTATAAGAGTGGGAAATGTTAAAAACATTTTTAAAGAATTCGCTAAAAATGAGTATTTTCACATTGTGTTTTTCATAAGTATCTTTATATTTCTTGTCAAATGTTAAGGTGTACGTACACACTAGAAGTTTTTTTTTTTTTAAATTTTAACTTTAAAAATCCAGTTTTTTCACAGTAGGTCATAAATACATGTTTAAACTCATTTCAGAGAGAAAAAAATCATATTACACTAATTATTAATTAATTAAATAATATTTAATGAGCTAATTAGCCTATTTTTTGAACATGATATCTTAAATTCTAATTTGTACAGACACACAATTTTAGTTGGAAATGATGCCTAATATTAGTCTTCATGTTGTCTGCCTCAATCAAGTTATAAAAATATGTAGTTTTTTTTAACAATTTTTTCATCAACAAGGAATAAAAAAACGAGATTTTCTTTGTAATTTTAAATTTTAAATAGCAATTAAAAATTCATTTCTATAAATATAACTTTGATTGATGCACAAAACATTCACTGTTTCATACAGATTATTTTGATATATAAATAATTATATTGGTTAATTTGTTGGTGAGTTATGATTGTTTGAATGAAGCAATGTAGTGGAAAAATATCATTCTTAATAAAATGAGTTTTAAAAAAAACCGAAACTAGAGATTTTAGTGAAAGTATCTCAAGAAATATTCTGAATCTTGATATCTTGGTATCGTTAGAAAGCTAAAGGATCACAGAACATTTTGTAGCAATAAAAAATATTCGATATTTTGAACGATTTTCGAAGTTTCAAGTGTGTACGTACACCTTAAATTCATTTTTTTAAACTTTATAAAATTATAAAATTTTATTTATTAATATTATAAGAGTGTTTATACAGTGAAATGACAAAAGAACCGACGCACGCGCATAAATTACGCATCCACAGAGAGTTTCAAAGCTTTGCACTTTTACTTTGAAGGATATAGCAATGGTTATTTATACTAAGAATATTTAAATAGGGAGAGAGAAAAAATAAAATTAAAAGGAAATAACTAGAGGGAGGGATTTCCTCGAAACTTTCTTGCACGCTCTCTAATAAACTTGTTGTGCCAAAGAAAGTCTTACAAACCATTAGAATATACTAGTTATGAAATATTAACTTTTGTTGTGAATTTAATATTTCTACTGAATCTATCGTATGATCCTTGGCGAATTATTTGACTGTTAATCCTCGGCATGCGTTAATAGTATCCAAAACTCGAATTTCTGCTTTAGACAAGTTTTTTATCGAATTAATTGAAAAACAGGTTTTACACAAAACTGCATTTGCAGCCACAAAATCACATACCAAATATCATATATTTAAGTCATTGTGTTTTTGAATTAATGCTTTTAAATATTTCTGGAAGAACAGACCGACAGACAGTCAACCATTTCTTGAATTTGAATAAAAATTTAAGAAATATTATAGAGGCCAGGATAACCTGGTTGGTAGGGTGTTGGATTCACATCTCTTGGGTTGTGAGTTCAAGCCCGCCAGTCGAAGACTCTCCGTGTATGGTGGTGGCTGGCGGACGTATAAATCTGTTCGTGGTCACAAAATCCTCTATGACGAGAGTAATGCCATAATACCACTGGGGGTACTGGATAAGAGGAGATCGTTCTCTGGTTCAGGTCTAAATTTCGATCTGTGGTTGAATGAAAGAAATGCATGAATGAAGTCTGCTCCGTAAAAAGGATTGTGCCGCGTGAGTAGTTAAGTCGTATTCTTGGCCCTAGATGGCGCTACTGAAAAACAAGTGATGCAAAAATTTCGGTTTAAATTCGCTAATTTAGTCTGCGGACTTGTCTATGGCAAGTACCATCAGAAACAACAACAACAACATTACAAATTTCTATAATTATTTACAACGAAATAATACAATAAAATTTACAATAGTTACAAAACATTGAATTTTGTTATAAATTTAACATTTTTTTATGAATCTATCATGTCAGTTATTAATTGCCAAATATTTTTAGCAAGTTATTTGACGATTAAACCCTGGAATGCATTAATAGCATCCAAAAATAGAAATTATGTTTCAAACACGATTTTCACAATCAATTGAAATAAAAATTTGACACAAAACTGGGTATGTAATCACAAAAATCACATACCAAATTTGATATATTTAAGTCAATGTGTTTTTGAATTATCATGTTAACATGTTTCTTTTAAAGAACAAACCGGCAGACAGTCAACCCGTTGTTAATTTTAACTCAAACTTGCATAGGTAAGCATTTCTACGCTATAGATCTTAAATCTGTGTACCGATTCATATATATCTACCTCTATTCATTTTGTAATTATCGTGTTAACTTATATGCGGACAGCCGTGCAGACAAATTTCATCTTAGCAGATTTTTCTCAATATTTGAAAGAAATCTGTAAGTTTCATGTAAAGACCATATACCAAATTTCAACCATCCAGCTCAAAGTGTTTTTGAATTATCTTTGTCACAGATAGACCAAACAAAATGTGTTTTTTCCATTTTTTTTTCCCCTTAACTCAAGGAGGTGTAAAATGAGGAGATTCGTGTGGGCGTATAAGAAAGATAGAGAGACAGAGATTATTCTAGTTATTATTCTTTTACGATTTTCAAATCGCGAAATCGACGCGAAACTTCTATCACAAAGCCACGATTCTGAGTTTGGTTTTGGTCTGCTGCGTGACGATGCACCTACCCGAAAGGGTTTAAGACCTTGAAGGTCACCGGGGAGAGAACCCTTATTTACTTATTGAAAGGCTTACAGTCATCGTCAGAATATAGGTGGTAAATAAGGATATACATTAAAATTCATTTGACTAAAATAAAGTATTTAAATTAAATAGCTGACAAACCAATTATGGGTTCAACAGACTAAGTTGAAAAATACATAGAGAAAGCAGTAACACACATAAGCATAAACATAATATCACAATGGCCAAAAGAGGTAAGATATTATTTACTGTTCAGCAATATCAAACAATGTACCAATATCTAAAATCATCTATCTATCCCATTATATAAAGTGAAAAATAAGTGAATGACACAAGTGCAAGGTGAAAATACAAAGCAGATCTTAGAATAACAAACACATTTTTAAAAAAAACACCACCAGAAGGTAAATCAAGAATATGAGCAGAAACATACAAAGTTTTTAATAGCTATAATCCTACATAAAAAAACAACTAGAAGCTGTGCCAGAATAATTACATAAATAAAGAATCAAATAAAACAAGACTGCAAGCAACCCAAGACACAGATCCATCATCCTAGCGTCTTTTGAGTTTCTTCACAAATACCTGTCGAGACGTTTCTGACATTAAAATGTTTTCCTTAAATCCGAATTTTTCCCTAAAAGTAAGAAAAAACAGATAAAAAAAATTAATTGTATCTTTGTTATTTAGTAATCTTTGCATTGCGTGTGACAA
Organism: Argiope bruennichi; assembly: GCF_947563725.1. NCBI lineage: Eukaryota > Metazoa > Arthropoda > Arachnida > Araneae > Araneidae > Argiope > Argiope bruennichi. Next base: position 48,410,935 of record NC_079161.1, on the reverse strand, counting down.
AATGACGAAGAAAATGAAATTTTTATGGAGTGCTTGTTTTCTGAACTCGCAATCTTCTATAATAACAAAAAAAAATTTAAAACTACTAAATAAATTATCTAAGTTCATTAATTACATTTTGCAAACATGTGATTATTTGGAATTTTGCCAATAATTTACTATTAAATTTAGAAAGGAAAAAAAATCTGGAAGAGAAAACACGCTATGGTTTAGAACACTTTCTAAACAACTTTTATTTTTATCTGTCAAAATTTGCATGTTTATTATAGATTTATTTAAAACATTTTTAGCAGCTGTTTTGAGTCCAAATGTTTTGTAGCTAGATGTTTTCATTACGATGCCAAATTTCATAATTTTTTTGTCTAATAATTACTTATATATCCAAATCTAAATAGATTATTTTAACTATGTACATCCTGTAGTTGGACTTATACTTTGGAACAAAATAATTTAAAAGGTATTTATAAATTTGAGTGTTTTCAAACTTTCAAATATTTTTCAGATATATGTTTTTTATCAAACTTAGAAAAAGTTAATATATTCGAAATGTGTCAAAATTAGATTATTTTTCGTCAATGTTTTTGTATTTCTCCACATAAAATTAAAAAAAATATATATTCAAAATTGTTGCCGAAAGAAAATGTCATTGCAAAAATTCAATCTAAGTTGATTCAAATTACACTGTAGATTGCATGTAATTTGTACCTTATTTAGATTAAATGTCGGCATTATTTTTAAAGCTATTTTGGTTTTTTTAGAAAAATTATAGATTGATTTTTCTGTTTTTATTGTATTATGTGTTTTTAATAAATAGCGAAAATAATTCTAAAACTTTTGGATTCAAAGCAAAATTTTATCGTTTGTTTCAGATTATACATTTATCTAATTCCGTTTAAAATAGTAGCAACTTATCAGTTATATATTAAACAATTCGATTACATTACAAAAAAGGAATTTTTATATTATTCTTTTTACCGTATAAATATTTCTTAAATAAATTTACCTTATTTTAATAAATTAAAATAGAGATTCGTTTTCTAAAATTAAAGCAGTGAAAAAGATAAAAGAAATAAGTATAGAAATGGGTTACAAATTTAAATATTTCCTTAACAATTATTTAACTCTTTCTTTTTGAAATTTATTCATAATTCCGTAGCATATAACAATTAACTTGTTTTAATATTATGCATTGCTTCACGTAATATTAAAAAAATACTAAGTATTGTTTCCAATTGAAAATATCATTACAAAAATGCTTGAAGATTGAATATAATTTGTAATGAATTAAGATTGAATTTCATCATTATTTTTAAAGCAATTTTATTCTTTTAGAAAAACTATCAACCGATTTTTCTGTTCTTATTGTATTATGTTTTTTTTCTCTCAATAAATATCTAAAATATTTTTTTTTATTAAGACCGTTGTACACAAAGTAAAATTTTATCGTTTGCTTCAGATCATTCATTTATCTCATTCCTTCTAAAATGAGAGCAGCTTATCAGTTATTATTAAATAATCAGTTATATTGAAAAGAAAATGAAATATATTCCTATTATTGTATAAATATTGCTTATATAAATTTACTCTATTCTAATAAATTAAACTAGAGACTCGTTTACTAAAACTAAAGCAGTGAATAAGATAAAAGAAAGAAATATAAAAATAGATAGCAAATTTAAATATTATTTTATTATTATTTAACTTCTCCTTTTTGAAATTTATTTGTAATTCCGCTGAATATAACAATAAATTGTTCAATTATTAGTAGCATATCAATTTGTTTTCAGAAAAGGGTTACACTACTAAAATGAATTCAATCTGTGCATTTTAAAGATATAATTAGAACAGTAAGTAAACATTCATCAGCCTAGTTTCCGAAACATTTACATTTTCTTTATTTTCCAAAACATGTCAAATTCGAACAATGATTGTTTTAAAAGCAAACAAGTATTTCTAATACCTATAACAATCAGCTGTTAAATTGCACTTCAGTGTTTCAAAGTTATCAGTCTCGTTTATTTTGAAATCCTGGTTACAAAGGATTATGTAAACTTTCTGTAGAAATTTCTGCTGTAGATGACGTACGTTTCATATTTCAAAACAACTTCACTGTTTGGTTATAGCTAATTATGCAACTTATCAAAGAAATCAAAACATGAATCTATAGTTTATTTTCCTTTGATTGAGTTGACAGAATCATGTTATTGGTATAAGCTATTTAAAATTACTGACAAAGTAATTGAATTGTTAAGGAATGAACAGAATTAAAAAGAAGTTAGAATTGAGTATTATTAAAACAAATATTTTAATATATTTTATATCAAATTATTGCTTATTTCTTTTAGAGGTTGCGTCAAAAAAAATTAGTACAAAGTTATTGTTTCATAGAACAGAAGTTAACTAATATCTTTTTAATTTGTGTTCATTTCTTTTTGTCTACCACTTCAATTATAAAATATTTATAATATATCTTTTACCTGAAGCATTGTTTTTTTTGGGGGGGAGGGGGTTACAATTTCAAACAAAATTCTGCTATTTTAGAATTGTTTAAACAAGAAAAACGGCAATGTGAAATCGTTCATTTTTTTTAATGTGCCTTGGCAAACAGTGCCCGATGTCATCTGTCGTTTCAAAGAGCTTGACGATAATGGTCAACGTCCACGAAGTACAACAGTGAGCCCTTTCAATAACCGTAGGGCCACAAAAAGTAAGTTCAATGAAATCCGAAGGTTTCCATGAGAAAGAACGCTCGTAAAATGGGAATAAGTGATCGATCAGTACAGCGAATGGCAAAAACAGAGCTTGGACTGAAGCCTTATAAATTTCAAAAATTTCTGCTTCTCACTAAAGAATACAAACTCATGCGACTCCAAAGATGCCTAAAACATATGCGACTCAAAATATGCCATAAACATACATCCCCCCCCAAAAAAAATCCAGTTTTTAAAATCTCTTATTTACATATATAATTTTCGGATTTCAATATTTTTATATAATAGGCCTATTTCTTATATTTTCGTATGGTTTTCGAAATGTGACAATTTATTATAATAATGATAACATCGTTAATATATTATGTTTAAGTGCAGAGAGTCATCGACCTATGCTTCTCGGTGAAAATGTTGGTTGCATTTATACTTGGTCATGTGATCGCATCTGTGTCCAAAGTAAATTTAATGTTTGAAAGAATAATATTAATTCTTAAATAACAAAAAAAAAATAGTCCAATTGATTGCTTCAGAATATTTAGAAGATAAATATCAAAATCTTAAAATGAAAAAAAAAAAAAAGATTTTCCCAGTAAAATAAATATTTGATCAATAAACATAAAAAATAGTTAGTATCTTAAAATTATATTGATTCAATAATTATAAAATAAAATTGTAACCGAAGTCGAAATCATTCATTTTTTTTTGCATATTTTTTCCTATTTGCATTTTTTATAACTTGTTAGGGAGGATAAAGAGTAATATGATCTGAGTTCTTTAACACGTACGCTGCAGGATTCATGCCTATAATTCGGACCAAAATCTAATAAGATCCTTTTTTGATATCTTTTAATTGCAGTAGAGACAATAATATCTATTGAAGTAATAAGAGTTAATCATAGCGATTCACAAGGTGATAAAAGTATAAAAACAATAAAATATACACTAAATATAGGCATGAGCTACTCACGTCTGTTTAAACATTGAATGAGTTTAGTTTAGTTATATTAACGTCCCGTCTTAAAGCAACACTAGGGCTATTTGGGGACGGACATCGTAATTTTGAACCGCAATCAGATGACGAGGACGACACCGGAGCTGGCACCCTCCTCTCCCAACCGCACCGCACCAACGGGAGGACGTTTGGCTCGGACGGATTTAAAGTGTACCAGACCCCCCTACACGACGGTTCTTCGGTGGAATCGAGTCCCGAACCTGAACCGTCCGGTTCCGAAGCAGAGACATTACCACCAGGCTGCAGCGGCCCTCAACAATGAATGAAACTTTTGATGTCAAAGGAAAATCGGTGACAAGTCAGTCAACGTGTTAACATGAAATTATTTTTTTATCAACTCTCTTTAATTTTTCTTAAATATATATATATATATATATATATATATATATATATATATATATATATATATATATATATATATATATATATATATATATATATATATATATATATATACAATTATGAAATTCTTCAAAATCTACAAAAATTATCATCTTGTACTTTCAAAGCAGTTTTTCATTCATTTTGTCTTGTATAATTTTCTATTTGTATTGGCATTAGCTACTTAATAGTAGTAAAAAAAACTATCATGGCCGATATTTTTTTTCCTCCTTTTAAAGAACCCATCCTTGACCCAAGCCTTCTTTGATCATTATCGACCTCGACAGCTGACAGGGCCTTGGGTTGTTGATATTGAACTAATCAATAAATGTCTTCCAAAATACCAAAGCATCCTGTCATTACTTCTACTAATTGTTGTCCACATTGTCGATGGAAAAATGAACTGTTTGATTGCAGAGTTTTGCTATTAAAATCTTCAATATTGTGGTTACCTTAAGAAATACCTAGCTTATTTATAGATTAATTATGTAGTAAAAAAAAATTAGATTTGTGGTAGAAAAGTTTAAAAAAAATGGTGTGTAGTGGTGGTAAGAACAATAACTGCCAATTATAGAATGAACCCTAAAAAGAAATAGAGAAACCCAAAAATAAATTTTTACATTACGCTGGTTTCAATTACAAATGAAATGTTTAAGAAATATTCACGTTTGGTTCTGTTTATTTCAAGTTCGTTTCAACTGGTCTGCGGGAAAAGTATCAAAATGAATACTCTGTTCAATTGATCATATAGTGAAGCTAAACATAAAATTCCCCATTTCGTATTAAGGTAAAAGGGAGTGCAAGGATCTGATTATGAACAGACAGTTAATCGATTTTTATATAAATATGCTTGTCTTGATTAATTTATCTTGATTAATTTTTAGAAAAAAAAGCTAAATAAGAATACAAAATTCTTTATCAGCTATGTCAGTTTTTTTTTAAATTTAAAATATAATCTAATGATTAATACTTTAAAAAATATACTTCATTAACAAACTATTTCAACAGAAATTATAATAAGAAAAATTTATTACAGACATTACAACCCTAAATTTTTTATTGATGGCAAGGAGCATTAACTAGATTATGAAGGCTCTTATTTAGTGAGGGAATTCATTAATTTAAAAACCTCCTGTTTATTATATCAGAAGGAAGATAAGGTATTGAACCAGTTGAAAAGAAAAAAAAATATTTTTTTTATCTTCAATTAGTGGACTTCTTTTCAAAAAATTTTGCCAGTGGCCTTAAATATTTCACGGTCTATCTCCTTTTTAATCGCCCATCTAATGCTAGCAAGAACAAAGACTTGGTTCTTTTCACATTGTGAGTCTTTATCATTTTTCTTAATGGCCTCTTAAAAGTGAAGAAAAAAATTGCATTAGACACCAGGTAACTTAGGCGCATCTCTCTCTTCTTTAAAGAAAAAGCATTTAAGCAAGATTTCTTAAGCTCCCGTATTGTGTAGCTTAAGGTTTGAAAAAGATATAGAAGGTTTGGCAAGAAAAGAAAAGCAAAAAAAAATCTTTTGTTTCTCGGCATGAAAGAAAGTTGGGAGTAGCAAAAAAAAAAGTTAGTTCTTGTTGTTTAAAACTATACAAAGTTTTTTTTTTCTTATGGGGAAAAATAATGAAAAAAAGTATGGGGAAAATTGAACAAATCCCCCATGGTAAACTTTTGATGGATGATAAAGTATGGAACTAAAGTCTGAACCGTTATGGAAGTAGGGGAAAAAAATAAAGTGTTTATTATAGCTGCCTGGAAAGAAGGGAAATGTTTTCCACTCCAATGAAGATGAGGGAACTGTAATAGATTGCCGAATGCATATTCGTTGAAATTTTCATAAATATTTTGCCGTCTGAAAAATACAATTCAGTCCGAATTGCCCTAAGGAATTTCAAATACAAACATGGGCTTCAACTTAGAAATATTTCAACAACGTAATACATTTTTTCACCAAATAAAGACATGAGTCGTCCTTTCAATTCCAGATCCATGGAATTTTATGCAATCTCTTTAGTACGAAATTCATAAATTAATGTAAAATTTGTACTTTATTCTTTTGTAAAGATAATACAGCTTAGTTGTAAATTTCAAAACTATGAGATATTTTTATTAGTTGTTTTCTTCTAATATATATATATATATATATATATAATATGTAACATTATTTGTTGTGAAGCAGAATGCAGTTTGAAGACAGTGAAGATACTTTTAACATTTTTAAATTCTTTTTAATCCATTGGAAAAGCATAATTATTTACAAGCAGAGACGCGGACAAGATGTCCGCCACGGCGCAGTACAAAAAGCCGAAGTGGGGAAGAAGGGCCGAAATAAATTATCCCTCGTCTTGTATAACCTTAGATTTTGATAGGGAAAATATTTCTTCATTGTGCTAATATATTGATAAGATTCTGATAGGGATTTCTGACGCATGTCAATCACATGTAAGGGAATCTCTATATCTCTCTCTGTGCCTTATAGACCCAATCATTTGTCTTAAAGCTAACAAAAAACAGAACACATACCTTGGGGGGGGTGCATCTCGGAGCAATTTTTTTTTTTTTTAATTTTAGTAAATTAAAAGTTAAGCTGAATTTTTTCGGTTTTTCGAAATAATTTCTACAGATATAATTCACAAAAATCAATCTTGCAGTTTTTTTAAAATTTAAACCTTTTTCTTTTTAATTATAACAATTTAATAATTTAGTATCTGTTTTTAACACAAATTTGACTATGTTTTAGAAATTTTTACCATGTGAGAACATGATGTTATTTTGGTTAGGGAATATTGAAGCTCGAAATTGCGTAGGCAATGAATAAAGCATAAATAATTTTCATCATCATCGCATATATTTTTTACCTGCTTTTACCTGTATTGCATTATTATTACGTATGCTTCTTTGACAGCAGATGCGTTTTTAAAAAGTTGACGTAGAACTATGACATCATAGCTGTTACTTTTATCTCAAAATCGGTCGAGCTCCAAAACTTTGTTTGCCAGCTAGAAAAATTAGAAGTGAAAGTTTAAAAAAAATATCATTATATATATATATATATATATATATATATATATATATATAGGAGAGAGAGAGAAAGAGGGATAGAAACAGATAGAGAAGACTCGTGATTTTTTCAAACTGGTTTAAACTGGTTATTGACTTAAATTAATTAAGACAATTAATGACTTAAAAATAATAACATGTTCTCACTTGACTTGAAGTTTGCTATCGTAGATTTCATTTTAATTTTTTATCTTTATTTCTAACAAGATATTATACTTTTGTCCTGAAAATCAAACTATTTTTATTGTTTCATCGAACACTTATTGTGTGATTTCCTTTCATTATTACAAGCTAAGGAAGAAGGATTCTTTTTTAATATCTGAGTAGTTTGCAAGACGAATTAAAAATGTTACAGTACGATGTTACACTACCATGCTATTTAAAAACAGATAGTATTAAGATGCCATGGAACCGATAACCTTTACAAAGGTTAATGTACATAAATTAGGAAAAGAATACATATATTTGCATTTAAAATAACTTGGCTTTAAAGTCTGAAAATTTGGCGCAATCTTGACATGAAATTATATATAAGGGATTTAGCTGAAATTAAATATAAACCAATATCCGAGGCAAACCAGTTGGTCGCTAAATACGACTAGTCTTTGATACAAATGGAAATCATTTCGATCAGTGAAGTATTTAGTTATGATAACAAAAAAAAAATGAAATCATTCTTTCACGAGAGACTTGAACCGATGAATCAAAATAGAAAACGAATGACTCCTTACTAAAGGAACAAGCTGAACTTTGTATATGTTCATTACTTTGTATATGTTACTGCAAAGTATGAAATCTCGCATTCTATTGAATGCCTAGACATTGTATATATTGCCAAATGGTAGACATTGCATATATTGCCTACCTTTGCCGGTAGAAATGTCTGAAACGATTCAGATTCCACACATTTCCTAGGTAATCCATAGAAGGCCAAATGAGAAACCAGCAAAATATGAAATACATCTCCGACTCGCTTCGAATATCACTACCAAATGCTACTGAAAGTAAAATAAATTCTAAAATCAGCCTGGAAATACAAGCCAAAAAGATGAAAATGAATTCGGAAAAATATTTTCCCACTTCCTCTTTGGAAACTACTGTGCGAGTTCCTATTCCTAACGTCGACAAGGGGCGAATTGATTCGCACAATATGTTAGTAATTGCAATGAATATGATACAGGATAATTTGGAACTTGGATGGCTTGGAACTTTTGAAGGAATTTTGAAGCTAGTTTATGCGAGATCACAACTCAATCTATCCTTAAGAACTTAATTAGAATTGAAGATATTTCTGACAACAAAATTCCTCTCCGGTCCGTTGCAAATTGCTCGATCCAGTGGAAGCGGCCAAGAATTCAACAAATGTATACGCAAAATAAAATGCCAAAATATGAAATGTCTTTGCGTGAAAAATGTAATGAAATGTAATTCAAAATTTCATTCAAGCCTTCCACGTCGCAATGAGTAGGTAAATTTTAATTTCTTATTTTTTTATGAAAATTTTGTTTCCTTTAATAAGAAAAGCATAAATTTCGTTTTGTACAACTTTCATTTTTCTTTACGCATTTTCAATATTTTTTTAACGGCACTCTTATTTTTTCAGAAAAACATTTGTACTTTTGAGGAATGCACGTCACTTATACAATAGCCTTATCAAGTATCCTTTTTACAAACTTAGCCTAAATAGCATCTGTCATTCTATAGAATGCCTAGGTATTATATATTATGCCTAGGAAATATGTAATACCTAGGCATTCTATAGCATGCCGGCGTTTCATACTCTGCCGGTAACATATGTATACTTCGTAGATCCACAAGCCAAATTGTTTGGTTTGGAACAACTAAATTTTGCAAGGAGGGTAAAATTCTCTTGACATGACCAAGCCATAAATATAGAGCGTTTAACCCTCATTAAGATATATTTTGTTTAGTATGTCGAACTCAGTTTGGAGCAGCCCTTTTTAATTTTACACTACAGAACGATTTTTTAAATGCTTTTAGTCATTAAAAATTAAATGGTATTTTGGTGTTTTCCACTGTTTCTGCCTGAACTGAAAAATGTAAATGTTATAGACTGTTTTAAAATTCAAAGAATTGCCCTTTTGAAGATATCTATTTAATTTTTATTGATACCAGTTGAATATAATTACTGAGCAGGAAATTTTTAACAATTAATAATTTTGATTTATGTTATGGAAACATCACTATTATAATGCACTTTTGATCAACTACTATTCATAATTTTTATGTAATTTATATAAAATGGAGTATAAAAATCTTCACTCGATAAGTCTTTTTCGATTTTAACTTTTTTCAGCCGTTCCATAACTTGGGATTGGCTATGATATCGTCAAACAGTAACATCTATTAACCCTTTACTTACCAACAATACTTTTAAAGTACCGTTTAAATCCGGCTGATATCTTCACAATATGACTATTTTTTATAGCATTTAATAGAAGACGAAGAATATTTCCCACAGAAAGCAGTCGATATTAACTAAAAATATTTAAAATCTTTAATTATTAATTTAATTAATTAAATTATTTTAATTAATGAAGTTTTTTTCTTCTTCCCGGTTTTATTCCGTACCAAAACTTAACTAATGGTGCAAAAATTAATTTGAGAAATTGATGGTAAAATAATTCTTTAAATAGAGAGTTAAACGCAAAACATTGAGGTGCTAATTTCCGTTGTCAGTCGTAGTTGAATTTTTTTCCATTGGGATTGATTTTTTTTGCAGCTATCGAAGCGCCACCTAGAGGCAGCTGATATTTGAATATTTGGCATTTCTTCACAATTAGTTAAGAAATGCCAATTATTGGTGACATCGGAAATCAGCGCCATGGCACAATATCCCCTGAAAAAAGTAGAGTGATCACAGGCAGAAAAATTTATGCGTTTCACTACAGAGGTTTATAAATTACCCCAGCGCCCTCACTCCTTCATATTAGAATTATGCACTTTGAATTCCGACATTTGAAATGAAAATTGACCAAAGTGACTATATCTTGATAGGTCTTTTACGTAATTTTTAATGATGCGTGTTATATATTCCGAGTTTCTTGTATTTAATTGGCTTATAATGATGATAAGGTAGAAACATGTGAAGATGAAGTCTGATTTCAGCAAAACACAATTGATGGTATCTTCAGTTATTCAGCATTTCTTGACATAAATAGGAATCTTAACTTTTGTCATTAATACTTAAGAAGTATGTGATTGAAATTTAAATACTGCGCAAGTAATAACAACTTTATCTATATCTAGAAAAATTAAACGATACTGGACATGAGTACGAATCTTAACTTTTGTCATTAATACTTAAGAAGTATGTGATTGAAATTTAAATACTGCGCAAGTAATAACAACTTTATCTATATCTAGAAAAATTAAACGATACTGGACATGAGTACGAATCTTAACTTTTGTCATTAATACTTAAGAAGTATGTGATTGAAATTTAAATACTGCGCAAGTAATAACAACTTTATCTATATCTAGAAAAATTAAACGATACTAGACATGAGTACGAATCTAAACGTTTTTCGTCAATAATTTAAGAACCGTGTGATTGAAATTTAAATACTGCGCAAGTAATAACAACTTTATCTATATCTAGAAAAATTAAACGATACTAGACATGAGTACGAATCTAAACGTTTTTCGTCAATAATTTAAGAACCGTGTGATTGAAATTTAAATACTGCGCAAGTAATAACAACTTTATCTATATCTAGAAAAATTAAACGATACTAGACATGAGTACGAATCTAAATGTTTTTCGTCAATAATTTAAGAACCGTGTGATTGAAATTTAAATACTGCGCAAGTAATAACAACTTTATCTATATCTAGAAAAATTAAACGATACTAGACATGAGTACGAATCTAAACGTTTTTCGTCAATAATTTAAGAACCGTGTGATTGAAATTTAAACACTGTATTAGAAACATCAGCTTTATCTACTATATCTAGAAGAATAAAACGATACTTTAAATTATTTTTAATCGATTATTTATTTTTGTCTTTTATAGACGCATAAATCTGGAAATATATTAAGGCTAAAAAATATTAAGAAATTTTGTTTACAAAACTGCTAAGTACCTAAACACTGTCCCTTCTTTTCAATTAATTTAATCCTTCTTGAGGTCATAGATTTGGAAAGTTAATTCAAAAACCCCTTTGAGATGTTAGTTCAACTGTTTTCAATTTCCACTGTGAACTCTAACATATAATATTCACCTCGATGCTCGATGCCCTTAAAATACATTGAAACTTGTTTGGTATATCGCTCTTGATTGTTATTGGAGAAATGTCTTGACGTTTTATGAGGAGAAAAACAACGAAGTGCAAATAAATCAGTGGGGGTGGTCTCCCAAAAACTTTCTCGCATACTCTCTAGTAAAGGGGTCATGCCAGATAATGCATGGCATTGACGTTCAATAGTTACGAAATTCTAACCTTTGGCCCTGAATTTATCATTTTTGCTCAGTTTATCATGCCATCCTTGATGAGTTATTTGGTGATTAAGGTATTTGGCGTTAATTGGCGACATGCGGTCAATAATACCTGAAAATATTAACTGTATTTTATATGCATTTTTCACAATCAATAAAAACAAAAATTTGTTAAAAAGCTACACTTGTAATCAGAAACTTTCATACCAAATTTAATATACTTAATTCATTGCATTTTTGGGCTACATATTTCTGAAAGCACAGACTGACAGATGGTCAACCATTCACTGATTTCGACTCAAAATTTGATAGGCATCTATACTGCAGATGATAAATTTGTGTGCCGAATTTTATCCATTAAGCTCTCTTCGTTTTGTAGTTATGCTGTTAATTTATGTTCGGACAGCCGAAAGAGGCAGACATTTCTTAGAAGGATTTAGCTCGAATTTGATAGATATCTAGAAATTTGGTGTGAAGACCGTATACTAAATTTCATCCCTCTAGCCCAAAGAGTTTCTAAATTATCTTTTTCATAGACAGACAGATGGACATTTTCCAAAAATGTGTTTTTCAACTAAAGGTGTCTAAAATGTAGAGATTCGACAAAGATAATTTTTGACGATCATTATATTTTCTCTATACTACATAAAATCGAATTCTTGTTTTAGACACTAATTTCTCAACCAATGAACCCTTTCTAAGGCCGTGGGAAGTATGCTTCCCACCAAATTTATCCATCTTTGTATGAATTTATGTAGGTTGGCATAAGTTCTGACAAATTTTTTTGGAAAGACAGAAACTTAGACGCTTCAGTTCTTTATCTCACACAAAATGACGTATCTTGATTTCTTACTTAATTATTAATTAACCAAATTAAATTTATCTAATAAGTTAAATGAATCCCTCTTCTTATTCTAATTTGAAACCTAAAAATATTTTAACATAATATGACTAGAAAAAAATGACCCCTTAAAGGGTTAAAAAAAAATTTGACTCAAAACTGTACTTGTAGTCACAAAATTCTACGACAAATTTGATATATTTAAGTCATTAGTTTTTTGAATTACAGCTTTCACATATTTTTGAAAGTACGGACCGACAGACGGTCAACACTTTGCTGGATTCGACCAAAAATTTGATAGGTTTATAAGCTGTAGATGTTAAATCTGTTTACCGAATTTTATCTATTTAGATCTCTCCGTTATGTAGTTACCATGGTAACTTATATTCGAACAGTCGGACAGACGGACTTCTTCGGAACAGAATTTTCTGAAAACATAGAAATCTGCGAATTTGGTGTAGAGACCGTCGTAGAATGTAAATATTCGTCAAAATTTCAGGTTCGTATTTTTTGGCAATTTCTATATTCTTTCTATACTATGTATACGAGAAAGTTAAAATGATTTATTTGTCAAAAATAATTAAGAATGAAATAGCTTACTAAAGAATAAAATAGCGTAAAATAGCTATGAGCAATTTGCCCTGTGACATTTCATTTGCGTATTGATCAAAATCGAATACTTTTCACTTTCTGAATATTTTACCTCAGCGATGAAAAGAAGAAAAAAAAATATTATTCATATTTTATTTCCCGTTTTCCCTTCTGTCGTTGTTGGAATTCAGAAATTGGATATTAAATTCGGTCTCAGACGTAGAGGACTGGAAAATTTTTCCTAAATTGAATTTGTATTTCTATCCTGGAAAGTAATTATGCATTCTTGAATTTAAAAATTTAATTTAGTCGTTCTTTCCGCTTTGGAATTAGGTTTCTTTCTTTGGCAACTTCTTCCTCAAGAAAAAAACGAGGGTAAAAAAAAAAAAAAAAAGATTTCAATTCAAAATGAGAAGCTTTCAGGACGCTTTTGTTTGCTGCAGATTTTTAATTGAATACTTTTTTCATCTTTTCAAATTACTTTTACTGCAAGTTTTATACTCAAGTTTTTTTTTTCTAGGGAGTTCCTAAATGAGTTATGTTTTTGCTATTCCAGTTTTTATGCAGTTATAGTACACATGCTGCTGAGTGACTTTGATACACCTTCTAAGGGTGTTGGAGTTTTCGATAAAAAAAAAAGAAAAGCGTTCATCAGTGTGGAATTCTTAAGATAAATTTTATTTAAAAAGGTAAAAGGAATTAATTTATTTTTTAAACATTAATAATGAAAATGTTTCAAATTCAGGCATTAAAATCGATTCAGTTTTTTATTACTTCAAAAAAAATTTAGATTTATTTATGTTGCCAGTTTTATGGGAATATAACCATTTCTAAATTTTAAAAATTAATTTTTGATTTTAAAAAACACTTTTATTTATTTTATTTTTTTCGTTTACAGGACAAAAAAAAGGAAAAGTATTGCTGTTGTCAAAAAAATTCCGATCTCAGTATTTTTTTTTTTTTTTTTGAATATCCACCAGACAATATTGAATAAAAAGAATGATCTTTTTTTTCAAATTATATCTGTTTGCTTGTCCATCTCTCTTTCTGTCTTTCTAATTTAAAAACACAAAGTTATTCAGCGATAAAATAAAAAAGTGTAAGCAAGTAATCACAAAATTGGTAACATTTATTTGTAAGAGTGCTTTCCTACGTAGTGACTTTTATAGTAAAGAAAAGAAACTTAAATATTTTAAAGAATGTTGAACGTATACCAAATCAGTGACACTCAGTTTTGGCTCTTGATGTTAAAGACCAAAATGTAGGCTGTCGAAAAACCAGAAAGTATGGCAATATTTCTATTGGGTGCCGAGATCCGTAGATCTTTCCAGAAAATTCAACGCCATGTTGGGAAAATTTAAACGAAGTGTCGTATGACGAATCAATATTCTCGTTATACTGCAAATAGTGGAGTGACATGGAACCACATTCGCAATTCACTAGTAACAACTTGCTGTTGATTGATTTCTGCAAGTGTTGACTTTGTGTACTATGGGGCTTTATTTTAATTCCTTAATCTGTATTTTAATCCCACTTAATCTGTATTTTAATTCCACTTAATCTGTATGTTTAAAATGCTATCAGAAAGTATGATAAGAATGTTGACATGTTTCTGCGTAGAAATGATGTTGATGAAAAAAGGGTCAATTTTATCCATTCTCTGTTTTTTTTTTGTTTATTTGTTTTCCATATAATTGTTGAAATTTCTATTGTGTATTTTTCTATATATATATTTTACTAGTAAAATAAATAGAATTCAAAAAGTAAGAAGCGGTATGTTTTTTGAAGAATATTATTTGTTGTAACATGTAATTTGAGAAAAATAATGTACGTTCAAACGCAATTGCTTTTTACAATCATAATATATTTAGAAAAATTTCTGAAACGTATTTATATCTCAAGTAAAATATCTGCAGAGCATATGGTCTGATTTTAATACTAATACTTTCATTAGAAAATTTAATATTAGAGTAAAGAAAATGCGGCTTCATTGACCACACCTTCTCAGTTAAATGTTATACCTGATTCATCAAGCTTGAGAGATTGAATCCACCATTGTTGATTGTGCAAATTTTTATTTATATAAGTGAAACTGAGCAAGAAAACTGGTTATTTCAACAACCCCCTCCTCCCTCTATACAAATTTTGAGTATAAACAGCATAAGATTTCTACATTAACTTGAACACTAAATAAGACACTCTGCTCTAAAGAGAGAAAGAAGAAAACCGTATAAACTTCCCCTCCAAAAAAAAAAACCACTAAAAAAAAGTGTTGCATTTTTAGCGTCCAAGGACATCCATCAATATCAATTTCAGACCGATCCTTACCCAGGAGATAAAAAGACACTGTAATAGGTGTATATATCCCAATGAATCATTTGGTAACCTGATATTTGGCAGCAGAGACCAGGATCCCAGTTACTAGAGTAGCCATCAATCTGTCAAACGGTTCCTGGCCAATTTGCACTACTTTTGAGAAACAGCCTTCTTGTTATTTTAATTCCTGTATAAGATTTTGTGGTCTCAGAAATAATGGGAAGTATACTTCCTTCGGTTCATTCTATTTATTCTAGGTGGGGTTTTGTTCTAAGAAATTAGTTAGGTGGTTTTTAGAATATTTATGGCTCTAAATCAGGCAAATTATTTCAAGTTAGGAGTTTTATGATGTGTTTTGTTTTACTATTGAAGAAGAATGAGCTTTAATCTGGAAAGTATATTATGAGGGTTATTTTTTTCTTTCAAAAGCCAATTTCATAATTTTCAATTCGAAATTTGTCTATGACATCATGTAATTTTATTTCCAGGTATAATGTTAGTTGAACTTAACAAGGTGATAATATTTTAAAAAGGAATCGTCATATATAGCTTTCCTTAAAATTAGAACTTTAATTTACGAAAATAAATGCATTTGTCATATTTGATATCCCGTTTTGCAGTCTTATGTTTCTAATATGTTTATTTGAATTTTAAACTACGTGTTTAGTTAAACTTAGTTTTGAAATAAAACTTTCATTATTTAAAGCAATAATTTCTCCCTTTGTCTCTTTCTTTTATGAGGCGTAATTAACCCTTTCGCCGTCCTCTCCTGTCCATGAAGATTTCGGTTTTTTCTGTTTTTTACCGCATTAGAAACAAAGCAAAAAAATTCAAACAAATAAAAATTTACAAAGGGTTTTAAACTTTTATAAGTTTTAAAATGCGGAAGAACTCTTGAAGCGCGTTACGGCCACCCTGTAAAAGTTTCACTTTAACGGGCTGGACGTGTTATGGACGACGATGTTAAAAGTGTTAATATTTAAATGTTCATTTTAATTAGCACTTGAGTTTAAAAGTTATTTAAATTAAAAGTGTTAATTTTCATTTTGTTCATCATAATGATTGAATGGTCAGCATTTATTATACCAGTTAAATATACAAGCATATGTACTTGACTTTAACCTATACATTTCCCGAAAAGGAATTCAAATGTATCTTTGCTAATTAAGGCTTTTACCACTAATAAATTTACTTCTGTTACTAATATCAAATCAAAACAACCTTAGTATAATCATGTCACTGATTCTTCGACCCGCGCAAAGGCGCATGAATAAAATAACTGAATGACCAGACCACCGCAACAGCAATACTGGCGGGAACTGTGGTTGAGTCAAAAAGGCCATCACCAGCCACGGTATCATCCTTCCCTTAGGAAGTACGTTTCGTCATCGATGGGAGGAGCCAGACCCCACCTTTCTGTGTACTCTCCAGGATGACGAGAACCAATCACCATGCCGGAATCTTCTCATCGTCGTTTCGAGGTGCCTCCCCCCTCCGCTTTAGCCATTTTCGTGTTGTTATATTTTCGGGAGTTGTTGTGGTGAAACGTTAAAATATCATTTGATTTTTAATTAACAGAAATTCTAATCATAAAATTTTAATCATTCTGAGATGCTTATTCTCACCCTCCAAACTACATTTGTGCCAGAATTTCTAGAGGTAGGTCAAACAGACATCTTTGTCACAGATAGACAGACGGGCGGACATTCGTCAAAATGTCGAGTTCGAATTTTTTGGCGATTACTATACTAAGTATAAGAGGAAATAAAAAAGTGCGTAATTTCCTTCAAATTAATTATTTGCTTTAGAAATTAAAAAAAATTTACATTTCATTTTTTTAATTCTTTATTCTAATTATTAATTTTAGTGACCCTTGATATTTTTCATTTTCTTTTTATAGTCATGTAAATTTTAAATTCTATATTTTCTTATCCCCCATAAAGAAAGAAAATGAATGATATTTTATGCATAGAACGAATGACATTAAACATCCGTTCATTCCTAAAGCTGCAGATGCTGATTTTCCCACAAGTTTTCAGAGACAAACCCGCATCAAAAAAAATCATTCTTTTATCTAATGCTGATTCCTTGAAATTTAAAACGAAAAGTATTGCATGTTATTCTAATGCAAAATCGCTGAAACATTCAAAGAAAACATTAGAAATGAATATTTTATGGACTTTTAAAGAGTATTTTTTGAGTTAAGAATTGAAGTGTCGTGTTATTTGGAATTTATTTAACACGCACCGAACAATGTTGCAAAAACAGATAATATTCTATCTTCGGTTTCTTAAAGAAAGTTGTTATTTCAGCTGTTTTATCCTTTTAGAATTGATGCATGAAATGGGTTTTGGTTTAAAGTAACAAAGATTCAGAGGAACGTTAAAGTATAGCGGAGGTATGTGAAGCCGTTTTCTATCATAAAATAATTTTTTGTATTGGTGTTATGATTGAAATTGGTTATTATGGTGAAGTTTACAATTTATAGGTTTTTAAAAACTAGATATAGAAGCCGCTTTTTAATAAAGTTTCAATATTCCAAAGTAAACTTCTAGGCTTAATATGAAGATTTTTTTTAACTTTAATTTTAAAAAGTAATACCGCCAGGAAAAATATAATATCTTGTTTCAAAATCGGATGTAAATATAAAATCTAATCAAAAATTTTGTAAAATAGAATCAGGAGGAAAAATGAATATTGTATTTAATATTTTTGAAATCCAAAATTAATTGGATAAACTAACTGGGTTTTAATAATGAAAGTTTTTTTTTCCGAATCTTCTTGAAATATTCAAAGGCATAGAAATTCAGAGAAATACATCATATGACTGCTGATAAATCAAATACTGTGTGTCAGAAAAATAAACAACCAGACGTTAGTAATTTTAATTTAACAGCTGGAACTACTAACGACATCTGGTATTCGTGTCAACACACATACAATAAACCGGAAATGGATGTTACTAATTTTCAGTGCAAATATTTCGATCAATGAAAAACTTCGTTAAATTTCCCAGACGATATTTATTTGTGCTGAATTTGACCATATTTTTAAATAAAACATGCATGCAGATTGTTAGGATATTATTATTTTTTTCGTACCAGTTAATAAATTTATTTTTCACAGTAAAATGAACCATTCATTGATAAATTTTATAGTTTAAGTTAGTTCTACACCAAACGAGGAATGCCTTAAAAGAAGTGGAAAGAAGATTTTAAAGTTATCAGTAGTATTAAAGTGATGTTAAAAACTAAACCACTCGTTAAAGATAAATAGTTATTTTGAAAACTATTGTGAATAACTGCTTTCTTGTAGCATTTTGACGTTTCTGTTATAATGGAAAACGTGAAAAAAAATAATCCATACTGAAAAAATATTATCTGTTTCTCCGTTTCTTAAAAAAATATTTCGTTCGCATCGGTTCTTATTATATTAATATTAGATCTTAAAAGCATTGACCTTTTAAAATTTATTTTATTCTAGAAATGCTCTTGCTAAACAATTGCTAAATTTGCTCCTATTTTATATATCTGTATACGAAATAAATATTATAATTGTCAAAAATTTGACTTCGAGATTTTGATCTTAATATTTTAGACATCTGTGACTGCGAAATAATTTATTTTCGGAAGTATGATTGTCTGTGTATGGAACAAATAAAAAAACAAAGTATATGTGTGAAATTTGGAATATTGTCTTTAAAAAAGTTTGCATATTAATGACAATTTGTATGATAGGCATTTAATTTTCATACAATATTTTCTGTAGTATTTCTTTCTTAATGTTAGACAATTATTTTTTTGGTAAAGAAGAAAGATTTTTAGACTGATATAACGAAAAATGAATCGAAACTGAATCAAATACCCTCGCCCTTGGCGACTTTGGTGACAAAAAAACGATAAAAAATATTCGAGATGTAGCGGAGATACGATATCCTTCTGGAGACTTCTATGTCTTGTTTCAGAAATTATAAAAAGTCGAGAGAAACAGGTGAAATGAGTTAGTTGAATTGAGTTCGAGCGAATTCTTGAGCGAACTCTCTTTGAGCATATTTTGCTGTTGTTGCTATAGTTGCTTATTATCGATTTGCTGTTTATCCCGCTATTTATTATAAGTGCTGCTATGTGCGTTTCGTCTGCTTTTTTTTTTTAATTACAAACTCTTGCTTTCGTGTATAGTAAAACATCTTTGTCCTTACTTGAATCTATTGGATGTTTTACCATACAACCCAAGCACGAGGATATTTTTTATTACTTATGTCCTGTATATTGTATAAATTATCTTATCACCTGAGTAAAATTCCTCAATGTCAAAGTGAGATTAAAATTGTTACTGGTTAATTTTATAATTGCACTTTGTCTTTCAAACTTTTGTAACTTCACTATCTTATTCCTCATTCCTTCACTCCTTATTCTTAACTGCGCAGATGATAAGCGCAATCGTCCATCTTTAACTTTCATAAATAAAAGAAAATCTTGCTTTTAATTCTTAAATGGAACAGAACCGAAAGTTTACATTTTGTTACAACACTGAGAAGTATTGTTGAAAATTAGGCAACAAAAATATTTTTTAAAAAATGACAACTAAATTGGCTATCTGAAATTGGTCGTTTAAAATTCAATTTTATGCAATAGAGGTTTACAGAGTTATAGACAAAAAAAACTCTAAAATCTCGCTTAGTTTCAAATTATAAAAATTCTAATAAGAATTATTATCAATTGCTCAAGGGTGTATAGTGCCTTATTCCAAAATATATTTGTAATTAATTCCATAATCAATATCAAATGTCTGTTCTTGTAGATCTACAATTGGCGTATAAACACTACTATTAGTAGACATTTGATTGAGATAAAACATTATACATCTTACATCTCATATTAAAGGTATCGTAGTTTAAAAAATGTTATTTATTACTAATTAAACTAGATTAAAGCAGTTGTGCCTTTAAAAATCTATTTATGAAATAGAAGACTGTTAGAAGCTATACAAAGGATTATATTTGATGATAAAGTGTTTTGTAGCGGAAGGCAAAATGGAGTGCATATTTATGTATGTGAAATGAATGCAATAAATAAGCAAAGGCATTAAACAACGGTCGCATTGTTATTTGCATAATATGCAGGTTCTAGCTGAGCTCCTTTTATGAATACCCAACAAACCATTTCCCTTAAAGCAGAAAGGCCTTGCTATGACTAGACTAGGTTACAATTATCATTGTTATTAATAATTTTCATTGTCAGCATCTGGCATTGTAATTATAGCACAAGAATCAATATGTCTGTTACTTTTAAAGGAATATTCACAAAATATCAGTATTAAATCAACATTCCTATTCTCAGTATTTTCCATCCATTAATAACGATAAAGGAAATCCATAATATGCTTTGTCTGAAGTACCGTTAGTTCTATATATACATTTTAAGCATGTTTAAATATTATAAAATATTTTAATGCATGTTCAATGCATTTTATAAGTTTGTTAAATGTCCTAAATATACTTAAAAGTAAAATATATACATAGATAAATAATACAATAACATGAATGATAAAATACGAAGCGTGTATCGCTTCGAATGATAAGTCCTTTGAACACTTACTTAAAGTACGTTAGCTATTAATTCTGCGTCTTTTTTACCTATGTGTCTGTCATACTACCAATGACTTGCTCATGCAAATATGTTATTGTGAATTTGTATTCTATTAAAAATCTGTGTTGTGCACTTTATTCCTTACATATATATGTAACATATTTTTGGTTGAAGCAGAGTGCAGGTTGAAGACATAGACAAGACGTTGTATTTTTAATTCCGTTTTATTCTCTCTCGGGAGGCAAACATGATTATTTACAAGAAGGCGCAGTGCGGAACAAAAGCAGAAGGCAAAAAGGGACGAACAAATGATCACTAGTCTTATATAACGTAGGATTTCTGGCCAGGCGCCAATTCAATACACGTGGTGACCTTTGACACCTTTTCAAGGGCAACCGAAGATATCACTTTCTCTTGATACGTAGTACTGATGGCGCATTATTTTTATGGAGAATTAAACCGAAAGTGGAATTGGATCACGAAATAAGAGAATATTTTAGAATGAAGTTACGATGAGCAAAATTAAGATAAAATTTTGGAAATTAATTTGGATTAAATTGAGAGGTTAAAATATCATTACATATATATGTTAAAGTGATAACCCGAAATCAGTCAAAACCAAAATTAACTAGGTAAAATGCGTTTTAACCATCAACGTCATAGAGAACTCGAATTAACTAGGTAAAACGCGTTTTAACTGACAGCGGTTAGGGAGAACCCGTTTTATTTGTGTTTTGATTGATTTGTTAAACAATATTGTTTGCATCCATTCATAATCATTGTATTAAGCTATACGTGGTAAAACAGTGTTTAAGGAAAGAACCTATTATTGAAGAAAAAAATTATTTCGTTATTGTTTAACACAGTACCTTTGTTGCAAATTACTTATGTCGACATGGCAAATTGCTATGATACTTAGAACTGCGAGGAGAATTGAAGAAAAATCATTTTTACAAGAATAGCGGACGAACACTTGTCCAGTTCTTACACATCCTTTTCTTGCTGGTTTTCTCAGAGAAATTTCCTGATTCAGTATTTGCTCTTGAGTCAAGAACATTTCTGGCGACACATCGAATTCAGATCTGAAAGTCAGTGAATATGATACACTTTTATAATACACTTGTACCCGGATTTGCTGTAGTCTACTGCATAAATAATTATAGAATTCAAAGTTAATATATTTAAAACAGGTTTTCCCGAGCGCTGTCCGTTAGAACGAGTTTCCCCTCGTTAATACAGGTTCACCTAAGGAATGTCGGTTAGAACGCGTTTTCTCTTGTGGCTGGTGGTTATGAGCGAAGATAGAACCTGGGACCTTGAGGTTCGCAGCCCAGTAACATGACCACAATACAAAAGCAATTGCTCGTGTAGCGTAGCTGTTAACTGGCTTATAAGCTTTCAACACACTCTACTTAATGCAGGTTCTCCCAAAGGCAGTCAGTTAGAATATGTTTTCCCTAGTTAATGCAGATTTTCCTCAGCGCTGTCTATTAGAACTCGTTTTCCCTAGTTAATATAGGTTCTCCCAAAGGCTGTCAGTCAGAACGCGTTTTCCTTAATTAATTCGAATTTTTCTAAGAGCTGATGGTTAAAACGCTGTCAGATTTAACCATCATCGGCGCCATCATAACTTTAATTCAGATTTTGACTGATTTCGGGTTCCACTGTAACGTATAGATAGATATATGTATATACAGGGTGATCGTTAAAGTCATTTTAAATCGGAAAGGGCTCTAACGATTTGTGTCAGATTTTATATTTAGATAAGAGTTTGATTTTTTAAGAAAAAAGATCATTGGTTTTCCTGAAAAAAACCTTATTTTACACAAAAAAAAAACATTTTATATTCAATAAGTATATTCAACTTTCGCTTCGAAGTGTGGGCAGTATAGTATAGTGGTCAGGAAAACGTGAATGATTCCTTATTACAAGTACTCGGTTCGAGTAGGGTTTTTTTTTTTTTTTTTTGCTTTATTTCTTTACTTGTGTATTTATATTTAATATTTTTGCTTTTTAAGTTTATCTTTACATGTACCGTTTTTGAAAAAACGATTTTATGCACAAAAAATATTTTTTATAGCTAACTGTTAGACTTTTCTATCTGCTCTCATGCTGACATTGTCATCTCGGAACCGATTTCACCATGGCAAAACCGAATGTAAGTTGGAAAATATAAGTAATGGTAGATAAACTGTAAAATGAATGGTGTAATAGAGCAGATTGTTTCGAATAACATGTTAAACTATATTCATTAATGTTTTTTTTTATTTAAATGACCTAGTTCATATGTTGGTAAGATTGAAAAATATTTATATTTAATATCTAAATTTTTTCTCCGAAAAACCTAGACTTTGCAAAAAAAAAAAAAAAAACTTGCCGAGGGAAATTTGGTTTTCCTGTTACTATTCCTCAAACATTATACATTACTATTTTCATTCATATTACTATTCATTTACTATTTGCTTAAGCATTTTTACAGCATTTAAGCATTTTATTATGATTTAAAAGCCAAAAGTGTAAATGGCCTAGCCGTGTATCGTATAAATTGACCTAGCCGTGTAATCAGTATGGAACTAAACTAATGATTAAAAACCCAAAAATAAATCATAAACTTTTCCATGAAAAAGTATGATTCAAGCAATTAGAGTTAACTAAAAGATTATTTGTTTTACTTCACGCAAAACGTCATCGTATTTATTTCTTCATCAATTTTTCACCAAGATTTATTTTTTCTAGATCTTTTATTCATTCTCTACACTATTCAATCTCTTATATATGAACAAAGTGATACAAATGATTGACAACTACAAGATCCAGGAACAGAAAATTCATTTTTTTCACGTTTCATATCCATCAAGAAAAGTAAAACGGTAATTGGATAGCCTTCAAAGAAAATTTGATGGCAAGAAAAAGATATCTTCCGAAAAGATAAATTTTGAAAAGACTGGAGAGAAGTTTTGTCAGAGAATTCATTTTTTATTCTTTCCTTATAGTA
This sequence comes from Argiope bruennichi, assembly GCF_947563725.1. Lineage (NCBI taxonomy): Eukaryota > Metazoa > Arthropoda > Arachnida > Araneae > Araneidae > Argiope > Argiope bruennichi. Next base: position 48,386,976 of record NC_079161.1, on the reverse strand, counting down.
GAATTCTGTATAAGGAACGTTTTCTAATCAATCCAATGTAAGAGAAAACCGCCGAAGAAAGTAATCTTCAAATGGCTAAAAAGATGACGACTCAAATAGAATTTTATCTTTACCACTTTTTAAAAAAATATTACACATTTCTTGACGATTAGATTGAATTGTAAGATTTTGGTTTTTCTCAGAATTAATATAAAACACTGTTTCGAATCATGGGAAATAATGGATTCATAAATTATTGCTTTTGTTATTTTGAGTTATGAATTAATAAGTTTTGATTATATTTTAACTTTAAAAATCGTACTTGTATTTAAGAAGCTACAAGTAAATTATTAATCAGAAATTATTTATTCAAATTTCCGGTTACAAACTTTTTTTTAACTCCAATTGTTTTATTCTTGTAAAGATGGATATATTTATATCTTTTTTTTTTATTTCTTTCAAAATAAGATTCAGTTTTCAAATTTTATACGTTTCTGCTGAAAGCACTTAGTTTAAGTATTAACACTTCACTGGGGAGGTGAAATTTTAGGACTTAACTTGGGAGGTGCGATCTACGAGACCGCATTTTCTTTACACTCAAATTAAATTTTCTAATGAATGTATTGTATGAAAATCTGTCAATATATTCTTCAGACATTTTTCTTGATACATAAATATGTTTTAGAAATTTTTATAAATATATTATCAATGAAATAAATAATTGCGTTGGAACATACATTTTCTTCTCAAATTACAGGTTACAATAAATAATATTCTTGAAAAAACATATTACTTTTTACTTTTTAAATCATATTTATTTTTCTAGTATATAAAGGTATATAGAACACAATATAATGTAAAATTCAACAATTATATGAAAAATAAAAAAATGGCAACAGATAAACTTGATCCTTTTTTATCGACTTGTGTGACTTCCGTTGCACGGATTTTGATAGCATTTTAAACATACAGGTTAAGTACTAGTGTAAAAATCAGCCTATAAATTCTGTAGATATTTCTCTTGGTATATTGATATATTTTATACATTTTTCAAAATACATTATCACTAGAAAAATGAATTATGTTTCAACATACGAATCAAAATCAGTCGAATGCGAACTTGCATCGAAAAAAATCTTCTGTACAATTATTCTTATCACTAAAATCCCTTTCTGCTTCATTTAAAAGTCGCTGGAGCTCTGCTTCATAACGAGAATCAGTAAATTGGATGATATTTCGAGGACTAATTTTTAGAGACACCTGCTAAGCTTTGTGTAATACTTGAACACTAAAAGGGAGGTGCGGTCTTACAGACGTCGCGCAAAGAAATAGTTGAAATATTTTTTAAAGTATCCGCTGAAAACGGTTGAAAAAGTGCACCTGTAGTGAAGGTATGAAACAGCTAGCTACAGGGTCAATCCATTCTATTGGGCTAAAAATAAAATAGGGGTGACCAAAAATCCGTCATTAGTGGTCTGACAGACCGCACCTCTCCAGTTAAGGGTAAAAAGAACTTAATTGTCATTCCATCGATAAATTTACCTCAATATTTTTGAAAAAAAGGATGGTGCCATCTAGCGAAAAGTTTGAGAAATAATGATTATTAACATTCTTAATATCTATAATAAATGAATAAAAAAATTTTAAAAAGCAGATAACAATTCTTTTCAGATGCATATCAGTATTATAACATGCTTTTTTCTTTTCTTTATATTTACCTTGATTTTTATGCACTTTTATCTAACCTGACTTGATTCATATATGTGCTGAATTTTGTAATCGATTTATCTCTCTTTTTCTAATATATTGGATATACACTTCACACATTTCAATGCTCTTAATGAAAATTAATTAATTAATTAATATCAGAATTTGTTTATCATACATCGAGTAACTTAATAAAATTTTGATTTCAGCCTTGTAGTGCCATCTGAGAGGAAATTTAAGAACAACTGATTATAAGAAGATTTTCTGATGTGGTAAGTTTTCTAATTATATTCATTTATATTTAAAAAAAAGATTTTTGGTCTTTCTTATCAGTAAATCAAATTAATTTAGTTAAATTTTTATTCCATAGAAAAAACGACCCCTGACAATAATAATTTATAAGTTACAGATTTTTTTTTAAATTCTATAATTTGTTATAATGAATTTTAAACTATAGAGTAAAATCGTAAAGTTCTTTGAGACCATCACATTTCACTGATGTCTTATTGATGTTGAACATTTCCTATACTATATAAAAATACACAAAAAATTAAGGGAATTTTAAAAATTCAAAACATGAATTTGAATGTGTTTTGATATAAATATGGTACTCATTTTCAAAACATACATTATTCACAGAGGATTCAGAGGAAAAGTAAATTTAGGTAATACATTTAACCGGATTTTACTTTCTTTTAGTTTATTTAACATTCAAATTCTTAAATCTAATCGAAATTCATTCACATTACTTGGAGCAAAGATTTAAATGTATTCAACTTTTTTTGTAGTGATTAGTTTTTTCTCTGATATGCTCGAATTTTAGAAACTTTGTGAGCAAATGTATTATCGATATATATCAAAATGATTATCGATTAATGTAAGATACACGATTTTAATATTTACAGAAATTTATCAATGTATCAATAAATTTCATTTCATTTTGAATCTTTACTGGGTGCCATCTGGTGGTGATTATGAGAAAAAATGAATTTCAGGAATTCGTAATAAAATAAGGAATCACATCATAAAAATAGAAAAAAAATTTTTTTAACCTGTTATCCTATTTTATGCACCCATAAAATTGTGTTCTTTCAAAATCTATCGAAATGAAAAAAATATTCTATTTGATAAATGGCATCTAAGAATGAAGAAAAATGATTAAATTTCTACAAATGTACTTTAATAAACTGTTAGTTTTCTATAATGAATGCAGATTATTATAATTCTTTCAGTTTTTAAAAAAATTATGTTCTAACTTAAATAATGAAATTGCAGATTTTGTTTTTAGAACCAAACCGATTTTCATTTGAAATTCAAAAAAAATGCAATCATTTTTTATGCACCCTTTTTTAAATTTCTCGTATATGAAGTATATATAACAGAAAATATTGAATTGATCAAAGAATCTAAAATCGCGATTTTGTCCAAATCCTGTCTTCCGATCACCTTACGTTCCAAAAACACATTTCTGCAATTCTGTCTGTCTGTGAGGGTGACTACTCAATAACTCTTTGAGTTAAATGAATGAAATTCGGTATATGAACTTGACACCAAATTTATTCTTTTGTATCACAATTTGAACGAAATCTATTCAGACGAAATATCTATTCAGAGGAAATCTATTCAGAGAAAAAAAACACTACATTCGAAAAATGCAATTCTGTCTGTCTGTGAGGGTGACTACTCAATAACTCTTTGAGTTAAATGAATGAAATTCGGTATATGAACTTGACACCAAATTTATTCTTTTGTATCAAAATTTGAACGAAATCGGTTCAGAGGAAATATCTCCATTTGGCTATCCGAACAAAAGTGAGCACGTAAACTTCAGAAAAACTGTTTATATAAAATCTATGCACAGAATTAGCATATGTATCACATCATTGCCAAATTTGGAAACAACCTATCAAGGTGTATCATCTATACTTTTGCATAGATGAAAACGATAGAACTTTAAAAACGTAATAACATAGATAAAAGAATTTTTTTACACAGATATATCATTTAAAGTTAAGATGCATATCAAATTCGGATATAAATTCGTCAGCCAGTTGACCGTCTATAGGTCTGTGCATTAATACTGGTTTCGGGTTTTCGAAATTATAGCTGTATGTTAAATTTTTATTTACAGATAAAAAAAATGCATTATTTTATTTTATTTATTTATTGTATAAGTACACTAAACTTTTCTTTACATCATTATGTGAAAAAATAGTTTAAAAAATAAATACAGTTTTTATGAAACAGTTTTTTAGAGCCTTACTCGTGCCATAATTTATTTTTCAAGAGGTGTAATTATTTTTTTACCATGTTTCGAAAGCTCTAATTACCATTTCATTTCGTCTGATGAATATGAATTGTGCAAATAATTTACTCAGATTTGAATTTTTTACTTCTCTGTCATCGATATAAAAAGAATAAAATGGTGATGAAATATCTTTTGGCAAAGTAAACGATAAAAAAAGAGAAATTTTATGCATAGATTTTATTAAAAAAGTTTTTAAAATGCACTTTTAATAATGTATTAAAATAGAATTCTTTTATATCTAATATTTTCTACTTCTTCAATTTTCTTCTGCACTTAATTCCCCAGGTAGCACAGCCTGCTGCACAATATTGTACAATATTGTTCGATATTATATGATATTAATCAATATTCCACAATATTGCGATTATTGTCATACAATATTGCACAATATTGCGATTATTGTCATACAATATTGCGATTATTGATGAATGTCATACAATATTGTACAATATTGCGATTATTGATCAATGTCATACAATATTGCGATTATTGATCAATGACATACAACATTGCACAATATTTGAGTGTACTTGGGTTGTATAAGAATCATTGAAGTGTCAAATAAATTTTCTCAATGGATAACCAGATGGCGTTCTTCTTATAGAATTGAATTTGATTATATCAAATTGATTAATTAATATATTCTGAAAATATTTAAATAATAAAATATTATTAAGAATATACAGAAATTCAAGATTCAAACACAGCAAACTGTTATTGAAACATTCATTGCGAACTTCTGTCTTTAGAAATAGGAAACAAAGCATAGACAGATAGGCGGTCAATCTATCGATGGATTTGTTTAAAAATTTGTTGCAGATCTTTGATTTGTTAATAAATATGTGTACTAATTTTTGTTTATGTTACTCTTGACGGTATTTAGGACTCATTCTCGGATTATGAAGCCATCCGCGCTTTTACGCATGCGTCAAGATGCAATTATTTAGTCAAACTGAGGCTGAGAGAAAAGATGAAAAAAAGCGTTGTTTACATTTAATAATAAGAGAAAACTCGAATTGTTCACATAAGAGGCTTAAAATAGAGGATGGTATTTATATTTTCTGGGGAACATTTTGATTCGCAGTAGAATACATTAGAGGGATTTTTATTTACTATAAGGGGCCTAAAATTAAATTATGATGGATAAATGAAAGATTTCTGATCTTATATTGTCTGGGGAACATTCTGATTCGCAATAGAAAACATTAGATGAATTTTTATTCACTGTAATGGGCCTAAAATTAAATTATGATGAGTAAATGGAAGATTTCTTATCTTATATTGTCTGAGAAAGATTCTGATTCGCAATATAATACATTAGATGAATTTTTATTCACTGTAATGGGCCTAAAATTAAATTATGATGAGTAAATGAAAGGTTTCTGATCTTAAAATTTGATAATTCCTTTTTTTTTTAAGTATTTTACAACACTTTTTTTAATTTTCTATTGAACATTTTGAAAATTACTGGGGTAGATAATCTAGATTACATTTAATCATATTATATAAAATATTTTTCGTACCACTCCTGGTACTCTTTTGCCTCCTGTATTCGCCACATGAGCAATCAATACACAGTTTTGAATAAAAATAAATAATGAAATCAGAAATGGAACGACACACACAAATATGTGAAAAAAAAACTGAAGCAAAAGGCATCTAATGAGACGGAAATCAATGTTAGAGAATGACTAAGAATTACGGAAAGGCGCTCAGCCTTCTGCGTCGCACTCTTTAGGGAGGTAGAATCGTCGAAAAGTAGTAATCTCAGAATACTGAAGAGATAACAGCAAATATTGTCTCTTACAGGCAGACAGACATTCAAAATTTGATGTAAATCTGCAAATTTAGTGTGACCTCAACTTTCCAAATTTTATTCTTCTAGCTCAACTCGCTTAGGAGATGACGTATTCATGGACAGACAGACTTATTTCCAAGCCAGCAGGAGTATTCTTTCTGAAACTCTCTTGCTTACTTCCAATAAAGTTTTTATAGCCTTTCTTCTATATAAAATTGCGGACCTTGGGTAAGGCATCAAATTTTTTGCATGATATTGGTAATTGATAATTAAGAAATAATATCTTTGGTGAAGAATCTAGCATTTTGATGGGATCTGTCGGGGAAATACGCGTTTTGGTTGTCTTTTTACAGACCGATTGACACCAAAATTTGGATCGAAACTGTTCTTATAGTCACAAGATAACATACCAAATTTCATTGATTTATTGCATTATATTCCTCAGTTATTCCGTTCAAATTTATATAAAAGTACAGAAGGCACATGTTAACCATTTGAGGGATTCGGTTCAAAATTTTATATTTAAGTTGCTCAACCTATGTCCTAAAATTCATCTATCTAACTTTTAGCATTTTGTAGGTGTCGAGCTCACATTCGAACAACCAGACAGGCAGACTTCCTATGGATTTCATTCAAAATTTGGAAACGTAAATTTACAAATTTAGACGTAATTCTATGTACCAAATTTCAGCCGTCAAACTCTAAACGTTTATGCGGATCGGATCATGTTCATAGAGAGAAATAATGACAAAAAAGAATGTATTTTTCGGATTCAGTGAGATTTGAATCTAGGAAGTTCTCGTTGAAATTTTCAGTTTGATTTTTTTAAGTAAATACTTTTTTTTAGTATACATTATTATTTGTTGTTGTTATTGTTTATAATGAAACTTGTCATGGACAAGCTCGCTGACGAAGTCAAGCGATTTTAAGCCAAGGGAGCGTCTCTTATTTTAGTAACGCCAACTAGGGCGTCTTAGCTTAGAGTACGTCTTAACTACTCACGCATCACATTCGCTTGCACAACCCCTTTTTAGAGGGGGGCACATTCACACACCTCACAGATAGAACAGATGAAGAAAAACCAAGCCCGAACCGGGACTCGAACCCAGGACGCGGGGAAGATGCGCTATGCTAGAACGCAGACACATTATTATTAGAAAGTATTATATGCTACAATACTTTTTCTTTATTATACTTCGCATAAGAGAAAGTAGTAAGTAAGAATAAATAAATTCTATAGTAAAAGTCTGTAAAAAATAGAAAAGAAACGTTCGTATTTCTGATGGATAGTTTTGTATCTAAATATGAAAAACAAATTAAAATGAAATATTTTAGCAAACAGTGTTCCTTGAATCAAATTTTTTATTTTCCACAAAGCATTTCTCGATGAAAAACGGATGAAACAAACAGTCTATCGGCAACGAAATTAACCTCTAACTCAAAGAATCCGAACCCGTTTAACGTCTGTATTTAAAATCCTCAATAGATTGAACTCACGGAACTTCCATTAGACCTCATCCTCCAAATTTATCTAATCTGCAGCAGTATAAACCTCTCCTAGACTTGAGAAATGTTTTTAAATTAAAATCAATACTTCGGATACACTTTAGATTATGAAAACTTGAACCGATCAATAAAAGCAACTATTATTTTTTTTTAAAAAAACAACATTTTGTTACTTTCTTCCTGCTTTGTTTTTAAGCGTGCTTTTAACTGAAATCGATGGTGGGTGTTTTCGAAGGATGGTCTTGTACGTCGCTATTTGTTGCATAAACTCTTTATTTTCTAAACTCCCTTCAACATTATTTCCTGTTTCGGAACAGGAAAGCGAAAATCTTTTTAATACGCCTATTTTAGGAAAGTTTTAGTTTCCTGAATATTTTAGTCAATATTTTAAAAAATAATCTGATGAATCGGTCAATTTTTTTTGTTGGTTCTTTTTTCTTAAATTGAAGGTTGAATACAATTTTTACAGCATTATTTTTTAAGCATTGCTTTGTACTTGGATGAAAGATTTTCGCACTTATCAGCGGTTGCTAAGCAACGATGTGTACGAGAGATAGTCAAAAAGTAAAGGGAATTTGAGAAGATGTCCATTTATTCTAATGAAAGAAAACTGAAACATTCATTATTTTCTATATAACTACTCTGGACATTAATTCCCTTTTCTCAATGTTTCGCAAGTTTTTTTGTTTTTTTTATTCCTTCTCTAAAAAAAATATTTTTGGATGTATCTGTAATCAATTTTGCAACGCATCAGTGACTTCTTCATCATTTGCAATTCTCCTTCTCCTTAACGCTTTCTTCAATGGTCCAAACCTATGAAAATCGCTTGGAGTGAGGTCTGAACTGTATGGTGGATTTTCCAGCACTTCTTATCCCAACTTCTTTATTGTTTCGGACCACCGTTGGGCAGAATGTGGCCGAGCGTTACCTTGCTACAGGATGATATTTTTTCGCAATTTTCCACGATACGTTTGGATCTGATTGCAGGTTTCAATTTAATCTAGTTTCGTCCGTTTTTCATCACTATACTCTCAATGACTTTCAAATTGTCCCCAGGGGTTGAAATCGATGGTCTGCCCGATCTTCCCTGTTTGAAACGCTCTATCCATTCCTAGATCTTACTTCTCGATAAACAGGTGTCATCATATTTCACTTGCATTTGATGAATAACTTCCGAAGGTTTAACACCTTCCTCAAACAAAAAGCGTTTCTCCTTGGGGCAGATCGTCAACGGGCTTGTCATATTTAACGGTAAGCTGCACTCCAACGACTAACAAGTGATACGTTGCGTAGAAGTGGTGCCGATTTAAGTAATTCAGCCGTGGATACTAGCAGTGTAGCCGAACCCCGGAAAGAGAAATTGCAATAGTTCCTTTACTTTTTGACTTTCTCTTGTAATTTGAATGAATAATGAATATTTTTTAGTTTGGAAATCTTAAACTAAAGATTCCAAATTAAACTAAAGATCTATAAATTTAGATTTCTGTTAACTTTAATCATAATTTAAAAATATTATCTAATCGTTTGTAACTTTTAGATCCTAATATCATAATTTGTAGATAAAATACATTGTGCAATTTCATTTTTTATGCACAGTTAGCTTGTGTTACAATGCAATCTTTCGATGGCATTTATTTTGAATGACCGTGAATGTGATCTAATTTTTTTTTATTGCAGAAATCATTTCCCCGTGGTCCATATAGCCTATATACTAAGTTTCATCAAAATCTGAAAGGCAGAACGTATTTTATAGGGTCTGAATAAGGTCGCTTTAATTATAACCATCCTGTATAATATTGTGTTACAGGATGCATTAGTAACCTGAGTTATGTAACAACAATTCGCCAAAGGGACTCAGAATTTCCCCTGATGAGCAAAATTTGAACTATTTTTATTGCAGAAAAATTTTCCCCATTGTCTATATGACGTATATACCAAGTTTCACCAAATTCCAAATGGAATAACGGGTTCTAGAAATGTCTGAATGGAATCGCTTTAATTATAACCACCCTGTATAATATTGTGTAACAAGATGTGTTACCTAAGTTATGTAGCAAAACTTCGTAAGAGGGACTCAGAAAAAATAACTCCACATCTAAAAGCGGGGCCATTATTCCACAAAGAAAACACCTATTTTTATTTTACTTCTTTCCAATCAATATCCGAAATCAATAAGTTACCTTTTTCATCCTTTCTATCTATTTAATTCCTATTTTTTCTCCCCTAGATTCGAGGCTCAAACTTTTCATTTCAAGAACTACATTCCTCTTACTTATTTTTTTTATCTCATAAGTAAAAGCAAAGGAAAAAAAATCTTGAAATGCCCTATTTCTAGAAGTCCTGTGTGTCCTAATCAATTTGGATTATCTTCTTCGAACTGAACCTAATGACATGTACTGAAAACTGAAGAAGATGAAAAAAAAAATCTTGAATTGTAAAACAAGGACCTGGAAGTTTTGAAATGAAGTTCTTGCTTTGAGCACTTGAATTAATTATCAGTGTTTGTTGGAACTTAGGGAGCATGTTTTTCTCAAACAGCATTTTTAAGTAGGATGTCACGAATTGGGAACATCGCTCCCTTATTTGAATAATGATTCTTTTGTTCCTGTTCTTGGAAGGCAGTGAAGACGATATATAAAGATAAGATTCTTATTCTTGAATTAATAATCAGAAGTTTTTTTTTTTTTTTTTTTTCTTCTTCTATTCTTTGGATTTGAAACTTTTTAAAGAGCATTTTAACATTGCATTATTCAAAGTATAAATAAGAAGTTAAATGACATGGAATGTTGTCTGGTAATCAAAAAATAAACATGCATTATTTTTACAATTTTCAGTATTATTTTACATTTTTCTTGCTATTATAGCCTAATATTTCTTACTGTGTACAAAAATAAAACCATTAATATCAATTTTTTTCGTTTCGCAAGATTTTATTTTTTTAAAAATAAATCGTTCATTGAATAAATTTTAATGCTGTTGTCGTTTTATTTTTAAATTTTAATTTTGTCTCATTATACTGAGAAAAGAAAATAGTATCCAAAATACAAATGAGTTTATATCTATCTTTCATTAAAACATTTGTAGCTAACATTACTTGTGTTCGTTAAACGATGTACTAGCTTAACGAGGAAATCGCATGAAAAATGATTCGCACAATTAAATAAAATGTAAACCAGTGGCAGTCGTCTCCCAAATACTTTCTCGCTACTTCTCTAATAAACTTGTCATGCCAGGGAACGACTTAAATGGCACTGAATTTAGTAATGGTTACAAAATATCAACTTTAGCGAGAAAAATATCAAGGTATCAACTTTAGTTCACTGACGCCCTACCCGATCAGCCCTTAACACAGTTGATCGTAAAACGGTATTTCCAGTGATTGAGCTAACCGTGTTGGGAAGCAACATTATAGGTTTGTAACAGTATCAATAGTAAGGTTGTTTAGTAAAACTGAATTTGAACTGCAAGTCCTCTCAAAACAAAACAAAAAATCTAACTTTAACTTTACTCTTAGATAGAATAGGATAAAAAAGTGTAACTGCCTATTGACTTATAAATGAATTTTAGGAATTTGATCATGGAAGAGAAAACTGCAATAATTTCGAAGCAAAAATATCCAGTATTCTATACGTAAAGATTAGTCATCTCTGATTATTTATAAAATCAAGAAGAAAGCTTTTTGTTTGGTTTCAATATAGTATAATTTTATTGAAACTGAATTTTTATTGGTAACAACTTATCACCAAACGATTTTGTAATTTTATGTACAAACAATTTTACGAAAGGTTTCAGATAAGTTGACTTAAGCATTTACTTTTAAATATTTGACTTTCATTCAAAAAATGCTGTGTGTCTAAGGCTTTATTTAAAAAATGCATGCTCGTAGGAGAATTACAAAATAAATTTCTAGCATGTGGTTGGCACATATCCAAACTTTCCTGGCTATACCTAAAGAAATTAGCATCGATTTAAAATTCCGCCATCAGATAAAGCAAAATATTCTTTGCTCTCCGCCTATGTTATGAATAAAATACGTTAAGGCAACGTGTTCATTTTCTTTATGAAAAAAAAGCTGAAAAACACGCTTTCTTTATTTTAAATATTTATACCTGAGCGGTCCAGTGAAGAGATTAATGTGGATTTTTTTTCACGTTCTTTTAAATTCAATTAAGTATTCATTATGAATGAATCTATTATTTAATACTATTACCTGCCTTTTTTATGTGATTTTATAATATTTTTTAGAAGTTGCGCTTTTTGAAGCAAATGGTATACAAGAATCAGTTGATATCTAAAATTAAATTATCCGCCTAAGTTTAAAAGGCAATTTTCGGTCAAAATTCACATTTTTTTATTGTTTTATTTTAAAGCCCATTTATTTGGGCTTCCAAATCTGTCATTTTTTCATTTCCACGATAAATAGAAACCCAGATATGTGATTTTTTATTAACCACTTTAGCTGAAAACGAAAACGAAAGTTGAAACGTTTTTCAACATTTTATCAAATACACGCCTCTCTGAGTTATAATTTATTTTATAATATGTTCTATCAGCAAGAATACGTTTTGACTAGTTTTTAGGATTGGCAATTACATCTGCTTTTGAACATTGTTTATGTTTACAAAGCATTTTTAGTACAAGACAAATGAAGACCTCAGGTAAATTTCTTGAAAAACTTCGATTTCGTAAAAAATTTCATAAGCAAAACATGGTATCTTAAAACTTATTAATATATTACCTTGAGATTTTGCATATATGTTATCCTGAATGTTCCAAAGACAATGAACCAGGGATATAACTTTGAACTGAATAGCTTTTGTTTTAGAGCTGCCGAATGTAATTTTCAATACTGAATTTTGTGAAATTTTCAATATAGAAATACTCGATTAGCTAAAAGTTTTTTGAAAATGCATATATTTCTTAGATTCTAGTTTATTCCCTTCACTACAACTGTAAGTATGCTGTGTATAAAAGTAATTAGAATATGTGCAATAGAATTTTTTTGTAGAGTCTGTTGCTTTTTCTTGCATATTTCGCTATTTTTTACATATTGACGCATTTTACAAGCTCTCAATTGGCACAGAATTTCCTGATCTTTATTTTTCATTATTTGCAATCGCATGGATCCAGAAAATGAACTGAAAAAGCTCATTAGAGGGATTTTTCAAAAAATTGTCTTCGTAAGTACGTGAAATCTGCAACTGGGACTGATAAATGGTGTAAGAGAAAAATATATTAAGAATTTTATATTCGAGAAAATCAAAATATTCAATAAAATGAATCAACTAAAGTAAGGCTTTTTTTCATTCTAAATAATAAATAATTGCTACCTTCTAAAACATGAAATTTCTGAACACTAAATTAAAAGCCTCTAACTTTTTTTGAAAAATGACATCTAAAATTGCAATCACAACCATTTGAATTTACATCCAAAACTTACGAACATTTTGTGCACCCACATAAGAATTACGTCCGGCGCGCTTAAGTATCCAGGCTTGCTGAATCATCATCTTCGCGACCTAATGCAGACGATAACTGTAATTGATGTCAAATATACATCAACCCTGTATGTACCGGCCGTTTTAAACTGACGGTACTGAGATACCTCTATAGCTCCAACTATCAGCCGCAAAGCCACCAAATTTTGTACGGGAACTATTGATAACATGGGAAAAAAAGAATCCACGAAAAAAAATTTAGTTTAAAAAGTTGCCGATAAGAGGAATGTGTCGCTTTTGATCTAAATTTTAAATTTAACTGCACTGTAAAATATAAAAATGCTACAGTAAACAGATAAATAAATAACAAAGAATTAATTTTTCCACAAATGTGCTTTATTCGAAAAATTAACTTCTATAAATCGTTATAAATAAAGAAAAAGAGGAGATTCTATTCGATTTCCTTTTTTTTTTCTATGTTCTTATGTTTTTATTCAGTAGAATCGCTTTTCTGGGGAAAACTTCAGCTATTTTCAATATGACCTCCATTTTATTGGACTAAGCATTGCATTCTGTACACCGTACTCTTTACAGCTGAATGCAACATTTCAGGAGGCATGTTCATAACAGTCCGTGATATGTTTTCCTATAAAACTGATACGTCCGAGACTCCACCAAAATAAATCTTAGATTTTAAATAACCTCACAGAAAAAAGTCACATGGGGTTAGATCCGGAAAGAGAGATGGCCAAACAACATAAAAGCCGCAATTAATGACTCTTTCTTCTGCAAAGTGATGACGCAACAGTTGATGTACGGATGTACCAATATGTGGTGGTGCTCCATCCTGCATAAAGACAATTTTATCTAAGCATGGCCTTTGCTGAAGTTATGGGATAACAAAACTACTCAGCATATCATGATATCTTTGAGCGTTTACTTAACATGTCTGCGGTACTACTTGGGTAATATTCTCAAAAAAGTATGGTCCGATTATAAAATCTGCTGTAAAACCACATCAAACAGTTACTTTTTGAGAATAGAATGGGATTTTCTTGAAATGCAGGGGGTTGTTAAGATGCCCAAAATCTAGAATTCTGAGTGTAACAATCCCATTCAAATAAAACTGGGCCTCATCACTCCAGAGAATTTCCCAAGGCGAAGCCTCGTCGACCTCCAACCTGGCAAGTAATGCCAAAGCAAATGTTAATCGAAGATCATAATCTGTAGGTTTTAATTCATACGAAATGCTAATTTTATATGGATAAAATTGAAGAATTTCTCCTAAAACTTTCCATGCTGTTGAAGCACTAACCTCCAGTTGTCGGGCAACTAAATACACGTGTGCTGCTATTACCGGCAGTGCTCGTCTGATTTCTTTCAACGATTGCAGTAGCAATCTGTGATCATATCCTCCGATACCAGTTCCCGTCCTTTACAAGGCCGAGTTGCGAGAGAACCTGTTTTTTTATTTTTTCAAATTTTTTAATCATTGCTTTCACTCCATTAATTGATACAGATTCTTTACGTAAATTGTTTCGACTTCTAAATTCTCAAAGAGGGGCCTCTGCATTGGATTGATTAATATAACAGAGCTTCACAAGTTAAGCACGCTGTGCTAAAGTGAGACAAATTTTACAAATTAATGCTTGAAAGGATTTTCAATGCCCCGCTTCTTTTTTTATAACTCAAAATACTGCCGCTAGTGTCGACTATGTAATCGGGGTTTTACATTTTGCAATTTTTCCCCTTGTTTTATGCAAAATTTTGGTTGTCTTAAAATGTAAAGCGCCACATTTTCCCTATCGGCAACTTTTGGAATTAATATTTTTTCGCGGATTCTTTTTTCCCATGTCATCAATTGTCCCCTTACAAAATTTGATGGATTTACGACTGATAGTTCCAGCTACAGAGGTCTCTGAGTACCGTCAGTTTAAAAAAAATACCCTGTATAACTCCTTTAATACTGACTGAGTTCCTACATTTGAGTGAAGGTAGATCAATTTCATGTCGCTGTGCTTTACAGCAAATAACACCCAATCACTTAATCGGATGTTTTGAATTCATCTGGACCACTTAACCAGATGTTTTCCACCCTGTAAGTGAGAAATATTCTACATTTTACTTATCTATATCTGAGAGGTCAGGAGAGCAGATGAATGGGCATTTTTTTTTCTTATTTCTTTTAAATCCAATTAAATATTCATTATGAATGAATCTGCTATTTAATATAATTAGTTGCATGGATTTATTTAACTATCAGATTTGAAAGATTTGCACAATTTGAAACAAATGGCATTCAGAAACTTCTTGATGTCTAAACCTAAATCTACAAATGTTGTGATCGATAGAAAGTGCAGAATTCTTTACAAGAGAAAAACTCTGCTTAAGAATTTTATATTTTACTGTATGTGAAAAGATACAAAAATTTTATCTAATTAAATTAAGTCCTTTTTGTATTCTAAAATATAAACAAGCATTAACCTTCTAAAAAATGCAATTTTTTAAGCTAAAATAAATGTACTTAACATTTATTTATTATTTTTCTTTAAAAGCCTTCTTTACGATTGCAGTCTGAATTTGCATCTAAAGATTACGAGTAGGGATTGCAATACCGGACCAAAATTTCAATACCGGTATTCGGTATTTTTTAGATCTTAATACCGGGATACCGGTTTTAATACCAGTATTAGAAATTTTAGAAAAAGAAAGAAAGCACAGGTGTTTCTTTGTTTTATTTGCCAGTTTTATTAGAGAGTGTAAATATCACAAAGAATAATTTGTAGCCTATAAATTATAACAGTATATAAAGAATAACAAAAAAAAATAAAGGGACATCTTATTTAGTTAAATCACAAAAAAAGTATAAATATCACTATTCAGTCTATGGTACTATTACAAATTTTTGAAATGTGATCTTAAAAAACATAAGGCATAAATTGACAGTCATTAAGCCTGAAAAGTAATTTTGTGTAAAAATGACCAGCTGTCGAAAACGCTCTTTCGGCATCTACGCTAGTTGGTGATACTGTTAGCAATGCGTGTTATACTTTTTCCAAGTATTTACCTCTAAATCCCTCAAATAAATCATTTTCTCGTCGGATGGTATTGGATATAGCTGATTTCTGAATTGTATTTTGGTTTGTTGAATTTCTTTTTTATTTATCACTAATTCTAATTTTTGTTCAAGAGACAATTCCTTTTCCACTATCGACATTAGTGTCATTATAATTTTCGATAACTGAACCGAATTCTTCTGAATGTGGATAGGTTTGTGGGTAAAAAATTTTAAAAAATTACTATAAACTTAATCATATTTGAATTGATTATTTTCTTTTCTTCTTTTTCATTTTTAAAATCATTATAATTATGTAAATACCATAAGACATTTTCTATTTCGGTATGCCTTTCTTATGTGCGATTTTTCAATGTAATATATAATTCTTCAGATAATGATGTGTGCTGTTCTTTCATGACTGCAACATGAAATTTATTGTTGCATTAGCTGTTAATAAATTAAAATCTCTCCGACATAATGCCTCTATAGTCAGTTTTATTGGAAGTAGAGCTGATATAGTTCTGGCTATTAAGTCGAATTCACTATCTGAAAAATTAATTTACAGGTTTAAGTCAATTATTGCTTTTTAGATTGTATTTCTAAATTTCAAAAATCGTTCCATCATTAGGAGTAAACTGTTCCAACGTGTCTTAGAATCTATTATTAACATATATTCTGTTTTATTTTCAGTTAGTATATATTTTTGTAATATGGCATTTTTTGTAGGGGAACGTTTAAATATCTTAACAATTTTTCGAACTTTATAAATTATAGGAAGTAATTCTTGATGGGTTAATATTTCATCCTCATTAGCAATATCTTCTTCAACAATTACATTGCCATTATCTTCATTGTCAATATCACTCTCACTCTTACTCTCTTCAATGTCGGAATCCGAAGTTTCTATATCCACAGTATTTGGATTCTTTTGTTCTTTATTTTTTTGGTATAATACATCTATTACTCCTAATTGAATTCCATGAGCATAGCATAATTGCTGATTTGCACCAATCAACTTTCCAACTTTTTTCATAACTGTTGCTCCATTAGTCGTTATGGATACTATATCTTCTTTCAGGGATAATCCACGTTTCGCTAATTTAGATTTAAACAACTAATTAAGCCATTAATTAGCTAATTAATTTCGACGTTAGGGAGACATAAAAACAAATACATATACTATTTTGCTATGTTGGCGATCCCTGAACATATATAGTGGACAATTTTAAAAATTTCTAGTAAATACCGAAAAACCGGTATTTAAACTTGTGAATACCGTTATTACAAAATTGTACAAATGGCTCAAAATACCGGTATTCGGTATCCCGGTATACCGGTATTGCAATCCCTAATTACGAGTATTTTATGTACAAAAATAATAATTGCAGTAAGGATCCAGGATAATTTATCATCGACGAGATCACATGCAGGAGAGAGTTGCAATTGATGTCAAATGTACATCAGTCTCCTATGTAAAATTCCTCCCACAGTAGATGCGTTCCGCCATTTGAGTGTAGGTAATTCGACTCTACTTCACTTTGCTTGTCTGAGAATAGCACTCAACAATTTAGGCTAAAGTTTAGCATTCTCAAATTTGATTTGTACCTTGTACTTGAAGAATATTCTGCATAGACTACATGAAAAATAAATTTGGCAAAATGAAAGGCCAAATCAAGTGTAGAAAAATATACAAAACTCCCATAAAAAAATCCAGCATTGGAAGCTAGTTTCTGAAATGATAGGCAATGCAGAATTCAAAACCATGCAGTAATCTTTCATAAAAAAAATTATTTATAATTTATCTTTGCAAAATTGTAGAATTTAGAAGTGTTTTAGACGCCAAGACGCATATTTCATACGACAAAGCGGTTCTGTAATCAGGTGTTTTTTCAATCTTCACTTTTGATTTCGTTTTAGTCAATCCTCACTTTCATTTTGAAATTCATAAAAATAGGATCAAATGCGGTAGAAAAATTTTGCCACTGAAAACATAAACATAACATCCATGCAATATAAATATATCCATATAATAAAAATACATCCATGTACAATCATAATTCATCCAACGCCTTGAAATCCATGTTAATTCTTGTGTGACATGAATATTAAAAATACATTGATGTTGTACAAATTCTAAGAATTCCCTGGTATAGCTAAGAAACAAACTGGCTATAATGAAATAATATGAAAAATGCAGTGCTTTAATTGCATAATTCTAAAACTCATACACTCTTGTATCCAAATGCCAACGCATATCAATAATGTTACGAATCAGTGATGCGGCTTCCCAGCATAGTCGGTTCTATAGGAGGTCCCAGAGCTTGGCGACAAACTTGGCGACTTGGCGACGAATTTGGCGACTTTGGAACCAAAATAGATTATACCCGAAACATCGAGAATTTCCCCGATCCGTCCAGTAGGAACCGAGTTACGCCTCGAACGTTCCTGATTGGTTGAGAGGCTTCTAGCCCCGCCTCCTGAGACCTATAAAAGAAGCTGCAGCTGCCGGGGGTCGTCGTGAATTGAGTAGTCGTAGTCGGATGGAAAAGGAGTGGCCCGCAGCTACCGAGTAGTCGTGGACCAGTGGAGTCGAAGGGTAGTCGGAATCGACGGTGAAGAAGGAGTCTTCCAGAGATTAGCAGAGCAGCGACGGAGTGAAGCTAGTGCTGAACTAAGCTGTGCGCTACTGTCTGCAGTAGAGTTTCGTTTTAAGCTGCTGTGTATGCTGCACGTCTCGGCTGAAGATAATCCTCTTCTGTGCTGTATATAGTTGTCGTCCTTGTGCTGTCCTGTGTGTCTTCGTGTAAATAAACGTCGTTGTTTTATTTTCTACTGCCGCTTGGTGATTGAGCGTTCTTCACACCATATAACTTCCACTATCCAAACGAACCTCGGAAATTTCGTAACAATAATTTTATTAATACTTATTCTGTATTTCAACATTCAGATTCTTTTTATAACTCTGCATCGTAAAAGTATTCCAATTAAATTTCTATTAGGCTTCATTAGTAGAATTAGTGCTAATCCATATATTAAATGCAATCTTTCACGTGATTTACCTTAAAAGTTATTTACTCCATTATGGAATTCAATTTAAATGCAGACTATCAAAAAAAATTTTACTTTGTTCCCATTAATGTTGGATAGATTAAAGATTTTGTTCATTTAACATGGTATGAATTTATTGATAAGAAATTAACTCGTTGAGGATTAAACACTTTTTCTTATCAGAAAATTAAAACAATAATTCTCTAATGCACCTAATAATGAATCCATTAAGCAATCTGCCTTGCGAAATTAATTCTATCCTCCGTGTCTGTTAGGAATTAAATTGGCTTACTCTTTGATACCGGGTGTTTCAAAAATGATCGATATATTTCAAAAATCAATAAAAACTAAACGGGCAGCGATAAAAATACACCGTTTGTTGCAATATGCTTGGGAGAACAGTAAATTTTCAGGCAGACAAACTTGCGACATTAGTTACAATTTTCAACAGCAGATCGCGCTGTAGTCTGAAAAAATCTAACCTACGATATTTTCCAAATATCCATCATGCGCAGCAATAATATGGCGTAGTCTCAGAATGAAAAGAGCAGAAACCCGTGTAAACGTCTCAGGCGGGATGGCTTCACATGCAGAACACACGTATTGCTTCAGTTGTTCAATTGTTTCTGGATTGTGGCGGTTCACCTGATCTTTCAAGTGTCCGCACAGAAAGAAGTCGCAAGGGTTCATGTCTAGCGATTTCAAAAATTTTCAAACAGATCCTTTATTGTATCGCTTTTCGGCTCATTGGTTACATTAAACTTTCGTTGAAAACTTCGTCTTGTTGCAACAACGCTGTGTTCTACGCGGTGGAATTCCAACACCAGAAAAATCCTTTGTTCTAAGGAATAAACCATTTTTTCACAACAAACTTGCAATCTGTGAACAGCACACGCTTAAAGCAGAAAGACGACTTACAGAATGGCGAACTCAGAATGCGTTTTCTTCTATATCTTTCAAATCGCCAGCAGCGCCATCTGTTGTTGTAAATTGTAACTAATTTCGAAAGTTTGTCTGCCTGAAAATTTACTGTTGTCCCAAGCATATTGCAACAAACGGTATATTTTTATCGCTGCCCGTTTAGTTTTTATTAATTTTTGAAATGTACCGGTCATTTTTGAAACACCCGGTAGCATATGTTTAAATAATATCCGTTGTTTTAAATCCTTTATTTATAATAAGCATTACATTGGGTAATTCATAAATTAGGGACTACATATAGTAAGAAACTTTTTAGACTTAAATGCAGGGTGATCAAGAAATAACAGGAGGTGTTCAGAGCTCTGTAGCGTGTTATGTACTGGACGAAATATAACAAAATTTGGCCACCATACACATTAAAGTATGCGGTTTTGATTTATCAAGAAAAAAAATCAGTACCAAAAAATGCCGATAGGGGAAATCTTGGCGCTGCGAATGTTCCGTGCACAAAGTATAAGACGAATAAAGTACCACTTCTTGAACTTTTGGAAATTTTATGGTTTCATGGGTATGAAGTTATATCTAAATGAGGTAAAAGTTTAAAATTGGGTGCCCTTGATTTTTTTAGAGATTTTTTTGACGCCAAGATTGGCGGTAACCCTACAATAGCGTCAATGAAAACAAAGCATTATGGAAATCAGAAGCAGAGGTTCATCACTGAAATTTGTCGCCAATCGAAAGGGCACCCAAATCTACTGTAGAATTCTAAATGATTTAATTCAAATTAAAGAAAATCCTTATCATCGGTGAACCAGCTGGTAGCCAAAGCCGATTAATAAAGGAAAATATTGGTTTACTTTTAGTAAGATAATTGCACAAAAATATACGATATTTTCAACCTTTTGTGTGTATGAAGCCTTATGTATGGTAATTTAAATATAAGTGACAAAGTTGATTGGTAGTTCAAGCATGTAGAAATGTATCAATTTTACATTAGAATATGGAGGTGACAATTCCAAGAGGATTTTGGATACTTCAAGAAAAAATTAAGCAGGAAGTAGGAGAGAACATACTTGATACCCGTTTTCTAATAAAAATAAAATGTAATTGCAGTTGTATAAATTATTACAAATTTATAAATATTTTGTATTTTTATCATATTTCTGTGTAAATTTTTCAGAAGAATCAGAATTTAAGCGTTTGTGCCCGCTAACAAAGGATCGGTTTCTCCATTTGCAGGGTTGTTGCTTGGCACCCAATTTGCCGACTTAACCAACGACTTGGCGAGATTTAGATTGGCGACATTCCATAGGATTTGGACAGTTCGATAATTGAAGCTCTAGCACTAATATTTCGGGAGTTTCTGGATTTTTTTCTTAAATCAGTGGTGTAATGCTTATGTCATATCTCGCCAAGGCTGGTTATAAATATGACATGTCAGAGGGTAAGTGAAGATTGACGAGTTCACTGAGAGCATTTTCGCTTTCGATCTAATCGTCCGAGACTTATTGATTTCTGCTATTCTGCTATTAGTTACTACTGAATTATGCTGTACTAAAGTGCGTAATTGTAATATTTGATTCGTATAAACTCCTGAGTATGTTGGAATTTTCTGGAATAAATGTTTTAGATTTCAAAGGACTGCTACTTCATCTACTAACAAATCAACACCCCTCCCCCTGAAATCATAACAAAATGAATACATGCCTGACTAACATTTAAAGTTGAGCGAATGATTTTAGATTTTCTTGGATATTTCAGATATTGATTATCGTTCTTTGACTGAAAATTATTATTATAAATAATGATAGTGTTTTGTGTTTGTTTTCAGTTGGAATAATTTAATTAGGAATCAACTAATTACAGTTTCAAGATCAGATTATACTAAAAATTCTACCATGTCCCTTGATATACTTTAAGGTAAATCTTGCTTTTGTGCTAGGTGTCCTTTAATAAACGATCTCACACCTGTAGAAAAGGAAAATCAGAATTACATATGATTTAATTCAATTAAAATACGTATTGTAGTTATAATTTTTTTTTAAATATTTTATAACATTTCTCATTTTTATAAGCACATATTTAATTAAATACTTCTAATGAAACAAACGTTGCTTTATAAAGACATTCATTTTATTTCATCGCACTAAAAGTTCATTAATTCTTTTCAAAGATTAATCCATCTTTTATAGATTTCCGAACAGAACTTTCAGTCACACAAACAGAAAAAACAAAATCCCTTCTACGAATTTCCGAATTAATACTCGCTTCGATAAGTTCAGCTCTTGGTAGCTCACGTCTTTGCCGAAGTACCTCTGATACAAGAAGCTTCCTCTGTTAGCGCCACACTCTAATGGACACGCCTTCCAGTACTTTTGTTTAATTTAGAGAGAAATTAGCATTTAATTTGCCATTCATGAATATTTGATGCGTGGCTTTAGGTCGTCAAAATGCTTATTTAACGCCCGAACGATTTATTACACTCAAGTTAGTTGAATGTTTCGTTAGCATTCGTGTAAAAGACAGATTTCATTTAAGTGATTAAGGCGAAGACGGCGATATATGTTGGTACACTTAAAGATCCCGAGAAAAGTATGTCTTGTATTTTGAATGGAATTCTATAGTATTAAAGTTTGGTAAAAATAAAGGAAGAAAAATGAGTTTTTAGTACTTTTAAATATAAATTATACTTTGATCAGGAAATGAGGTGGAAAATTCCAGTTAAAAAGGAGAAAAGTCATCTAGTTTTTTTTTAAAGTATATATTATATTGTGTTTTAATCATGGTCGGATATTCTTTTATACAATATTATGAAACAGCTATGATAACTGCTCAACATTAGACTTATCAGTCAAAATGTTCTTTATTGATTTATTAGAAACCTTTTTTTGTAGTAATTTTAATATTTATATCAGCTTCGCAGTAATGATTTTGCTAATAAGAATTTATCATATTAATTATTTAAATAGTTCATTACTTAAATGGATTAATTAGAAATTTAAGAATCTGGATGAAATATTGGAAAATAGCATTTCTGATAAAATGCATTTCAAAAATGCAATGGCAAATAGAATTTTTAAGCCTTATTTTTTTTTTTTTTTTTGACAAAAGTCTACAAATTTTCATTTTTTTTAATTCATTTTTTTGCAAAAAATGTCCGTAATTATAAATAGAATTAAATTTGTATAATTATAATTTTTCTTATGTTATTGGAAAATATTTAATTCTTAGTAAAATTATTAAATATTAAACAGTACTAAAGACTTTCATTCTTTAACCATTTATCATAAGCATCTAAATTAATTTCAATAATATTTTTCAGCAAAATAAAAAAACAATCGTTTTAAACCTTAAATACAAATTGTTCACATAAGTATTTGATTTTATTGCAGACAATTTTATTGAAAATTTTTAAATAATACTAAATTTTTTATTATTTTCTCTATATATCATATAATAATATTTGAATCTTTAGTAAGAATAATTGAGTTTTAAATAAAATTATCTTTTTCGTTAATTTTTTTTGCGTCAGCAACAAATAATTTATTTTCCTATATTTTTATTGACTAATTATTAAAAATGGTATATATTCAAAAGTTAAAGTAATACAGACATGAAACAAAACACCAGAGCATAATTAAAAAAAATATATTTATTTGTGATTAAAAAAAATTGAATTAATTTCTTGCAACTAACTTTGATTGCAGAAAGCAATACCGTCACAGCATATTCAAAATGAAATCAAATCAAAAGTGCTTTTAATTTATGTTTATTCACTTTTTTCAATTTATCAGCTTAATGTAATAATTCATTAATAATATCTTATTAATATGTAATACTGTTTTCATTATACATTACATTAATTGTTTTATTATATATCCCACATTATTATTATTATATATCACATAATTGTTTTGTGTATCATTCGATTTGCATTCTTTAGGAAACTCAGTTAATAAACCAGAAAGACAAATGTTAAAACAGGAACTCAATTTAATTACAATTAATTTGATAAAAGTGTAAACGATTTTCTGATTTCTGCTATCAATAAAATAATTAATCTAGAATTCCACATTTCCGAAATATTTTTATTTTATCAATCCGACCGACTCCAAAACTATATTTGTTTTTTCTATCATGAGGGATTTCAACTTAATAATTCGTATTTTCCTCCACATTTCAAATGCTTTTAATTCATTAATAATACATTTAAAAAATTGATTAATTTAGAAATTTTCTATATCGTTTTGATATTATTGTATGCAAAATGAACACCTTTATGAGATTAAAAGGGTATAAAAAACAATTTTACCCTCAAGAATATAGAGATGAGTTATACGATATTATTAGAATTGAATTAGAACTGAATTAGAATTGAATTAAAACGATTGAAATTTCTTTTTGATTCTTGTCATATTGACATATATTGTGAGAATACAATAGGAAGTTAACGAAATAAATTTCACCTTATTTCAAATTTTCACTTCATATATATGCTATAATATGTATTGCAATTTTAAATTTCTTAAATATGCTTATTACAACATTAAATATTTATTAATAAAATTTAAATTTTAAAAAAAGTTAAGAATTTTAAAAAAATTTAAGAACCGAATAAAATTACTAAACTATTTGTTCTATGAAGAGGTCCGACAAAAAAAAAATTATAAAAATGAAAAATTAATATTCATAACTGCGGCTAAAACTAATCTTTACAAAAACAATTAACATTTTTATAGTTATAATTGTGTATTATAATTTTATTGAAACTAAATTTTTGTTGGTGGCATATCACCAAATAATTAAATAATGTATAAGTAATTTTACCAAAAGTTTTAGCATAAGCTACTAAAGCTTTTAGGTTTAAAGATAGGATTTTTTATTCATTCTGTGTATATGGTTTCATAATAAATATCTTAAATCAAATTCCAATAATGTGGTGGCATATATCCAATCATTCCTGGCCATACCTTAAGAAATTAACATCGATTTAAAATTCCGCCTTTAGATAAAGCAAAATATTCCTTGCTCTCCCCCTATGACATGAATAAAATATACTGTAGCAACGTGCTCATTTCCTTTATGAAATAAACTCTGAAAATCCAAGCTTTCTTTTAAATATTCAAGAACCGGGTAAATGACGATATTTTCACGTTCTTTTAAATTCACTTAAATATTCATTATGAACGAATCTATTGCTTAATATTACTAACTGCCTTTTTTCATGTCACTTTCAAATTTTTTTAAGATTTGTACAATTTGAAACAATATAGCATGCAGAAACCAGTTGATGTCGAAGTCTAAATCTACAACCGCTGTTAATAGAAAGTGCAAGTGCATAGCTTAGAAATATCACATTCAAGAAAATGAAAAGATACAAAAAATTCAATTAATTAAAGTGATTATTTTTGCTACTCTAAAAAATAAACAATTGTTAACATATTTTTAAAAAATGGAGTATCTTAAAACCAACAGTAAATGTATTTTTCTTGGTCTTTTAAAAGGTTCCTTCAACGCTTGCAGCCACAACTATCTGTATTTGCTTCCAAAAATTTTGAACACTTTTTGCACATACATAGGAATTACTCCCGCCTTGCTTAAGCATTCAAGATATTTGAATCATTTTCGGAGAAAATTAAGATTGAGGACAAATGTACATCACCCACCTGTATACAACTTCTCTCGTAGTTACTACATGCCGCAGTTTGAAAGTAAAGGATTCAACTACACAAAATCACTATTCCTATCGGGAAATGATAACTAATCTTTTAACCGGAAGCTTTTCATCCTCCAATTTCAAACTGCCGAGATATTCTGTGTTGGGTACCTGAAAATAAATTTGGCCTGAAATAAAGTCGCCCCTATTCTATTTTTAGCTCAATTGAATGGGTTGATCCTGTAGCTTCCTGTTTTGTGACCTTCAATACACGTGCACTTTTTCAACCGATTTCAGCAGCTGCTTTTTTAAATAATTCAGCTGTTTCTTCGAGCGCGGTCTCTAAGACCGCATCTCCCTGTCAGTGTCCCAGTGATAAACAAGGCTTAGCAGATGGCGCTAAAATTTGGACCCCGAAATATCATCCAGTTTACTGATCCTTTTATGAAGGAGTGCTCCAGACACTTTTAAATGAAGCAGAAAGTGATTTTAGTGATAAGGATAATTGAACAGAAGAGTTTTTCGATTCAAGTTCGCATTCAACTGATTTTGATATGTATGTTCAAATATAATTAATATTTCTAATGATAACGCATTTTGAAAAATTTATAAAATATATTAATATACCATGATATATATATATATATATATATATAGAATTTATAGGTTGATTTTTATACTAGTTCTTAACCTGTCACACATATGTTAAAGTCACATAGGCCGATAAAAAAAGGGCCCATTTTACCCATTGTCATTTTTTTTATTTTTCATATAATTGTTGAATTTTACATTATATTGTCTTCTATATACCTTCATATATTGTAAAAATAAATATGATTTAAAAAGTAAAAAGTAATATGCTTTTTCAAGAATATTATTTATTGCAACATGTAATTTCAGAAGAAAATGTATGTTCCAACGCATTTAATTTTTACAATGATAATATATTTTGAAAAATTTCTAAAACATATCTATATATCAAGAAAAATATCTGCAAAATATGTTGGCAGTTTTTCATACTAATGCATTCAATAGAAAATTTAATTTCAGTGCAAATGAAATGCGGTCTCGTAGATCGCACCTCCTCAGTTAATTCCGAAAATTTCACCTCACCTGTTAAGGGTTAATACAAGAAGTGCGCTTTTAAGTCTCACTAGAAGCGTTGATATAAACATATTGTACAAATATATATTCTTGAAACATGGATAAATTATATGGTACAAATTCATCTTTATGGTATAAATTCTCAAAATTCCCTAGTGTGTATCTTGAGAATAATCTGTTTATATTTAACGAATAAATGGTAATTTATTCTAGAATCTATACACCAACCCATATCGATAACTTTATTACTACTTATATTATATTTCAACATTCGGTTTCTTTTTATAATTGGGCTTCTGAAAGTATTCCCTTTAAATTTTTTTGAGGCTTCATAAGTGCTAATCAGTATATTAAAAGCATTTGTAATTATTTTCAAAAGTTAATAAAGACTATAATTAAATTATATGAACAAACAGTATTTTAACTGCACAAAATCTAAATGGTAATTCATTCTTGAATCCGTGTACCAACGCATATACATGATTTTATTATTACTTAATCATTCTGTTTATAATTCTTCTGCAAAAAGTGCTGCAATTAAATTCTTGTGAGGCTCCATTAGTAGTATGAGTATTAATCCGTATATTAAATGAAATCGGGGGCATGCTTTTTCTCAAAAGTTAATTACTCAGTTACTGAATGTGATTTTGAAGCAGACGATCGCCAAGTTTTAATTGCATTGCATGTTGAATATTAAGGATGTTGTTCATTTAACAAGGTATGAAATTATTGATAAGAAATTAATTACAAAGCTTATTTTTAACAGAGTATTAAAACAATAATTTCTTAATTACTTAACAATGAATCTATTAAAAAGAATTGTAAATAGTAGAAAGCTGATGTGTTAGCAAAAGTAAGGTAATATTCAATATCAATTAAGAAATAAATTCATTTACTCTTTCACAACAACTTTTTAAATAATATCCATTATTTTGAACCTTTTGTTTATAATAAGCATTAAATTGGATGATTCAGAAACTAGGGACTACATGTAATAAGGAACTTTTTAGATTAAAATACATTACATGCCTTCGCACATTGAATATTACTAATCAGTTAGAATAGATAAAAGTGGAAGGGAAAATATAATTTTATCTTTTTAAGAAAATGTTACATGACACATTAACAATTGTCATGTTCGTTTTAGAAAGTAGAAAAGATTGGATCTATAATTGATGGCAAAACACATAACAGCATTCGGGCTTTGCAAAGAAGGGGGAAGTCAACCTTCTAACTCTCCGACCCGCCCTAAGGCACACGGATTTAAACCATAAAACTGAATGACCGGACCGTCGCAACAGCAATTGGCGGGAACTGTGGTTGACTCCTAAGGGCCGTCACCGGCCACGGTACAACCCTCCCCGAAGGAAGTACGTCCCGTCATCGATGGGGGGGGGAGTCAGATCCCCCACCTATTAGTGTACCCTCCAGGGTGGCGAGATCCAACCACCATGCCGGAAGCATCTCATCCTCATTTCGAGGTGCCCCCCCGAGGGTCCAAAGAAGGGGGGGGGGAAAGAAAAGAGCTGTACAGCAAATCTTGGTTACAGAAAGAACTTAAAGCTATACCTAGAAATAAAATAATTATAAAAAATATAACAAAGCTTTCTTTAGACAAGAAAATAAAAGCGAAACAGAGATAAAAGCACACATAAAAAATACGTTTATTAGAGACATTTTAATGTTATAAATTTAATATAGTGTTAAAAAACATTTCGTTAAATTTCGATTTAATAAACTGAAATGCAAAGTCCGTAATCAAGTACAAAATATCCGCCACAAGGCTGAAACATTTTAAATACGGAACTACTAACATTACTCGCAATCACGTTGCCCGTGGCTTAATATCCAAGAGGGCAAATAAGCTTTAAATTCAAATCTAGCCTCAAACCGATATGACATGGTCATGTCACGCAACATCAAACAAACATAAAAATATTTTTAAAAATCATCAAAAATAACTGCAAAATATTTTTTTCAGTTGCACTGCGAATTAAAGAGAGGTGGTTACTTCGCTCAGCAGAAGACTCTCCTTCATTAAGTGTGGACATTCTTCCTCTGATATTCGCTAACCGAGCGTTTCGTTCTCTACATTTTCATTAACGCGCAACAAATGAAGTGTTTTGGCATTTAATGTATACCGGCCAAGGTTGGATTTCCTTTTATTGGACATAATGAGTTTTGAATCGCTCTTTAAAATCAGGCTCAAACAAAGAAATGTATCGCAAATGCATATCGCAGCTCTTTGCCATTTGAGCATGCGATGTTGAAGATTTTCGCACTTGGGCGATGTGTAAAGCACAGATACTGCTGTTTTACGCATGCACGAATCGTATGAGGAAAATAATTAAAATCGCAATTATAAAACTCCTTTTTTTATTTTGATATGACTTCAATATACTAAAACCTTCTCCAACTTATGCCTTACAAAATGGTACATAAATCTCCAATAGCAGTTAAGTATTTCACGAGTTTTTCTCTTTCAAGCATACAGACACTTTCAGGAGACTTTATTTTATGCCATGTATAGATAGACGTAACACACCAGGGAAGGAGTTTTTTGATGAAGCACCTGATCTCAACCAATCAATATCTCTCAAGTCTAACCTTTAATTAATTAATATCATGTTGTCACCGAAGAATAATCTATCATAAAAAAGATAGTTAATGAAAGTGTCACAGAACCTCTAGTGCAGTGGCCTTTTGAAATTCATTTTTAATGAAGGCGATTGGAGAAAAATAGCACCAAACGTAGAGGTCGATGCTAAGGAGCTTTTCATATTCACAAATAAACCCTAGTAGCACATATATATTGTATAGTATTGTATGATAATAAGAAATATTCGCTATATTGTATAATATTGTTGAAAAATAAATTATATAATATAATATTGTATAATATTATGCATGTAGGATGTGCTACCTGGGAAGTTAATGAGTAATCGGATCTGATGCTAGAAAATTTTTTATCAAAAACTCTTTTCCTCGAAGTAGTTTCTAGGTCTGATGCTAGAGAAGTGATAATAAGAGCTAATAATAACGTATTCATCTTAGTCCCTATCTCTATATATTATAATGATGCTGCGTATGTGGTGCTCTACAAGCCAGATCATTTGACTTAAACTAATTATTTGGGCATATGTATATTCAAGATGGTGTGGATTTGCCCCTTGGTGAGATTTTTTAAAATCTTATATAAAATTTTAATTAAATTCAGATTAATTTCAGTTTTCTTCTTTAGTTTACGAAATATTATTGAACAAATTTAATTTTGCACCGCTTCAAAATTTTCGCAAATTATCTCTTTAATGATAAAAATTGAAAAGCCTTACGAATTGCGGCAGTTTTTAAGAATTTTTTTTTGCCTAATTTTCAACAATAAATTACACTTTTCTTCCATTGTTGAAAGTTAAAGAATAAGGATAAAGTTTAGTATCTGTATAGATTATTGTGGCAATAAATAAGTGAAGCTCTAACAGAGCGAAATAACAATAGTTCCTGAAAGTGGAGCATGAATCTCTAGTGAAACGAAAATGTGGTCTTTAAGAATTCACTTTTAATGAAAGTGATTGTACAGTTAGAGAAAAATGGCATCAAATATAGAGGTTGCTGCTGAGGACTCCTTCATATTCACAAATCAATTTTTTGAATAACTGGATCTGGTGTAGAGAATTTGTTATAAAAAAAAAACTTTTCTTTGCAAATTAGTTTCTAGAGCTGATGCTAGAGACCTGATAAAAAGCAAGTAAGTGCAATAAGAGAACTAATAATAATCTCAATCCCTATGTCTTTAATAATGAAGATAAGTGTGCGTGTGTGTTTGCGCTCTACAGGCCAGTAGTATATCTTGAATGTGTATCCTGTATAGTGGAAATGTGCACTTTGGAGGTATTTTTTTTAAATTTTTAATACATATACAATTAATTGAAATTTAACCTGAATTTTAGAATTTTACTGCGATATCATGACAAATTATTGTTGCCCAAAAATTAATTTTACACTGTTTCAAAATTAAAAAATATATATAATTTTAATTATACCAATTTAACAGCTCTACGAATTATGGCTATTTTTAAAAGCGTTTTTTTTTTTTCCTAATTTCTAACCATAGATTGAATTATTGTCCTGCTGTATTTTCATTGTTTCATCAACTCTCTGGTAGTAGGAATTTCTTCCATAATGTAATAAGGACAATGTTTAGTACATGTGCAGTTTATTATACCAGTTAACAAGTGAAACTATAATAGCACAAAATTTATAAAATAGATTATACAAATTTAAATTATAAAAAGCGCCGAAATGTCATGGAATTAGTATCAGAAAAAGTGAATGTATGGGAATTAGAATGTATGAGATCAGTAGAAAAGTTCATGTAAACATTCTAAGACACATAAACCACCACTTTTTGAATGTCTAGAAATTTTATCGTTTCATGGGTATGAAGTTATATCTAAACGATTTAACTGAAATTTAAGAAATTCCTTATCGCCATCGGACCAGCTGGTGTTCTAAGACGATCAGTAAACGATATTGTAGGTCTACATTTGACAATAGCTTGTTAAAAGATACTCGATATTTTCAAACTCTTCAGTATTGTCACTATGCAGAGTAATTTAAAGATAAGTGACAAATGTAGAAATGAATCACTTTTGCATTAGAAAACAGGGGGAGACAACTCCAAGAGCATCATGGGTACTTCGAGAAAAAATTAAGTAAGTAGAAAATGACATGCAAAAATACTCAAGTTTTATAAAAATGAAATGCAACTGCAACTGTACAAATAAGTTCATTCTATAAGCCTGACTTACATTTAAGGTTGAGCGAATGGTTTTAGATTTCCTTGCATATTTTAGCTATTGATTATTATTCTTTGACTAGTAATTGTTATTAATGTTTTATAATTGTTTATGCCTGAAATAATTTAGTTTACATAATTTAATTTGAAATAAGCTTATTATATTTTCGAGATTATATTATATTAATAATTTTACTATGTAGCCAGTCTTATTTATTCCTAAATCTGAATTTGTGAGGTATCTGTCTACGTCTAAAATGCCACTTTTGGTCAAAATTCACAATTTTTTTTTTATTTTTTTATTTTAAAGTGCATTTATTTAGCTTTCTAAATCTGTATTTATTTTTCTCCTACGATTGATAGAAATGGAGATATGAAGATTTATGTAATTCAAAAGAGTCGAAAACGAAACCGGAAGTGCTTACCGGAAGTTGAATGTTTTTCGTCGTTTCATCAAACATACGCTCCTAAAATCATAAATTAATTAATTTTTTATATTTATACAAAACTATATGCAAGCCACCTAAATTTGAATTAATTTTCAGCTCTTTATATACAGAAAAGATTGGCAACAGCTGCTTCTCGAACATTGTTTACGTTTGAAAACATCTGCTCGTCTCGTGTTATATGTTTTTTTACTTTGCTTTTTCGAGTGAATACAGCTTAGTTCGATTTGAATATTTATTGCTTTTTGTTTAAAAAGTGTTTTAAATGGGTGGAAAAAGCATTAACAGAAGTAAGAAACGAAAGTTTCATGGAAATAGGCATTCTTCTTCCATGCAAGCTGCAGGCTCTATTGGTGTATCAGATTCAAAACAAAAGACTTGCAGCGAAAAGAAACTGCTGAATTCGCAGTTATGTGAAGATAATGTTCCTGATTTGAAAACAAATAACCTTTCTGGATTTCGAATTATGGATATCGAGATATTAATAAGTGTTTTTACTCTTTTATGTTGTCCTTTATGCTTCAAAAGCAACTTGTATTTGATAGAGGATTCTACCTTTGGATTGTGTTCGAATTTCTGCCTCAAATGCAAGAATTGCTCCTTTTACAAAGGTTTTTCTTCATCTAAAAAGAAAAACACATCCAATGAAATAAACACTCGACTTGTGTGTGCACTTAGAATCATTGGAAAGGGTTATACGACTGGAAAGAAATTTTTTGCTACCCTCAATTTTCCATCTTTTCTTTCCAAACAAGCATTCAGAATGCAGGAACTGAAGCTTCTTCGTGCTGCTCGTTCTGTTGCAGAAAATGCAATGAATATTGCTGCTACTGAGTTAAAAGACAATAAAAACCCTGCTGCTATTACTGAATGTGGTGTATCTGTTGATGGAACATGGCAACGGAGAGGGTTTTCATCACTGAATGGAGTAGTGAGTGCAATCTCTGTGACATGTGGTAAGGTGCTGGATATTGAAGTGATGTCCCAGTTTTGCCAATGGTGTCACACGAAAAAGCTGAATTTATCATGTGCATCAAAACATCAGTGTGCAAATCATAAGGGTTCATCTGGAAGTATGGAAGTGCTTGGTGCTTACAGAATATTTGAGCGTTCCAAGAGTTGTCGTAAACTCATTTATTCCCAATACTATGGAGATGGTGACTCTAAGGGCTATGATACAGTTAAAGACATTTATGGGAAAGATTCCGTTTCAAAACTGGAATGCATTGGCCATATTCAGAAGCGAGTAGGCACTCGTTTGAGAAAATTAAAGTCATCGAATAAATCTCTTGGTGGTAAAGGGAAATTAACAGACTCCTTCATAAATAAGTTGCAAAATTACTATGGGATAGCAATTAGAGCTAATGCAGGGAATTTATTGCAAATGCAGAGTGCAACCATTGCTGCATTTGCTCACACATGTTCTAATAATAAACATCCCATGCATGGACAGTGCCCAACAGGAAAGGACAGTTGGTGTAAATATCAACGTGCAATTTCCTGTGGAAAAAAATTCAAAGAAACAAATGCAGGTCTTCCAAAGAACATTATTAAAATCATTAAGCCAACATATATGCAGCTATGCGATCAAAACTTATTGAAAAAATGCTTACACGGTAAGACTCAAAATGCCAATGAAAGCTTTAATAATCTTTTGTGGACAATAATTCCCAAAAACACATTTGTGGAGCTACAGACTTTACGTTTGGGAGCATCAATAACTGCAATAATTTTTAATGATGGATTTTATGGTCTCTTGGCAATTTTTTT
Organism: Argiope bruennichi; assembly: GCF_947563725.1. Classification (NCBI taxonomy): domain Eukaryota; kingdom Metazoa; phylum Arthropoda; class Arachnida; order Araneae; family Araneidae; genus Argiope; species Argiope bruennichi. Next base: position 48,353,442 of record NC_079161.1, on the reverse strand, counting down.
TGAACTGGGAATAACTCCTGGGGATTATACTCTGAGACACTTCCTTTCTCTCGATAAAGAAAGAATCATCACGTCAAAAAGGCAGTCATTGGGTACAACAAAAGTTGCCAGGGAAAAATTAAGAGCTGTTAGAAAGAAGAAAACAGATAAAATTGTTAACAAAGAAGGTGTATCATATAAATGTGGTGAATATTAATAAAAATAAAGAGAGATATTTTTCATAAAACACATTTAAAAACTTTAAATGCATTTTTTGAGGAACTTTAATTTTGTAAAAATTTTGATACGCAAAACATGATATCTCAAAATATTATGAATATTTTTTAATGAAATTTTGTATGTATGTCATTTATACTATCCTAAAGGCAATGAACTAGGATTATAGTTTTGAGATGAATAGTTTTTTATTTAGAGCTCATTAATGTTGTTTATGCATAAGAATTTTGATAAATTTTCAGTTAGGAAATACTCGAACTGCTATAACTTTCTTATAAATGCAAATATTTCTTAGATCCTAGTTCATTGCCTTCACTAAAGCTCTAACTATATTTTGTAGAAAAAGAATTTGAAAATTTTGATTAGAATTCTTGTTAGGATGTTTTGCGTTTTACACCAATTTTCACATTTTTTTACCCAAATTTCCCCATTTGACTGAGTTGCAAATTACATAAAACTTTTTAAATGGTATTATTCATTGTTTTGAATTGCAATAACCTAAAAAATAAACTAAAAATGAAAATTAAACAGTTTTTTCAAAAATTTGTCTTCGCACGTAGACAGATACCTTAAAACATTCTCACACAAGTGAAAATGAAAAATAGGAATTTCTAGTATTTTAATTAGTTTATTATACGTATGCGTAGTATTTTTTTTTCGAAAAATATTTCTTATATTTTTAGAAATATACAACTGACTGATTGAATATATCTAATCAAACAAATGCTGCTTTATAAAGCATTCATTTTATTCAATTGCACCAAAACTTCATTATTCTTTTCAAAGATGAATCCACCCTTTCTACATTGCCGGAAAAAACTTTTAACCTACCAAACAGAAAAAACAAAATCCCTTCTACGAATTTCCGAATTAATACTCGCTCCGATAAGTTCAGTTCTTGGTAGCACTTGAGCTCACGTCTTTGCCTAAGTACCTCTGATAGAAGAGCTTCCCGTGTTAGTGCCACACTCTAATGGACTCGCCTTCCAGTACTTTTGTTTAGTTTAGAGAGAAATTAGCATTTAATTTGCCATTCATGAATATTTGATGCGTGGCTTTAGGTCGTCAAAATGCTTATTTAACGCCCGACCGATTTATTACACTCAAGTTAGTTAAATATTTCGTTAGTATTCGTGTAAAAGACAGATTTCATTTAAGTGATTAAGGCGAAGACGGCGATATATGTTGGTACACTTAAAGATCCCGAGTAAAGTATGTTTTGTAGTTAGAAAAGTGTTGTGTAGTTTTAAAGTTCAGAAGAATAAAGAGTTTTAAAGACATTTAAATGTGAATTACTCTTCAGTTAATAAATAATGGGAAAAATTACAATAAAATATATAAGTGAAGGGGTACCTATGTTCATAACAAATATGGGGCAATATGTGTTTATGTCACATTTAAATTTTCCTTCTATTCTAATATATAAACAATTGTAATAATTTATTTTTAGATATTTTACTTATAAAATCAACCTTTATTTTACACACGAGAAAAATTATTTTTATCCAAATTTTAATATTTCTATAAATTTTCGAAATATTCATTATTGCAAATTGTGAGTATTTAATAATAAAAAATTTATTTAATAATAAAATAATATTTTAACATATTAATTATCTAGAAAGTCTTACGATTTCAAGATATTAATTAGAAAATTGGAAGAAATAATGGAAATTAATAATTTTTGACGAAAGCGTTTTAAGCCTTGAAAACTTATTTTTGACAGAATTCTAAAAACTGTTATTTTTTACTATTCATTTTTTCGCAAAAAAAAAAAAAATCTACATTATTAACAAAGCTAAGTTATTTTTATTATTTTTTTTACTTATTTTATTGGAATAATATTTAATGCTTATATAAATGAAATAAAATGAATATGAAATGATTAATCTTTAAAAAGAACTATATATGTTCAGTATATTTTATCAACAAAGTCTAAATTAATTCCAATGATGTTTTTAAGTAAAATAAGAAAACAATCATTTTAAACCTTAAATGTAAGTTATTTTCATAAGCGTTGAATTTTTTATCTAAATGTTTTTTTTAAAAATTTAGATTAAACTAAGATTATTCATTTTGTTTTCATTTATCATGCAATAACATTTAAAGCTTGGTAAACAATAATTAAATATTAAATAAAACTAAGATTAACTCCTTAATTATCTTTACATCAGCAACAACTAATTTAATTTCAAACGCATTTATTAACAAACTATTAAAAAATAATTTGTAACTTTAGAAAGTTTTGATGTTTTGTGTCTTTAAGACAAGACACAAAACACCAAAATAAATTAAAACTATATATATAACAGTTTAGAAAAACCAATTGATAAATCAGAAAAACCTGTAAGAAAACCAAGAGGGCTATTAAATTATAATTGTTTTAGTAAGAATGCAAACGATTTCCTTGATTTCTGCTATCAGTAAAAAATTCCGTTTTGGAAAAAAAAATCTATTTTCCGGAATTCTTTCATTTTAGTTATCCAACTACAAAATTATATTTTTTTTATCTATAAATCAATTCGCCATTTTTATTTTCACCCATTTTTCTTCAATATTTTTAGTTCATTAAAAATGCTGTATTGATGAATTTTCTATGTTGCTTTGGTATTGTTGTTGCAAAACGAACATCTGTATATAATTAAAACAATATGAATGAAAAATTTAATCTTGAAGAATATTCAAGCATTATGAAATGTTCTAAAAACAAAAATATCAAAGAACGATTGCAATTGTTGCACCTTGTCATGATGAAACGTATTGTCAGAATGCAGTAAGGATTAAAATTATGGTCTGCATTTCGTCTTATTTAAAATGTTCAGTTGTTTTATTTCATACTCATGTTCTCTCAAGTATTGCAATTTTAATATTTTTTAAGTATACATATTGTAACAATAAAAATCCATTATTAAAAAGTTTTCTTAAAGAACGAAAACTAACTACTAAACTATTTGTTCTAAGAAAAATTCCTGTCAAAAAAACACATTCGTAATTTATAAAGATGAAAAGATATTTATCACTGTACTTAATACTATTTTTGGCAAGAGCAACAAAAAATGGCTACTTTTTAACATATCTCTAAGTTTATTATTCAAATATCTCATTTAATTTGTTACTATCCGACTTCGGCGACCAGCTGGTTCGTCAGAAAAATTATTTGCATTTCATCTCAATTAAATCTCTTTGCTTAGATCGATTTTTATTATACTTGCTATAAAATATATTTAAATATTGAATTGGGATAAACGTTACAAAGGCTTTATTTTAAAACACCTACACAATCTTTTTCCTTTTTCTTTTATGTAAATTGTCTTTCCTATTTAAGTGAAATTTAGTCGTATTATAGTACTAATAAAAACGTAAAAGTCCAAGCCATCTATTTTACAAACAAAATACCACCAACTAATTAGCTATGAAATCCGAAAAAAGAAATTGGGTCTACAGTTTTACAAAATATATCTAATCACAATTTTTTAACTATGTTAATTTTTTTCAATTAATTAATAACATAAAAATATTTTAATTCCCAAATCTTTTCATTTTAATTATCTAATTTCAAAATTATGAATGTTTTTTATTATTTTAATGGAATTGATTCACGTCTATAAATGCGTTGCGATGACGACTTTAGGAAGTAGTTTTTAGAAGGAAAGAGAATAAAAATGAATTTTATCAAATAAATTTTGATCATTAGCATGGAAATTCATTTTTATTCTTTATTAAAAAATGATTACAAATTTAATTGATAACAATTTTTTGAAAAAATATAAATATTATACATTTTTTTTTAATTTTTGTTCTCTTTCTGTTTATATTTATGAGTTATTTCGTTAATTCCAATGAAGTTTTCATTTATATTTTTAAAAAACTATTTTTAAAAATTATCAAAATACTTAATTAAAATACATCTATATACTAAAAAATCGTTTGCAAATGTTTAAGAAAATTTTTCATTCATGATTTATATAAACTTCTGGCAATATTCAGTATTTAAATTAATATTATCGTTTGGAAGTAAAATTATTTTTCATGAAATAAGCATTTTAATTTCTTATATTTTTTTCAAAACTACTGAATAAATTCCGTTTTAAAATTTACTTCCACAGTGCAGTTTCTACCACAAAAAATCTTTACAGTCTGTAAAAATGCTGAAATAAAAATTAATGAAAATAATAATATGTAATATTTAAAAAATATAAGAAATTGTCAGCCGTAAATCAATTTAAAGTAGATTATCTAATCTATAAAATTAGAGGCTTGAATGTCATTTAATAGTTAGAAGCATTATTAAATAAGTTCCTATATGAAAAGTGCCAAAAATTACTTTTACTGTTGAAAGATACTTCGCAGGTTTTGTATCTCAGTAATATAGTTCTCAAGAATTTTTGACGAAACTTCCTACAAAGGCAGCTCAAAATCTGTGCTAAATCAGATATTGAACCTTTTGATTTTTTTTTATTTCCATAGTTGCATCGCTCTTTTTAATCATCGTTTTTAATCCGTTGATGCAATAGAAGAAAATTCGTTATAAAGCGTAAAATGATTTATTGCAACAAAATAATGTTTTAGAGACAGAAAATTAATGCAACCAAAAGAGATTATATGGAAGAAGATGCAATAAATATGTAAAAAATAGATAACTTTTTGTTTTGTAACAGCATTTCAATTTTTTTTTATTACGGTAATATTTTTAAATAAAGCAAATATGTTTTTGCTTCATCTTCAAATATCTTCAATTATTTCAAAAAAGATACAATTTAATTAAGTAGAAAATTTGAATCGAAAGACCACGAATGCAATTAAAAGAACTACGTTTGATCTCGGTTATTTTAATTATCAATGTTCAGAATAATTTTTGCTTTCTTTCCTTGTCACTCAATATCCCTATTAAAAATATTCCGTTCCTTTCAATTACCTTAATAAGTAAACTCAATTTTACTAGAGAAAACCCTATTTTATGAATACTAATTAATTTGATTCATGATTTTTGAGCTAGAATTTTTTTTAAAGTATGGTTTAATTCTTAATAAGCATTTCAGCTTGGCTCAAAGTTTTTTTCTACATTCCGATACCTCATGTAACTGCTTTTGAATATATTTATTATTATTTAGAGCAATATTTATAATTAGAATTGTTATTATAGAAATGCAGAAAAGCTTTATTTTAAGGACGGAGAATAAAAATAAGTTATAAAAAACATGAATTGTTCATAAGAATAAAAATAAATATCTATTAAAATAGTTAATACATAGTTTCTAATACATTGCAAGTATTTCTAAGGTTAAGATTTTGTGTGGTATGCACATCATTTATATTGCTTTTTTTAATCAAAAAAGGGTACTTTGGGATTATCCTGTCGACTATTTTTGCATTTTGGGATTATCCCATCTACCATTTTCGCCAAATCTGATATTATCGCCAAAAGGTAGCTTCGCCAAGGTATCTTTTGGCGCATTTCGCGAGGATTGGCGCATTTTTGCGAGGGTTGACAGGTTGAAGGGATAATCCGAAAGTACCCCAAAAAAGTTGTCAAGTAATTGGAGTGTCAAAATTTTAAAAAAAACAATGATGGAATTTTTTTACAACTACCCTTGATATAACTGGTTTCTTTTCAAATATTGATTGTGCTTAATCTTTGTTAAATCTCTTATTTATGATCTGATACCCATGGTTTCTTCAACAAAATATTTTAAGATTAATCGCCTTTGACGACCAGCTGATTATGGGGGAATATTGATTATGCTTGATTCAAGATAAATTCTTTAGACATAACTTCATATACATGATTCTGAAAATTGTCTGGCATTTTAGCCATGTTATTTTAATTGTCTTTCTTGTGCCCTATACATTGTCTACATAAACCTTTTTAATACGGATGATTCACTTAACAACATAGCGATGTTAAAAACATAAATATTTGCAATATAATCTGTTAAATCTATTATATCTTTAAAATAAATTTCGCTGTTATTTAATTTCACTTTTTTAATCTGTCTTGTAAACTATATGGATATCAAACAGATTCCTGCTCCTTTAGTTTCAACAATGGCAGAAAATCATGCGATTAATATTTTCATGAAATAAGGAAAACGTTTAGAATATCAAGGCAATTATGTAATCTAGTATTCGAAATCGGGGAAAAAATTTTAAAAATTAATTAAAATTTCAAAAAGATCTCTCCGAGGTGCATATTTGCACCCTCAAATATATTCAGTTGCCAAATTTAGTAACTGAGGATCAAACGGTCTGGCCTGCAGAATGCCAGAACACATATATTCATCTTTATTACTTATAGAGAAATCAAGTTGTAGCAAGCTTTTTTACAGTTTTGTTTATTTTGTACCTTTTTAAACCTTTTCCGTTTATTGTGTACAGAAACATCTGTAATGAAGTCAAGTTCCATGACGTCACTTGTATCTCAGAGGATTCTGAAATGTCAGCTATGAAGATATACATGTAAATGTAATTAACCGCGGTATCTAATATCAGTTACTCGCAGTTTTATGTGATATCTTTTATTTTTCGAATAATTTTTCATTAAGTTTAAACATTAAAATTGTGCTATTTGTATAAATTGTGGGCGTTAACAATATATAAAATGGATTGGACCATGCTAATAAAGAAATTAAAGAAACAGGTGGTTTAATCTTTCAGTATATCAAATCAATTACTTACGTTAAAGGATTTTGTTAATAGATCCCATGGAAAAATTCATGATATAAAATAAGCAGGTGAAAATTTATTGCGACATTGCCAATAAATAAGGAAAAAAAAAAGAATGTTCTTCACTCTTTTAGTGTCAACAATGAAATAAAAATGCGCCATTTAATATTTGAAAAGACAATGAAAATATTTTAGATTCCATTACAACAATGAAAATCATTAGTGCATTTTTGTCTATAAAAAAAAATTAAAGAAATAACTTTAGTGCAAAAAAAATGGACAACTAAGTTGATAACACTGAAATGAGTATTTTTCTTTTTAATTTTGAAATATTATAAAAAAAAACATTTTTGTGCGATACTATTTTCGAAACTTATCCTCAATAAGTGGTAAGATTTTAACTTCATTTATTAGATTGCAAAATTTAGTTTGAATTTCGAAAAAATCGCCTGGTGTATGCATTTATAATTTTAAAAGCATGTTAATATTAAACTTGATAATTTTAGATCAAACCGTTTGCCTTGTGAACAGTTACATACAGATACATGTCCTAGTTTATTATTACTAAAGATTATATGTTTATGAATAACATCAAATCTAAAACTTTTCAAAATCTGAATTCTATTGTTTTAATTATCTTATCGCAAAGTTGTATAAATGCTTTTATGAAAGGAATCAAATTCTTGTAAAACCATCATATTCACATATGAAAGAACACGATTTATTTATTCAATTTTTCTTTAGCTTTTAAAAATAAACTTTTAAGTGTATAATCCATTCAAACAACAAAAAATAATCATTTTTTAAATATTTTTGACTGATTTTTATGCATCGGAATTCTTGTTTTGTTGAAATTTTGATACATTTTTTCCCATTAAAATAAGCATTTATTAGTTAGTAATATATTTTCTAAAAGATTTAAAAAAATTCACTGCTAAAAATCAGAAGTGATAATTTTTCATGCAGACGAAATTGAATTTATTACTCTCGATTTTTGCTATTTTTAATTATATTTTCAGTAAATACATTCTATTTGAAATTTTGTTTTAATATCTCCCAGATTATACTTTTTCCATCTCCAAACAATATATTTATTGGTTTTTCTAACTTGCATTTCCTTCAAGTACTCATATTTTCATTTTATTTCAAGTTCAAACATTTCAAATTCATTTTCAAGAAAAAATAATCAGAATATCCAAATCAAAAGCCAGTAAATGGAGTTAAATGAAGCATGTCTAGCTTAATTATCTTAATTATTAAAGTGTAAATTTTTTGTGTGCATTTAATCATATCCCCATAAAAAAATTCAATTTTTCACTTTTTGATTTAAAGAGCATATACAGGCCTTTGTGAATCATTTCGTCTGAACTATAAAAAAATTATAGTAATCCTTTGACCGTTTAACCCGGGGTTTTTTTTAATATCTTTATTTAGCATTATTCTAAACATTCGGTACTTTTATTTCTTGGATTCTTTTATCTTCAAAAGAATTGCTTTCACTTGAAGTCAGATTTTTTTTCCAGGTTTTATTATTTCCATTAATATTTTATCTGAAGCAATTATTGAAGTATGGCAACAGTTTTTTAAACAGTTTAAGCAACCAAGTTTCTATTTCGTATTCATCAAACATTTGTACTTCATTTTCCTTTAAGAAAAAAATAACTAAATCCCCAAAACGTCCAATCAGAAGGGAAAAAATGTAATTAAAACAAAACATAGCTAATCGAATTCAAAGTGCAAAATATTTTTTTTTTCTGTATTAATCCATAGCATCTTCAAAAACGTTTTACTTTTTTCTTTTATATCTGTGATTGCAAGGACAATTTTGATCTTTTTTTTTTTACAAATTTTTATCAGTTTTAAATCAGATATTAAAATTTACTGTTTAAATTTTACACACATTCTACCTTTTTAAATGAATAACTTAATCATTGTTAGTTTAAAAAATATATTGTTAACGTTAAATATTTTTTTTATTCCAAAAATTTAACATTGCATTAATATATTTTTCTCTTAAATATAGGCATTTATTATTATTACGAAACCGAATTATTATCAAAATATACAACCAAAAAAAATTATTTAAAACCCTTCTAGGTCTGTTTTTCAAAATTTGGTAGCAGTACCGTATTAGTTGGATTAGAGAGGTCAGAAACAGGTATAAAATTATTTATTCGATACCCGATTCCACCGAAGAAACGTAGTGTAAGTAGGTCTAGTGCACATTAAATCCGTCGGGGCCAAACGTTCCCCAGCTGGTGTGGTTTGGAAGTTTGGAGAGGTGGTGCCAGTACAGGTGTCATCTTATCATCTGACAGAGGTTCAAAATTACGATGTCGGCCCAAATTAGCCCAAATATTGCTTTAAAATAGGACTTTAATATAATTAAACTAAACAAAACTTCAAAATTCATTATCATCAACATTTTTTTTTCTGATTCACAAGAGACAAGAGAGAACTTTTCATACGAAATGAAAATAATTCATTTGGTTTCTATTTAAGATAGTAAAACAATAAAATATGTTATTTTATAATCTTAAACGAGCAATTTTTTTGTGTGTATATATATATATAAAATTTACTTCGTGTATCTAGAAATGGTTCTAACGATATGGATCAAGCATTATATTTCAATAAGGTTTTGCTTTTTAAGTTTATCTATATAAATATCTTTCCTGAAAAAATCTATTTTATGCAAAAAATAAATATTTAACTATTAGAATAAGTATATTCAACTTCTGCTTCCAAGGTGCAGTATAGTATTCAGAACAACACGAATGGCGTTTCTGTTGCGGCTCCTCCGTTCGAGTCGCGCTTTTTACGTTATTTTGTTTTTTACTTATGGTTTTGCTTTTTAAATTTACCTATATAATGATTCATTCTTAAAAAATGTGATTTTACACAAAAATAAACTATAAAGCAATTAACATTTCTTATAACTAATGATTAAAGCCTTTTTCCAGTATCTGCTCACATGATAGCACCGTCATATATCTCCATCTCGAACCGTATTTCACCATGGTAAAACTGAGTACAAGTTCAAAAATATAAATAACGATACAGTTTGACTGTGAAATAAGTAATGATAAGGTTTAATTGTAAAATAAATAATGATAATAACTGTGAAATAAATATTATAATAAAACATATTGTTTCGAATAACATGATAAACTAATCGCATTCATGACTCTTTTTTTTATTTAAAAGAATAGGTCATATGTATGTATGATTGAAAAACATTCATGTTTAACCAGCATGTGATTCGTATCTAAATATTTTCTCTAAAAACCCGATCCTACAAACAAACAAGAAAAAATATCGGGAGAAACTTGAATTCCAGATATTTAACCTTTTACGCATAACTATGCAAAGTTTCAAAATTCTAGCATTTAAAAAATCAAATGAATCATTTATTATGAAAAAAATTCATCATTACAAACTTGCAAAAAAATCACTTAAAAAGCATTAAAAAAATGAGTCGGAAAACCCCAAATGAAAATTGTGAAAAGCAATTAACTGAAGTGGGTATTGTCGCAGTTATTTTAATTAACAAAATATGGAACATATTTTGTTTTTTCTCAATCAATTCATAACTCTTTAAAAGAAATGTTCCCTTCTTTCTTTTTTCATTTTGTTTATCTGACTGAAAAAATACCTTTCGACATTCATGAGCCATTTCATCCGAATTAAAATACAGATTCTTACATTTTACTGATATTTTCATTCATCCTTTTCTTTTAAAATATTACTTCATCAAGTCCATATTCAAAAGATTCGATATTCTTATTTAATAAATAATGTTCCCCTCCTTAGAATCGCCTTCACAATCAGCTATTTTTTCCCCTTCTTTTTCCCATTATCGTATATTTTTCTATTAATAATTCGCGTCAAGTAATTATCGAAATATCTCACCGCCGTGTGTTCTTAATGCTTCCACTGCTGGCTTTGGCTTTCTAGAATGGCTGCTACATTCTGATAATTAGTTACGTACCTCAAGCTAGAAAAGCGCGTGCCTTGTAAGATGGGCGGTATAGAATAATGGGACAATTTCTGGAAAAGTTGGATCGATATTTCTGCTTAATTAGGCATGGATCAGTCTTTCACTTTGCGGAACCCCCTTTTAATAAAATACCGAAAACTTTACGAGGGCTGGAATATTCTGGGAACCCTTGATGGGGGGTTGCAACTTCGAAGCTCGATGAACAAAGAGGTAAATTATGAGGCTTTCGAGGAGTCAGATTGGCTTTGAAAAATACTGGAGTGGCGAAATTTGCTTTGTTTTCATCACAAGTAGATTGATGAATGAAATGGACATTTTAAATCATTAAAAGGTAAGTTTGAACCTTTTTGAATGTTGTAGTCGTTTTAGAAAGAAGAAAATATACCGAAACGTCAAAGAGAGTAGAAAAAATTATTTTAATGATTTAAGTATTGGAAATCTTATTCATTAATTGGAAAACGATCCTTTATTGGCATAGTGGCTTTTAATGCTCTTTTTAAATAAAATTCATCCATTTCTCAAAGAAATTTTTCAAATTTAAAAATCTGATCCTTGATTAATTATGCGAATTTTTAAATAAATCGTTCATTTTTTAAAAATAGTTTTTCTTTTATTGGAAGATTTGTTTTATCTTTAGTTGTTTAGTGATGCAATGGGGATAATAGGATCTAGAGATTTAAAAAAATCATTGATTAACCAAGCGAATTTTTAAAATTAATCTTTGATTATTTTTTTAGTTTATTTAAATGGTTTTTCTTTTATTGGCTGTTTTGCTTTATTTTAATTGCTTAGTGGTATAATGTCGACAATAGGATCTAGAGATCCAAAGATCCTTGATTAACTAAGCGAATTTTTAATTAAATTTTTATTTTTTTTAGTTTATTTAAATAACTAAATTGGCAACTTGGCTTTACCTTTAGTTGCTTAATAGTGCAATGTCGACAATAGGATCTACAGATTTAAAGATCCTTGATTAACTAAGGGAATTTTAATTTTTTTAGTTTATTTAAATAATTTTTCTTTCATTGGCAACTTTACTTTACCTTTAGTTGCTTAGTGGTACAATGTCGAAAATAGGATATAAAGATTTAAAAAATCTGATCCTTAATTAATTAAGCGAATTTTTAAAATAAATCTTTGATTTTTTTTTAGTTTATTTAAATGGGTTTTTTTTCTTTTATTGGCAACTTTGCTTTACCTGTAATTGCTTAGTAGTGCAATGTGGACAATAGGATCTAGAGATTTAAAGATCCTTGATTAACTAAAAGAATTTTTAATTTTTTTTTAGTTTATTTAAATAGTTTTTTTTTATTGGCAGCTTTGCTTTACCTTTGCTTGCTTAGTGGTGCAACTGCAAAAGGAAAATCAATGGTTCGAGATCTAACCTTCTAAAGATCCGCATTGTGCGTCAACTTTATATTATGACCTTGCATTCAGAGTAGGGGAATGGGAAGTTTAAAGTTCTGTCCATCAAAGTTAGCGGTATGGGTTTAGAATCAAAGAGGTAGGGGTGTTTTTTTATATGAGCTTGCTATACAGTCTTGAATTAAGAAACAAAAGAAGGAAAATTCTAGAACCGTTCACAAAGTCTTATCGATAAGATCTTGGATTCATAACGAAAGCTGACAAATCCTAGACCTGATCTATCGAAGATTACCTCTGAAAAAGAATCTGGTGGTTCAACCGAATATTCAGAATGGAACGTTTGTGATCACATCCGCATAAATCTTTCTTGTAAGACGGTAAAATGTCAATTATACCTACATTTATACTCAAGTGTTTGTAGTTGTAGCGGTTTGGAATCAGAAAGATGTCTCAGATGTTTTTTCCGACCACTGTCCACGGTTTCAAAATAATAAGGTATGTTTCGAAATAGTCTAATAGTCTAAAATAGCTTAAAAATGATTCAAAATAAAATGAACCAATGTCACTTGATACAAATTCTCAGGATTGGAGGATAAGAGATGGTGTCTCAGATATTTTTCTCGTCTACTGATCACGGTTTCAAAATAAGGAAGTCTGATTCAAAATCGTCTAATTACCTTCAAAACGATTCAAAATAAAGATAAGTAATGCCACTTGATGCAAATTCTCGGTATTGGAGGATAAGGGATGATGTCTCAGATGTTGTTTTTCTCATCTACTGATCACGGTTTCAAAATAAGGAAATCTGATTCAAAACAGTCTAATTACGCTTCAGAAGATTCAAAATAAAGATAAGTAATGCCACTTGATGAAAATTCTCGGAATTGGAGGATAAGGGATGATGTCTCAAATGTTTTTATCGTCTACTGATCACAGTTTTAAAATAATGAAGTATGTTTCAAAATAGTCTAGTAAAGCTTCAAAACGATTCAAAATAAAGATAAGAAATGTCACTCGATACAAATTCTCGGGATTGAAGAATAAGAGATGATGTCTCAGATGTTTTTCTCGTATTCTGATCACGGTTTCAAAATAAGGAAATCTGATTCAAAACAGTCTAATTACGCTTCAGAAGATTCAAAATAAAGATAAGTAATGCCACTTGATGAAAATTCTCGGAATTGGAGGATAAGGGATGATGTCTCAAATGTTTTTATCGTCTACTGATCACAGTTTTAAAATAATGAAGTATGTTTCAAAATAGTCTAGTAAAGCTTCAAAACGATTCAAAATAAAGATAAGAAATGTCACTCGATACAAATTCTCGGGATTGAAGAATAAGAGATGATGTCTCAGATGTTTTTCTCGTATTCTGATCACGGTTTCAAAATAAGGAAATCTGATTCAAAACAGTCTAATTACGCTTCAGAAGATTCAAAATAAAGATAAGTAATGCCACTTGATGAAAATTCTCGGAATTGGAGGATAAGGGATGATGTCTCAAATGTTTTTATCGTCTACTGATCACAGTTTTAAAATAATAAAGTCTGTTTCAAAATAGTCTAGTAAAGCTTCAAAACGATTCAAAATAAAGATAAGAAATGTCACTCGATACAAATTCTCGGGATTGAAGAATAAGAGATGATGTCTCAGATGTTTTTCTCGTATTCTGATCACAGTTTAAAAATAATGAAGTCTGATTCAAAATAGTCTAGTTAAGCTTCAAACCGATTCAAAATAAAGATAAGTAATGTCACTTGATGCAAATTCTCGGAATTGGGGGATAAGGGATGATGCCTGTTGTTTTTGTCGTCTATTTACCTCGATTTTAAAATAGTGGAGTTTGTTTCAAAATAGTAGAGTAATCTAGCCTAGCTTCCAAACGACTAAAAATAAAATTTACCAATGTCACTTGATGTAAATTCTCTAGGAGAATAAGAAATGGATTTGGGGGATATAATCTCGAATATTATCTGAATTAGATAAACGAGTACACATGTGATCATAAATCAGAAATCCAGATAGTGTTGTAGTCTTTGATTCTAGAATGCAAAGTGAAATTTTTGGTATTATCATCTTATCTGATTAAGGCTTCAAACTAAGCATCAACAAAGCAACTAAACTAAACAGACAAGTTTCTGCTTCTAAATGAATCAATAAAGTAATATCAGAACTTCAGAATGATGAAACTAATCAATCATCTCGAATCTAATACACACAGTATCATAGTTTGTTGGCAGTAGAAAAAACTAATTGATTTGTTTTAAATTTTTATTAAATAGATTATAATTAGCTTTCTTTATGTTTTCAGTGATTATAGCAAATTCTGATTCTTTAATCAAATTATAATTATAATTGTTTGAGATTTAAATAATTGATCGCAGGTGACTTTTAAGCTCACAAAGTGATGAAAATTACTAAAAATAATGCATATTTTTAGATTTTACGTTGCATACCTAAAATTTGAATTTTACTCTTAAAAAAAGGAATATCGCATAAATAAAACTTTATGACGGAAATATATTATTATTTGCCTCTAATTAGAAATCGCTGTACTCAAAGTGAGTTTTGAAATCAATTCTGAAAATAAAAGTTACCAAGGAATAACATGAAAATGGGGATTTTTTTCTTTTTATAATCCTTATACGAGAATTATAAGGAATAGATGAAAAGTATCTACTAGTTACAAAAAATAATAGTCTATGTAAGATGCAATATCTATATATTTATAACCCATTTATCATTGAAAATTTCCAAACGTTGTTCTTATTGCAAGACAAAACGAATATCTTATTATTATTATGTTAAAAGTATACACTAAAGACGATCAAGTGGAATTTATATTTAAAAGAAGCTCAATTTTCTCTTTATGACAGCAGAGACTTTGTGGAAGTATTATCAGCATAAGACACAGAAGATGTTGTTGAAATTGGTAAAGGTAAGATTATAAAAAAATTCTTTGTTTTTTCTGTTTGTGTTTGTTATTTTGAGAGTGTTTCTTTGTTGTATAATGTATTTTTTGGAACTTCCTTAGAAGTCTAGAACTAGAAATATTGCAGTATATTGTCACTTAAAGAAATCTTGCTTGTATGTGATCCAAAGTTTGGATAACTTTTCTAAGAATAGCCATTTTAATTCAAAATGACATTTATTGCTTAGTTCTTTGCAGAATTCTTTATATTTTTAAATTCTGGATAAATATTCTAGAATATTCTTTAAATGTATATTTGCTGAATCTCAAAACATTTGGTAAAATTCTTGGTTCACTTAAGTTAGAAGTTGCTTCCAGCTTATAAAACCAGTTTATTTCTGAATTATGTTGCACTAGCGAATTGTATTGAATGGTAATCATTATTATCATGATTTAGAATCAATACAATATTTTGATAAATATTAGCTATCATAATTCTCATTTACTGTATCACAATCTATGAGGCAAAATGGACATGTAAACAAGGTAAATAGTGTTATTGAGGTAATAATGAGTTGCTTTCAGCTTATAGATCCAATTTATTTTTGGATTCCTTTGTGCTATTGAATTGTGATCAATATTATCACTATTCAGAATCAATACAAAATTTCGATGATGATCAGTTATTGTAATCTTCAATTGCATTTCTTCTGTATCACAATCTAAGAGGCAAAATGGACGCTTAAACAAGGTATTGTTGTTGAGGTAATAATTAGTTACTTCCAGCTTATATATCCACTTTACTTTTGAATTGTTTTGTATTATTGAGTTGTGTAGTATGGTAATTATTATCGCCATTTTGAATCAATACAAGATTTGGATAAGAATTTGCTATTTTAATCCTCGCTTGCCTTACATCTGCATTACAATCTACGAGACAAAAATCGAAATGTAAACAAGGTAAATAATGTTATTGAGGTAATAATGAGCTGCTTCCTGCTTATAGACCTAATTTACTTCTGAATTGTTTTGTATTATTGAGTTGTGCAGTATGGTAATCATTATTATCGCCATTTTGAATCAATACAAGATATGGATAAGGATTCACTATTTTAATCCTCATTTACCTTACATCTACGTTACAATCTACGAGACAAAAACCTACATGTAAACAAAATAAATAATGTTATTGAGGTAGTAATAAGTTGCTTCCAGGTTATAGATCCACTTTATTTTTGAATTGTATTGTACTATTGAATTGGGTTGTATGGTGATCATTATTATCACCATTTTGATTCAATACAAGATTTGGATGGGGAATAACTATTGTAATCTTCATTTACCTTATTTCTGTATCACAATCGACAAGGCAAAATGGATATTTAAACTAGGTAAGTAATGATAATTATTGATTTCTTCAAAGAAATAATTTCTTTAGCGAGTATTTCTGTGTGTAAATTGTCTTCATTCCCTGAGGATAAAATTTCTAGTAAGCGTAGGGCAAAACTTAATTACATTGTAGTGTTTTTATTCATATTACTATATTACTTTTGTTACAGGCATTTATTTTTATTATAAGAATATATAGACATTTATGTTCTAATTTACATACTTGACAAAACTATAAGAGATAAAAAAAAGCAACAAAACGGAGAAAAGAATGCAGATGGAACTAATAAGGCTAATAAGCTGATTTGATTAGTATTGTTAAGTGTATTTGTTGATTAATGACCATAATTTAAAAGTAATTTCTTGAATGACTAGAATATAATAAAGCTAAATATATTACATTTGTTCATAAAACTTAATAACTCTTATGATTAAAAAGAAATTTATGTATTTGTATACGAAACGCAAACAACCAATTGATCAACATAAATTTTACGTCTCTTGCAATTAAAGATTCATCACCAAAAAATTCGCCTAATATATTATGTTAGTTTATTGACTATGTCAGCCAATATCATGTGGTTAGAATACAATAATCGGCATTTATATGATTACAAATTATAATATTATAAATTCTGTATTATTCAAACTTTTATGCATTGATAAATTATTTTAAATTTGGTATTTTTTTCCATTTCGAGCAAATCTCGCTACGTAGACTTTACTGGCGACAACACTCGGTATATATATAAAAAAATTATCAGGGGAGATATATCGTTTGCCTTCGTTTGGATCATTTTCGGTTACTTTATCGCCAGGGCCGACGAAATAGTGAAGTATTTTAAATTTTTAATCCGATACATTTACAGTTGCTTAAGTGCTGATATAAAAAAAAATAATGTTTCTTTGTCATACCGTTTCTTGGCATACTTTATACTTGTATATCCTTAACAAAATAATTCAAATTATAATTCTCCTTTCTTCAAATTAAGTGAATTGTTCATATATTTGGCGTAAATTTTACTGGCGCTAATTTCGAAATATATAAGCTCGCCAATTGTTTTATAAAAGACAATTTCGGAACTCTTGTGGAATGTGTAATTTTACTAATACGTAGTAAGTACATAATTCTAATTAGGTGGGAAAGGTATTAAAAAGCTTTGACTGTTATACTTAGGCTTAGCTGATAATAATGCGAGCTGGTAAATTGTACAGACTAAGTCTATGGCAAAGGATACCGACGTGCTCTGATTGGTTTAAGCCTTGGCATCTTGGCATCTTTTTGGCAATGTTTTGCCAAAAAGATACCATACCGAAATATATTTTTATAAAAATAAATAAAATTTGTGAATTTATCCCCGCCCCCCTATTTTTTACGGTTTACATGTAATATTAATCTGGAACACATATACAGCAGAAAAGATCAAATCCTGAAACCTAAATTCAGGAAATATAAAAATTACAATTTATTAAAAATATTTTTTGTGTGTGTTTCTTCTTAATATTATTTTTATATAATTAAGCTACGAAATCACATATTCCGTTAAAGCTTACATATTTATACGTTTTGGGCATTAAGTAATCATCTCCCCATATGTAGTTGAGGGGAAAGTAACAAACGTTCAGCAACAAGTTTCAATGACTGCATAAATTAACTAATAAAGGTACGAAAATCATAGAAGAATAAGAATTATTTAATTGCTGCATTATATGTTGAGTAATTACTTTCATTTAGTTTTTATACTTCTGTTCATAAACAACATTAGTTACCTGTATTACTACTATTATTAGTAATATTTATTATTATTAATAATAATTAGTAGTATTACAAGTAATATTTAGAGAAAACAATTATATTAATAAAAATTAGATCGTGTTGATATTCACTCGTATCTTCCATAAAGCTAATGAAAGGTACAAGGTTTGAGCCAAATAAGTGAAAACTACACTATTATGAGTTCAAAACATTGCCACAAAGATGCCAAGGCTTAAACCAATCAGAGCACGTCGGTATCCTTTGCCATAGACTTAGTCTGTACAATTTGCGAACTCGCGATAATAATGGGTATTGTTTTAATAATAACAATGGATTTATAATAATGTTGCATAAATTCATTTTTTACAGAAATTTTCTCAGATACAATAGATTTTAATGATATTAATGTCGTTGAAAATATGAATGAATGTTAAACTATTTAAACCTTCTAAACTATTCTTAAATTTTTCTTTAGCTTTGTTTTCTGTGGAAATAAAATGTGTAGAACTGTGTTTGTTAGAAAAGTATATAAAAAAGGATTTCATTAAATCATCGGCTTTTTGCACTAGCCAATGATTTAATGAAATCATTTTGAACTAACCTTTGAAACTCAGTATTTATTCACAGCGCAATTATTTCTCTTGACCTTAAGAACAAATTTCTTTGCTTTTTGCAATATTTTGTTTCATCTGATGCATAATATTATTTGTACTTTATAATTTTAAATGTTGGTTTTTCATCAACTTGGTATAACTTATTTAAAATTGTTTTTTAGTTCATTTCATTTGATCTATGAAATCAGTCTTTAATTAGTTCAGCTTGAAAGTGCTCTCGTGTCTTGCTTCCTGAAACTGGTCGCATCTTGTCTCGCAAGGTGATTATCAAAATATCGCCAATCACTGAGTGATTCCTCAGTTCCCCTCGTACTTCTATTATCTTATGGCTATCTTATATTATGAAATTTCTTCTGGCTGTCAAGTCCTTCCCCTGGTGTGGAATTTTGGAGAGAGGACCAGCTCAGGAGTCGTCCTCGTCATCTGACATTGGTTCAAAAATTGACGAGGTCCGCCCCAAAATAGCCCAAGTGTTGCTTTAAAACGGGATGTTAATGTAACTAAACTTCTGGGTGTCAGTTCATGCTATTTCCGGAATTGAAAGGCATAACAAAGCACATTTGCATCTTCACCGTAATCACTTAAATGGAAGCAATTCATCCCACAAAAGATACCAAAACATTCAACTAACTTGATTGAAATAAGTCAGTCGGGATTTAAGTAAACATTGTGACATTCTAAAACCACGCATTAAATATTCATGAATGGCAAATTAAATGCTAATTTCTCTCTAACCAAACAAAAGCACTCGAAGGCTAGTCCATTAAAGTGTTGCAATAAGACTGGGACCGCCTCTCGTGAGAAATATTTCAGCCAAGACGCGAGCTCAAGTTTTGTCAAGAGCGGAACTTATTGAAGCGAGTCTTAATTCTCGGATTCGTCCAAGGGATTTTGCTCATTCTATTCGGATGGCTGGATTTCGGGTATCGTGAAAGGATGCGTTAATCAGGAGAAGATAGAAAGAAAATATTAGGTTGATGAAACAACAGATTTATAGATTGAAAAATAAAAGAAACATACAGGGGGGGTATAATTAAACTTCCCCTATAAATAACATCATATAACGCAAGCGGATAAACGAATTGCAACGAAATTTGGTGTATAGACTATAAACGAGATGCGCTCACGGAATTTCGAAAAAAGGATTTTAGTTCCAAATGTTAGTTCCAGCCACCAGAGGGCGCTTCTTCCGGAAAAACAATTAAATTAAACACAATAAACGCCTAAAACGGAATGCAGAAACAATATTAACATTTATTGTCTAGTTTCTAATCACCTTGTCATCGAACCACAATAAGGAAATAATAACAGCACGTTGTTGGAGAAGGAAAAAAAAAACCAGTTCAGTTTGCCTAAACAAGAACAGAATAGGACGAAATTGCAAGAGAGGAGCAGTTGTTAATCGTGTCCAGGACGATGTAGGGAAAGGTACTCCATGCCAGCCCCCTCATTCGCCTGCAAAATTTCAAGTCGACGGACAATGTGTTCACAGCAGATCGTAACTGATCAGTTGTGATGCTTCGCACATGAAGTGTTATGGAGTTCTTTAAGTCATTCAACGTCGCAACAAGATACCGTTCTCATTACAGCCGGAAACTTCGACAGAAAACATGACAACGACTTCAAACGTTTCTTATCCTAACCTGTTTTGCATAAAGCTTCCTATTCTTCGCAAGCATGCAAATTCCGACATTTTTTCCCTGGAATTGACAGCTTTTCCCATGTTTTACATTTTATTAGTCATAATTCTTGTTCTGGATTATTAATATCGTTTCTGTATTCCGTTTTGTGCGTTTATTGTGTTAAATGTAATGTTTTTCTGGAAAAGGCGCCCTCTGGTGGGCATTTTGGAACTTTTTTTTTGAAATTCTGTGACCGCATCTCGTGTATTGTCTGTATATCAAATTTCGCTGCAATCCGTTCATCCGTTCGCGTTATAGGATGCTGTTTATAGGAGGTTTAATTATAATTACCCTTTATTATAGATTATTGTTTGATTGAATTAAGATAGGTACATTTGCATGCACATGTTACAATAAAAAGTAAAAATTATTTTTGGAATAAAATTACATTACCTCCTAGAAGGGCTAGAGCCGCGGAGGTCTGGTGGTAAGGTCTCGGCTTCGGAACCAAAGGGTTCGAGACGAATCCATTCTACCAAAGAACCATCTTGTAAGCGGGTCTGCAGCACGCTAAATCCGACGGAGCCGAACGTCCTTCCACTGATGTGATTTGGAAGTTTGGAGATGGGGGTACCAACTCGGGAATTGTCCTCGTCATCTGACCGCGGTTCAAAATTACATGATCCTTCCCAAAATAGCACTAGTTTTGCTTTGAAACGACAGGTTAATGAAACTAAGCTAAATCTATATAAGGGCTTTCCTTCTGAATATATTGCAGCAAAAATCAGAATAACTATCAGTCTACGTCGCTCAGTCGGCAGAGCATCTCATTTCTGATTGGTTGGCCCATGATTCGAATCCCAATAACGTTTTATCCAAAGACTGGAATTCTTTTATTTAAAATGTTATTTATTGTTTATTTAAACTCTGGAGTATTCTAGATCTTTCTTAAATATGCATATTTCGATTGTTTTCGAACATTTTGTAGATGTATAAAAGCTGAATCCCATCAGTGATGAGGAACTTCAGTCGTGCTGTTGTGAGTTGTTTCATTCTAATAAATCTTGTTTGTTTAAACGAACGGCGTAGTTCTTTACATCTTCGTGAAAATATTTTGTTCTTATAATAAATGACTGTTCGAAAAAATGTTTACATTATACGAATAATTAAATCTTATCTTTTTTAAATCGTTACTAAGAGTTGGATACATTTACAGTTTACCGCTAATTAATCATATAATGACAGAAACCGAATAGAAAGAGGTCTGTCGTAACATTTTCACCAGGCTTTATTGAAAACAAATTCATTGGAATCTATTGCAATGCTTGCCCATATAATCGGAATTCCTAAAACGCTTTGAAAAAGATAGTGACTGGTTCGTCTATAAGAAGGATAAACAATCCCATAAGACCGTTTAAAATAAATTTAAATTTCTCATAGTATCGGATTTTTTCGTTTTGAAAACAAATTGCATAACATTTATTTGTTCTTTATATATGAACAATGAGGATAACAGTTAAAAAATAACAGTGACGATAACAGTTGAAAAAGAAAAGTGACGATAACCGTTGAAAAAGAAAAGTGACGATAACCGTTGAAAAAGAAAAGTGACGATAACCGTTGAAAAAGAACAGTGACGATAACCGTTGAAAAAGAAAAGTGACGATAACCGTTGAAAAAGAACAGTGAGGATAACAATTAAAAATTAATAGTGATGATAGCAGTTGAAAAGTAACAGTGAGCATAACAGAGCAAAACGAACAGTGAGGATCAAGAACAGTGAGGATAACTGTTGAAAAAGAACAGTGAGGATAACTGTTGAAAAAGAACAGTGAGGATAACTGTTGAAAAAGAACAGTGAGGATAACAGTTGAAAAAGAACAGTGAGGATAACAGTTGAAAAACAGCAGTGAGGATAACAGTTGAAAAACAGCAGTGAGGATAACAATTAAAAACTAATAGTGATGATAGCAGTTGAAAAAGAACAGTGAGGATAACAGTTGAAAAAGAACAGTGAGGATAACAGTTGAAAAAGAACAGTGAGGATAACAGTTGAAAAAGAACAGTGAGGATAACAGTTGAAAAACAGCAGTGAGGATAACAATTAAAAACTAATAGTGATGATAGCAGTTGAAAAAGAACAGTGAGGATAACTGTTGAAAAAGAACAGTGAGGATAACTGTTGAAAAAGAACAATGAGGATAACTTTTGAAAAAGAAAAGTGAGGATAACTGTTGAAAAAGAACAGTGAGGATAACAATTAAAAATTAATAGTGATGATAGCAGTTGAAAAGTAACAGTGAGCATAACAAATAAAAAGTAACAGTTAAGAAATAGCAGTAAGGATAATGATTAAGTAGTTTCTTGCTAACAGTATGTGTTGTTGCCAATTAGAGACATTGTCAAACTTTTATAAATCCATGTTATAAAGTATGCTCCTAGTCACAAGACCTGCGATTACGTGGAACGTATCTCTCGAGTTGTATGAGAATCCTCTATATAATAAAATGCTGTGCTCTAGCTGTGTTACAAGCTAATTCAAAATTTAACTTACAAGTTGTTGAAAGACATAGAAAAAAAAAGCAAATCAGAAATGCGCAGGAATCCAGGCGACAATATTACTCTGATAAGTTACACTGATATGCAGAAATTACAAACCAATGTATAAGAACCAGAAATTACCAACCAAACGAAAATGTTTCATTTGGTGATGCTTTATATTTTAACAGAATGAGCACGCTACCATTCCATAACGATTACTCCAAGTCCATTCATAATTGCACATGCCCTATAAGTATGGCAAATAGATTGACGAACCTTTTTGATATTTTTTTTGCGAACATTTCGCAAAGAAGATGGTTATTCTTACAATGTCGATATTTCCACTATTTCAGCAATGTAAAGTATTGAATGTTTTTTTTAAATACAGCCAGAATACTAAATTCTATTCCTTCTATTTCTTCTGGAAAATAGAAGGTCGTATAATTCGTTCAGTTGTACTTCCAAACAAAACATCAGGAACATATGGAGGGAAACGTCAGGATTTTTTTATGTTGTACATTTAAATAATTGTGTGCCGATTCTTTTGCATGAACTATTCTGAATAGGATTTATTCCATCCTTAAACACTACAGTATGTTGTTAACAAATAAAATAATAAGCAGTAATAAATTAGATACACACTTAATTTTCCAAACACACATTTTATGAAGATTGTGTGTTGTACAATATATTCTTGCAAAGAGACTTCAAGATAAATTGCAACAAATAACCAACGGGAGTTGTCACACCAAAGCGTTCTGATATATTCTCTAATAAAAGTGCTGCTCCTGAGAACGGCTCGGATAATATCGGCATACAGTAGTTACGAAATATTAACCTGTGGCATGCATTAGCATGTTCGCTAATCTATCGTAACACACTTGGCGAGTTTCTTGGCGATTAATAGTTTCTGAAAATAAAATTTGTGTTTTAGATACGTTTTTCTCAGCCAATTAAAATAAAATTTCCACACAAAACTGCACTTGTAGTCTCAAAATCCCATACCAAATTTGATGTATTTAAGTCGCTGAGCTTTTGAATTATCTTAATCACATATTTCTCCACGTACAGACGGACAGACATTCAACTCCTGGATTTAGTTCAAACTTTGATTAACGGCTATGCTATAGATGGTAAATCTGTTTACTAAACTTCTTTTATCTAGCTATCATCGTATTGCTACTATCGCTTTTACTTATATTCGAACTATGGGATAGACAAACTTCATCTGAATGGATTTTGCTCTGCAAAATCTGCAAATTTGGCCTAAAGATTGTCTACCAAATTTTAGCCGTATTATCACTCAAAGCGGACAGACAGACAGACAGACATTTCCTAAAATTGTATTTTAAAAACTCAGGAGGATCTATAAAGCGGAGATTAGTCAAAATCTTGAGTTCGAATTCCTTGGCAATTTATGATTTTTTTAATTATATTTTGTCCATACTACTTATACAAGAAAGTAAACATTATTACGCCAACTGAAATAATAAATCAGTTATATCCATAACTCGTAAAATATTCCCAAAAGGGGGGGGGACACCTAATTTACGAAGATGAGAAGTTTTCGGTATGGTGGTTGGCACTCGCCATCCGGGTAGGTTCAGACCCTGCCGAAGATGGGACGTGCTTCCCACTGGAAGGGTTGTACCGTAACCGGGGATGGTTACGGTACAACCCTTCCCTCAACCTCAGTTACCACTAATGATGTCACGGCGATCCGTTCAGTTAGATTATCAGTATGCCTCAGGGTGTGCTGGAGTAATCAATGTTAATAACTTCTTAAGTAACACTCGTCAAGTAAAAGCGAACATTCTGTAAAGGTGTGAATGGGTTTTGTAGACTGTTTTACAATGTTTAATTATAAGAACTCACTTTGATCAAAATTAACATGGCCTTTTCCCTGCATTAACAGCATATTTCTGTCTCTCAAAAAAAAATAAGAAATACTCGGTCAAAAAAAAAGCAATTAACAACAAAATCGAATATAATGAATTATAATCAATAGATAATAAAAGAAATTTTTGTTTATTTTATCCTCAATTAATAATAAATAAATAAAAACTAAATATGAATATGGAGAAATGTAACAAAAAATTATTTTGTGCAAAGGCATATGCACTCGCATCAAATAGTTTTCATTTGTATTTAAATTAGACGAGTAGACGAACATTAGTATTTTTTTTTTCACTTCCCATTTGAATTCAAGTGTTAGCGGAACCTAGCGAAAGCTCGTTTAAAAGCAACTAAAGTAATTTGCATTTATAAATAACAAATTAGAAACATTGGAGTACAAGCGAGAGATTGAGATTTTGGAATTGCAGACAGTCGTTTATTTTTTTTTCAAAGTATTCTTTAATTAACTCTGCATTCTAGAGAAAAAAATTAAAATACGATGTCTAATTGCTCTCATTTTAAAAATTTTTATTTGTTTTATCGATAAACCACAATTATGAATTCAGAGAACAGAAAATCCTTGATGAATACATATAAAACTTTTTTTCTTTATTTTGAATATTTTATCCATTATGTCTATGCATAAAGCATGCATTATGTCTATGCATAAAACATGCATTATTATGTCTATGCATTAAAAATGCATTATGTCTATGCATAAAACATTAATATTTCTCCATAATCGCTTAATTCTTTTATAAAACATATTCCCATCCATTTTTTTTTTTTTTCAAAAATTGTAAAACACTAATCATTTCGTAATTTCGTGAAATTAAATTTCTATTTCTACGAATATTTAAGCGTTTTCTTAGTTCACATAAAACGCGCAATGTATTAATTTAAATAGGGTGCATAAGTAAGTTGAATATTATCGGTTGCGTTAATTCAGAACTTGTGGGAGCCACGACCTCGAGACCGGTGGGTTCCAGGTTCTAGACTGGATTCCACCGAAGAACCGCCATGGAAGGGGATCTGGTACCAGCTAAGTCCGCCAAGCGCCATTTTACTGGTGTGGTGCAAAAGTTTGGAGAAGGAGTGCAGGTCAGATGATATCCTCGTCATCCGGTCGTTGTTCAGAATTACTAGATCCTTCCCAAAATCGATCTAGCGTTGCTTTAAAATGGCGCGTTAATATATCGCTCTTAATAATTAGTTGGTCTCGTGACCGGTAAGTTCACCGTGTTCAAATGTCCTCTAGCTGGTGTGGTGTAAAAGTTTGGAGAAATAGTAGTAGTTCATGTGTCGTCCTCGTCATCTGACTGTTGTTCAAAATTACTATGTCCATTACAAAATAGTCATAGTGCTGCTTTAAAACAGGACATTAATATAACTAAAATACACATCTAGAACATATACAGATTCAAAATGTCTGTCAAGAGTTTAGTTCTATATGGCTGCCATGGTTGAAGAAAAGGAATCGAAAGAAGATTATGTGTTCTATCTTCCAGCTGTGTCCTTGCATTTTATAATTCAAGAACTAGTTAAAAAATGCCCTTTTTAGGAAGGAGCAAATAATTTCTGTTGGTGCTCTTCCTATTTGAGTTTCCCTGATTTTAATCCTACCAAAATACAAGTGCGAACAGTTTCATCGAATGTTTATTAGGAAGGTCCTTGGTAATACCTTATATATTGGAGTTACATCAGATTTCCACTTTCAACATGAGTCCATGATTCATGTACTTAGTTAGACATCCGAAATGAAACTTATTGAAAACTGCATTAAAATTGTATGTTATATGTTGCCTGGAAAATCAATCTTTTCTTAATTTCTTATAAGTAAAAGAAAGAACAAGTTGGTTGATTCCATTTTTAAAGCACCGTGTTTTAACATAATAGCTAACATGAAATCTGCTTTCACTCTTGTACGCGAAACGGTCTCAAATAATGCTATAAAGCTAATCATATATTTTGATATATAAGCATAATTTGTAAATTTAACAGTAAGATATTTTTTAAAGTAGTATGCATGTCATATATGAAATGATGTTGAAAAAATTAATTTAGTTTTAAATTCGTCTCTTGTTAAAACCAGCGGGAATACTCTCTCCAAACCTTTCCCGCTTACTTTATAATAAGGGTAAAATCACAATGAACGCCTTGCATGGCATTGGTGTGCGGTAGTTACGAAATATATAAACCTTTGATGTGAATTTAGGATTTTCACTAAATATATCGTGTCATCCTTGGCAAATGTTTTGGCAATTAATCCCTGGCATGCAGTCAAAAATATACAAAAATCGAATTTGGATTTCAGTCGCATTCTTCCCAAATGTTTGAATCAAGAATTTGACATAAAACAACTAAGTCACAAAATCACATACCAAATTTCATATATTTAAGTCATTGTGTTTTTCAGTTATCGCGTTTACACGTTTCTGAAAGTACAGACCGACAGACGGTAAACCTTTTGTTGTATTTCGCTCAAAATTTAGTAGGCATGTTAAATCTTTGTACCGAATCTATCTAGCGCTATCCGTTTTGTAGTAATCATGTTTAATTACATTCGAACAACCAGACAGACAAACTTTCTCTGAATAGAGTTTACTCAAAATTTGATAGAAATTTGCGAATTTGGTGTAAAGACCGCATACCAAATACCAACCGTCTAGCTCAAAGCGTTTTTGAGTTATTTTTGTCACAGACAGACAGAAGGACATTTTCTAAAAATATATTCTCGAACACGGGATGCCTGAAACGTCGGGATTCGTCAAAATCTGTAGTTCGAATTTTCTGATATTACTATACTTTCTCTATACTACGTATACGACAAAATAAAAAAAAGTCGACGGTAACAATAAATCAGTTATATCCGTAACTCGTCAAGTAGGGGCATCTCAGTGAGAAATTTCCGGCATGGTGATTGGTTCTCACCATCCAAATGAGTGCAGAAATGGTGTGGGGTCAATTACTCAGCAACGATGAAGAGACATGCTACCCATGGGAGATGTTGTATGATGGCTCTTAGAACTCCAACTATGCACAAATACTGACGAAGTGGTCCATCATTTAAATTTATTTGTGTGTCCCAGAGCGGGGTGGAATAACCAATATGTGATAACTCGTAAGGTAACAAAATTTTATGAAGAAGATTCTGTAACGGTGGGAATGCGTTTTATAAACGGTTTAACAACATATTAAGAAATGACTGGTCTTTATTCTGTACTGACAACAAACTATTACTATCTATCTCAAGAAATGGTAAGAAACTCGACAAAAAGATAAAAGAAAAGGCAATTAACAACCAGGTCGAGTATAAAGAATTATAATCATATGATAATCATAAATCTTTATATTTATTTTATCCTCGATTATTTATAAATAAAAAAACTATTTTCAGCAAAGACATCTACACTTGTATCAAATAGTTGTTCTCATTAATATTTAAATTAGACGAACATTAGTATTAGTTTTTTTATCGATTTGCATTTGAATGCAATTAAGGGAACCTAGCGAAAGTTCATTTAAAAGCAACAAACGCAAAGCGTAATTTGCATTTATAAATAACAAATTAGGAACACTGGGGTACAAGCAAGAGATTAAGATTTTGGAATTGTAGACGGTCGTTTATTTATTTTTTCAAAGTATTCTTTGATTAACTCTGCATTCTAGAGAGAAAAGACTAAAATGCGATTGCTCTAGTTTTAAAACTCTTTATTTTTTTTTTATCAATAAACCACAATTATGAATTTAAAAAACAGCAAATCCTTGAAGAATATTTAGAGAAAATGGTTTGCTTAGTTTCGAATGTTTTTTTTTTTTCATTAAAGTAAAAAATGCTTATGCATAAAACATTAATAATTCTCCATAAAAGCTTAATTCTTTTAATGAAAGTGGCTACTGTCCTTTTTTCCCAAAAGTAGTAAAACACTAATCTTTTAGTAATTTCGTAAAATGAAATTTCTATTTCGGTGAATATTTAAGCGCTTTCTTTAACTAACATTTATTTATTTATTACAAATGCCCAGAAGATTGGATGTGACCTTATTTGATCTCTAGCTTTCCAATACCTCTGAACTTTACAATCAAAAATTCTCAGTAAAATGTCAGACACAAGTTAGGAGGCAAAGCTGTAGCAGATTTAGTGTTAACCAGAGTGCACCGCGTAGGAGAATGCTATATTACGCCCGTCTTACTAATATACTTGATATTTATATTTTTTTAAAACACGATTTTAAAGAAAACTGTATTACTTTAGATAGGGCGCTCAAGTAAATTGATTATCGGTTGCGTTAATTCAGAAGTTGTGAGACCGTGGCTTGGTAGTAAGATCTCGGCTTCATCTCCAGAGGATTGCAGGTTCTAGACTCGATTTCACCGAAGAACCGCCGTGTAAGCGAGTCTGGTGTTCACTAAGTCTCAAAAAAGGAAGTACAAACCAGTCTTCGCTGACACTGTAAAACTGCCTAGAGTTGCTGATGCTATAATTATCTATTCAGTAATAAGTTTCTTCAGACTTCTTTTATCATATCATGAGTGATCTAGTGTTCCATGAATTTTCTTGTACTTCGCCATCAACTTCTATCAAACTATTCTTAGATGATTTCATAAAATTTCCCAATCGATCTATTCTGAGGACAAAGTGCACTTAATAATAGCTTTTGTTAAAAATTAATATGTTTCATCATATAAATATCAGATGAATTTCCTCAAAACGTTCAATCTATAAGATTTTATTATATTTTAATCTATAACTAACCAATGTGAATTTTAATTGATACATTTAATATTACGCTGTGCAAGTTCGTCTAATGTCAGAATGACCAAATTATGAGCTGGCGTAATGGCAAATGCCATTATATAAAATACAATTTGAGAACTTGTATTGTAAAAGAAATAGAAAAAGATGTCCTCAAGCAAGATTTGAGAAATTTGTTGAAATGAACTTGAGTGAATTTTTTCTAGTGTAACTTCTGGGTCGTGTCGGTAACACAACGAGCACTCATGTTTTCATATCGGTCTTAAAGAAATAAAAAAAGAAATGGCTTCCCTATCTGCATCTGCTTTTTAAGTATATCTAATGATATTTAATAAGAAAAAATAACCAATGAAATTATACAACATAAAATTAAGAAATATTTCATTATTTTTTTGTATTATATATAAAAAATGGCCCGATTTATAATATATATGGTTAAATAATACCGTGAATAAGTTTAAACATTCCAACGATTTTTTCAGAAACACTTTGACAAAATATAAACCGTAAACCTACAATAATAAAAGTCTTCTACATGAACTTTTCTTTCGGTATTTTGAATACATTAATCTGCAAAAAATACATCATTCAAAATGCTAAAATTTCTTTTTTATTCCTGACATACTGCAATCATTATACTTCTAAATTATCATAACATTTTTTTTATTATGCTACCGATTTAGGATTAAAAGGAAATGACAATTTTTTTATACTGTTTTGAAAATATTTTAGCTCCATAATAATCCCTGCAAAAATCACTTTTTACTAGGGAAAGGAAATTGTTAAATAAAATGGCCTGAGGTCGTTGCGAGGTCCCCCCCCCTCCTCATAAAGACGCTACAGGAAAAGCTACTTAGATTGTAAATTGCTGAAGACTTTTTTTTTTTCCTTTATTGAATATTCCATACTTTCTTTTATCTATAATTCCGGGCTCAGTATTATTTTTTGGATTATGTGTGGGTAAAAATCCCTTCTAAAAATATAGAAGCGGAATGAAAATGAAGAGCACTTTTGAATTTAAAAAATTCTTTGAAGCAATATGAATATGCAACCGTTATAAAGTTTTATAAGGTTGTGTAATTTGTTTCTGTAATATTTAAATTATGGAAAATCGAAATCTAAAATGACTTTTTCAATAAGTTGGAGTATACTGTTACGAATCTATAATGTTACTTCTCAGAACAGTTATTCCATCGCAAGAAAGACAGGACACCTCTGGAAAATGTAGATCGGATGTCGGATCAATGACAATGATCGGATGCCGGACTGGAGACCATTTAAAAACTTGACGATAAAACTTTGGTGACAAAATGACAGATTCTAGAATCTTCTAAAATTTAGGCGATAGGACCAATAGGAGACAAATTATGCCGATTCTTCAAGAATTTTCTGTATCCTGTCTCGGAAGCTATAAAATGCAGGTAGGCCAAGTTGAAGTCAATCTGTTGAGATAGATTAGTCGAACGAAACGCAAGTTTTGAGTTTAGTTCAAGTGATTAGTGAATTGAAGATTAGGGAATTCTATAAACTCATTTCTTTGACCACCAATACCAGAAAACAAAGTTATAATACGTATTTTCTCACTTGATATTGAGTATTAAACCTTCCATTTTTCTCTAGCCACGTAGAATGTGAATGTGACAGTGGGCCGGTTAATCGTAGAAGCAGTTGCCGGTAATGTGTAGAGTTAAAATAGAACGCTCAGTACTGATAGTTTATATATATCTATATACTGCACTGCAAGAATTTATTAGAGAAAGAATAAGTTAAAGGATACAAACAGTTCACATCTTAACATGAATTCTCTACACTTCACTGTGGTACATTTAAGTAAAAACTTTAAGCGTACCCCAAGAACGATTTACTAATACTGTTTATACTGTGGAGTTATAATTAGGAACAGCGGCAACAATTGATGCCCGTTACTCGCTGACAAAAAATGAACCAGCAGAACGCTGCTGTTTTCCTGTCACAACTTGTATTTTGCAAACCACAAGTAAGAGGATCTTAGCAGACGCACGCTTCCAATGCCTCGACAATGTTGCCTGAAATGCATTTCACACGTGTTTCAGTATCCGCGAGAGTGTACTGTATTTCATTTTATTTTTAAAGAGTGTACCGATTTGAATTTTACTGTGGACATAAAACAAATACTAAACTGGATAATAAGCGTTGGATATTGGGAATAGGAATTAACATATTATTTCAGTTATAGCTCCCATTACTTCCCGTAATAATGCTAGGAAAATAAATATGGACTAGTCTTAATACTTTGCTATTCATTTTTAAATGCAAAATTAAAAATTAAATGGGCTACAAACATTTCATCTGCGAATGATTCAAATTATCGACTGACGCTGATTGTCCAATATTTCCAGAGTCTCCATTCATTTATCTCCGGAAAATCTTTGTGGCGGAAAGATGGGACTTCCTATTTACCATTCAGATTAGAAAATCGTACTTTATTTAAAACGCATGCCCTTCAAAACGAATGCTGCAGTTAGGGTTCTCACTAATGGCCGCCATTATGCTAAGCCTAATATTTGGAATCTTAATTCTGTTTCCTTTTCGACAGCCTGTAATAGCCTGATCAATAATGAGACGGAAAAGTGGCCTTTCGGCATGGAAAAGATAAAAGTGAAATATTGCAGGGAGCCAACCAGAATTAATGCGGAAAACAGCTGGGAAAAAAAATGCGAATAAGTTTTAAAATTACGAAACTGCTGCTGGACGACAAATGAGGTTGGGAATTATCTACTGAAATGCAGTGAATTCAATTTACTTCCGATCAATTTTAAGCATGGAGTTACTTGGTTTTAATAAATCTGTTGATTGTTTTTGTGCTGGGATAAAGCAAAGCAGATGTTTATGGAAGCATTCTTCGTTTGTTTTCAATATGCTGAATTGCGTTTGCATGTTCTTTTGAGAGATGAAACTCTTAATAGAACTATTTTACTCTATGAGCCATTATATAAGATAAAATAAATGCTTATGATAATAGAATTAACCTAAAATTTTAAGCATTATATTATGTTAATTATTTGTTGTCCTGTTATTTTATTGCAATAATAATTTTATAGTTCTTTTGGACCTAATGCTAATCTTATCTAATCTAATCTTTTTATCAAAAATTTGAAGGTCAAAGAAAAATATCATGAAAACGTGAGGGAACAGAAACATGAAACGTGAGGAACTTATCGAATCTAATCAATATCTTGTTCTAATAGGGCATTATAGGAGAAAATTTTGAAAGAAAAAATCTGAAAAGATTTATGAAACAAATTATTTTATGTGTCCTTACTTCCTTATTAGATAATAACACAAATCGACAAGTTTGTTTTTAATAATGTGAAGGGAAGTAAATTCATTATTCGGTTAAAAAAAGGCTCATCAAAAGGTTAAAGGTCAAAGAAAAATATCATGAAAACGTGAGGGATAGCTATAAATCCTTTAAGTAAACTAAAATATTAATAACCTTCATAAAATATATCAATTTTTAATATATGTTTAAAATGCTTTTTTTTTTTTTTTTGCTTGATAGCCTCAATGTTTTTAATTTGATTATCGAATTTTAAGGGTTACCCAAATGAAAAGTGGACAAGTTGAATTAAAAGAATATTTTATTGGAAATCAGAAGAAATTGCCATAGGCGTTGTAACACAGGTCCCATCGTTCAGATAGCAGGTCTTTGCTTCTGCTGTAAAAAGATGGTGATTGATTCTTCAGACGGTCCTGAGCAGCTTCCTTCACTAAGTCGTCCGAATGGAAACGTATCCTCTATAATGCTCTCTTAAGTGGTCCAAAAATGTGGAAGTCACTGGGTGCCAAATCTGGACTATACGGTGGATGTTCCAACCCTTCCCTAAGGAGATTTTTAAGATCGTCTGGGTTTCATGGGAGACGTGCGGGCGGGCATTGTCATGTCAAGAAGGATCGCTTGTTGTGTGAGAAGGCCTAGCAGTTTGCTTTTGATTGCTTTCTGTAGTTCCTTTAGGGCACTGTAATATTGTGTTGAAATGGATACTGCTCCCTTGGGACAGGAAATCAACCAAGAGTGGTCCCGGGTAATCGATAAAGGAGAAACCACACTACCACGCGTTGTTCCATTCTGGAAGCATCCAAGTATATCGCAACTTTAATTTCGATCAATTTACTCTATCACGAACCATTTTCAGTATTGAATGCCATATGCAGTGTGCACCTGCTATCGCCTTTTATCACTAGAACGTCCGTCGATGTCAACTGGACACCGGAGCCTGTTTAGTTTGTTCTCCTTTCCCCATTTTTGCAAGGAATTTGAAAATTTTTTTATGACTTTTAATTGTAAAAAGTTTGTGGTTCTAGGTTAATTAGGAGAGATTTTACAACTAAACACACCTATAACATCCGCTGGTGTCGTTTCGACACCAAGGCAATTTGTCATTATAAATAGATGTTGTTCAACAAACGATAGCTCACTAAGTAAAACAAACTCCTCAAAGTACTATCGCACATTTGCTTGGCCTTGAATGCAGTGTTATTGGGTTCACAGCGGAAATGAATATCAATTATTCTAAAATTGTTGTGCCTAAGTATTTCGTTACACAGCATTTGCTTATCTGCTCATAAAAAAAAATTCATTCGATTTTCGTACCTTGTGCAGAGCAGGCACTCTGAAACGATGGCTCGTAGAAAAGATCTAAGCCCTGATGAAATTGATAATTTGTTACGAGAGCTTTCTGAGAATAAATAGGATGGTGATGAGCTGTCTTGTTCTAATTTAGATTCCGATGAAGACATAAGATTACGTGAAAGAGAGTCATTTGTTTGGTTACAGTTTTTTATGATATAAAGCGTCATAATATATGATGATTTCGTGAAATAATATTAAAAAGTCTTAAAACTAAAGCCTACTGAATAGTAGTCCTGCAGTTATTTAGTTATTACACTTATTTTATGTATTTTATATCGCGGTGTCGAAACGACACCAGCGGAAGTTTAAAGGTAATCAAAATCCCGGACGGTTTAGTGTTATATCCCTATTTATTTTCGGATGCACTGCTATTGCTACAGTCATTCTGACCATCTGCATGAGTCCACTTTTCATTTGGGATGCTTTCAAATCCTGACGTATTAATGATTTACAAACGCCTTACGTTTTACTATTTCATTTATTTCATTATTCATTGAGATAAATTTTATGAGATTTTAAAATAAGCATTTTTCAAATTCAGAAAGAATGTGTATATACTTGAATAGAAATGAAATTTTAAAGTATTTAATATGTGGCTGTTAATCAAGATTTGGAGACTTTAAAATACTGTATTGTCATCACAAACATGCAACATTTTAAATCTCTCGCATCAAGACAAGAATTACAAGTCGATTATAAAATTCCATTTTTACATACACCAAATGAAATCAAGTGAAATAAATGTGCCAAAGCGCGCAGATGAATATCAGAGCCATTATCCACTTCCCAATAATTATAGCCGATGATGAATCATTTTCTAATCAGGGAAGGAAGAGCTAAAGATTAAAGGAAACGAGCCTCTGCAGGTAAAATAATCATCAGACGTGGGCCTCGACACATCAGTAGCATTAACTGAAATGCCGGAACAATTAACTAACGACTTCGGTCATTAAAAGATGAATACGTTACTGTCTGAATGCGGTGAAAGGCTTTCAATTATGTAATAAATTCAGCCTGAATCGGAAGCAATCGCAACATTTAGTTGGTTTGCTAGTTGGAGTTTAAAATAGCTCTTGATATCGATCGATTCTAATTCGTAAGTTGGGATGTGCAGTGGTAGGCTTTGTTTTAATGTGCATGTATCATGTGAACAATATGAAAATAAGACTTTGAGGCGGTATTTTAATAATACCATACTGTGTAAAAATTCATGAAAATGCTCCTGCAATAAGATATTCTAACAATATCGTTTTTAATACCAAAACTTCAAGGCATAAATCAGGAATATATTTTTACTTTAACGTACACATAGTGCAGAAAAAGTATAGTAATAATAGTTGTATTTACACAAAGAATATGAATAAATAAAATAGTTGTATTTACCCAAAGTACACGAATAAATAAAACAGTTGTATTTACCCAAAGTACACGAATAAATAAAACAGTTGTATTTACCCAAAGTACACGAATAAATAAAACAGTTGTATTTACCCAAAGTACATGAATAAATAAAACAGTTGTATTTACCCAAAGTACACGAATAAATAAAACAGTTGTATTTACCCAAAATACACGAATTAATAAAACAGTTGTATTTACCCAAAGTATAGTAATTAATAGTTGTATTTACCCAAAGTATAGTAATTAATAGTTGTATATACCCAAAATATAGTAATTAATAATTGCATATACCCAAAATACAGTAATTAATAATTCTATATACCCAAAATACAGTAATTAATAATTGTATATACCGAAAGTACAGTAATTAATAATTGTATATACCGAAAGTACAGTAATTAATAATTGTATATACCCAAAGTACAGTAATTAATAATTGTATATACCCAAAGTACAGTAATTAATAATTGTATATACCCAAAGTATAGTAATTAATAGTTGTATTTACCCAAAGTATAGTAATTAATAGTTGTATATACCCAAAATACAGTAATTAATAATTGTATATACCCAAAATACAGTAATTAATCATTGTATATACCCAAAATACAGTAATTAATAATTGTATATACCCAAAATACAGTAATTAATAATTGTATATACCCAAAATACAGTAATTAATAATTGTATATACCCAAAATACAGTAATTAATAATTGTATATACCGAAAGTACAGTAATTAATAATTGTATATACCGAAAGTACAGTAATTAATAATTGTATATACCCAAAGTACAGTAATTAATATTTGTATATACCCAAAGTATAGTAATTAATAGTTGTATATACCCAAAGTATAGGAATAAATAATTGTACTTATCCAAAGTGTAGTAATTATTAGTTGTAAATACCCGAAACATATTAATTAACAGTTGTACTTACCAAAACATAGTAATTAATAGCTGTACATACCCTAAGTATAGTAATTAATTGTTGTATTCACCCAAAAACATTATGGAAGGGAAGTACTTCGTTTAAATATTGAGGTAAATTAGAAAATTCAAAGCAGGAAATTCAAGAAATATTGGAAAAATTAAGTTCTATTTTACAACATTTTGTATAAAAATCATGAAAAATTAGCATTTTTTACTTTCTTGTGTACTTCTCACAGTGAAAGTATAGTAATCGTCAGAAAATTCGAACTCGAGATTTTGGCGACATTCAACGTTTTAAATCATCCTGAGTTAGAAAAACACTTTTTTGAAAATGTTTATCTGTCTGTCTAATGAAGAAAACTCAAAAACGATTTGGATTAGACGATTCAAGCGTGGTATACGATCTTTACATCAAATTTTCATATTTCTATCAAATTTGAGTAGAATCTGCTCAAGGGAAGTCCGACTGTTCGAACATAAATTAACAGCATAACTACAAAACGAAGAGAGCTAGATGGTTATGTTTCAGTACGCATATTTAACATCTATAGAGTAGACACTGTCAAATTTTGAGCTTAAACCAAACACAAGTTGTCTGAACTTTCAAAAACATGTGAATGCGATAATTCAATATTGAAATGACTTAAATATATCAAATTTATCAAATTTTTAAACTAAGTATATCAAATTTATCAAATTTTTATACTAAGTATATCAAATTTATCAAATTTTTAAACTAAGTATATCAAATTTTTAAACTAAGTATATCAAATTTATCAAATTTTTAAACTAAATATATCAAATTTATCAAGTTTTTTTTTAATTAAATATATCAAATTTATCAAATTGTGTCAAATTTTTGTTTCAATAGGCTGAGAAAAACATGTCTAAAACACAAATTCGATTTTTGGGAACTATTAACCACATACCAGGCATTAAACGTGGAAAAAACTCGCCAAGGAAGATACGATAGATTCTGTTATAACGCTAAATTCAAGCCCAAAGTTAACATTCCGTAACTATTGTAGGACAATTCCATGTAAGACATTCTCTGAGGTGGCAAATTTATTGGAAAGTTTTGAACATACAACTTCTGCGGGTTTATAAAATGAAGCATCAAAAATTTGCCAATAACAGGTTCTTTTTACAACTTATCTTCTAGACAATGATTGGCAGGATTTGCTTTTTACAACAAAGCTTGAAAGTAACTCTCCGTCATCATTTTGAAATTTAGAGAGAAAGGAGCTTACAACTTTTGTAATAACTT
This sequence comes from Argiope bruennichi, assembly GCF_947563725.1. Lineage (NCBI taxonomy): Eukaryota > Metazoa > Arthropoda > Arachnida > Araneae > Araneidae > Argiope > Argiope bruennichi. The sequence goes on along the minus strand of NC_079161.1, from coordinate 48,315,438 downwards.
TCAGAATTAATTAACGAATAAGCCAAATTATTTCAATATCTGTTAAAAACTATTTCCATAAATAGTTACATTCAATTATTCCGCAAAACGTATTGCCAATAGAACTTAAAACCCAAATAGAACTTTCTGAAAAAAAATCAAAGGGATATATTAAATAATACCAAATAATCGCATACTAAGAAATCTCATCGCCGTGCCATTACTCTATTTGCCTATTATGTCCGGAGGTTAAGAACCTTAAGTTCAAGAACTCCGTGACACTCCTTCTGATTGGCAGATAATACCAAAATAGCCAAATTGATAAAACAGGTCTCAAGAATTCTTATACTCATTTTTTCCATTAGAAGCATTGTCAGCATATTTCATTCTTCAACCAATTGTATCTGTTAACTCGCTGATTCGATGAAAATATTGGCTAGATTTGATTTCAAATAAATAGTTTAGAAATGATTTCATGTCTAAAATTTTACAAAACTATCTGATAATGAAGCAGTTATATTTTTATTGTATTACCTAAGTTCTGTTAAACGTTTCCCTGAATTTTTCTAATGGATAAAGTTCCATAACATCACAGCGCTGTTAAAAACGTAAATATCCGCGCCATCTATCTTCTAAAGTTCGCGATATTGTAATATCACATTTTATCTTGTAAACTACATAGATATTTAATAGAATCCTTCTTATTTAGGTTTCAATAATGAAGGAAAATCATGTGATTATATAGTTAATGAAACAATGTAATTAGAAACGAGAGGGTAACAATGATCTATTGTGGAAAATTACTGAAAAAATATTTTTAAGAAATTACCGAACTTCAGAAAATTTTTGCATGACTATTAAATCGATCAGAATTGGCTGTTAAATGGCTATTAATTTTTTTACATTTTGTAACAGTGAAAAACTCATTTTTGTGCAGGAATATGGGGCCGCGGGGGCCTGGTGGTAAGGTCTCGGCTCGTGAGGCGTAGGTTTTCAGGTTCAAGACCCGATTTCACCAAAAAATCGTCGTGTAAGAGGGCCCGTCGTATGTTAAATCCGTCAAGGCCAAACGTCCTTCCACTGGTGTGGTGTGGTGTGGAGAGGGGAGTGCCAGTTCAGGTGTCGTCCTCGTCATCTGACCGCGGTTCAAAATTACGAGGTCTGTCCCAAAATAGTCCTAGTGTTGCTTTATAACGGGACGTTAATATAATTAAACTAAAACTAAACTTGTGCACATTTCAACCATCCAAGGAATAAATTTACCGAATTTGGTAATAATAGTCAACCTGTCTGGCTTTTAGAACACCAACACACATATATAGACATTCATTTTTATTATTAGTATATATGAAAACCATCATAAAATTACCTATGATCAAGACATTTTATCCATAAAACTTTTCAAATACTTTTTCTTTTGTTGGTCCAATAAAATATTTCACTGATACTCATATCTGAAAAAGATTTTTTTTTTCAAAAAGAAAAAAAAAAGAGCTGACGCTGGAATACAAAGCAAACATTCACCGAGACAGAAAAATCCTATTAGAATATTCTATTTCTATTCAAACTTCAAGGCCGAAAAACAAGGATAAAATCAGGGGCATTAAAAATGCATCAAAATTCGGCTGCACTGGCAAGATATCCCCTTTACAATTCCAGATGTTAATAATTTAGCAGGATGTAGCACAGTGTTTTAAAAACAGTATTAAAATGTTAGCCTATACGTAGCTTGGATTCAGAATGAGATTTTGCTGTTATCTAGCTTTTGGTTATTGGAATCTTTTATGTGTAAAATGATTCGGTGTGCAGTTTTATAATTTGAATTTTAACTTTTGAAGAGAACGAGATTATTGGCGAGATTTTCGTCGCCAATCCTTTGTTGGCTTATTTTTCATATGCAAAAGGAAATGACTCGCTTGTTAGAAATATTAGGATTCTGTAATTTGCGGAAAAGGATTCTCTATTCGACTTTACCGTATAATAACAAATTATATGCTAAATTATACCTAATACAGTGAAAAAACTGTATATAAACTCGTTCGTTTTGGGTTCCTGGAGTGTTTGTTCCTGTGTGGTTAAATTTACGTTATAGATCCCTAATTCTAATAGTTTATCCATAGTTGTAAACAATATTAATCTTTTATTCAAAACAATTCAGAAGAAAGGAGATAATTTTATATGATGGAAGCCTCATTAATAAACATGAGCAAAATCATATCGCCTTGCAGTGATGCAGAGAAACGATAACTGAATAAAGCATGCTCAATAAAACTTCTGTTATTTTTAGTCAAGCATGCCATTCTCTAAATTATGTTTTATGTTGTGCAGCTATAATTGAAGAGGTATGAAACTGAATATTGTGCTTAAGAACGGGAATCATCTGATATCTGCCGAAATAAAGCACACACCAAACACTGGCCAAAATTCTATGATGTAAGATCAAGCAATTATGATATTCATATTGTTTTTAAATAATGAGTTGTCACATTGTTTTATGTGAATTGATGTATATCAGAATATCTAAATACAGTGAGAAAAAAGCACATTCATGCTTTAACACTTAACTGGGGTGACGCGGTATCTCAGACCACTAATGATGGACTTTCGGTCACCCCTATTCTATTTTTTAGCTCAATCGAATGGATTGACAATGTAGCTTCTTGTTTCGTGACCTTCACTACACGTACACTTTTTCTACCAGTTCCAACTGGTGCTTTTTTAAATATCTCAGCTATTTCTTTGTGCGACGTCTGTGAGACCGCACCGCCCTTTTAGTGTTAAAGTATTACACAAAGCTTAGCAGATGGCTCTAAAACTTGGTGTTCAAAATATCATCCAACCTACGGATCCCCATTATGAAGCAGAGCTCCAGGGACTTTTAAATGAAGCAAAAAGTTATTTTAGTGATGAGGACAATTGTACAGAAGAATTATTTCGATGAAAGTCAGCATTCGACGGATTCTGATATGTATGTTAAAATATAATTAATTTTTCTAGTGAGAAAGTATTTTGAAAAATTTCTAAAATATATTAATATACCAAGAGAATTATCTACAATATTTATAGGCTAATTTTTGTACTAGTACTTAACATGTATGTTTAAATTGCCTTTGCAAACCATACCACGAATGTTTAGAAGTTTCTACATATAAATAAAAACGATAAAGAAAATGATCAATTTTACACGTTATCATTTTTTATTTTTTTTTATTTTTCATATAATTGTTGAATTTTCTCTTATATTGTTTTCTATATACTTTTCTATACTGGAAAAAGGCATATGATTTAAAAAGTAGAAAGGAGTATGCTTTTTCAATAATATTATTTGTTGTAACAAGTAACTTGAGAAGAAAATGTATCTTCCAATGCAATCACTTTTTTCAATGATAATATATTTTGAAAAATTTCTAAAACATATCTATATATCAAGCAAAATATCTTCAGAATACATGGGCTGATTTTATACTTTAATTTGAAAATTTAAGTAAAGTGTAAAGAAAATGCAGTCTAGTAGATCGCAACTCCCCAGTTAAGTCCTAAATTTTCATCTCCTCAGTTAAGGGTTAAAACAGTTATTTAAAGAAATAAATAGAATGTACTTTCAAAGAGAGAGAATGAACTGAATTTCGTACACCAGTTATCAAAAAAAAAAACTATTGCTGGTTTTATGAAAAAGCAAACTAACCTTAAAATAGACCACACAATTTTACTTCCGTAAAAAGAATTAAGTATCAACAAAAACAATCGCCTTCTTTTATTGGAACAATGCCAACTATTCATAAGCAATTTAGCTATATTTTTCATTTTTTAAATAACACATAATTCGCAATACAAATCAATGATTTATTTGCGAAGTTGGAGACATAAAGCTAGCTCAAGAGCCTTCAAAATAGGTAAATTTTATATACGAGAGGTCTGGAATTTATAATTGTGACAAAAATTTAAATTTTCTTGAAGCGTATGGAACAGTGCATTATGCATTTTTTAAAATTTTTTACCTGCAAATTTTTCATAAGATCATTATTTTAGGATTTAAAATCGTCTTTTAAATTGAAAGAATAATTCAATCAATATTAAATAATATTAAAACCCCTTACGTATCGCTTAAAATATCGCATATATTGAAATACCACATATTGACAGACTGGAACTTTTTTCAAAATATTTAAACTAATTTTTTTTTCTGTTTTTCACAAAAACGCATAGTTTGCACATCTGTTTACAAGCGATGCTTTCTTTTACACGTAGTTACAATATAATAACTTTGCATTTTATAATGGGAGTGAAATTCCAAATTTTCTTGGAGTCTTTGGACCAGAGTCTCGGGCATTTATGAATTATTTTTTGACCTTCATATTCTGGATGAATTATTTTCTATTTCTGAGTGAATTAATTACTTTCTATACCTGAGTGAAATTCCAATTTTTTTGGAGTGTTTGAACCAGCGTCTCATGCATCTATGAATTTATGAATTATTTTTTGACCTTCGTATTTTGGATGAATTATTTTCTATTTCTGAGTGGATTAATTACTTACTATACCTGAGTGAAATTCCAGTTTTCTCAGAGTATTTCAGTCTTATGCATTTTTTGACCTCTTTGGATGAATTACTTATTAATTATTTTCTATTTCTGAGTTAATTAATTATTAAGTGAATTCATTATTTTCGATACCTGAGGGAAATTCCAATTTTCTAGAAGTATTTGAACCAGCGTCTTATGCAGTTTAGACCTCTGTTTTTTGGATGAATTAATTATTATTTTTATTTTTAAGAACAGTAAAAAAATGTGTCTTTATAGTATTTTGTATAATTGTTTACGAAGGTTTAATACTCATATTTCCAATTAGCACAAAACGCCCAACAATATTTTGACGATATCTTCTCAATATTGTTCATCATTCAGAATGAACGAGCAACAAGGTGAAGACATCATACAATATCTTATTAGAATAAGATTTTAAAAAATGTCAAATTTTCACTACATACAAATCATAATAGTTTTTTTTATTTTAAAAAAATAGATTAATTTCAATTTTTTCTATAGTTGTTGTAATTAAATTTCGAAAATGGTTTTATTCATTTGTCCCAATAAAAGGATTGGCAGCACGTTTTATTCCTTAATGCAAAGGAACAATTTTCATGAAATTACAAATCTAAGCTCAAAAAACAATTTGTTCCAAAAAAATCTCTAAAATACTTTCCTTTTGTTGTACCAATAAAGCTCGGCACTGTTACGCGCAACCGGAAGAGATAAAAACCAAAAGGCGAACACTGGAATACAAAGAAAAAGGCTTACCCCAGATAGTAAAATCCTAATACATTATTCTATTTCTATTCAGCTTTAAAGTCCGAAAAACAAGGATAGCATCAATGGCATTAAAAATGCATCTGAATTTCGCTTCACTGGAAAAAAACTTCCCTTTTTTTTATATCTATTCGCTCTCTCTGTTTTATAGCCATACTGACGCGAAATTTATCTACCTATGGCTTAATAATTTAACAAAAACTGGAATACGTTTTTTCGGGACCATATTAAAATTTTATTCTCTGCATGGTTTGAGTTTCAAAAGAAGATTTTGTTGTTACCTAGTTTTAATTATTTGAACCAAGTACTTAAAATGATACGCAGTGTTTTTATATAATTTCGTAATTCCATCTACAAATGAAAATAAAAACCCACTGTCCACAATTTGCAGGAAAATAAAATATCAGAAATAAACAGTATAATATGCTAATGATTAAAACTTTTAAGACAAATATTTGTTGAAATTTCGTTTCAAAATTTGTAAACAGATTTCCATTACAAATATTAAAGAATTTCTCAGAAACACTTTCTGTCAATGATTGCACAAGTAAAGAATTTATGCATCTCAACCCAATCCAAGAATTTATGCATCTCACTAAATCCAAGAACTTACGCATTTCACCCAGTCAAAGAATTTATGCATCTCAATAAATCCAGGAACTTATGCATCTCATCCAATTCAAGAATTTAGGCATCCCACCCAATCCAAAAATTTATACATCTCACTAAATCCAAGAACTTACGCATTTCACCCAATCAAAGAATTTATGCATCTCAATAAATACAGGAACTTATGCATCTCATCCAATTCAAGAATTTAGGCATCTCACCCAATCCAAGAATTTATGCATCTCACCCAATCCAAGAATTAATGCATCTCACCCAATCCAAGAATTAATGCATCTCACCCAATACAAGAATTAATGCATCTCACCCAATACAAGAATTAATGCATCTCACCCAATCCAAGAATTTATGCATCTCTATAAATCCAAAAAATTATGCATCTCTATAAATCCAAAAAATTATGCATCTCTATAAATCCAAAAATTTATGCATCTCTATAAATCCAAAAATTTATGCATCTCTATAAATCCAAAAATTTATGCATCTCTATAAATCCAAAAATTTATGCATCTCACCCAAGCCAAGAATTAATGCATCTCACCCAATCCAAGAATTAATGCATCTCACCCAATCCAAGAATTAATGCATCTCACCCAATCCAAGAATTAATGCATCTCACCCAATACAAGAATTAATGCATCTCACCCAATGCAGTATTAGGTTTCTTTGTTTTAAAGCATCAAGTGAATAATTAAAATTTCCCCTTTTTTCTTAACATTTACTTCCACAGCTTTGTGTGTGTGTGTGTGTGTGTGTGTGTGTGTGTGTGTGTGTGTGTGTGTGTGTGTGTGTGTGTGTGTGTGTGTGTGTGTGTGTGTGTGTGTGTGTGTGTGTGTGTGTGTGTGTGTGTGTGTGTGTGTGTGTGTGTGCGTGCGTGCGTGCGTGCGTGCGTGCGTGCGAGAGAGAGAGAGAGAGAGAGAGAGAGAGAGAGACGCTTTTCCCATATTATCTTATCTTTTGACATGATGCCTAGAGTAATTTTCTTTGGATTTTAGTCGATTTGGAACATGTTGTAAGAAATGTAAAATCCTAGGATTATTTCCTATACCGGCCATCTAGATCAAACGGGGTGGACATTTTTTTTCTAGAATTTCCATAAGATAGAAAAAATAAATCAGATTAGCACCTCATTCAGACGAACAACTTTCCCATTTCAAGTTTTTCGATAGCTGCAATTGCTTAGCAGATACGACTCAAAAAATCACTTTTTAGCCCTGATTTTGATTAATTCTGCATCCACAATTTAAATCACTAGTTTCGAAAAAAAAATTGAAAAGGAAAAACACTTTTCATTCCTTTCTTTAGTTTGAATGGTATAATTGCTGGTGGACTAAAGATTGAAAACTTCAATAAAATTAATTAAATTAAAACATAGAAGGGGAAGGATATAATGACAACATTATATAAAAATGATCAGTTTAAAAATTTCCAGAAATTACGCACTTTTTAGTTTTTAAAATATATTTATCATTTTAAAAAAAGTACAACTTGGAACTATACGCTGCAATGCACTCTCTTCTCTTTTTAAAATAAGCAAATTTTTTTCTAAATTTTTTTTTTTAAGCGAGCATGGTTTCATTTTTAAGGGGAAAAAGAAATGATTGTAGTGATTTTTTTTTTCATCAATCTTTGAATGCTTTGGGAAGATAAACTCTTTCGATTGCTGCATTAACAATCAATAGGCTGAACAATCAGATTGAATTTATAACAAATTAGAAAGAGAATCAGTGTCTTTTTATAATAATTTTATTAATTCTTGGATATTATCAGATAAACTCGTATTTAATTAAAGAACAATTATTATTCCCTATTTCAAATAAACAGAAAGTGTTGACTTTTCAAAAAAATTCGACTTCAAAAATTTCAAAATATTTATTTTATGTTTTTTAATCAAAAACATCCATTATTTGAATTCTATATATCTGTAAATAGTATAACATAAAAAAATAACCTAGAAAAATGCAGCCGTAGAGATATTTTTAGGTGAAAATTAGACTAAAACTCAAAAAAAAATCCTAAATCTTTGAAGTAATGCTTTAAAATATTAATCTTAATGAAATAATTTCAAACAAACGTTATAGCAATACTAATTTCAAAAAGTTATTAGACGATAATTAAAAAAAAATGAATAATTAGAAAACAAAAAATGTTTGACTATTTTGAAATATCTCTAAAAGAAAATTACAGACAGATAATGTTTCAAATAAAAATTTTCATAAAACAATCTATCAATGAAATTAAGTTTTTATGCTTTTTTATAAAAAAATAAGTGTTTAAGGTTTTAAATGTATTATTCATTGAAAGGCGCCAGAACTACGAAATATTTCATAGTTATACATACATATGGAAAATGAATTATTACTATTTATTCATCACGCGTTAAAACACAGGAAACAAAAACTTTTTTAAAAAATTACACTTTTAATAGAGACGAAAAATAATTTGTACTAAAAATTATTCTTCAGCAAGGCAGAAAACAGTTGTATTTTGTAGATCTAAAGAAGAAAATTTTCTTCTTAAAAATACGAACAATAATAAATCAACATAAAAATTATAAATCTCATAACATTAAAAAAATGAGGGCATAGTTTTAATCACAATCGTAATGTATTTTACAATTTAATGAATTATTAAATATTTTTTTTTCTTATATTCATTTTTGTTGCTGAAGAATAATTTTTAGTACAAATTATTTTTCACTTTCTATTGAAAGTGTGATTTTTTTAAAAAAAGTTTTTGTTTCCTGTGTTTTAACTCGTGATGAATAAATCGTAATAATTCATTTTCCATGACTATATATAACCATCAAATATTTCGTAATTCTGGCGTCTTTCAATGAATAATACCTTTAAAACCTTGAAAAGTTATTTTTTATAAAAGAGCATACAAATTTAATTTCATTGATAGATTGTTTTATGAAAATTCTTATTTGAAACATTATCTGTCTGTAATTTTCTTTTAGAGATATTTCAAAAAAGTCAAACATTTTTATTTTTCTAATTATTCATTTTTTTTAATTATCGTCTGCTAACCTTTAAAGTATTCATTTATCTTTTTTTTTTTTTTTTTTTTTGATGAATGAATATAAATTTGAAATTTGTGGAATATAATCTTTTATTCCTGTTTTTTTTTTTTAATAAAACAATTTTGAAAATGGTACAAGAATTCGTCTCTATTAGTTATATGACATAACTAACTACATTCATAAATAAAAGTCTGAAAATTGCTAAAAATGTAAAAAGCAAATCTTTCCTGTAAATAATATTAGCTTCTAAATAATTAATTCCATTGTATTCGATAGCACAAAATACCAAAAAAAAAGCAATTAACAAAATATTTCAACAGAAACAAATTAATTAATGTTTTTATCTTAATGAATTTATCATAAAAATTTAGTTTTGGTATTCCACTTATTTAAATGACCTCGATATTTTAATCCATAATGAATAAAATTTTGCAGAATTTAATTAGAATTATAATAAGGACATTTTTATAAACTTTTCCAATGCAATTTTAAATATATTTTTCAAAATGTTTTTTCGTATATCATTACGAGCCACTTGAAATATTTTTTTCGACTCCACTTTAAAAGCATCACTTATTTTTCATTTCTGAATTATCAGGACAACTTTTTTTATTCTTATTTTATTCCAATTTGAAATGAAAGAACGAGAATGTTAATTCTTTTTATTCTTAGGAAATAATTTATTCTTTTAATAACTGGGACAGAAATAACTTTCTACTTTTGAATTGAAGCTGTCGATAAAAATTACAAGTAGGAGTCGTAATTATTTTTTTTACGAATATGCAACAGAAAAAAAATGCATGCTTTGTAAATTGGGAACAAATTTTTTCTTCCTTTATTATTCCATTATTTCATTTCTTTTCGTGAATTCAAGCACAGCATATCCATTGTATGGATTTTAGGTTATTAAAAATACCTTGGATTAACAGCAGTCCAAAACGTAGATCAAAGGTATCTTTAAATGAAATATAGACTGTATGGAAAAATATAGACTGTATTAAACTTGCCGTTCTTAAAAAAAATATTGTTGTTTTTGCTGTCTTTAAACCAGCGGGAGTTGTCTCTCCAAACTTTTCTCGCATATTCTAATAAACTTATCATGACAGAGAATGCCTTCATTGGCGTACGATAGCTACGAAATATCAACTTTTGGCGTGAAATTAGCATTTTCACTATATCTCACGTGTCCTTTTCCGCAAATAATTTGGCGATTAATTCGTGATATGAGCTAAGAGTATACAAAAATCAAATTTATATGTTAGTCATGTTTTTCTCAACCAATTGAAACAAAGATTTGATATAACATTGCACTTGACTTCAAAAAATCTTGCACCAAATTTGGTAAATTTGTCGAGGCGTGTCAGTATTATCGCGTTTACATTTTTTTAAATTACAGACCGACAGACAATCATCCTTTCGTTAGGTTTGGCTCAAAATTTGGCATATGTCTAAACTATAGATGTTAAATCTGTGTATTAAATTTCCTTTAACTATCTTTGTTCCTTATGTAACTATGATGTTAACTTATATTCGAGCAGACGGACAGATGGACTTCCTTTGAAGAGATTTTACTCAAAATTTGATAGAAATCTGCAAATTGGGTGTGAAGATCTTATACCAAATTTTATTTGTCTTGCACAAAACATTTTGTTGTTGTTGTTGTTGTCTTTATCACAGAATACAGATGGACATTTTCTAATAATATGTTTTTCGAACGCAGAGAGGTTTAAAGCTTTTAAATTCGTCAAAATGTCGAGTTCAAATTTTTTGACCATTATTATAGTTTCTTTATGCTACGTATATGAGAAAATAAAAACGGCTTACTGAAATCCAAAATGTTTTCTTAAACAAGCAGAGAAAATCCTTACTGATTTTCCAATACTATAAGACTTAAGTTGTATCTGTCTTAAGTTACGGATTCGTAGTACAATGAAGAATTATATCTCCGACTGTAAGAATATAAATTTGATTCATTAACAGCAAAAATAGATCAAAGGCTATGTTGTGATAAAATCTCGGCTTCGGAACGGTGAGTTTCAGGTTCAAGACCCGATTCCACCGAAGAACCGTAGTATAAGCGGGTCTGGTGCACTTTAAAGCAGTCGGGTCCAAGCGTCCTCCCGCTAGTGTGGTGTGGAAAATTGAAGAGGGCTTTGCCAGTTCAGATGTCATCCTCGTCATCTGACCACGGTTCAAAATTACGAGGTCCGCCCCAAAGTAGCCCCATTGTTGCTTTAAAATGAAACGTTAATATAACTAAACTAAACTTGATTTGGACCAAAATTTTGTACTTTTTTTAATAATGTGCGTAGGATAAAAAGGAAAAGCATTCTAATCCTCAAAAAAAAAATTTAGTATCATAGCAACACATATTTGTATAAATACAGTAATTAAAACAAATAAAGGTATTGCCAAATACTAATTAAAGAACTTTTTTAATTCATTGAAATTGGAAGATATTTTAAATTATAAATATTTTTCTAAAGTCCAGGGCAGCTATATCGCCAGGCCACGTAGCTCATCAGGATTTGGAGATAGCTTTGTTACGAAAAATTGGTTTCTCCTCTAACTGCATTAAAAATTATTTAAAAAAAAATTTTTAATTTAATTATATATCTTGAAATTTGAAATGACAGAAAAAATGATTTCTGGACAATATGTTTCGAAGAAAAGCACTTACCTAATTATAAATGCTCAGTAATTAAATATTTTTAAATAAAAATCAAATTAAAATTATGAATTAATACTACTGGGTCAGCAATTACCACCCCAGAAGTAGCTATATGCCATTTCTGGAACTGTATGTCCATATTTAGTTTAGTTATATTAAAGTCCCATTTTAAAGCAATGCTAGGGCTATATTTGGGACGAACCTCGTTATGCTGAACCGCGGTACGATGACGAGGTCGACACTTGAGCTGGTAACCCCTATCCAAACTTCCGCACCACACCAGGAAGAGGACGTTTAGTTCTGACGGATTTAACGTGCACTAGACCCGCTTACACGACGATTCTTCGGTGGAATCGGGTCTCGAGCCTGAAACCTTTCTGTCCCGAAGCTGAGACCTTACCATCAAGCCACCGAGAACCCAAACTCTAGGTTCAAAGTTAACCCTATATATAACCCAAAGTTAACCCATTAGAACTATTTTTGAATCATATAGTTATCTATAAACGTTATCATACTAAATTACATAAATGCAACTAATTTCTGAATAATTTCAATATTCCATCTTGGGGCTTCTTTATTGACATTAAGGCAACATTTTATAACCGGTATAGGTGACGCAAATTTTCAGAATTATCTGTGAGCATTGAAGGCAAATGAAAAAGAAAAGCTAGAATTTTTCTAACCTTTCCCTTCACTCAATTTATTACATTCCATTTGCAGTTATTTTCTAGAATTCCCTTTGATTAATTAACGAAGAAAGTCAATCGCGATTTTAAAAAGAACGTTTTCTCCTGAAATAAACCATCGAATACATGCTATACTACCAGGTAATGTTGAATAATTAAATATATTGATCGACGCCTGGTTTATTTATTTTCATACCTTTGATAATTAATGATATCCAACAATTCTTTGCATGCATTAATTTGTTCAAATTAGTTTTTTTTTTATGTTTTATCTACGCATTTTAGTTTTCATATAAAAATAAAGCTAGTCTAAATATTTCCCAACAACTCTTCATAATTGATAGATAATTAATTATGTAATCATTTTGCTGCGATATTCTTAACATAAAATTACATTATCTTGAGAAAAATAATTAATCCATGGAATGCTTTGTCTTGATTTACTACAATTTCCGGAATTGTGGAATTGTATAGGGTAAATAGAAACTTAATAAAATCGCGAACGCTTAATTAAGGGATTTAATTTTTAAGGAGACATAGCCCTGCCCCGCCACACCTCATTTTTTTCCCAAAATTTCAACAAAATCTGCTTTATTTTGCTGCTGTTAAATGTAAACTATTCATAAATTTATGTTTTAAAAATATTTTTCCTATTTTTTTAAAAAAAAATTCTTTAAATATTACTTAAAAAATAATTTTTCTTATTCAACTTTTATTATTTGCAAACATAATATTATTGCAGAATTCTTGTATTGAACTTATTGAATGTGGGTATCCGGTTTTGATTATTTAAATTGGTTTCGGAGAAAAAAATATTAACCCAAAAAATTTTGTGATTTTTTTTTTTAAATCAGAAAATATCCGATTGTTTTCCCCTTCTCAATTTTTGAAAGTTTTCCTAATCCCTAATTTTTAAAAAAGGCAGTTTCTTCAAGCAGTTTGGAAAAAATTTAATTGGTAGCTTTTCGTAATAGACGGAATTTAAGAAAAAAAAAATTAAAAAGCATTCTGAGACTAAATTTTTCTTCAAATACTTATTAAAGCCTAATAAAAATTGTAGATCATCTAAATGAAATAAAAATTGAAAAGACTGTTTAAACAACTGCTATTTATTTAGAAGATTTTTAAAAAATACCAGTTGAATGAAAATGGTTTTAAATACATCTATATAAACATTTTACTACTATTATCACTATACACCAGAAGTGCTCCAGCCACTAAGAAATAGAAAAGTCCATGGCACCCAGCAAACCTAATGGTTTACATTATCTAACTATCCACCACTACCGGAGATAGCTCCCAACTGGAAGCGGGAACTCCTTCAACACCAAAGACTCTTAATATTTTTACGAATCTGTGATGTTGCTTCTCAGCACAGTTAGTTCAATCACTGAAAAGACCGTTTAATGACCCCCGGGCTTGGGAACCATTTGGCGACAAAATGGATGATAGTGGAATTTTCAAGAATTTTGGCGATAGAGCTAATTGGACCCAAGATATGCTTTCTTTTTCCAGAATCTTCCCTGCCCTGCTTCGGAAACTATAAAAGGTTGGCAGTTTCAAGCCGAAAGACAGTCGTCGAGAGGTTTCGAGTCGCATAGTCAACGGCGAATAGTTGGATCAGTCCAACGAAGTGCAAGTGTTGGGTGGAACTCAGGCGATTAAGAAATTGAGCTGTGTGCCAAATCCTGGAGTTTATTTTAGACGTAGCATCGAGTCATGTGTGGAGTAGCCAGTCGTGTAGTAGTGAGTCGGCAGTTGGATACAGCTAAGGGAGAAGACAGTGGAGAATTGCGAGCGATTTTAGAGAACGTAGAGAGTAGCTACGTACACTCATGTCCAAAATTAAGGTCACAAAGATGTTTTTTAAAGTAATTCTAAATGGCTACCAGTAAAATTTAAACAAATTATATTTTATATATTGTGAAGGACCGGCAACACGATATTAACCTTTGCTGTGAGAAAAAATATTGTTTAGCATTAGTTTTTGAGGAACTACTGAAATTAGACCGTTTAGACATCTGGCATTTTTGCTTGCAATTTTGTGAATATTGAATTAAAACAAAAAATTTAACATGTTTTCAGTGAGAATGAGTTCTCATAATCGTTTAGACGATTCATTGAGATGGAGAGCCGTTGGCAGGATTGAAGCTGGGCAGTCTTAAGCGGAGGTGGCTAGATGACTACAAGTGGCACCGAAAGTGGTATCCAGGTTGTGGAATCAATTCTAAACAAGTGGTACTGTAAACAGGAAGGCCGGCCAAAGCCGTTACAGAACAAAGACGCCAGCTCAGGATCGCTATTTGGCATTAAGCGCAAGACGGCATAGGCTTACAACGGCTCCTCAAATTGCTCTTGACCTTGCTGCTGCGTCTGGAATAAGAATTTCCGGACAAACAGTATACAAACGTCTAGCAGAGAGGGTCCTTTATGCCCGGTGACCAGTTGAGTGTGCCCCTTTGGCTGCATCCAACAGAAAAGCCCGGTTCTTGTGTTGCCTAACACAGCAGACTTGGGCACAGCAAGAATGGGGGTGTGTTCTTTTCAGTGATGAGTCAAGATTTACCACACAGAGTGACACTCGTTGAATCTTCATCTGGAGAGAGCGAGGAGCTCGCTATCATCCGTCCTACGTAAAAGAAATCGACAGACTTGATGGTAGAGGAATCCTTGTCTAAGGTGGCATAATGTTGGGCAGTCGTACACCACTGCACGTCTTCGATGCGGATACTGTCAATGCACATCGCTATAGGGATGAGATCCTTGAAGCCTATGTGAGGTTGTTCCGAGGTACTTTTGGTCGAGACTTCATATTTATGGATGATAGCGCGCTTCCACACAGAGCCCAGATCGTTGATGATTTTCCTGAGGAAGAGGATATTCGACGTATGGACCGGCCTTCGAGGTCTCCGGATGACAATCCTATTGAACATGTTTGGGTTGGTCTCGGAAGACCCATTGCACAGCGTAACCCCCCTCCTAATACCCTCCAAGAGTTAAAAGCCGCGCTTTTGAAAGAATGGGCTTTGGTGCCCCAAGCATTTATTGACACCCTCATAAACAGTATGAAAACTCGTTTTGAAGCCTGTATAGCAGTGCACGGTGGTCACACTCCATATTAGACAGGTTTTTCCCGAGATAAATGCTTTATCTCTGATTCATAATGTAACACTTTTTGATATACCCTGTTTCTTAATTCCCAATTAAAATCTTTTCCATGCTGTTATGTGTCTATGTTCTTTCTTCCATTGCAGTGTACCTCTGTGCCAAATTCCGTGGCAACACAATGAATAGTTTTTCATTTTTTTCAGATTTTATGTTTGTGACCTTAATTTTGGACATGAGTGTAGATTCCCTTCTCCTGCTGAGTTCTCTCTGGTCGTTTTGTGTGCTGTGGTTGTTGTTAGCTAACGATTATTACTTGCGGGCTACTGTTTGTACAAAGTATGCTGCAGTGTATTGCTTGTGTGCGTCCCGGTTTTGTATTTGTCGTCTGTGTCTTGGGGTTAATAAAGTCGTCATTTGTTACTGAGGCCTTTTGATTGTATTATATCAAACACCCACTAGAAGGGAGCCCTTTATGAGCTTAGTGGTGTCAGTTCCGTAAAAATATGCATACTTATATGTCCAAATTCAGTCAGTTTGTCATCAAGTCTGAGGCTTGTTATTTCCATAGCGCATGACGACTTGTTACGGTACGCGTTGTAGGAGCCACGGACCATCTTTTTCATAAAATTTTCCATTTTTGAAATTAAAATGTTGCTGTAAATCAGCGATTCTCAACCTGTGGGGCGCGAGCACACTAAAGGGGGTGGCAAGAATATCCAAGATAAAATATTATTTTAAAAAATTGATCAACTGACTGAAAAGAAAAAAGCACACATACACATAGAAAACAAAATACATTTCGACATATTTAATAACTTATTAAAGTAAAACCACTTACTAAATCAAAATTTACTTAATTAAAACATACTAAACTAAAAACAAATTTAATAATTATTAGTGACTTCCTTCGGCCTGTTTTTAAGAGCAAAATTTTTTAGAAGGAAGGCTTAGTATTAGAAATAGCCACTCTCAGTTCTGTTTCTATATTTAGCCGAGATCTGTATTTTGTCTTTAAAGAAGTCACAGCAGAAAATCCAATTTCACAAAGGTAGGATGTTGAAAATGGTAATAGAATGCGAAATGTCTTTGTTTTTAGTGCAGAAAAATCATCCTATACTCCAGCCCAAAATTCAAACAGTGATTTATTACTAAATTGGCTTTTAGTTTCGTCACTTATAGTGAAATCTATGAATTTTTCTTCCTCATCAATTGAGAGTCCTTCGGGAGTCTTATGAAATGAATCCCTAACCCACTCGTAACTTGCTATCAGTTTGTCGTCAACAAAAAAAACTCCTTTTAAAATTATTTTCCAGCTTGGCTAAATGATTTTCAATTGTTACAATAACAACTTTTCAAGTTTTTCTTCAGCCTTGCAAGTTTTAGTACAATCATCCACATTTGCAAACATTGTTAGGTTTTTTGCTTTAAATTTCTGTTCCACAATTCCTATTTTCTACAAAAAGCATTAACTTTATCACTCGTATCCAACATATGTGTATTTGCTCCTTGGAGTTGAAGATTCAAGTGATTTAATTTCTCGAATATGTCGACCAAGTACCTCAATTTCATCACAAATAAACTATCGCGAAAATTCTCGGCCTCCAGTCTGTTTTCTTCTTCTAGGGAAATGACGAATTTTTCTCTTAATTCATAAACACGTTGCAAAAATTTCCCACGTGATGACCATCTTGCCTCAATGAAATGCCGCAATTGCCGCAATGAAATAGTAATGCTGAATGTATTGAAACCCATGTCTTTACAAAGTGCGGAAAAGATTCTGGATTTCAGGGGTCTCATTTTTATATAATTTACTACGGTTACAACCGTAGTTAACACAATATTCAGACCAGGACACATTTCTTTCGAAACCAAAGCTTCTCTGTGGATCATGCAATGTATCCAGACCCACTGAGGCGATTTTTGTTTTACAAGTGCTTGTGTACCTTGGAATCTTCCGAGTATTGAAAGAGCACCATCGGTGCATATTCCGACGCCATTTTTCTATTCTATGTTTGCCTCATTCATAAAATCATTTAAAATAGCAACTAATGCGAGCGCTGATGTTTTGAATTCTATTGGTTTGCAGAAAAGTAGTTCTTCTACTACTGACATATTATCACAAATTCGAACATAGGCAATTAAATGAGCATCTTTATTACTATCTGTTGCTTCGTCAAGCTGTACTGAAAACAATTTGTCACGCAACTTCGAGAAAAGCTGAAACTGTACATCTTCAGCTATATCACTAATTCGACGAGTAACAGTATTGAAAGAGGTGTGAACTGCAATTGTTTTGAAAAATTATCTCCAAACATAGTTTCTGCAATCTCAATTGCTGCTGGCAAAATAAGCTCTTCACCAATGGCGTGAGGGTTTTTACATCTGGCTATTTTATATGAAACTTTGTAAGATGCAATTAAAGCTTTTCTATTCACAGAGTTTCTTTAAAAAGTAATTTTTGCTTTTCATGTGATTTTAATTTTAATTCGAAGAATTATCTGGGTTTGTTGTACTCACTCTGAAGCGTTTCCAAATATCGTCGTTTAAGTTTATTAGGTTTCATGCTGTCTGCGGCCAACAGTTTTGAGCAAATGATACACAGGGGCCTTTCTTCTTCATTTACTTCAGTACTGATAAACCCAAGATTTAAGTATTCTTGAGAATATTTCCTTGGTTTTATTTTCGGAACCACGCTCGTCTATGTATTTGTTGATGCTTGACTATCGTCTAATTCTCGCTTACTTCCGCTTAAATATTTATCCACGAGTCTGCATAAATCTACTGCCGTGAGTATTTAATAATGCAATTAACACGAAAACATATATAACATACACATTCACGATAGATTCGATAGCGATAGAAGGATCGACTCGAATGAGACTGGCAGGAATTGAAATTTGCGTTATCGGACATTTTCCTTCTTTCTATGAGAAAACATTTGCTCCGCGCATGCTCGAGACGGCATCGGTCGTGTGGATTCCCTTCCACAAACAAAACTTTTTTTTTTCTTTTTCGTTTAGTCGTGCTTCTGTTTTATTTCTTTTATTATTCGAAAAAAAATGTATTCCCAGTTTCTAAATTTAGCTCACCCCGTCTAGGTTTACTTTCATTAACGAATTTTTCTACTTTCATATTCTTTTGACGTTATCTCCCTGTTTGGCTTTCATTTCAAATATAATATTTAAATTTTTCCTGCTTTCATTCGCTTCATCTGTTTACCATCCGCTTGGCAAAATTCCAAATATGGTTTCTCGCCAAGGTTGGATCGTTTTTACTCTTGTTTTGACAGTTAGTTAAAAATAATTTAAAAACAGAATCCAAAATACTCAATATGCATTATTGTTGTATACATTTTATTGTAAGCGGGGGCGCGATGAAAATTATGATTGAAAACTGGGCTACGAATACTGAAAGGTTGAGAAACGCTGCTGTAAATATATACAGAGTCATCAATTTCCGTTTCACTAAAGAATTTGACACTCAATATCAAAATCGTTTTGGAAACTATTTTTTTTTCTTCTGATTTTTACTCTCTACGCCTCTTGCTATTCATAGTAAAATAATGTGTCTATTTTGCGACTTTTCCAAATCTACCAGGAAAGCTACTAATTATGTTGCAATTTTGGAAAAGCTAATTGTATTTTCGAAAATGATCCAAATTTAATGGAAAAATGAAAAACAGTTAGTGATATTATCAAATTTATAAGCAAATATTGGTTAAACAAAGTTTTGAGAAAAAAACATTTTACTTTATTTTAAAACAAAAGAAATTGATGATTTAAAAGTAAAAACATATAATAAAATAGTGAAAGTGAAAAATGCTCTTGATATCGTGTCTGTCAAAACGACTTTGTATCTCGCAAATAGAAAAAATTATAAATGTACATTTTCATCTACGAGTATTTTATGGTACCAAGTTCCCTTAACAAACAAAAAACACTTATGCAAAATTAAATTTTACGATACAAATTATCTATTTTCAAAAATTTAGTTAGAAATAATTTTGATAATTACAGATGTAGCTTTACTAAATTACAGCTGTGATGACACTTACCACAAAACATTTTAACTATAATTCAAGTAGAAATGAATGGATATTATTTAAATAAAAAATGTTAAATATTCGAATTGCATTCCCACAATTCGATGGGACTTACTACTCACATTGTGACAGTAAATATAAATTTCCCTACATCTCAACTAAATGTTCTCTGTCTCTCAAGTCACTGTAATTTGTAGAAAAACTAAAGATAATTCTTTTTTTTTTTTTTTTTTGCAGTAATTCTAATCTTATCTCTTCGCATCAGCTTCACACTAGACGTCACTCCACCTCGGACAGTCATTTGACCAAATCAGATGCGCAAAATTTTCTTTTCCAAATGTGTTACCATTAAAGTTCCACAAATCATCTAAGATCGACTAGAACTGCAAAAGTCCTGACACTCAATAATAGATCCAATTTCAGTCATTTGAATTGAATATTTCTGAAAATGATAATTTAATTTAAAATTATTGATTTAAAAATTCTAAATTTTAAATAAAACTAACTTTGAGAATGTAGTCTTATTACCAAGAGAGGATTCAGCGAACTAGAAAGGCCGCGGTGGCCTGGTGGTAAGGTCTCGGCTTCGGAACCGGAGGGTTTCAGGTTCGAGACCCGATTCCACCGAAGAACCGTCGTGTAAGGGGGTCTGTCGTACGTTAAATCAATCCTGACCAAACGTCCTCCCGCTGGTGTGGTGTGGAGAGGGGGGTGCCAGCTCAGGTGTCGTCCTCGTCATCTGACCGCGGTTTAAAATTACGATATCCATCCCAAGACAGTCCTAGTGTTGCTTCAAACGGACGTTAATATAACTAAAACTAAAGCAGCGAACTAGATTCAATTTTGAATTATACAAACTCTATAGGCAACCACTGGTAACACTGGTTATCCGGAGCAATAAGTGAAGATGGCTCTGCCATATCTGGAGAAGCCCTGAAAACCGCGCTCTCAAAGCATCCACTTTTGAAAATCCTATGAGATCCCGGGCCAGAGGAAGATCTCCAACTAGATGGCTGGATGGTGTGGAAAGAGAACTGAGTGTTCTGAGGATAAAGAACTGGAAGGGAGTTGCTGGGATAGAAAGCGCTGGAAAATTCACGTGGTTGAGGCAGTCAAGGTCTGCAAGGGGTTGCTGTGCTCATGAAGGACTACCTGGTTACTACCTGGTAGTAACATGCTGTGCTCATGTTACTACCATCAGATAAGAGAATTCATTAGAATTCAATCTTTGTTGCTGGTCGATCGTGCCAACTTACAAATGCACGAACTATACTCAAAAGTTTAATTGCTTATTTCTCGAAATCGGCGAGATTCATAAATCAATAGGGGAGCCCCCGAAAGAGTACAACTCAAACGCCAAGTTTTAATCTGACACGAATTTTTCAACTCCTGCTCTTTCATTTCGAAATTTATTACTAATAACTTTGTTCTCTCTACTTAATTCGTTACTTCTCGGTACTTTTAGAGAAGTTTTGTAGTTTGAGTAATGATTTAACTTGCTTAACTGAAATTAAGTACTGGAAACTTATTTTATCGGAATTCCGAATTTCACATTTGTCTTATATTTCATTTTTAAAATAGTGTTACAATTATATTTCCACGACGACACTGACGAAAAAACGACAATCAAAATAATACTATATGAAAGTACCTTTTCACTTTATAGCATATTACTTTAAAGTATAGTAATTTTCGAAAAATTTGAACTCAAGATTCTGATGAATTTCCACGCTTCAGGTCACCCTGTGTTCGAAAAACACATTTTTAGAAAGTGTTCTATCTGTTTTTGACAAGGATAACTCAATAATGGTTTGAGCTAGACGGTTGAAATTTGGTATGAAATCTTAAAACCAAATTTTCAGATCTCTGTCAAATTTTGATTAAAATCTATTCAGAGGAAGTCCTTCTATCCTGGTAGAAATTTTCAAAGCAAATTGGAATTAATCATTTATTATGAATGTTTAATATTACTGATACCTTTAAAATCTTTTAATATAAAGTTTATTATAAAGTTAATTCAATGCCTCATATTTCAAAAATTATGGTTTTCATATTTTTGATTTGAAAAGCTATTTTCTGTTGTTTTTTTTATTATTATTATAATAATAAAATTGTGTTTGTAAATGTCTGTTTTCACTATTTTCCTCTTTTAAAACAATTATGTATCTCATAATTCCTTATTAAAATATTTTTTATAAATTTACTACCAGGTGGCGCTTCTCATTATTCTTTATTAAAAGAATCTTTTTTATAACTTTTCTCAAATTTGCTACCAGGTGGCGCTTCTCATTCAGAATTCAAATTGTTTTATATATTCTAGTTATTTTCTGGAAATTTTATAGTGTTGGTTTCATTTTGAACTCGTTGCAAGGAAATTCGAAATTTAATTTCAGTTGGAATTGAGTGAGAATTCGATTTCCATTTTTATAACTTGGAAAAACGTTTATATAAAAATGTGTGAAATCAATTTAGGTAGAAAGAACAAATCAAAGAATATAAGTGAAGTGAGGCTTCTCGCAGTTATTTTAGTTACCAAAGTAGGGAGCCTTTTTTTTTCTCGAACAGTTCATAAACCTTTAAATGCCTCGCTTATTATTTTTTTCATATTTACTTGAAAAAACACATTTCGGTTTCATTGTATTTTAATTAAAATACAGATTCCAAAGCTCCTTAGATAATATTTTATTTTGATTATTTTCTACTTTTAATTTATGATGTTTAATAATTCCTCATCATAAATATTGTGTGGAGGCGGTTTCTTTTTTTTTTCTTTTTTTTCTTAAATTTATTATAAAATAGCGCTTTATATAGAGAATGAAAATTATTCGTTTTGTTTCCATTTAAGGTTGTAGAACATTAAAATATTGTATTCACTTGAGAAACACATAACTATGCAAGATTTTAATATTTTATCAATTAAAAAATCAAGCGAAACATCAATTATGAAATTTTATCTTTGAAAACTTCTATCTTTGCAAAGAAATCACATAAAAGCTTTAAAAACAAATTAGTCACGAAACCCAGGCCGCGGTGGCTTGGTGGTAAGGTCTCGGCTAAGGAACCGGTGGGTTTCAGGTTCGAGACCCGATTCCACCGAAGAACCGTCGTGTAAGGGGGTCTGTTGCACGTTAAATCCGTCCTGACCAAACGTCCTCCCGCTGGTGTGGTGTGGTGTGGAGAGGGGGGTGCCAGCTCAGGTGTCGTCCTCGTCATCTGACCGCGGTTCAAAATTACGAGGTCCATCCCAAAATAGCCCTAGTGTTGCTTCAAACGGGACGTTAATATAACTAAACCTAAAAAAAACCTAGTCGAGAAACCCAAATGAAAAACGTGAAAATCAATTAAACGAAGTGTGTCTTGTCACAGTTGTTTTAATTAACAAAGTGCGGAACATATTTCGTTTGTTTGTTTTTTCTCCATCAATTTTAAAAGAAAGGCTCCCCTCTTTTTCTTCATTTTGTTTTTATGATTGAAAAAATACCTTTCAGCTTTCATGGATCATTTCATTGGAAATTAAGCACAGATTCACAAACTTTACTGATATTTTCATTCATCCGTTTCTTTTAAAGTACTATTTCATCAAGCCATATTCAAAAGATTCCATATTCTTTTTTCATAAATAATTTTCCCGCCATTGAATTTTCTTCACTATCAGTCATTTCTTTCACTTCCTATTTATCGTGTCTTTACCCATTAATAATTCGTGTCAAGTAATTATCGAAATATCTCACCGCCGTGTGTTCTTAACGCTTTCGCCTCTGGCTTTGACTTTCCAAAATGGCTGCTACATTCTGATAATTAGTTACATACCTTGAGTAAAGCTCTCGTCTTGTAAGATGGGCGGTATAGAATAATGGGACATTTTCTGGAAAAGTTCGGATCGATATTTTACTTAATTAGTCATGAATCAGTCTTTCCCTTTGCGAAACTTCTTTTTAATAAAATAGCGGAAGCTTTACAATATTCTGGATATGCTGGGAATTTTCTGGAAAGGGGGGAGGGTGCAACTTTGAAGCTCTATGAAATAAAGAGGTAAATTAGGAGGTTTCCGAGGAGTCAGATTGGCTTTGAAAAATAGTAAGTGATAAAATTTGCTTTGTTTTCGTCACAAGTAGATTGATGAATTGAAATGGGCCTTTTTAAATCATTAAAAGATATCCAAACTTCGTCGAATATTTTAGTTTTAAAAGAAGAAAATGAAACGAAATATTTAAGAGAGTTGAAAAAATTATTTTAATGACTGAAATATATCTTATTCTTTATTTAATCAGTAATCGATTACTGGCACAAGTGACTTTTCTTATTAAATATCCATTTATTAATCCATTTATCAAAAAAAAGAAAACAAATTAAAAATTGAAATCTCTTATCTCAAATTTCCAGTTATGTCAGAATATTATATATACACTTTTAATACCTCTCCTCGCTGTTTTGCGTTGATTCCCATTTTCTCCTTTGTCTTTCCTCTGGTGATAAGCTTCAAGAACCCCAAACCAAAGCAGCAGCATGTTTTCATATCATAAAAGTGAAAGACCTTTGCTATGATTAATTAACCAAATTTTGATATTAGTTACCGGCTTTTAATTTCTTTGAACATATTTTCTTTTTGAAATACATTCGCAGCTTTGCTTTACTTGCAATTGAATGTTGGTTACATTCCCGGCTGGTCTGTCTCTGGGGAATCGCTGATTCGAGACTTAATCATCTAAATATCTACCATGTGTGTGAAGAAGACCGTCCACGTTTAAAAACGAACTGAAGTGAACGGACTGTTCACGAGCCTGCGTGTTCTTGTTCCCTCATTGTAAAAATATGTTTCGTAACTGATTGTACATAAGCCTTGTATATAGCCGTGTTTTGTGTGTGAATTGATGAAAATATGTTGCGTCTAAATCAAATAAATGTTTTAAAATGCAAGTCACTCTATTTGCTGACGTATTCTATCATCATTTGAGTAATTCACCAAATGAAAGGAGAAATCGGGTAGATTTAAAGGTCCTGATATATCAAAACACTTCTGAAACGAAAGCAGTTGTAACAATGTGTGTCAGTTTAGTGATATAATCTTGTATTCACAATCAGAATATGTATGGAGAATTTAAAAATTCTCTAAGAATAGTTTTGTATGCGAGGCCATTGAGTCAGTCTTCATTTTAGGATCGAAGAATTGCAATTTCGAGATCCGATCTTGGGAAGATATTTTCTTTATATAAAACTAGCTATTACCCGCGTCTTCATTCGCGTGGAAATTTTGATGTATATCTATAAGAACTGACCTAGGCATCTTGCGCCTCAATCAATACCTAAATTCAGTTAATGATTAGGTCATTGTGAGTGCCATCCAGCCTATGCGCGATATCTTCTGATAAAGTATCCTTGTATTTATCCCACTGCTGGAGGAGGTTTGATAGTCCACAAATGCTCACTAAAATTGCAAACAGATCATTGTGAGCAAAACGTCAACTCCGTCCATCACCGCCTGGTTGCCGAGGATGTCCTGAAGGCTGTGGATTAACGCCTCTTATGCATGCTTGCGCCCCATAACATTAACTTGCACTGCTGCAAAAGGACTGCCCAGCCGCTGTTTTTGGTGATGTTGCATGTTGGGGTATCTTTGCTTAGAAGATTAAACGGCAGTTTGAAAACTGAATGTGCCATCCGGTCACCGTTAAGCAAAATTGCAGCAATACCCGAGAAAGCTACAGCCAGATCTATGTTCCGGAGTTGGGCTAGCAGAAGATTCAAATCGAGTCCCTATTTTTTTAAATCAAGTCTATTTTATTTATTGATTGAGATAGCTAGCTACAGCAGTATAATAAGTATCATTTTTAAACTTTTAATTAAAATGAAAATACAGTTGTCAACAATCAGAACACAATGCGCATACGTGAATTTTCATCACCAATTGGAGTAACGCAAATGCGTGAATTTTCTACACCAGTTGGGGTAACGTAATGCAGATTAGAAGATTTTAATTTCCTTTATTTTACTTTATTTTAATTTAAAAGTACTTCAGAATGAATCCGAAAGATCTATTAATTAACAATGTTTAATTTTAAATGCATCAAACACTAAGCAGAATCGTTTTAAACAATCGGTTGAAAAAATATTAAGCCTATCCTCGTTAGCGTGGGGGAAAACAAGACTGAAGCCTTACTTATTTGGCGGTGGGGAAGTAAAAATTTATTTGGCAGGGAAAGTTAGTTTTTAATTAATAAAAAATTAACCGGAATAAATTATAGGCTATGTCCTATTCCAGACTATTATCTATCTCTGTGTCTTTTGTTCTGATTAAAATTTGTTAAAATTGCTATTTTTAAACATTATATCCATGTATATGTTGCTAACAAATAAAAAATAGGCAACAATGAATCATCATACACCAACAATTCATTAACAGAATATTCTGTTATGAAATGCATTCTTGAGAAGAAACTTGGAAATAAATTACGCCAGATAAGTAGTATAATCAGCTGCAACATTAAAGCAGGTACATCCACAACACGTGAAAGTACATACGTATTATGGCAAACATATTGGCGAGATTGAATAAAATTCATTCAATGTCGCCAATATTAAAACTCCCATTCAGCGTCTTAGACAAGTGCTAAATCGGGGTTGCCAATTTGGTTAATAATGCTAAAATTTGGCATGATTGCGATTGTACGTAAGTAACCAGGTCATGTAAGACTTTAAGATGAAAAACATTTTGTAACAGTGTGAATGTGTTTTATAGACGGCTTAACCATTTTAAATTGTAAGAAATTACTTTTATCAAAAATAGCATTGCGTTTTTTCTGTTCTTAAAGCAATTTATTTTTATCTGAGTAAAAAAATTGGGAGAAAAAAGAAATTAAAAGAAAACGCATTTAACAACCTGGTCGAATAGAATGAATTATAATCATTTAATAACCAGAGAAATTTATCTTTATTTTATCTTTAATTATTAATAAATAAGTAACCATATACGGAATTGACGATGAAGCAATAAAAAAATACTTTGAACAAAGACAGTCCCAGTTGCATTAAATAATTATTTTCATTAGTATTTAAATTAGTCAAACATTACCAGTAGTTATTCCAATTCTTATTTGAATTCTAGTGCCGCTTAAACCGCGTAAAAGCTCGTTCAAAAGTAGCAGATGCAAAAAGTAATTTGCATTTATAAATAACAAATTAGAAACGCTGAAGTAGAAACGAGAGATAAAGATTTTAGAATTCTAGATTTTTTTTTTTCTTGTGGAAGATCCTTTGATTAACTTAACGTCTTAAAATGCGATGCCTAATTGCTCTAATTTTAAAATTGTATATTTTCTTTTGTCGGTGAACCGCAGTTATGAATTCAGGGAACTGGAAAAGCTTGAAGGATACTTAAAGGAGATATTTTGCTTTGTTTTTAATGTTTTATCTAAATTAGTAAAACTATTCATGCATAAAACATTGATAATTCTCCATAAATGTATAATTCATTAAATAGAGCAGGCTTCCGTTCACTTTTTCCAAGACAGCAAATTACTGATCTTTTGATAATAAATTGGATATTTTTTTATTCAAATGATGTAACTATTTTTTGCTATATAATGGTGATTATTTAAAAAAATTTAATTAGTATAAAGGATGATTACAAAGAGAATGTATTAATTTAGATAGGCTGCTCTTGTAAATTGAATTTAGCTCATCGGTTACATTCATTCAGAACTTGAACAAAAATCTTGGCAAAAAGTTTTGTATTTCTAGTACGATTAAAGTAAATGATTCAAAACAAAATATGTTCTACCTTCTGATTGTTCTACAATTTAATAAATTAAACGGTTATATAAAGCGATAGACCACGCAGAGTATCATTTAATTATACAAAAGAACGCTTTGTACACTTCAATGTTAAGAATGAAGGTTTATTACTGTCGGGATTAGTTCCCCTTCCTAACCCCAGATGGCAGCACATTCCAGTTGTCTTGAAAGTTATGCAGAAAAGATTTCTGGTTTGCTTGGCAGTCAAAAAGAGTAGACGTTCACGCGAGTGTGAGCGATTAACAGCTCGCGAGGAAAAGCAGAGCAAATTTATTTTAACGATCACGTGCAAACCCAGCGAGTTCCTAGTGAAATCTCTAATTTTTTGAAGAAAATAATTTTGTTGTCTTGTAGAAATATTCGTAACCGTGATATGGATTTGCTTATCGGGAATTGCATAAAAATAAGGAGTGGCACGATGTGAATAAATGGATGACTAGTGAAGAAAATTGATTCCTGATTTTCCTTGCTTAGAATCTTCTATTTTTTACAAACAGGAGCACAGGATATGTGCTTATGAAAAGTGCATAAATACTTCGTTAGAGAAATGTCGCCAATATTCGATAATTATTTTTGTTAATTATGTAGTTGTTTTAGAATTTTAAAATATGTTTTTTTATGTTTCTGTTTATATAATGAATAAAAATAGGGGTGAGATGAAAGATGAAAGGAGGGGATGTTTACATTTAATAACAAAATTTAACAACTCTGATTACTCGCAGATTGAATTAAAATAATATGGTCAGAAACAACGTGATATTCATATACACGTGAGAGAAAAAAATTGAACAAAAAAGTATCTTATAGGGTGAAAATCAAGGTCAAAGAATGGCGAAGAATTCCGGAAATGCACTCATCCCTCCACGTCTCTACCCTTAATGAGAGATTGAATCTGCAAAGAACAGTAGGGCTAAAAGCGAATGAAAGTTTTTAAAAATATCATTTTGGGGATATTCTAAGCTACATAATAATCACGGCAAAAATCACTTTTCACTCGGGAAATGAAGCTATTGAACAAAATCGCTTGGGGGCGTTGCAAGATTTTTTTTTTCTTCCTCATTTCTTTCACGTTCACAAACATGTTGCGAAAAATATTATAAATGAGGATTTCTTTTTTTTTATTTGCTGAGTTTCTCTTTTTTTTATTCCTGATTTCATGCACAAAATATTCATTGTGTGCATTATGTGTGAGTTAAAATGCCTCGGGGTAGCAAGTATCGGAATAAAAATCAAGAACCTCTTTAAATGAAAAAAAAAAAAAATACTATTTAAAGAATGTATGGGAACGTATAAAAATATGCATTCAGGATTAAGCTTCGCAAACCGGAGTGCTTTGCTTCTATTATATTTATATCTGGAAGAACGAAAATCTAAGGTGATTTCTAAAACAAGGCTGAATGCACTAAACTTAATCTTCGTTTTAAAGTATAGTTTCATCATATAATGAAGAAAACCATGTATGTCATTTGGAATTGTTCTTTTAAATTTGCTGGATTAAAAATTATACTCTCATCTACACTCATGTCCAAAATTAAGGTCAAAAAAATGTTTTTCAAAGTAATTCTAAACGGCTACCACTAAAATTTATACAAATTATATTTTATATATTGTGAAGGACCGCTAACACGATATTAACCTTTGTTTTGGGGAAAAAATGTTGTTTAGCTTTAGATTTTGAGGAACTACTGAAATTAGACCGTTTAGGCATCTGGGATTTTAACCTGCAATTTTGTGAATATTGCATTAAAACAAAAACTTTAACCTCTTTCCAGTGAGGATGAGTTCTCATAATCGTTTAGACGATTCCTTGAGATGGAGAGCCGTTGACAGGCTTGAAGCTGGGCAGTCCCAAGCGGAGGTCGTTCAATGGTTACAAGTGGCACAGAAAGTGGTATCCAGGTTGTGGAATCAATTCCAAACAAGTGGTACTGTAACCAGGAACACCATCCAAAACTGTCACAAAGCAACGACGCCTGCACAGGATCGCTATTTGGCATTAAGCGCACGACGGCATAGGCTGACAACGGCTCCTCAATCTGCTTGTGACCTTGCTGCTGCGTCTGGAATAGGAATTTCCAGACAAACAGTATACAGATGTCTAGCAGAGAGGGTCCTTTATGCCCGGTGACCAGTTGAGTGTGCCCCTTTGGCTGCATCCAACAGAAAAGCCCGGTTCTTGTGTTGCCTAACACAGCAGACTTGGGCACAGCAAGAATGGGGGTGTGTTCTTTTCAGTGATGAGTCGAGATTTACCACACAGAGTGAATCTCGTTGAATCTTCATCTGGAGAGAGTGAGGAGCTCACTATCATCCCTCCTTCCTAAAAGAAATCGACATATTTGGTGGCAGATGAATCCTTATCTGGGGTGGCATAATGTTGGGCAGTCGTACACCACTGCACGTCTTCGATACGGGTACTGTCAATGCACATCGCTATAGGGATGAGATCCTTGACGGCTATGTGAGGTTGTTCCGGGGTGTTTTTGGTCCAGACTTCATGTTTAGGGACGATAAAGCGCATTCACACAGCTCCCAAATCGTTGATGATTTTCTTGGGTAAGAGGATATTCGACGTATGGACTGGCCCTCGAGATCTCCGGATCTCAGTCCTATTGAACATGTTTGGGATGGTCTCGGAAGAGCAATTTCACAGCGTAACCCCCCTCCTAATACCCTCTAAGAGTTAAAAGCCAGGGTTTTGGAAGAATGGGCTTTGTTGCCCCAAGCATTTATTGACACCCTCATAAGCAGTATGAAAGCTCGTTGTGAAGCCTCTATAGCATTGCACGGTGGTCACACTCCATATTAGACCGATTTTTCCCGAGATAAATGCTTTATCTCTGCTTCATAATGTAACACTTTTTGATATACTTTGTTTCTTAATTCCCAATTAAAATCTTTTCCATGTTGTTTTGTGTCTATGTTCTTTCTTCCATTGCAGTGTACCTCTGTGCCAAATTTCCTGGCAACACAGTGAATAGTTTTTCATTTTTCGCAGATTTTATGTTTGTGACCTTAATTTTGGACATGAATGTACAATTGCAAAGTCAAAAGCACTTTTTTAAAATTTATATCTTGCTTGTTGGGTTCTTGAATTGTCGATTTCGATTTCACCTGCAGATGCGAATGCTGCCGGCAGGCGAAGGATCTACAACCAGCATCTTAGCAAGGCAACAGTCCCCGATCTAAACTGCAAAAGAAAACTTTCCTCTACAATAGCTAGGCTGCGTACTGGACATTTCAAAGGCATGAAGATCTCACGAACCAATATAAAATCCTATCCAATCTGCAAGTACTGTCCCCATTCTCAACTAACTCCAGATCATGTTTTTGACTGCCAGGCCATTATCGGTTCCCTCTTTCAACTTGGAGCACCCCCGATCGAAATCCTCGATAGCCATCGGGCTCCAGAACTTGCAGATCTTGTCACCGAGGCTTTTGGAGGACTGTAATCTTTTGCACTAGCACTGTATGCATAGACACGACAACAACAACAAATACTTTGAAAAGTGGAAATGTGCACCTTAGAGCGATTTCTTTTGAAAGTTATATGAGAATTTTAATTAATTAAGAATTAAGCTAAATTTCAAAGGTTTTATGTGACAACATCCGAATATATTATTGCATAAAAATAAATTTCACACCGTAAAAAAAATTATTTTCAAAAACTTACTGAAATTTAATAGTTTTAAATGCATTTTTACCAAATTTCAAATAATTGATTAGATTGTTGCCCTGAAATCTAAACCGTTTCCATTGTTTCGTCAAGTATTTACTCATTGGTTTTTCTTTCATTGTTGAAAACTAAGGGAAAAGGATTTGGTTTAATACACACGACTATGCATAGTACAAGACTCTGATTTTTGTATGTGTACAGATTACCAGACACATAAAAAAAGTAAAGCTACACTACAACAAAAGCTAGAAGATATATGAACCAGTCACTATGCTTTTTATAACCCATGGTGTCATGTAACTGGTCTTCATTGGATAAGTTCATGTACCCATATAACAGAATGTGTGTAAGACATTTAAAATAACACGACTTTGGTATCTGACAATTTGACATTATCATGGATATGAAGTCATAGCTAAGCATTTTAATTGGAATTTTATATAACCAATATCCCTTTCCCACCAGCAGGTTGCAAAAAGCGACTAGTGGCTGATGAATTTATTTATCTATATTTCATACATTTAAAAATAATTAAATGATAGATACAATGTTGCTGTTGTTTTTTCAAATTCGAAGTTCATTGTGAACATGAAATAATTATCAAACCGTTATAAACCAAACGACATGAATGCTAACAAATTTGTTATTTAGGTACCTAATCTGATTTTCTTGATAAAGTTTTGTTAAAAAAAATATAGAAAAATGTCGCACACTTTTCCAGGCACTTATAAATAATAGATGTCAATTTAATTTGTCATCAAATAGCTCATTTATGAAGGATGTAAAATATTGATCAACGCTGGCTGTCCTATATATCTAGAGCGATATATCTCGATTAATTTATCGACCTAAATTATCTTGTGGTGGGACAGAATGGTCTTTCCATTTACCATTCAGATTATAAAACTGTACTTTATTTTAAATACATGCCGTTCAAAATAATGCCAGAATCGCGCTGTTGTTCGTCTTCTCGCTAATGGCCGCCATTATGCTAAGCCTAATGTTTGGAATCTTAATTCTATTTCCTTTTAAATAGTCTGATCTATAGCGAGACGGAAATAAGGCCTTTCAGCACTGAGTTAATAAAGATGAAATATTGTTTAGTGGCAGCCAAGATTAATGTGAAAAAAACGCAGAAAAGAAACGAAAAGATATTTTTAAAACTCTGATGCTTCAGTGAAAACGTCAAATGAAACTGGAAGACATCTACTAAACAGGAATACATTCGATTTAAGTCTGATCAATGTTAAGTGCAGAGTAATTTTAAGAATTCCAACAGGATTTTGAAAATTGTTTGTTCCATGAAAAGTAGAAAATCTGTAATGCCATGTAAGCATTCTTTATTTGTAATCAGTATTCTGAACTGTATTTGCATGTTTTTTTAAAGAATGAAATTATTAATACGGCCATTTTGTGTCCTGAAACCATTTACTTGGGTAAAATTAATGTGCATGTCTACTTTCTTCATAACGTTTAAGTTAATCAGAAACTCTCTTATTCCATTAGTTATTTGCCATTATGTTTTTATTTTGTCATTATAATTTAGTCATAACTTTTTATCTATAGGGCTGGCTTAAAAATACTATAGAGTTTTATTGTAAAATAATTCAGGGCATTTTTGGAATTCATCAAATATTTTTTTTTTTAATTCCGCAAGTTATGTCACAGAAATTGGTTAAAATTAAACGTTCTGTTCAACTCATTGCTACTTCGGATTTCTTATAGGTATCTTTAATTTTCTATTAATACAATGTTAAAATAATATTCTAATTTTAAATGTTGATTCAAATCAAAATAAAGAATTTTGATGAATGACTAAGTTTTTCTTGTAAGTTACATTAACTACTGATGCTTAAAATTGATTTTTGCACTAGCACATTTATTTCTTCTGCCTTAGTAGGTACATCGATATAATTTCTAACATTACCTACACCATTAACATTTTACCAACGGAAAGATATTGTTGCGAAATTTTCCCGGGGTTCGTTTGGATAGTGGAAGTGATATGGTGTGGAGAACACTCAATCACCAGTTGAAAATAAAACAACGACGTTTATTTACACGAAGACACACAGGACAGCACAAAGACGACAACTATATACAGCACAGAAGACCATTATCTTCAGCCGAGACCTGCAGCATACACAGAAGCATACAAAACAGTATACAACAGCATACAACAGTATATGTGTTCTCTCTGTGAGGTGCGTGAATGAGTCCCCCTGTAAAAAGGGGTTGTGCAAGCGAGTGTGTGTGTGTGCTATCTTCATTTGAACTAGAAGTCAGACTTCTGCCCTAGGGTGCTCAGGGGTCTTTACCCACAAAAGCTACTGCTCAAAAATTTGGCTTAAATAGTCACACGACAAAAAAAAATCAATTTTAATTAAGAAGAAGTATGAAAAATAAACTATAGTATGCCTTATTTTTATTTTATATCTTTCCATTGATAAAATATTATATAAAGTGTTAATCGGGAAAAAAATTTTACAGCGTGTAAAAAAGATTAATACGTCTATAATCCATTAAAAGGATTTTTATTGCTGTAATAAAAATTTAAGGCCATATGTGTAATAAAAACTTTCTATTTGGCACTAAAATTATATATTTATTATTAAATTTTTGAGCTCTGATT
This sequence comes from Argiope bruennichi, assembly GCF_947563725.1. Taxonomy (NCBI): domain Eukaryota; kingdom Metazoa; phylum Arthropoda; class Arachnida; order Araneae; family Araneidae; genus Argiope; species Argiope bruennichi. The sequence continues at coordinate 48,281,895 of NC_079161.1, read as the reverse complement.
TTATAACAGGAATAAATAATGTAACAAAAAGCTATACCACCTTAAAAATTACAGTTTTTATCTACTCTACATTGTTGGATTTAAGTATTAATCAGACCATTTCCAGATTTGAATAATGGTATAAAAATCTGATGCAATGATTTTATTTCGTTCTGCTCATCTCTGATAATCAGCTGATAAGCCGTGGATGATGTTTATATTTAATTTCCGATTAAGGGGATGATGGATTCTATTGGTCAATTTCGTGAATTGTTCATTTATGATGAAGGAATTATTTATACGTAAGTATTAAAATATAAATACGTCAAATATCTATAAAAATTATTTAACACAAAATATATCATCTTAAAAAAATTAAAATATATAATTCAGAAAGACTTTAAAATATTCCAGTCGACAGACCTTAATTTTTTTGTTGTTATTTTTGCTTTATTACTCTATATATATTTATTTGGAACAAAACTGAGTATGATTTTGTAATTACAATGAAATGTTAATATTTTAGAATTGTTATAATGCACACACCCTGAATTCCATAAGAATTTTACGATTTTCTGAAATAAGTTATCTAAAAAAACCGAAACATAAAATACTTAAACAGTTTTCTTTTAATATTCAATCGAAACCTGGATTATCCTTTTAATTTAATTTCCTCAAAAAATTAAGCCAGCTGGAATATTTCAACGATATTTAAATATAACTTTAACCTCACTTTGTGAAAAGTAATTAAAATGCATTTTTCCTCTGGCCTTCAAATATATATTTTATTGAGCAATATATTTTATAATATTATTTTAATTTAATATAAACATATTTTGAGATGATACTATAAAAAGAAACTTTAATATATTCACCAATTTTTATTTCTTTCCAACTCCACTGTCCCCTTAAATCGTGTTGATATACAATTCATTTCATAATATTATTTTAGTTGAATATAAACTTATATTTTGTGATGAAGCAGCAAAAAGAAAATTTAATATATTCGTCTATTTTTATTTATTTAAAACTTCATTGTCCCATTAAATCTTTTCCATATATCTTTATGATTTTGTCAAAGTGTCAGATTTTAAAGCCGTAGTTTTTTTTAACTTTTTTAATGTGTTCAAAGTGTATATGGGTCTTTCTAATGGATACGACTAGTCCCATGACATTGTAACACTATTACACACTGGTAGTGAGGTCTCGGCTTCGGAACGGGAGGGCTTCTGGTTCGAGACTCGATTCCACAGAAGAACCGTCTTGTCAGCGGGTCTGGTGCACTTTAAATCCATAGGGGCCAAATGTCCTCCATCTAGTGTGAACGTAATAGCTCAGATGTCGTCCTCTTCATCTGATTGAAGTTCAAAATTACGAAGACTGTCCCAAAATAGACCTAGTGTGGCTTTAAAACGGAACATTAATATAACTAAATTAAACTAAACTAAGCGTAGCACTATTAGAAATGAAAATGTGCAGTTAATCTCTCTTCTAAATTCGCGACATTAGAAATTCGCTTATTATTCATCTTATAAATTATACAGATATTGAATAGGGTTCTTCATTTTAAGCTTTCAAAATTGGAAGATTATTTGAGATGAAATATTTGATGAAATAACGAAAGCGGTGCGGAACTCAGAGATTGCGTAATTTGCAGTGGAAAAAAGGAAAAAAAAATTTAATTGCGAAATTTTAAAAATTGCACTACTATTAAATTGGTATTGTTAAAAAAAACAATTCTTAAAAATTTTAACAGTGTAAAAATTACTTCTATGCAACAATAACTTCGGAAGTTGTCGAAGAAATTCACCAAAATTCAGCTTGATTTTTAATTAATTAAAATTTTAAAAATGTGACGTATCCACCATCGGATGTATATATGAGCAAATTTGATGACTGTAGGTAAAATAATCACGCATATAGAGAGAGCCTCAAAATATGCACTTTCGTCTTTATTATTAGTAGCGATAATTTTCCCTATCTCCGATAACAACTTTTGTGTGTGTGTGTGTGTGTGTGTGTGTGTGTGTGTGTGTGTGTGTGTGTGTGTGTGTGTGTGTGTGTGTGTGTGTGTGTGTGTGTGTGTGTGTGTGTGTGTGTGTGTGTGTGTGTGTGTGTGTGTGTGTGTGTGTGTGTGTGTGTGATCTACAGCTAGCAAATTTGGTACTGAAATATTTTTGAGTGTCCGAATAAGAATACCTTAGGGAAATTTCTTTTTTATATTTAAATTAATCAAAAATGAAGTGAGATTTTGACAGTTTATAACGAAGAGTCCTGAAATATACTTGGTACAAAGCTTATTTACATCATTTTAAAATTGCTAGAGCGGGGCTGATTTTCCCAATACATGCCTGCATACATTCTAATGCAGGTGTTTTTATTCGCATTTTATTAATATATTGTTGACAATGCCCGATTCTTTTATCTTTTATATTGCTGCATTGAAAAGAGGCAGTCGACTTTCTATGGCCGAATGGTCATGGCACTGATCGCAAGAGATCGTAAATTCGAATCCCGCTAGAGACAATGTGATTCACAGTTTGTGTAAATATTTAATTCCTTTATTTTATGTTTTCCTTTATTTCATGTTCCAGGACATTCTGGACATTTCTTTAGTTTACCAGATAAGTGTACTGAACTTTTCTTACTGTCTCCAGAAAAGTATTCTGGAACTTTCCCTGTTAGTATAAAAGCTTAAGATCTGTCAGTCACTGTGTTCTGAGTTCAGAGTTGAGTTAATAAATTGGCTTAGCTCTACTTCTTGTGGGTGTCATTGAATTCCATACTAAAGTACCGACGTGACAATATAAACTTTTAATTGCTTATTGCATTTTCTATTTTAATAATTTTCATACATGTATTATGGGTTGTGATTTTTTTTCCGAATTTATTGCGGATTGCGCTATTTGTATGTAATCAAAATTTACTTAAATTCACTCTATTTATCAGTGATTAATAATCTAGAAGGTTTTAAATAATGTATGGTGGTCACCACAAGAGTAGCAAATTTTAAAACTATTTCTTCAAAAAATAAATACAAATTCGATTTCGAAATTCTTTTTTCCCAAATAATAAATAGGCTAGATAGAATAAAATTGATAAAGATTACAGATGAATACATGCCCAAAGTCCACTTCCGATTAATTATCATCGATAATATATCATCCCCAAAACAGAATGGTCAGTTCTAATGACCAAAGGAAACGAGGCATCTGCAGATAGAATAATCACCGGAAGCGGACCTCGGTATTTTAAAAGCATTAACTCAAATGCTGGAACAATTAACTAACGACTTCGGTCATTAAATAATGAATGTATTATTGTTGGAACGTGGTGAGAGGCTTTTAACCATATAATAAATTTTGGGAGAATTGAAAATGGTTGCAAAATTTAATTGCTTTGTCTACTTAAACTTTAAACAGCTCTCGGAAATCGATGGATTCTAATTTGTCAGTTGGGATATGTAAATATATGCCCTATGCATATCATGTTCTAATATATATTTGTAAGGTATGTTTATGTAAAGATAACACTCTATAAACTTTATACAACTCTGTGTAAAACTTGGCAGAATTTTTTCTTCAATATGGCATTCAAATATCTCATTTTTAATACCAAAAAGCTCAAAAAAGTTTCCAATTACACATCTTTTATACAGAAAAGTTTCAACATAATCCTTAAGAACATATTTTTTACACGATAAAGAAATAAAGCAATTATTAGCAGCACATTCTTTATGCTACAAAGTAACACAGTGTATAAACAATCGCTAACTGCATATACTGTTTCCAAATAATCATCAATACTTTCTTTATACATTCCAAAACACTCGGCAACAACACTTTTTTTTTTAAATGAAGTTTCCAAACAATCGTCAACAACTCGTTTTTAATATAATGAACATAAAAACATCGCCAACAACACTTTCTTTAAGCAACAAAACTTCCAAACAATCAGTAATAATTTGTTCTTTATATAGCAAAGCGTTCAAACAATTAGGAGTAATACATTCTTTATACAACAAAGCTTCCAAACAATGTGCAACAATACCCTTTTTATACAACGAAACTTTCAAACAATCATCAAAAATGTGTATTTTATACAAAAAAAGCTTCCAAACAATATCAACAATGAGTTCTTTATGCAACAAAGCTTCTAAACAATCATCAATAATGCGTTCTTTATAGAACAAAACTTCCAAACAATCAACAACAGTTTGTCCTTTATATAACAAAGCGTTCAAACAATTAGGAGTAATACATTCTTTATGCAACAAAACTTTCAAACAATCAACAAAAATACGTCTTATATACAAGAAAGCTTCCAAACCATCAGCAAAAACTCGTCTTTTATATAACAAAGCATTCTTCATGCAACAAAGCTTCCAAACAATGTCAACAGTGCGTTCTTCATTCAATAAGCTTCCAAATAATATCAACAATGCATTCTTCATGCAACAAAGCTTCCAAACAATCATCAGCAATACAGTCTTTATAGAATAAAGCAATCAGCAATAATACATAATACGGTCTTTATAGAACAAGCAAAACAATCGGCAATAATACATTTTTAATACAACAAAGCATTCAAACAATCATGCAATCGACAATATAGTCCACCAATGAGTCCATTAAGTAATTTAAATTACATGAGTACATAGACCATTAATAATATTCAAATGAAACCTCAGCGAGTTAACCATATCAGACAATCATAATAAATCGTTTCTTAAGACAATGTTTAATTTTTATCGCATCATAATCATGTAACCTTGAATGTCATCTGACAGAAAATTGCATTACAGTCCTTTTTTTCTCCAACAAAAAGAACAAGATTCCAAAATACTTCGAATATGCCTGGTATGTAGATTTGCTATAATAGATAGCAACCATTAAAAAGAGTATATAACCTACATGGGAGTAATTTTTGAAGTATATTTCTAAAATTATAAATTTTATTTTATGATCGTTTCATTAGTAGGAAGTTAAATATCAAATTTAATAATTAGAAATATGCTTAGTAGAAACCGATAATGCAATTGCCTAATTAGTTTCTGCAAAAAAATACACATTCCAAATTCCTGCATGATTAAATTTAATAGGCCCAGTTAATTGCTAGAAATTAGTATAGATAAAATTACTTATAATTATTTATCAAATTTTATTTATTAAAAAAAGTTGCATTCCAGAATATATTTTAAAAATTGCAAAAAAATTTCCATATTTTTAATTTTTATTATTAATATATAGTATAAAAAAAATTTTGAAATCAAATGTATTTATATTTTGAAAAGAAATATTCAATGAGGATTAACAAATTAAAAGCTTTCAAATATTAGCGAAAGAAACGATAAAAAACTTATCTGCTAGTATAATGTTTTTCTAATTTATCAAAATAACATTTTTGTATAAATATATATATAATACTGTAATTAGAATCTAAATGTTTAATTGCGTTTTTATTCAAAAGGACGATTTCAGTTTCAGATAAACACTTATATTAAAAATATTTCTTTTTATTCTTAGGTGAAATTTATGTTTATTAAATAAAATATACGATTTCAAAATAGAACAAAATAAGCAAGAACATTATATTATATTAAAATAGAGACAATAATTTGCCGCATCTATGCTTTTGATAAAAGTGAGCAAATCTTTTTTTTTTCTTAAGACTACAGAATTTGATTAAATTTCAGAAATTTAGGCCACATTTTTTTTAAAAAGAGCCTCATTTTTTTTTATTTTTAGACTACATACAAAAAATATTAGAAACATATTATATAAGAAATATTACTACATATAGAAAATATAAAATATTAGAAAATAGTTTATTTTAAGCATCAAAACATTGATGGCACTTCAAAATGATGAAATTGCCGAAAACTCTAACTTTATGAGCTTTAACTTCATAAGTACAGGCCGGATATTGAAAACAGTAAAAATTGTTATTCTGTCTTTTATATCAAATAATTTAATTTATTTTTGCATAGAAATAAAATGTTTTCTGCAAAGAATATCTGTAAAGAATTAATTTATTGTAGCTGTGGGGAGATAGGATCCCCAATTCACTATGCCACCGAATGCCTACTGACTCTCTCATGGCACATGAGGAAGCCAGAAACAAGTCTCGAGGAAGAATGGTACAGGAGAGTTGCATCGAATGCCCTTTCACGCGGCAAGATCCACTCCATAGTAAACCATATTCATAAATACCAAGACCTCTTCAAGACTACACAATAGCTGAGACCAAAATGCCACATGTCAAAATCAGCCGAAATTATAACTTCAAAAGTGCAGTTCTGACAAAGGAAATCAAAACCACAGGATTCAGAAGGATGTTACAGATTTCTGACTTTTCAGTGATTATTTATATGCTTATACATATCATACAGATGTTCTCAATGTAATTTATCAATTTTTTCAGTTAGTAATCTCGTTTCCCTGTAAGTGGAAACTATAGTGACCATTTGTTTAAGTATCCTTGTCCCCTCTATTCGGCTATTACGTCACCAAAAAATTAAATACAGTCGTGTACTATTTGACACCGTTGGATTCTCTCTGGAGAACCCTGGATGGTCTGTCGTCTCTTTCTTTCTACCAACATTTTCTTTCTTTCTTTTTTTTTTTCCTTCCATCTTGTGCTCATCCAACTGGTTAGATAACTTAGTGTTATAGGCACCGGGGGCACAGGATGGCGTTATGTTATGTAAAGAATTAATTTGAATTAATAAAAACTACAATTACATCTAGCATAAATACCTGGAGTAATACTTTATACTGAATGCTCTTTTTCAGAAATAACAGGACTTCTTAGAATTTCTGAAAAGTGCCTTACTTGCTGCATTACATTCATTGTCAACCATAGCCTTCCAAGAAATTCAATAAAATAACATTTTGTTGACAAACCAATTTCGAAATATGAGATTTCTTGAGCTTAATTCAAAATGAAAATTAATTTCATTCATTTCCGAGAAGTTATGCCTCTTCTATTCATGTGTACGTTGAAAGAAAATAAATTTGACATTTCGATTAAAGCGAAACGATATCTTTCTATAGCCCTGAAGAACAAATACAATAATTTAGAACAAGTATATCAGAATGTATCAATAAGAATTTCTACAATCGCATCGTAATCGTGCCCAAACATTGTACTCTAAGACACGGGAACTAGGTATCAACCTTTTGTTGCTTAATCCGTCATGAAATAAAAGAAAATAGAGAATTAAATCGTAATGAAAGTAAAATTCATTTCTTTCTGCAGTTTTAAATCGTCTATTTTTGTTTGAAGGGTTGAAAAATATAAAATGGCATTTCGATTAAAAGGAAGAGAATTGTTTCTATTGCATGGAAGATTATTTTTATTGTGCTAACAAGAAAGATTGCTTAAATCCCGAATTTTGAAGGTTGGTTAGATTACTTTTTCCAAAATTTTATTTAAGTTTTATTTTGTAAATTAATAAAATTAGATTTAAGTAATTTTATGAGTTTTGTGTTTTGATCTGGGATAGCAAAAAAATTGAAATTTTTTAGAAAATATAAAGTACATGTGATAGGTCATATTTTATCTACAAGTCACCAAAAACATTCGCTTAAGACAGTACTGGTGAAAATTTTAAGAATAATTTATTGAATTTCTAGATAGTTTAATTTCTTCATATTCCATGAAGCATTCTATTCCTACTGGAGAGGTCTTATGTTAGGTAGGCACAGCATGATAGAATATTTTAAAAATAAACGAAATCGTATGAATATGAAAGGGTAGGGGTGTTCTTTAGTCTGTAATTCGTATTGGATAATCCTTACGTGGCAAAAACACCGGTTGTAAGTTTTTGACATCATCGAATTGTCAACGGATCTAAATATGCTTGAGAGACACATGCGTCCTACCTATAAGTTGGGATAAAATATTTTTGTAGAAATATTTGTAAAAGTTTTGCTAGAATTCAAATTGTAATCGTTAATTCTTGAAATATGGTTCCAGCACCACATTTTGACCATAACCTTAACATATTGTTACGAATGAGTAATATTGTTTCCCAGTACAGTTAGATCCATTGTAGGAAAGATAGTTTTACGAGCAGCATTATTTGATGCTGGAACAATAATCCTCGAGTTTGGCGATGATTTGGATGATACTAGAATTTTCAAGAATTTTGACGATCGGACCCATATGAAGTGAATTAGGTTTTATTCTATTATCAAGGGTTTCTATTGTTACGAAATTTCCGGTGTTCGTATGGATAGTAGGAGTTATATGGTGTGGAGAACGCTCAATCAGCAGGCGGCAGTATAAAATAAAAACAACGACGTTTATTTACACGAAGACACACAGGACAGCACAAAGACGACAACTATATACAGCATAGAAGACGATTATCTTCAGCCGAGACGTGCAACATCAACAGCAGCATACAACAAGACTCTACAGCAGACAGTAGCGCACAGCTTAGTTCAGCACTAGCTTGACTCCGTCGCTGCTCCGCTTATCCCTGGAAGACCAGTTCCTCACCGTCGATTCCGACTACTCTGCCCTAGCAGCTGCGGCCGCATCCTTTTATAGGTCTCAGGAGGTGGGACTAGAAGCCTCTCAACCAATCAGGAACATTCGAGTCGTATCTCGGTTCCTACTGGACGGATCGGGAAAATTCTTGATGTTTCGGGTATAATCTATTTTGGCGCCAAAGTCGCCAAATTCGTCGCTAAGTCGCCAAATTGTCGCCAAGTTTGTCGCCAAATTCTCGAACCTCCGACGCGACACCGGACTCTGTCCAATACAGATGACTGTAAAACATTCTTTCCGATGGTGGAACCAACTATGCTGGGAAGCAGCATTACAGATTCGTAACACTATTACTATTAGTGTAAGTTGTTCCTTTGATCAGTGGTAGCATTCACAACTATGAATTTACCATTTCCATACAAGAAAATTTCAAGACATTTTATAATGTTTACAATCAGACGATTTCATCCCATGGTTAGAATTTTGAGCAGGGGCAAGAGATGTTCAAAATGTCCGCTACAATAATATCTCTTGTAGTGGCAATACTGCCTGATCTATCATATACATGTAATCAAGACTACGAATCAAGAATTCTTCAAGAAGCAGAAAATTATACTTCTTCGTTTGGTCACTATGCCCCGAAGCTCCTAGTTTAGCATGTATGTTAGAAGTTTAATGTAGTTGAAGATTTAGGAATAGGTAACTTTTCCTCTAAGATTTAAGGAGAAACTGACCCAAATTAGTGTGTTAATTAGAGGAAAAAAACTCAGAAATTGAGGTTTTACTCCATAGTATTGGGAACTTTAGAAATAAAAATGATTTTGAATTATCGTAATATTTATTTTGAAATAAAAGGTAGCGGATAAAAAAATAGGAATTAATTAAAATAAATTCTACCTTTTGATACATTCCGAAAAGTGTTTTCGTTTTAAGTTGACTATTTTTATATTTATAAAAATTATCTTTGTTCTTACTTCGTAATATGCTTATTATTCTGAAATTTTGCTAAAATATTTGGATTTTTCTGGAATTTAATTATCATTTAAAATATTAATTAGAATTATATTTTAACTCCTCATTTTTTCCCAGATAAAATTTTAAAATAGTTTAATTACAAGATTTTTTATACTTATTAAAAAGAAATGCGAAATACAATTACTAATATATAATATAAAATTAAATTAAAATAATATAAGTTATCAGAAATCCAAATGTTATAATGCGTTAAAATGATAAACATAATATTTATTAAAAAAATTCCTTTCGGAACCTAGAATGCAAAAATAGATTTTTTTTTAACGTCTGAATTAATAATTTCTAATATGTTTCAGTCTTTAGCCAAAAACACAAGGCATTGTATATTGAAATAACCATAGATAATAACTTTATTGATATTGCATAATTCAATTTTATTGAAAAACTAGCCGCCTTTGGCGACCAGTCGGTTCGCCAATCTTAATGTTCGTTTAAATTTTAATAATTAAATGTTTTACGCAATTCCAACTTTAATAGCTTCTTCATCAAAATATTTTAAAACTTCAAATTTTGATTATCATATAATTCATTCATAATATTATAAAGGCCTTCAGTCATAACGTAATATGTATCTCTCTCATTTTCTGTTAGCACCCGTAGGATTTATGCTTTAAATTAAAGTGGAAAGAATTAATCTTCAATTGATATAATAATATTTTTTACTGAAACAAAGCATTTTTTTTATAATCTGATTACTGAAAATAGAGTCACTGAGCGTTTAAACTTTATGGGCACTAAAGAATATCTTTTTTAATTTATGTAATATATCAAGAGTTGGTCAACAAAATTTTCTTAGATTCATTATGAGCAGATCGATTCATTAACAATGTTTAAATTTAAATGCATCAAACACTAAGAAAATAACACGAATCGTTTAAAATAAACGGCTGAAAACAGGTTTTAAAAAAACTACTTAAAAAACGATGTACTTAAAACTATAAGCATATACAAAAAATATATAACTAACATAAATACAATTTACTTACAAAAGCATGCAACTAACCCAAAAATCATTTAAATCATCCATTGATAACGGTTGTCATGGCAACAATCAGAACAGAATGCGCATGCGTGAATTTTCTTCCCCGGTTACGTAACGCAAATACGTGATTTTTTTTCTACGCCAGTTGGGGTAACGCTATGCGGATTAGAAATTTTTAATTTCCTTTATTCTGTTTTATTTTAATTCAAAAGTACTTCAGAATGAATCTGAAAGATCAATTCATTAACAATGTTTAATTTTAAATGCATCAAACATTAAGAAAATAAACAGAATCGATTGAAATAATCCGCCGAAAAATTTTAACCCTAGCCTCATTACTGTTGGAAGAAAAAAAAATTGAAGCCTTTCTCGTTTGGCGGTGGGGAAAATGGAAGATTTTTTTGGCGGAAAAGTTGGCGGTGGGGAAAATGGAAGATTTTTTTGGCGGGAAAGTTAGTTTTTAATTAGTAATTAAAATTCTTATTAAAAATTCGAAAAAAGTAAAGCCAGGTGCACATTCTAAACCTCCAAGGTATACATGTACCAAATTTGGTAGCTGTATGTCAAACAGTCTGGCCTGTAGAGCGCCAACACACACATTGAGCTTTATTATAAGTATATAGATAAATGCTGAATTATACAATTTGCCTTAATATTAGATAACAAATAGAATAAAAATAAAATATAAAAAGATTTATTTTAAAGCTCATAACTTTTCAATCATATATTTGGAAATTTTTAGGGTAAATGTTGAATAATTGTATCCGCAAGAATCAAAAATTTATCGTCTGTATTTTAAATACTTTTAAAGAAATTAATGATCGCTTGCAATTATTCTTCGTTCAATGATTGCGGTAATTAAAAACAAAGTTTTATGATTCAAATTAAAAATTTATTGTTTGATGTTTTAATTATATTGAGGGAAAATATCGTTTGCTTTTCTAGTTTATATCGGAATTAAGATCATATCTGTTGCATTTTGAATATTTTTATTATAGTTATAATTTCGATTAAGAAGAAATGTGTCATAAACCTTTTAATATACTTGAATTACGGATAAAGCATTAAAACTATGAATGCGATTAAACTTTAAGCCTTATATTTGTATCAGTGCCTCCTTTTAAATCCACATTTTTTAATAAAATGATTATTTTAAACTTTTTAAATTTTTTTATAATTTTATTATCCATTGTGTATGTTTTAGTACTGAATTCCTCATAGAATTAACAATAGTAATGATCCACCCCTTTCTGTAACTTTATGCAGAGTTAAAAATATCCCATCTTTTTTGGTCTGCGTCGTCATCGGCTGCTACAGACAGGTTATTTATTTTAATGTTTAAATCGATTAATCCATGGTGCTATTAAATATAAGCATGCATAAAATGCAAATATAATGAGCTGAAATCTAAATTTTTTATTTTTTTATACATATATATGCTGATTTATTATATTCTTCTTTCATGGATTTAATTAAAGGCTATTGCTAATATTTTCTTTCGAAATTTATTCTTTACTTTTTCTTGCTTCTTTCTTCCTCAAAGCGCTTGTGGTAACAATATCGATATTACCTATAACCATTTTCCTGTTAGAGCACTGATCATTTAGAACCTTTTATTCCATAACTAGCACTCTTTAAAACAAGTCAACAATATCAAATAAACGTCTAGTTTCTTCTCTAAATTCTATGAGATTGGAATCAAACTTATCTGAACATTTTCTTCTTTTAGACTTTAATAAATTTCTGTATTTAGCATGAAAAGCTTTTACCATTTATGAAATTCTTTTGCTAGAAGCAAATGGGATATAAGCTCTTGACCATATTTGTTCTATTATGGGAAATAAAGTATCACATATTTTTCGCTTATAGAAGGATCCTTCTCTGAAGCAATTTTGTGGTTATGTCTAATATAATATAGATTCGTCAGTAGTGCGTTTTGTCTTGCCTTCGCTAACTTAGACTGAACCATTTTTACTCACAGTAAAGTATCCAAGCACAAACTAACAAATCAGTTACGTTTATCAATTACGCCATAGGGGAGGGAAGACGCCAATTCAACTGAACTCGGCAAAGCTTCTGATTTGAAACCAGCTCTGTCCTTGTCACCGGACGCAGACAAATATCCACCTTACCTCAATAACAACCGACTCAATGGCATGCAAATGCAATAGTAAAACTGTTTTTATATTTTTATTCATATGAAAATGCCTAATGAAAGCTTTCTATTTCATAATCGAAGCACACAAAAATCCTAAAAAGTTGCAAAAAGTGTGTTTTTATGGAACTTTAACGTCCTTGCGACCCCTCAAGATATACTCTAATGTTTTTTTATAATTTATATTTATCTTATCTATACCCAAAGGCAACTTTTCCGCGCTGTTGCAAATTAAAAATCAGAAATTTATTTTTTCCTTCCACTCTTTTGCCTACTAATGTCTAAAAATAGTAGAATGAACAAATAATTTCATTTCAAACTCGTTTGATGTTAATTATGGCATTACTTTTTTTCCTTTTTTGTCACCATTTTACAGTCAAGTGTAATATACATACTACGATGTAATGAAATTTTTCATTAAATATTTCAAACAATACTGGCAAAACCAACCTTAAGTGTCATCGGACAGGTGACTCGTTATCTACCAATCAGAAAGCGAATAAAACGCATTGTTTACATAAAATTTATATATATGTATATATATTAATACTAGGTTTACGAAAGTGCATTATTTTGACACATTTCAAATATTATAAGGAGAATTGCAAACAAATTCTCATTTTTATTTTATCTCTTGCACTGACTTTTATCCGTTGAACAAGGTAAATATATATCAATGTCTATTTTCTTCAAACGTGTTGAATTATTGTAATTCTCTATGTTTTATACCTATCTTTACAAATATGTGTCAATTGGACGCGATCGTAATTTTAGTGTTAAAAGACAATAACAAACATATTACAATGAGACATAGTTTGGAATCGACATAGTATATATACCAAATGGCGCGCAAATATACCATCAAGGTAGCATCTTTTCAATGCCCTCTCTTGAAGTTTTTCAACCTTTGAATTTAGTGGCAATAAAAGCATAGATCTTAAGCAAGAATGTATTATATCAAAACTATCCTAAAGGATTTTCTACTTCTCTTATGCAAAAGGAAATGAGAAAAAATACAAAAAAGTAGATTATAATCACCCGTCACCAAGTACATCGCAAGATCACAAGGGTTACCAAATCGGCTTTTTGTAAAAGAAGCAGAAGAAACAACACTTGTAAAATATGTAAAAAGATTGTTTGCGGAAAGTGTACAAACACAATTGAGTATTTGTATAAAAGATGCGCGAAATGAATGTAAAATATTGAAATAATGCATTCTAAAATTTTTGAATAATAAAAACTTTCTATGAATAGATCTCATATTTTTTTATTTTATACTTAAAGGATAAAATTATATTGCCTTCTAAATGGTTGTTTTTTTTTTCTTTTCTTTAAATACATGTAATCCTTCACGCGTCCAGTTGGCGATAGAGTTAATATTGTTCTTGAATGCTTTATACTATATTTTGCAAATAAAATAAGAATGCTGACGTATCCATATCACATAAAAATCAAGATAAAATCTAAAGTTAATAAATAAATAAAATACAAAAAATTTTAATTCCAATATTTTGTTGAAATAATTGTTGAAAATAAATTTCGAAAAAGGCGTAATCCATAATCGTCCAATGAAAGGATTGTCCTCACGTTTTATGACACAATACGAAAGACCAATCCTCATACAACCACAACCTAAATTCCAGGCATTTCCTTCCATAAAATCTCACAACTATTTTTTTTTCTTTTGCTTAAACAAAACAAGATACTGAAGACATAAAACCAAAAACCCTGACACTAGAATACAAAGCCAGTGGCTTACCCTAGATGAAAAAATTCAACTACCTTATTCTATTCGTGCTCAACTTTCAAGTTCGAACGACAGGAATAGTACCAGGGGTATTAAAAATGCATCTAAATTCGGCCCCACTGAAAAAAAACCCAATCTTCTTTATATCTATTTCCCTTCTCTGCTTTATAAGCATAAAGATGTAAAATTTATAGCCCCACGGGTTAATAATTTAGTAGGAAGTTGAATAGGTTGTTTGGTAGACATATTAGAATTTTAGCCTCGACGTGGTTTGAGTTTTAAAGGAGATTTTGTAGTTACCTAGTTTGAATTATTCGAGGCATATACATAAAACGAAGCTCTGTGCTTTTATACAATTTGATTTTTTCCCCTTTTTAGGGGAGAAAGGGATGACTGCAGCGACTTTTTTCATCAATTTTTCAATCATTTGGGGTGGAAAACTTTTCGAATGATGCTTTAGGAATCAGTAAACTGAAGAATCCAATTCAAAATTTAAAATAAAAATCTGTATCTTGTTGATAATAATTTTATTAAGTCTCAGTTCTTATCAGATGAACTCTTGTATAATTTAAGAATGATTTTTATTTGGTGTTTTAAATACACAAAGAGAAAATATTGACTTGTCAGAATATTTAATTGAAGGTTTTTAACAAATAGTAGCGTTTTATGCTTCCCTTAATAAAAAAATCAGTTTGTTAAAAATTAAAAATTGTCAGTTTGTTTGTTTGTTTATATATATAAAAATGAATGTGTGTCTGTCTGTCTGTACTCGATAGATTCAAAAACCATACATCCAATCGTCGTGAAAATTTGGGAAGGTTTTTGAAATATTTTTTTAAATCAGAGTTGGGGTTCTTTAATTATTAATTAAAAACTAAATTTAACTAATTAAAAACTAACCAAAAAAATCTTCATTTCATCCCCCCCCGCCAAATGAGGGGGGGGTGGTTTTTTTTCCCCACGCTTAGGAGGATAGCTTAAGAAATTTTCGGCAGATTATTTTATCGGATTCTGTTTATTTTCTTAAGGTTTGATGCATTTAAAGTTAAACATTGTTAATGAATCGATCTTTCAGATTCATTCTGAAGGAAATTAAATATTTCTAATCTCCATAGCGTTACCCCACCTGGCGTAGAAAATTCACGCATTTGCGTTACCATAAGTGGCGTTGAAAATTCACACATGTGCATTGTTTTCTGATTGTTGACAACGGATACGGACTTGGTTTTGAAGGCTTAATATGTTTTCTTCTTGATGAATCTGAGAAAATTTTGTTGAAAACTTCTTGAGATATTATATAAATTAAGAAAAATATTCTTTAGTGTCCATAAGGTTTAAATACTCAGCGACTCTTTTTTCAGTACTCATATTTTAAAAAAAATGCCTCGTTTCAGTAATATATATATATATATATATATATATATATATATATATATATATATATATATATATATATATATATATATATATATATATATATATATATTGCAGTTTAATTCTTTCCACTTTAATTTAAAGCATAAATTTCATGGGAGCTAACAGAAAATTAGAGAGATACATATTACGTTATGGCTGAAGGCTTTTATAATATTATGAGTGAATTATATGACTATTAAAATTTGAAGTTTTAAAATATTTTAATGAAGAAGCAATTAAAATGGGAGTTCTATAAAATATTTAATTAATAAAATTTTAACGTGCTTTAAGATTGACGAACCGGCTGGTCGCCAAACGCGGCTAGTTATATATATTTAGTATTTGTTTCGCTGTTGAACTTTTCTTTATTATTAATAGTTTTTTTTTTTCAGTAAAATCATGTTTCTTCGGGAAAAATATTTATATACAAATAACATACTGATTACACAAGGTTATTTATAGAGAAATATACAGTTTCAATGCACTATAAATCAAGAACAGTGAAAGAAATTATATGTTTCCTGTAACAGAATTGTTAAGGATTATTTTGAGTTTCATTGGAGGCAGTCGTAGGTGTTCCATGAGTGACTCCTTAGTTATACGTCATGCATCGATCTGGTAACCCATTTCACCCCAAATTCGTGTTATATGTGAATCAAGTTCATCGATAGCGGCTATGGTGCATCAGCCCCGCTCAATCAACAGGAAGGGAAGGAACGAATATCATGTCCAATCACAGGAAGAAATCGCAAGGTGTTAGATCTGGCCATGGTGTAAGTGGCATGTTGTAATTCGCGATTCGTCCAATCCATCGGTTGGGGAGATATTCATTGAAATAATCTCGCATTTATACCAAGTTCGAACGACATCCGGTATGATGGTGTACCATCCATTTGAAGAATGAAAGTGTCAATGCCATCCCGCAATTGTGGAATTATATGAAGAATTAACAAATAAATTTAACAAAAGCGAACATTGTGCTTGTGTACCTTCTTCCCCCTGACGTGAAATGTTGCTTCATCAGTGAAAACTAAACGATCGGTAAAATAGCCATTTTCAAAACAAAGCTGCATATCACCACAAAATTTTCAAAACTCTTTTGTTTTTCGAAGCAAAATAGATTTTGCAACACACCTGCACTTTGTAAGATATCGTTTTCAGCTTCTTTCTCAATTCGCAAATTCTATTGGTGACTTTTTGCAATACAGTAGGTGGTCCCGGACTTTTACCTTTCCACAAACAGACAGTAGTTTTAAATTTTTCATACCACTCATAAATAAATGTTCTGATTGGAACTTCTTTTCCGAGTCGTGATCGGGTATGCCGTTGAACAAATTCCATTGTTCTGCTAAATCGAGGAACACAAAAAGGCTTCTCCACAGTAGAAATCGCCATTTCCACTAACTAGTCACATGACACGCACTCCATTGCCTACGTCACTTTCATCATGGGCGTGTCACAAATTATAAGAGTACCATTTTTTTCAGTATTCTGAGACGACCACTTTTCGACGATTCTGTCTCATTAAGGGGACCCTCGGGGGGGGGCACCTCGAAATGAGGATGAGATGCTTCCGGCATGGTGGTTGGATCTCGCCACCCTGGAGGGTACACTAATAGGTGGGGGATCTGGCTCCTCCCATCGATGACGAGACGTACTTCCTTCGGGGAGGGTTGTACCGTGGCCGGTGACGGCCCTTAGGACTCAACCACAGTTCCCGCCAATTGCTGTTGCGGCGGTCCGGTCATTCAGTTCTATGGTTTAAATCCGTGTGCCTTAGGGCGGGTCGGAGAGTTAGGTGGTTGACTGTCTCATTAAGGGGAGAGACGCGGAATGATTAGAGCATTTCCGGAATTCTTTGCCATTCTTTAACCCTGATTTTCGACCTATTAGATACTTTCTTGTTCAATTAATTTTTTTACGTGTATGTGAGTAAAGTGTCGTTTCTGATCGCCACGAGTAATCCGAGTTTATTTTATTGTTAAATGTAAACATCGTCTCCTTTCATCTTTCCTCTCACCCCTAATTTGACGAATTAAACCCATCCTAACGCATGCGCAAAAGTGCGGAGGGTTTTAGAATCCGTTGTCAAACAATACATCTACCGTATGATTCATTGAGGTGTGTCTATGACTGTTACTGTTTACAGCATCTGGGAATGTATATTTCTTTTTGAATCCCCCTGTATATGAATATTTTTCAATCTTATCTACATATGAACTGCTCATTTAAATAAATAAAAAAAATCATGAATGCACTTAGTTTAACATGATATTCGAATTGATTAACACAATAATTGCATTACTATGATTCGATGTAAGCCAAATCGCCATCGGAACCATCTGGACGGGAGTCAAGTTATCAGTTTATAGACTTTACCAAAAGTTTGAGGACCATTTTCTCGGAATTGACTAGCCATTGCGCTTTAATATTTTCATGAATGAACATTTTAAATGTATACTATCATTATACTAAATTTCATCCCGATCTCAGGTTTCAACCCCATGTAAGTAAAAGAGATTTTGACTATAACCATGAAATATTACATTCATCTTTTAATAATTTATTACACTTTTTCTTCTTAGGTTCATTGTTTTTAGCTGGAAAATAATCTTTAATTTAAAAATCATACATCAGTTTTGCTCATTATTAAAAGTACTCTTACATAAGTTTTTTAAAAAAACTTTTTATCATTATTTGTAATTTTTATGATAACCATTCTTTTTTCCCCATGAGTTGTGTTTCATTCCATGTAAAAACAACTCTACAATATTTCAAAATTCTGCCCCATTCTAACGAACATGACTTTAACAACTTGAAAAACGTTAATTTATATAAAGAGCATAAAAACTACATCATTAAAATATGTAATGAACTATTGCATAAAGATTTCAATTGTTTCTGTTTAAATATCGTCTGCCCGTAATTTTCCTTTATATTTGTTTAAAAATCGTTAATTATGCTTTTATTTTTAAAAAAAAATATTCAAAATTTCTTAATTATCTTCTGATAACTCTAAATTCTCCGTTTTCATGTTTAAAAAAAATAGAACAGAATAATTTTAAGAATGATACAAAATGATGGATTTTTTTATTAGATGACATATGTTACATCATTAAAATGTAAAAGTTTGAAATCTCAATTATTAAAAAACATAAAAGCAAATATTCTTACAAAAATAATTCTCGGCAGGGACCTTAAAAACATCTTCTAACTGATAAATACTACTGTATTCGATAATATATAGTATTCGAAAAATATAAAGAAAGCAATTAACAAAACCTTTTGAATGAAAACATATTAATTTGTGATTTCTCATCTTAATGTTTTTATTTGATTCTAAAGTTCCATTATTGGGGTTCTATTTATTTAAATAAAGTCATCAATATTTTTTTTAATTCTAACTATGTTCAGAATTTAATTAGAATAATAATAAAATCACTTTTACGAAACTTTTCTCCGTCATTTTGAATTAATTTTTTTACATAAAATACATCATTACAAGAAACTACAAATATTTTTTTTTCCTTTATCAACACGTATTTGAAATGCCGTTTGTTTTTCTTTTTTGTGCCGGCATGGGAATATTTTTTTTTAATTTTACTGCGTACCAATTTGAATTGAAAAGTGGAAAAAAATGTCAGCTCTTTCGATTATGAAACACAAAGATCTTTGAAAAAGCTTATTTTCTGTAATAATCTGAACAGAAATCACCTTTTGCATTGGAAATGAAGTTGTTAACCAAAATCGCCTGTAGACGTTCACATATTTTATTTTTCACCACGGAATAGCAGAAAAAGATATTTTTCTGCAAACTGCGGGAGATATTTTGTTTCTTTCATGGTTATTTCATTTCTTCCTTCCTTTTTTTTTTTCTTTCATTATGAGAAAAATATATTCATTTTCCGGATTATGAGTCAGCAAAAAACTGCTTTGGACTACTACTGCCCCGAGATGAAAATAAAAACATTTTTAAATAAGGAAAAAGTTGAAAAATGTATATAATACTAGCCGCCTTTGGCGACCAGCCGGTTCGCCAATCTTAATGTTCGTTTAAATTTTAATAATTAAATAGGTTTAACCGGAGTTTAACCCCCTTCTTCGCCAAGTTGCGATAACGCACCAAAGCTGGCAATCTTTATTATGCACTATAATTGAACATCTGCTTCTTTGCTTTTGAACATTTCGCAAGGCCGTTGTTTGCGATTTTTAAAAATTTCGCCAAGCAGGGGATAAAACTTCGGTCGTACCATTAAACATTTTACGCAATTCCAACTTTAATAGATTCTTCAGCAAAATATTTTAAAACTTCAAATTTTGATAGTCATATAATTCACTCATAATATTATAAAGGCCTTCAGTTATTGCGTGATATATATCTCTCTAATTTTCTGTTACCCCTCGTAGAAATTATGCTTTAAATTACAGTGTAAATGATTAATCTGCAATTAATATAATATTTTTTACTGAAACAAAGCATTTTTTTTAATAATATGATTACTGATAATAGAGTCACTGCGCGTTTAAACTTTATGGTCACTAAAGAATATCTTTCTTAATTTATGTAATATCTCAAGAATTTGTCAACAAAAATTTCTCAGATTCATCATGAACAGATCGATTCATTAACAATGTTTAATTTTAAATGCATCAAACACTAAGAAAATAAAATGAATCGTTTAAAATAATCGGTCGAAAACAGGTTTAAAAAAATCTACTTAAAAAACGATGTACTTAAAACTATAAGCATATACAAAAAATATATAACTAACATAAATACATTTTACTTACAAAAGCATGCAACTAACCTAAAAATAATTTAAATCGTCCGTTGGTTGTCATGCCAACAATCAGAACAATGCGCATGCGTGGATTTTCTTCGCCAGTTACGTCAACGCAAATGCGTAAATTTTTCTACGCCAGTTGGGGTAACGCTATGCAGATTAGACATTTTTAATTTCCTTTATTCTGTGTTATTTTAATTCAAAAGTACTTCAGAATGAATGTGAAACATGGATTAATTAACAATGTTTAATTTTAAATGCATAAAACATTAAGAAAATAAACAGAATCGTTTGAAATAATCCGTCGAAAAATGTTAACCCTAGCCTAATTACTGTTGGGAGAAAAAAACAACTGATGCCTTACTTATTTGGCGATGGAGAAAATGGAAGATTTTTTTGGCGGAAAAGTTGGCGTTGGGAAAAATGAAAGATTTTTTTGGCGGGAAAGTTAGTTTTTAATTAATAATGGACTACCCCTAACATTTAGGGGGATGAAAAATAGATGTTGGCCGATTCTCATAGATACCGGATAAGCACAAAAAATTTCATCAAAATCGGTCAAGCCGTTACGGAGGAGTATGGCAACGAAAACTGTGACACGAGAATTTTATATATTAGATATAGATGCGTTTTAACTTATTAAATCTGTTTCTAATCTTTAAATTATTTTGTACGCTTGCGTCGTCCTTAGAAAAATACATAATTTAATTTATTTTTTTCAATAAGCATCAAGTAATCGTTTTATTTTATTAAATTTTGGTTACATTTGCGTGGTGCCATCTGGTAAAGAATAAAAAAAAATATTTTCAAATTTCTTAATATTTATAAAAATTAATACAAAATTAAAAACTAACATATTGAAAATAATTAAAAAGAATATTAGAGTTTTGCATAATATGGTAGAGTGTTCTTGTATGGCGAAGTAAGGAAATATGTGCTAAGGAAAGTAGGGCATTGAATGGTGTACTGACTTTGGTATTGCATAGTATAGTATGGTAGCGAAGAGTAAGTTATGACATTGCATAATACAGTGTGGTAGGTATAGTATGGTAAAACTGTATGGTGAAGTAGTGTAATGTATGGTGATGAAAGTAGGGCATTGAATGGTGTAGTGACTTTGGTATTGCATAGTATAGTATGGTAGCGAAGAGTAAGTTATGACATTGCATAATACAGTGTGGTAGGTATAGTATGGTAAAACTGTATGGTGAAGTAGTGTAATGTATGGTGATGAAAGTAGGGCATTGAATGGTGTACTGACTTTGGTATTGCATAGTATAGTATGGTAGCGAAGAGTAAGTTATGACATTGCATAATACAGTGTGGTAGGTATAGTATGGTAAAACTGTATGGTGTGTAATGTATGGTGATGAAAGTAGGGCATTGAATGGTGTACTGACTTTGGTATTGCATAGTATAGTATGGTAGCGAAGAGTAAGTTATGACATTGCATAATACAGTGTGGTAGGTATAGTATGGTAAAACTGTATGGTGAAGTAGTGTAATGTATGGTGATGAAAGTAGGGCATTGAATGGTGTACTGACTTTGGTATTGCATAGTATAGTATGGTAGCGAAGAATAAGTTATGACATTGCAATAATACAGTGTGGTAAGGGTATAAGTATGGTAAAACTGTATGCGTGAAGTAGTGTAATGTATGGTGATGAAAGTAGGGCATTGAATGGTGTAGCTGACTTTGGTATTGCATAGTATAGTATGGTAGCGAAGAGTAAGTTATGACATTGCATAATACAGTGTGGTAGGTATAGTATGGTAAAACTGTATGGTGAAGTAGTGTAATGTATGGTGATGAAAGTAGGGCATTGAATGGTGTAGTGACTTTGGTATTGCATAGTATAGTATGGTAGCGAAGAGTAAGTTATGACATTGCATAATACAGTGTGGTAGGTATAGTATGGTAAAACTGTATGGTGAAGTAGTGTAATGTATGGTGATGAAAGTAGGGCATTGAATGGTGTAGTGACTTTGGTATTGCATAGTATAGTATGGTAGCGAAGAGTAAGTTATGACATTGCATAATACAGTGTGGTAGGTATAGTATGGTAAAACTGTATGGTGAAGTAGTGTAATGTATGGTGATGAAAGTAGGGCATTGAATGGTGTAGTGACTTTGGTATTGCATAGTATAGTATGGTAGCGAAGAGTAAGTTATGACATTGCATAATACAGTGTGGTAGGTATAGTATGGTAAAACTGTATGGTGAAGTAGTGTAATGTATGGTGATGAAAGTAGGGCATTGAATGGTGTAGTGACTTTGGTATTGCATAGTATAGTATGGTAGCGAAGAGTAAGTTATGACATTGCATAATACAGTGTGGTAGGTATAGTATGGTAAAACTGTATGGTGAAGTAGTGTAATGTATGGTGATGAAAGTAGGGCATTGAATGGTGTAGTGACTTTGGTATTGCATAGTATAGTATGGTAGCGAAGAGTAAGTTATGACATTGCATAATACAGTGTGGTAGGTATAGTATGGTAAAACTGTATGGTGAAGTAGTGTAATGTATGGTGATGAAAGTAGGGCATTGAATGGTGTAGTGACTTTGGTATTGCATAGTATAGTATGGTAGCGAAGAGTAAGTTATGACATTGCATAATACAGTGTGGTAGGTATAGTATGGTAAAACTGTATGGTGAAGTAGTGTAATGTATGGTGATGAAAGTAGGGCATTGAATGGTGTACTGACTTTGGTATTGCATAGTATAGTATGGTAGCGAAGAGTAAGTTATGACATTGCATAATACAGTGTGGTAGGTATAGTATGGTAAAACTGTATGGTGAAGTAGTGTAATGTATGGTGATGAAAGTAGGGCATTGAATGGTGTAGTGACTTTGGTATTGCATAGTATAGTATGGTAGCGAAGAGTAAGTTATGACATTGCATAATACAGTGTGGTAGGTATAGTATGGTAAAACTGTATGGTGAAGTAGTGTAATGTATGGTGATGAAAGTAGGGCATTGAATGGTGTAGTGACTTTGTATTGCATAGTATAGTATGGTAGCGAAGAGTAAGTTATGACATTGCATAATACAGTGTGGTAGGTATAGTATGGTAAAACTGTATGGTGAAGTAGTGTAATGTATGGTGATGAAAGTAGGGCATTGAATGGTGTAGTGACTTTGTATTGCATAGTAAAGTATGGTAGCGAAGAGTAAGTTATGACATTGCATAATACAGTGTGGTAGGTATAGTATGGTAAAACTGTATGGTGAAGTAGTGTAATGTATGGTGATGAAAGTAGGGCATTGAATGGTGTAGTGACTTTGGTATTGCATAGTATAGTATGGTAGCGAAGAGTAAGTTATGACATTGCATAATACAGTGTGGTAGGTATAGTATGGTAAAACTGTATGGTGAAGTAGTGTAATGTATGGTGATGAAAGTAGGGCATTGAATGGTGTAGTGACTTTGGTATTGCATAGTATAGTATGGTAGCGAAGAGTAAGTTATGACATTGCATAATACAGTGTGGTAGGTATAGTATGGTAAAACTGTATGGTGAAGTAGTGTAATGTATGGTGATGAAAGTAGGGCATTGAATGGTGTACTGACTTTGGTATTGCATAGTATAGTATGGTAGCGAAGAGTAAGTTATGACATTGCATAATACAGTGTGGTAGGTATAGTATGGTAAAACTGTATGGTGAAGTAGTGTAATGTATGGTGATGAAAGTAGGGCATTGAATGGTGTACTGACTTTGGTATTGCATAGTATAGTATGGTAGCGAAGAGTAAGTTATGACATTGCATAATACAGTGTGGTAGGTATAGTATGGTAAAACTGTATGGTGAAGTAGTGTAATGTATGGTGATGAAAGTAGGGCATTGAATGGTGTACTGACTTTGGTATTGCATAGTATAGTATGGTAGCGAAGAGTAAGTTATGACATTGCATAATACAGTGTGGTAGGTATAGTATGGTAAAACTGTATGGTGAAGTAGTGTAATGTATGGTGATGAAAGTAGGGCATTGAATGGTGTACTGACTTTGGTATTGCATAGTATAGTATGGTAGCGAAGAGTAAGTTATGACATTGCATAATACAGTGTGGTAGGTATAGTATGGTAAAACTGTATGGTGAAGTAGTGTAATGTATGGTGATGAAAGTAGGGCATTGAATGGTGTACTGACTTTGGTATTGCATAGTATAGTATGGTAGCGAAGAGTAAGTTATGACATTGCATAATACAGTGTGGTAGGTATAGTATGGTAAAACTGTATGGTGAAGTAGTGTAATGTATGGTGATGAAAGTAGGGCATTGAATGGTGTACTGACTTTGGTATTGCATAGTATAGTATGGTAGCGAAGAGTAAGTTATGACATTGCATAATACAGTGTGGTAGGTATAGTATGGTAAAACTGTATGGTGAAG
This sequence comes from Argiope bruennichi, assembly GCF_947563725.1. Lineage (NCBI taxonomy): Eukaryota > Metazoa > Arthropoda > Arachnida > Araneae > Araneidae > Argiope > Argiope bruennichi. The sequence goes on along the minus strand of NC_079161.1, from coordinate 48,256,897 downwards.
TAGTGTAATGTATGGTGATGAAAGTAGGGCATTGAATGGTGTACTGACTTTGGTATTGCATAGTATAGTATGGTAGCGAAGAGTAAGTTATGACATTGCATAATACAGTGTGGTAGGTATAGTATGGTAAAACTGTATGGTGAAGTAGTGTAATGTATGGTGATGAAAGTAGGGCATTGAATGGTGTACTGACTTTGGTATTGCATAGTATAGTATGGTAGCGAAGAGTAAGTTATGACATTGCATAATACAGTGTGGTAGGTATAGTATGGTAAAACTGTATGGTGAAGTAGTGTAATGTATGGTGATGAAAGTAGGGCATTGAATGGTGTACTGACTTTGGTATTGCATAGTATAGTATGGTAGCGAAGAGTAAGTTATGACATTGCATAATACAGTGTGGTAGGTATAGTATGGTAAAACTGTATGGTGAAGTAGTGTAATGTATGGTGATGAAAGTAGGGCATTGAATGGTGTAGTGACTTTGGTATTGCATACTATAGTATGGTAGCGAAGAGTAAGTTATGACATTGCATAATACAGTGTGGTAGGTATAGTATGGTAAAACTGTATGGTGAAGTAGTGTAATGTATGGTGATGAAAGTAGGGCATTGAATGGTGTAGTGACTTTGGTATTGCATACTATAGTATGGTAGCGAAGAGTAAGTTATGACATTGCATAATACAGTGTGGTAGGTATAGTATGGTAAAACTGTATGGTGAAGTAGTGTAATGTATGGTGATGAAAGTAGGGCATTGAATGGTGTAGTGACTTTGGTATTGCATACTATAGTATGGTAGCGAAGAGTAAGTTATGACATTGCATAATACAGTGTGGTAGGTATAGTATGTTAAAACTGTATGGTGAAGTAGTGTAATGTATGGTGATGAAAGTAGGGCATTGAATGGTGTAGTGACTTTGGTATTGCATACTATAGTATGGTAGCGAAGAGTAAGTTATGACATTGCATAATACAGTGTGGTAGGTATAGTATGGTAAAACTGTATGGTGAAGTAGTGTAATGTATGGTGATGAAAGTAGGGCATTGAATGGTGTAGTGACTTTGGTATTGCATAGCTATAGTATGGTAGCGAAGAGTAAGTTATGACATTGCATAATACAGTGTGGTAGGTATAGTATGGTAAAACTGTATGGTGAAGTAGTGTAATGTATGGTGATGAAAGTAGGGCATTGAATGGTGTAGTGACTTTGGTATTGCATACTATAGTATGGTAGCGAAGAGTAAGTTATGACATTGCATAATACAGTGTGGTAGGTATAGTATGGTAAAACTGTATGGTGAAGTAGTGTAATGTATGGTGATGAAAGTAGGGCATTGAATGGTGTAGTGACTTTGGTATTGCATACTATAGTATGGTAGCGAAGAGTAAGTTATGACATTGCATAATACAGTGTGGTAGGTATAGTATGGTAAAACTGTATGGTGAAGTAGTGTAATGTATGGTGATGAAAGTAGGGCATTGAATGGTGTAGTGACTTTGGTATTGCATAGTATAGTATGGTAGCGAAGAGTAAGTTATGACATTGCATAATACAGTGTGGTAGGTATAGTATGGTAAAACTGTATGGTGAAGTAGTGTAATGTATGGTGATGAAAGTAGGGCATTGAATGGTGTAGTGACTTTGGTATTGCATAGTATAGTATGGTAGCGAAGAGTAAGTTATGACATTGCATAATACAGTGTGGTAGGTATAGTATGGTAAAACTGTATGGTGAAGTAGTGTAATGTATGGTGATGAAAGTAGGGCATTGAATGGTGTACTGACTTTGGTATTGCATAGCTATAGTATGGTAGCGAAGAGTAAGTTATGACATTGCATAATACAGTGTGGTAGGTATAGTATGGTAAAACTGTATGGTGAAGTAGTGTAATGTATGGTGATGAAAGTAGGGCATTGAATGGTGTAGTGACTTTGGTATTGCATAGTATAGTATGGTAGCGAAGAGTAAGTTATGACATTGCATAATACAGTGTGGTAGGTATAGTATGGTAAAACTGTATGGTGAAGTAGTGTAATGTATGGTGATGAAAGTAGGGCATTGAATGGTGTACTGACTTTGGTATTGCATAGTATAGTATGGTAGCGAAGAGTAAGTTATGACATTGCATAATACAGTGTGGTAGGTATAGTATGGTAAAACTGTATGGTGAAGTAGTGTAATGTATGGTGATGAAAGTAGGGCATTGAATGGTGTAGTGACTTTGGTATTGCATAGTATAGTATGGTAGCGAAGAGTAAGTTATGACATTGCATAATACAGTGTGATAGGTATAGTATGGTAAAACTGTATGGTGAAGTAGTGTAATGTATGGTGATGAAAGTAGGGCATTGAATGGTGTAGTGACTTTGGTATTGCATACTATATTATGGTAGCGAAGAGTAAGTTATGACATTGCATAATACAGTGTGGTAGGTATAGTATGGTAAAACTGTATGGTGAAGTAGTGTAATGTATGGTGATGAAAGTAGGGCATTGAATGGTGTAGTGACTTTGGTATTGCATACTATAGTATGGTAGCGAAGAGTAAGTTATGACATTGCATAATACAGTGTGGTAGGTATAGTATGGTAAAACTGTATGGTGAAGTAGTGTAATGTATGGTGATGAAAGTAGGGCATTGAATGGTGTAGTGACTTTGGTATTGCATACTATAGTATGGTAGCGAAGAGTAAGTTATGACATTGCATAATACAGTGTGGTAGGTATAGTATGGTAAAACTGTATGGTGAAGTAGTGTAATGTATGGTGATGAAAGTAGGGCATTGAATGGTGTACTGACTTTGGTATTGCATACTATAGTATGGTAGCGAAGAGTAAGTTATGACTTTGCATAATACAGTGTGGTAGGTATAGTATGGTAAAACTGTATGGTGAAGTAGTGTAATGTATGGTGATGAAAGTAGGGCATTGAATGGTGTAGTGACTTTGGTATTGCATAGTATAGTGTGGTAGCGAAGAGTAAGTTATGACATTGCATAATACAGTGTGGTAGGTATAGTATGGTAAAACTGTATGGTGAAGTAGTGTAATGTATGGTGATGAAAGTAGGTCATTGAATGGTGTACTGACTTTGGTATTGCATAGTATAGTATGGTAGCGAAGAGTAAGTTATGACATTGCATAATACAGTGTGGTAGGTATAGTATGGTAAAACTGTATGGTGAAGTAGTGTAATGTATGGTGATGAAAGTAGGGCATTGAATGGTGTAGTGACTTTGGTATTGCATACTATAGTATGGTAGCGAAGAGTAAGTTATGACATTGCATAATACAGTGTGGTAGGTATAGTATGGTAAAACTGTATGGTGAAGTAGTGTAATGTATGGTGATGAAAGTAGGGCATTGAATGGTGTAGTGACTTTGGTATTGCATACTATAGAATGGTAGCGAAGAGTAAGTTATGACATTGCATAATACAGTGTGGTAGGTATAGTATGGTAAAACTGTATGGTGAAGTAGTGTAATGTATGGTGATGAAAGTAGGGCATTGAATGGTGTAGTGACTTTGGTATTGCATAGTATAGTATGGTAGCGAAGAGTAAGTTATGACATTGCATAATACAGTGTGGTAGGTATAGTATGGTAAAACTGTATGGTGAAGTAGTGTAATGTATGGTGATGAAAGTAGGGCATTGAATGGTGTAGTGGCTTTGGTATTGCATAGTATAGTATGGTAGCGAAGAGTAAGTTATGACATTGCATAATACAGTGTGGTAGGTATAGTATGGTAAAACTGTATGGTGAAGTAGTGTAATGTATGGTGATGAAAGTAGGGCATTGAATGGTGTAGTGACTTTGGTATTGCATAGTATAGTATGGTAGCGAAGAGTAAGTTATGACATTGCATAATACAGTGTGGTAGGTATAGTATGGTAAAACTGTATGGTGAAGTAGTGTAATGTATGGTGATGAAAGTAGGGCATTGAATGGTGTAGTGACTTTGGTATTGCATAGTATAGTATGGTAGCGAAGAGTAAGTTATGACATTGCATAATACAGTGTGGTAGGTATAGTATGGTAAAACTGTATGGTGAAGTAGTGTAATGTATGGTGATGAAAGTAGGGCATTGAATGGTGTAGTGACTTTGGTATTGCATAGTATAGTATGGTAGCGAAGAGTAAGTTATGACATTGCATAATACAGTGTGGTAGGTATAGTATGGTAAAACTGTATGGTGAAGTAGTGTAATGTATGGTGATGATAGTAGGGCATTGAATGGTGTAGTGACTTTGGTATTGCATACTATAGTATGGTAGCGAAGAGTAAGTAATGACATTGCATAATACAGTGTGGTAGGTATAGTATGGTAAAACTGTATGGTGAAGTAGTGTAATGTATGGTGATGAAAGTAGGGCATTGAATGGTGTACTGACTTTGGTATTGCATACTATAGTATGGTAGCGAAGAGTAAGTTATGACATTGCATAATACAGTGTGGTAGGTATAGTATGGTAAAACTGTATGGTGAAGTAGTGTAATGTATGGTGATGAAAGTAGGGCATTGAATGGTGTAGTGACTTTGGTATTGCATAGTATAGTATGGTAGCGAAGAGTAAGTTATGACATTGCATAATACAGTGTGGTAGGTATAGTATGGTAAAACTGTATGGTGAAGTAGTGTAATGTATGGTGATGAAAGTAGGGCATTGAATGGTGTAGTGACTTTGGTATTGCATAGTATAGTATGGTAGCGAAGAGTAAGTTATGACATTGCATAATACAGTGTGGTAGGTATAGTATGGTAAAACTGTATGGTGAAGTAGTGTAATGTATGGTGATGAAAGTAGGGCATTGAATGGTGTACTGACTTTGGTATTGCATACTATAGTATGGTAGCGAAGAGTAAGTTATGACATTGCATAATACAGTGTGGTAGGTATAGTATGGTAAAACTGTATGGTGAAGTAGTGTAATGTATGGTGATGAAAGTAGGGCATTGAATGGTGTAGTGACTTTGGTATTGCATACTATAGTATGGTAGCGAAGAGTAAGTTATGACATTGCATAATACAGTGTGGTAGGTATAGTATGTTAAAACTGTATGGTGAAGTAGTGTAATGTATGGTGATGAAAGTAGGGCATTGAATGGTGTAGTGACTTTGGTATTGCATAGTATAGTATGGTAGCGAAGAGTAAGTTATGACATTGCATAATACAGTGTGGTAGGTATAGTATGGTAAAACTGTTTGGTGAAGTAGTGTAATGCATGGTGATGAAAGTAGGGCATTGAATGGTGTAGTGACTTTGGTATTGCATAGTATAGTATGGTAGCGAAGAGTAAGTTATGACATTGCATAATACAGTGTGGTAGGTATAGTATGGTAAAACTGTATGGTGAAGTAGTGTAATGTATGGTGATGAAAGTAGGGCATTGAATGGTGTAGTGACTTTGGTATTGCATACTATAGTATGGTAGCGAAGAGTAAGTTATGACATTGCATAATACAGTGTGGTAGGTATAGTATGGTAAAACTGTATGGTGAAGTAGTGTAATGTATGGTGATGAAAGTAGGGCATTGAATGGTGTACTGACTTTGGTATTGCATACTATAGTATGGTAGCGAAGAGTAAGTTATGACATTGCATAATACAGTGTGGTAGGTATAGTATGGTAAAACTGTATGGTGAAGTAGTGTAATGTATGGTGATGAAAGTAGGGCATTGAATGGTGTACTGACTTTGGTATTGCATACTATAGTATGGTAGCGAAGAGTAAGTTATGACATTGCATAATACAGTGTGGTAGGTATAGTATGGTAAAACTGTATGGTGAAGTAGTGTAATGTATGGTGATGAAAGTAGGGCATTGAATGGTGTAGTGACTTTGGTATTGCATACTATAGTATGGTAGCGAAGAGTAAGTTATGACATTGCATAATACAGTGTGGTAGGTATAGTATGGTAAAACTGTATGGTGAAGTAGTGTAATGTATGGTGATGAAAGTAGGGCATTGAATGGTGTAGTGACTTTGGTATTGCATACTATAGTATGGTAGCGAAGAGTAAGTTATGACATTGCATAATACAGTGTGGTAGGTATAGTATGGTAAAACTGTATGGTGAAGTAGTGTAATGTATGGTGATGAAAGTAGGGCATTGAATGGTGTACTGACTTTGGTATTGCATACTATAGTATGGTAGCGAAGAGTAAGTTATGACATTGCATAATACAGTGTGGTAGGTATAGTATGGTAAAACTGTATGGTGAAGTAGTGTAATGTATGGTGATGAAAGTAGGGCATTGAATGGTGTACTGACTTTGGTATTGCATACTATAGTATGGTAGCGAAGAGTAAGTTATGACATTGCATAATACAGTGTGGTAGGTATAGTATGGTAAAACTGTATGGTGAAGTAGTGTAATGTATGGTGATGAAAGTAGGGCATTGAATGGTGTAGTGACTTTGGTATTGCATAGTATAGTATGGTAGCGAAGAGTAAGTTATGACATTGCATAATACAGTGTGGTAGGTATAGTATGGTAAAACTGTATGGTGAAGTAGTGTAATGTATGGTGATGAAAGTAGGGCATTGAATGGTGTAGTGACTTTGGTATTGCATACTATAGTATGGTAGCGAAGAGTAAGTTATGACATTGCATAATACAGTGTGGTAGGTATAGTATGGTAAAACTGTATGGTGAAGTAGTGTAATGTATGGTGATGAAAGTAGGGCATTGAATGGTGTACTGACTTTGGTATTGCATACTATAGTATGGTAGCGAAGAGTAAGTTATGACATTGCATAATACAGTGTGGTAGGTATAGTATGGTAAAACTGTATGGTGAAGTAGTGTAATGTATGGTGATGAAAGTAGGGCATTGAATGGTGTACTGACTTTGGTATTGCATACTATAGTATGGTAGCGAAGAGTAAGTTATGACATTGCATAATACAGTGTGGTAGGTATAGTATGGTAAAACTGTATGGTGAAGTAGTGTAATGTATGGTGATGAAAGTAGGGCATTGAATGGTGTAGTGACTTTGGTATTGCATACTATAGTATGGTAGCGAAGAGTAAGTTATGACATTGCATAATACAGTGTGGTAGGTATAGTATGGTAAAACTGTATGGTGAAGTAGTGTAATGTATGGTGATGAAAGTAGGACATTGTATGGTGTACTGACGTAGGTATCGTATATCATGGTGTGGAAGGGGAAAATACGTTTCTACATTGTATAATACAGTATGGTATGGCAAGTTTCGTATTGTATTGTTCAGTATGATGTTGTATGGTACAGTATAGTTACTTGTCTGCAATATCGCTTTTTTGCACAGTTAGTTCTATATTGAAGAAGGGGAATTTTTACAAATATTTTAATAGCTTTTCAATGGAGGCCAGAACATTGGCTCCTGATATTGAAGATCATTTGGCGAATAATTTTTCGATTCCTTCAACAAAAATAAAAGTTCTGGAAAGCATAGGAATTAAGGCAATACTTCTATTAGAGCACCAGATTTGACAATTATTTTTAGTTTTTTTGATATCTGGTCGGTAAATCAATATAAGGAAGAGGCTTAAATGAATTTTGTCAGCTGTGGGATTTCTGTCTGTCGCAGTATTGATAAAGTTCTTTCATTGCAATATGAGCTATATGATGCTAATTTCCTGTATTGCTGTTTGCCTGTATGGTGCGTATTTCTGAAAATTCAGTCTTAAAGTACACTTTGGCTATGCTTTATTACCTATGTTTCGTATTTTCTAATGGAATAAAGAATAATTATCCTTTATTCTGAAAAATTATCATTTCACTCTAGACTCACTTGGCAGATTTTCTGCAACAACATGTTATGGTGTGATATGGCATGCCATATCATTGCAAATTCATGAATGAAACATGCTGTTTCAAACATAAACTTGATACAAGTGAATTTTGAAAAACTGCTTTCACTAAATTTAATTGCATGAAGATGATTCTGGAAAGAAAAAAGTTTTATTACATCCAATAAGATTAGCATTACATGGCGATAAATAACAGTTACCAATAACAGAAAGCAAGACATTTTATCGTGTCTTACAAATTTTCTATTTCAACTACGATGACAATCTGCATGCGGCAGATGATGTCTAGAACCAAAAAAAGTATCATGCCCACTGGAATCATTTGAACTTCAAGTCTCTGCTAAGTACATTAAGTTGTTTCTAGTTTCTAGCCTAGTGCAGCCATCTGCCTAGCGCTGATGAATTTAGTATTATAGATATCATTCCAACGCTATTTATTGTTTTTTACTACAGAGAACATATTCCAATAAAAAAAAAGTTGGTGTTGCCATTTGGAAATTTTGAAATGTTGTAACTGTAACTATAACTGTTAGAGATTAACTGTTATTTTTCATGTGATTTTTGCGTGCATATCTCAAAATACCTTGAATTAAATTTTTATTATATATTTTATTATGGTATGATAGTTACGGTACCATATATCGGGATAGTTTTTTTTTATATAATCACCGGTTTTTAGGGAGAACTAGAAATTAGAATATACGACACTATAATATTAACATAAAAAACAAATTAGAAGCAATAATGATTTGAAAAATTGAAGAATTCATTGATGCAGAAATAACTAAAAAATTAGTGCATTCTTTGACTAAACGTTTAAAAGTTGTTGTAAGCTAAAATTACAGCTATTTATTGTTCAAACTATTGCAGAATAGTTTACTAACTCCTATTTGATTGAAACGTCATAACATACATTTATATGTATAAGTTTCTTAAAAGTGTACGAAAACTTTTAAGAGATATAATCTTTTTTTCTGATCATTGATTTTTTAAATAAAAGTTTTTATATAGTCTTAAAGAATTTAATGAATTACTGTTAAGATACATTTGTAGATATTATAAACTAGTTAACCATTTTTGACGAGTATACTAGTCATGGAAAAAGTACAACATTTTGCGTTATGGCAAGTTTATTTGTCAGAAGTGATAAGTAGTGATAATTTGCAGTTTGAATTACAATTCTTTTGCAAACATATTCGTAAATTTCAAGGTGTTTAAAATATTTTGATTTCAAGACGAAATCAAAGGAACAAATAAACGATTATAAATAATTATTATCACAAAAAAGCCCGCATATAATATGATTTGTTTCTCTTAAATGTATTGCTGTGTTGTGTTGGTTATCTCAGAAGCAATTAGACAACCATAAATTGTTTAAACTATTCAAAAACCGGGGTGAGGATCCTTTTGTACCATTCTTTGTTCAACGCCATTCTGTAACAGCTAATTAAAATAATAAATAAATATTTTATGTTTCTTTTCGTTCATACGTAAAAAATGTATTTTATTTTAAGGAAAAAAATGAATAAGTTTATTAAAATCTATACTTATATAAAGCTCAGTGTGTGTGTGTGTGTGTGTGTGTGTGTGTGTGTGTGTGTGTGTGTGTGTGTGTGTGTGTGTGTGTGTGTGTGTGTGTGTGTGTGTGTGTGTGTGTGTGTGTGTGTGTGTGTGTGTGTGTGTGTGTGTGTGTGTGTGTGTGTGTGTGTGTTGGCGCTCTACAGGCCAGACCGTTTGATCTACAGCTATCAAGTTTGGTCCATGCATACCTTGGAGGTCGGGAATGTGCACCTGGGGTCCCTTTTTTTGAATTTTTAATTAGAATTTTAATTATTAATCAAAAACTAACTTTTCCACCAAAAAAATCTTCCATTTTCCGCACTGCCAAATCAGTAAGGCTTCAGTTTTTTTTTTTTTTTTTTTTTCCCCAACAGTAATGAGGCTAGGGTTAATATTTTTTTGCCGATTATTTCAAACGATTCTGTTTATTTTCTTAATGTTTGATGCATTTAAAATTAAACATTGTTAATGAATCAACCTTTCAGATTCATTCTGAAGTACTTTTGAATTAAAATAACACAGAGTAAAGAAAATTAAAAATGTCTAATCTGCATAGCTTTACCCCAACTGGCGTAAAAAAATTCACGCATTTGCGTTACGTAACTGGCGTTGAAAATTCACGCATGCGCATTGTGTTCTGATTGTTGACAATATTATCACTGGATGATTCTTGATTTAAATTATTTTTAGGTTAGTTGCCTGCTTTTGTATTTAAAGTGTCTTTATGTTAGTTATATATTTTTTGCATATGCGTATAGTTTTAAGTATATCGTTTTTTTTAAGTTTTTTTTTAAACCTGTTTCCGACCGATTATTTTAAACGATTCATTTTATTTTCTTAGTGTTTGATGCATTTAAAATTGAACGTTGTTAATGAATCGATCTGCTCAAGATGAATCTGAGAAAATTTTGTTGACAAATTCTTGAGATATTACATAAATTAAGAAAGATATTCTTTAGTGCCCATAAAGTTTAAACGCTCAGTGACTCTGTTTTCAGTAATAATATTATAAAAAAATGCTTTTTTTCAGTAAAAAATATTATTATATTAATTGCAGATTAATTCTTTCCACTTTAATTTAAAGCATAATTTCTACGAGGGGTAACAGAAAATTAGAGAGATACATATCACGCTATAACTGAAGGCCTTTATAATATTATGAGTGAATTATATGACTATCAAAATGTGAAGTTTTAAAATATTTTAATGAAGAAGCAATTAAAATGGGAGTTCTATAAAATATTTAATTAATAAAATTTTAACGTGCTTTAAGATTGACGAACCGGCTAGTCGCCAAAAGCGGCTAGTTATATATATTTAGTATTTGTTTGGCCGTTGAACTTTTCTTTATTATTATTAGTTTTTTTTTCAGTAAAATCATGTTTCTTCGAGAAAAGTATTTATATACAAATAACATACTGATTACACAAGGTTATTTATAGAGAAATATACAGTTTCAATGCACTATAAATCAAGAACAATGAAAGATATTATATGTTTCCTGTAACAGAATTGTATGGGATTGTTTTAAGTTTTATTGGAGGCAGTCGTAGGTTTTAAAAGAGTGACTGCTTAGCTATAAGACATGCATCTATCTAGTAGCCCCCATTTCACCCCAAATTCGTGTTATATGTGAATCAAGTTCATCGATAGCGGCTATGGTATGTTGCATCAGCCCCGCTCAATCAACAGGAAGGGAAGGAACGAATATCATGTCCAATCACAGGCAGAAATCGCAAGGTGTTAGATCTGGCCATGGTGTAAGTGGCATTAAAATATTTTGATGAAGAAGCTATTAAAGTAGAAATTGCATAAAATATTTAATCATTAAAATTTAAACGAGCATTAAGATTGGTGAACCGGCTGTTCGGCAAAGGCGGCTAGTAAAAAATAAAAGCCATTTCCTTACAACATAATTTCATAATACACATAATCTGTATATGACGACTAAACTCGCCATCGCTAAATTTTTGCAGCACAATTTAGATACGCATTTTCCGAAGAGGTCGAAATAGTTAATCGGTTAAAAAATTTACATTCTAAAATATTAATTTTTGGTAATGAATAGAACAACAATTCTTTAAAATTTGTAACTATGCGAAAACTTTTGGAATCACTTTATTAAAACTTTCCACGAGATTACGTAGTTCTATGCTAAGAATTTCGCAACAAAATCAGTACCTAATTAATGATCTATCAATTATGAAGAATCAGCTGGAAATCTCTAATTTCCTTTTTGTGTTATCTTGTGTTTTTGAAACGCATAATTCTAAACGTATAAAAAAAATTACTAAATTAATGAGTATAAAGGATTGCTAAAAATAATTAACTATCAAAGATGCAAAGATAAATAAACCAGTCAATGATCAGCGCATTTAATTAATTTCCATTGATTTGGGATGTAACATACATTCGATAATTTTTTTCCCCTAAGAAAACAAAATGAAAAATATTTTCAAATCTCGGATAATTGTCTTCGTTAATTAAACAGTGGAGATTCAGTTAATTAATTACAACGGGAATGTGATGGAGTTGAGTTTAGTAACATACGAGAGAAATTATACCCAGACGATGAGAGTATTTTTTCTGCTTTTGCCAACAATGTCCAGAAAATATTTTGATAATTTTTTGCACACATACCGGATATGTAATGTAGTTCAAATATGAAGTAATGATCGTGAGGATGAAATCAGCATTTTCATTATTATTTTTATCACAATATACATTATCATTTTTACTTTCAAGCACATTTAGTATACAAAATAGTAATCGTCGAAATATTCGAACTGGAGATTTCGATGAATGTCCATATTTTAAAACTTCCCGAGTTCGAAAAACACATTTTTGGAAAATGTCCTTCTATCTTTCTGTGACAAGAATAACTCAAAAATTATTTCAGCTAGACGTTTGAAATTTGGTATTCGGAATTAGCACCAAATGTATTGATTTTTGTCAAATTTTAAGTAAAATCTGTTCAGTGAAAGTGCGTCTTTCTGGCTGTTCGAATATAAATTAACAAGATAATTATAAAACGAAGACAGAGAGACAGATAAAATTCGGTACAAGAACACAACACAACATCTATTGTGCAGACACCTGTCAAAATATGTGCCAAATCCCTCTTCGGGTTAACTATCTGTCAGTCAGTAGTTTCAGAAACAAGTAAACACGATATTTCAAAAACATAATGACTTAAATATATCAGATTTCGCATGCGATTTTGTGACTACAAGTGCGGTTTTGTGTGAAATTTTTGTATCAATCGGTTGAGAAAACATATCTAAAACACAAATTCGATTTTGGGATACTACAACCATGCTACGTATTAAGCGCCAAATAACTCGCCAAGAATAAACAGTAGATTCAGTATAAATGCTAAAATCATGCTAAAAGTTAATATTTTGTATCTATCGTACTCCACTAAGGCGTTTTCTGGCATGAAAAGTTTATTAGAGAATGTGCGAGAAAGTTTTAGGGAGACATCTCTTTCTGGTTATTCACATATTTTCATGTTAAAATGTATACAGTCTGGTATATTATCTGTAAATTACTGATATGGCATGCATGGTACAGAACTGTCCACAGGGCATAATTTAGACATAGAATAATCATGTTTGGTCTATGATTACTTCTAAATCATTAGATGTTCACAAGAAATATTTTTCTAAAATGTCAATTATAATTTCTAATTAAAAAATTTTAAAGTTTTCTCTTTGGCGATTTTGAAACATGAAATTACATAGAAATAATTTTTATGACATTTTAAAATTTAAAATTTTGGATTTCACCGAAGCTAATTGTACTTTTGAATGCACTTCCAAAATAGTGGAAGTAAATTATTATATATATTGTTACGAATCCTTGATGCGGCTTCCCAACATAGTGGATTCCATAGGAGATCCCAGAACTTCTCGTCCATTTGGCGACTTGGCGACGATTTTGGCGACTTTGGCGCCAAAATAGATTATACCCGAAACATCGAGAATTTTCCCGATCCGACCAGTAGGAACCGAGTTACGCCTCGAACGTTCCTGATTGGTTAAGAGGTTTCTAGCCCCGCCTCCTGAGACCTATAAAAGGAGTGGCCCGCAGCTGCCGAGTAGTCGTGGACCAGTGGAGTCGAAGAGTAGTTGGAATCGACGATAAAGAATTGGCCTTCCAGAGATAAGTGGAGCAGCGACGGAGTCAAGCTAGTGCTGAACTAAGCTGTGCGCTACTGTCTACAGTAGAGTCTTTTTGTATGCTGTTGTATTCTGCACGTCTCGGCTGAAGATAATCGTCTTCTGTGCTGTATATAGTTGTCGCCTTTGTTCTGTCCTGTGTGTCTTCGTGTAAATAAACGTCGTTGTTTCATTTTCTTCTGCTGATTCAGCGTTCTCCACACCATATAACTCCCACTATCCAAACGAACCCGGAAATTTCGTAACAATATTTTCAAGTATATTTTATCAAAACATTTCTTTCTTTGGTGACTGCATTTATACACATGCACAATACAACAATATTAAACTCCTTTTTTGTGTAAACATTATTGCTGAAATGTAATTGAGAGAAAATTTTAGATTAAAATAAAGCTAGATACCTAAAGCCTTTTTTTGCTAAGACGTTTTACTCAAAAAGTTTTTGAAGTTAATTAATCCTCCAGTTAATTTTTTATGTCAGTGCTTCATAATTATGAGGTCGGTCCCAAAACAGCTCTAATGTTGCTTTGAAACCGGGACGTTAATATGACTAAACTGAATCAAACTAAGTTGTTAAGACTCGGAGATCTACTTTCTTTTTAGAATCAGTTTATCTTTGCACAATACAAGACTGAGAGTTTCATGAGGCTATTTGTATGCGGATGACAGAAATTGGTCAGAATATTTACAGATGAAGTTAAGTGAAATTGATCAAGCGATGCGTAAATCAAAGGGATGAATACCTAACGCGGAAATTCTTTTTCTTAAAATAAACGTGACATAATTCTACTTAAATCAAAATTGGATTGCCAGATTCCAAGCTGTAATAAAATGCAACGCAAATTCTAAAATGAAAACAAACAGGAAATATAGCCGGCGTCCTGGCCTAGGGGTAACGCGTCTTCCCCGTGATCTGGACGTCCCGGGTCCAAACCTGGTTCAAGCATGGTTGTTTTCTACTCTGTGTTCTATTTGTAAGGTGTGTGAAAGAGCCCCCCTATAAAAAGGGGTTGTGCAAGTATGTGTGAATGTTATCTTCATATGAACTAGAAGTCAGACTTCTTCCCTTGGGTGTCCAGGGGTCTTTACCTTCAGAAGCTACTGCATCCCCTTTCCGTTGTAATGCGGACGCGACATCATCATCATCAACAGGAAATATAAAACTTATTAGGAATGGCAATAGATGTAGTATACTTCTTTTTGCCTTATTATCAAAAAGAAAACTGCTTAATGGCACCCAGAACTCGTTTTCTACATGCCTACAGTAATTATATTTCTAAAATGAGCTAAATCGAAAGTGATTGCATTCTGCTCCTACTAAAAATAATAGGTCGAATCGGCCAAAGACCAATTCTGTTGATAATTCACAATGTTCTAAAAGGAAACAAAATCTTACTAAATATGCATAGAACCCCTCGATGAATCCCTGCTGCATTGTCCTTTACCACTAGATTTGTAATCACCCCCTATCTCTCCCTGTCTATCCCCACTTTCCTAAACCCGTCGGAAATCTCTCGCTGTACAAAAGACAGCCGCAAAACTCGGGATGTAAAGCACCTGTCTATATAAATAAAACGCAAAAATGGGGAAAGGATTGAAAAGGTAAGAAAGAAAGAAGAAAAAAAGGGGGTGGAAAAGAAAAAAAGTTAAAAACTCTCCGCAACGTATCGCAGTGTCGAACACATGTACGGGAGGTAATAAGAAAAAGATGGAAGTTAGATTGTTTGCGAAGTCGACTTCTCCTATAAGTCAAATATTTGAGTTCCTCCATCGGGAAAATTGCATATGGAGTTTCCGACGCACAAATTTTGCGGTGACAGAGACATTTTTACGAAGGGGGAGAGAATTTTTCGAAAGAAAAGAAATTTAAACGACGTTCTGAGAATCGATTTTGGTTGGTAATATTTACCTACTCGCCTTAGGAGAGTTTTCTATTAGAGGTTTTCTTTGTACAAAAAAAGAAGATGTTGTCTGGAATTAAACATACTCAAATTTAGCTTTGGACGGGGAATTTCAATTGGGCAACTTTGTTTGGTTAGAGAAAGATGGGTTTGATGATTTGATAACTTTTATTCGTAAATTTAAGACATGCTTACAATTCTGTTTCATATATCTGTTAAAAAGTATCAGGAGGAAATTGATTGAGAAAAGGTATTTTGTCCACCACTGATCTAGTAGGTTTAGGCTTAGATTCCACGGCTAAGCAATGGTGTCTCAGTGTAGGATTGCAAAATGGACATTAAAAACCAGACGCCTACTGATACACAGCAATTGAGGTCCTTGGAATTTTATTTCATTATAACACTTGATATTATAATATATTAAATTATAAGTAAATTAAAATTTAATAAAAGTAATAAGTTAAAATATGTATGACGTAGATGACACAGCAAAGCAATTGTCTCCAATGATCGGATTGCAAAATGGGTAATAATAATCAATCACCTACGGATCCACAGAAATTTAGGTCCTTAAGCTTTTCATTTTGTTGTGACACTTGATATTATAAGATATTACATTATAAAATATGTATGACGCAGATGCCACGGCTAAAAATGGCCTCTCAGGGTCGGATTTAAAATGGGCAATAATAATCAGTCACCAATGTATCCACATAAATTGAGGTCCTTAGGCTTTTTGTTTTATTATAAACACTTGATATTATAATATATTAAATTATAAAGTATATTATAATATAAAGTCCTTTATATTATAATACTTATTTAATCTTGTGCAATTATTTGATTTATAAGAACTATACTTTTGAAATTCAAATAAAAACCATATATCTTTTTAATTTCAAAACATTCTTAGGATTTTTTTTCGTGTTTTCAAAGTTGGTTGCACATTATTACAAACCAATTTTTTGTACAGGATGCAAAAACATTCGGTCTAAGTTATTACTTCATAGAATAGAATTTAACTACTTCCTTTTTAATTTTGGTTCCTTTTTTTGTCTATAATTTCAATTATAAAATATTTTGTAATATTTATCTTAGTTTATGTAATATTTTTGAGGTTTATCTACAATGTTAAACAACAAATCTGCTTTTTTGGAGTCGTTTAAGCAAGAAAAACGACAATGTGAAATCGTTCGTTTGCTTAATGTGCCCCAGCAAACGGTGTCCGATGCAATTTGTCGTTCCAAACTGCTTGGCAATGACGGTCGGTGTCCAGGAAGTGGACTAAAACTTACGGTGAACTTGTTCAGTAACTGTAAGGCCACCCAAAAGCTAGTTCAACTAAATCCGAGAGTTTCCAAGAGAAATATCACTCAGAGGGTGACAAAAACAAAGACTGAAGCTTTACAAGTTCCAAAAAATTCTGCATTTCACTGAAGAAAAAAAGATGCTGAACACTTTTGAGACAGGCCGCAAGTCAGCACTGGGAGACATTCCTTTTCATTAATGAGAAGCTCTTAACCGCCCAACGAGCTCATAATTTCCAAAACGATGGATCTGATTTGTAGACAATCCACGCACCTCGGCAATTGTTGAGCATCTCCACCATACAAAGTCACTCATGGTTTGGGGCGGAATTTAGGCAAGTGGCCAAACACCTCTTGTTTTTGTAGGTGAGGGTGCTAAAATAAATCAAAAAATGTACCAGTGGAACATTCTGGCATCTGCTGTACTTCGGTGGGCCAAAAAGCACTTCAACAATATTAACTGGATGTTACAACAAGACTCTGTATCAGTTCACAATCCGGAAAGACACAAGAGTGGTGCAGGGTGCATTTTCTGGACGTGGTATCATCTGGAGAGTGAGCACAATATTCGCCGAATCTCAATCCTTTGGATTACAGTGTATGGTCCATCTTGGAATCTAGGGTTTGCGTTAAACCATATAAAACTTAGGACTCTCTAAAGTAATTAAGGTCGCAGTGGCTTGTTGGTAAGTCAACCGTCTAACTCTCCGACACGCCCGAAGGCACACGGATTTAAACCATAAAACTGAATGACCGGACCGCCGCAACAGCAACATTGGCGGGAACTGTGGTTGAGTCCTAAGGGCCGTAACTGGCCACGGTACAACCCTCCTCGAAGGAAGTACGTCCCGTCATCGATGGGAGGAGCCAGATCCCCCACCTATTAGTGTACCCTCTAGGGTGGCGAGATCCAACCACCATGCCGGAAGCATCTCATTCTCATTTCGAGGTGCCCCCCGGGGGATTGGCTTGTTGGTAAAGTCGGCTTCGGAACCAGAGTGTTTCATCGATTCCACCGAAGAACCATCGTGTAAGCGGGTCTGGTGCACATTAAATCCGTCGGGGCCAAGCGTCCTACCCCCAGTGTGGTGTAGAAGTTTGAAGAGTAGTTGCCAGTTTAGGTGCCATTCTCGCCATCTGACATCGATTCAAAATTACGAGGTTCATCCCAAACTAACCCTAGTGTTGCTTTAAAAAGGGACCCCAATATAACTGGCTAAACTAACTCTAAACCAATCGCTTCGGCGGGAATGGGATAGATTAAAGGTAGGAGACTTGTGACCATTGCTGAAAATTTCAATAAGCATTTGAGCCTTTGCATCCTTCAAAAGCTGGCCACTTTGAGACCAATTAAATTTATTTATTAATAAAAGTCTACTCTTATTATTTATTATATATGTCAATTTATTTATTTTTTATATCAAAAATTGTTTTTCCGAATTTTTTTGCTGCCCCCTGTAGTTGACATTTTTATTTATTAGTTGCTTCTGACGATAGCTGGTTCACCGGGGATATTGGTAATATTTAAATTCATATAAACCGTTTAATTATAATTCCATATCCATAATACCGTGAAACTGACAGATATTAAATCTGTGGTTCAATAATTGTATTGTCCTGTTCCTTCTATACGTGAGTTTTTGTAGTAAATCTCAATCGTATGCATCAAGCGCTATTAAAAAGGTAAATATGCGATTCATCTTTCTTCTAAATTCTGCGATATTGTAACTATACTACGTCTAATAAAGTACATAAATATAAAGCAGAATCTTTCTTCAGCTTTGAACAATGGAAGAAAATCTGACAACTTATGTTCAAACTAATTTCTGATTATTTAAAACATCAACACGCAAAGCATCTAAATTTTGCTGTCGTTTTCGATTCTCCCAATGTTTATTACATAACTGAAAGCCTTTCACCCAATTCAGAAGGTAATGCATGTAATGATATTTTAAACTCTTAATTTAATCCAAATTAATTTCCAAATTTTTATCTTAATTTAGCCCATAGTAAAATATTCTCTTATTTCCTGATCTAATTCCACTTTCGGTATAATTAATTCCTTTGTAGAAATAATGCGCCATCATTACTACATATCAAATGAAAGTGATACTTCCGTTGCCCTTGTCAAAGGTCAACACATGTATTCCATCGGCACGTGGCCGGAAATCCTGTGTTATATAAGACTAGTGATCATTTGTTTCGCGCTCTTTTCTTACTTCTGCTTTTGTGCTCCGCTGCGCCTTCTTCATACCTGTCTCACGAGAGAGAATAAAACGAAATTAAAAATACAACGTCTCGTCTATGTGTTCAAACCTGCCTTCTGCTGAAAACAAAATAATGTTACATGCATATATCTTTTGATGATCGAAGCCGCTAGTCAATTGTCTCGACATTTGAAGTCTGATCCATTTCTGGTTATTATTCTACCTATAGGTACTCGTTTCTTTTGTTATTTGGCACTTCTCATTATCAATGATAATTACTGAAATACAAATTTTTAAATGCTTTTCATGTGTGATATTTATTAACGAACAGCATAGAAACAAAACTACTGTCTAATTTGCTTTGATGTGTCCTTTAAATGCCTATTCAGATGAATTCTTATACTTCAAATTCCTTTCAGTTTACTGTTACTCACATAATCCCATCAAGCGTCTCCTGTTGTGAGAGGAATATGTATAACTTTAATTCAATTTTGTATAGAAATTATTATTATTAAGCCTTATTACATGTAAACCGTGTTTGTTAGTCCCTCCCGATAGTCCATTGCCTTTACGTAATGGCAGATCTACCACCTGACACGTTGTAGGAGACCCTTACTTGTGGACGTCTATCGGGAGTTTCTCGAAAATTGTCAGTAAAATGAACGGACATCAAATAGCCCCGGAAAACCATAGGAGAGGGAAAAGAGGGCAAAATGTCCTTGTCTCGAGATGTGCACAGGTTATCGGAACGAAGCTTTAGATTTGGTTTGGTTATATTAACGTCCCGTTTGAAGCAACACTAGGGCTATTTTGGGACGGACCTCGTAATTTTGAACCACGGTCAGATGACGAGGACGACACCTGAGCTGGCACCCCCCTCTCCACACCACACCAGCGGGAGGACGTTTGGTCATGACGGATTTAACGTGCAACAGACCCCCTTACACGACGGTTCTTCGGTGGAATCGGGTCACGAACCTGAAACCCTCCGGTTCTGAAGCCCAGACCTTACCACCAGGCCACCACGGCCATTACGAAGCTTTAGAATGCCATAGTCTAGGAGAGTGGTCAGCAAATTCATTAGCCAACCGAGCCAACTATGTACAGTTCAACGACTAAAATCTCATTCGAGAACCAAATTTTTTAAAACTTAAATTATAAAAGTATTCACTTAATTAGGGTACTCTCACGCCCCGTTTCAACGGTCTGTTTAACATAAATCTGCTTCTAGACCCATTGTAGGACCACCCTCGCATGTGGACGTGAATGGGAGCTTCCCACAAATTTTCTGTAAATTGAACGGACATCAAGGAAACCCTAAATACCACAAATGAGGGGAAAGAGGGCAAAATGTCCCTGTCTCAAGACGTGCACAGGTCGGCGGAATGGTGCTTTAGAGTTCCCATATCTAAGACAGTGGTCAACAAATTCATTAGTCAACAGAACCAATTATGAATAGTTCGACGACTGAAATCTCATTTGAGAGCCACATTTTTTACAACTTAAATGATATAAATAGGCATATTGTTATTCATTTAATTAGGGTGCTCTTAAGGCCTGCTTTCTTAACGTTTAGGTTCTTATATCTCCCTCTAGACCCATTGTAGGACCATCCCACCTGTGGACGTCCATCCCGCAAATTGTCCCGCTTCGACAAATTGTCGGTAAAATTAAAGGGAATCAAAGAACCTTGGAAAACCACGTGAGAGGAGAAGGAGGCGAGAATGAGCATGCATTAAGACGCACAAGGGCTGTCGTAAGTGGTCTTTATGTTGCCTTTTACTAAGAACGTCTTCAATGCGCTTCGTGGCTCGTGAGTCGCAGTTTTGCCGGCTACTGGTCCAGTAGGACCTGAGTAACCCTTCACAGCATTAAATGGAGTCTATATTAGTAGAAATCTCCATTATTGTATGTATACGGAAGCAGTGTTGTTAGATTTCCTTGTTATAAAAGGGTAGCGTTTTATTATAGAAGGGTAAGATATTGCCTTGTTACAGAAAACTATTTTAATCCACATTGCCTAACAAATATGTTATAAAAATGCAACATTTTAAGAACTAATACATTAAATTTTATACTATACTAAATGGAATATAACTATATACTAATATATGTACTGTAATGATTCAGCTTCTTCCCTGTTTGACCATGGTGAGGTTTCTTTTCCCACGCTCCATAATTAGCATCCAGACAGCAATATCAGCAATGGCGACGCCCTACCGCAGTGTAAGTGCTTCCAGAAGTGCCAGGTGGTCAACTCCTTTAAAGTAAGGACATCTGGGCAATTAGTGCGAGTCCAGATAAGGGACCCCACCTGCATTGTATTTGAAACAGATGTAAACCTGCATTCTTTATATTGTGGTGGGTAGCTCTCCAACGCATTCCCACGGTCGACGGTAGACCAGTGAAGTTGTTGCTGAACGATTATTGGATAACCGGGAAAATGGTCTGATGTGAATGAGGGTGGGAACAGGATAAAAGTGCGAGGAGATTGGAAGAGAAGAATCGTGGACACTGAGGCAGAAAGCGGAATGTCCGACTAGAATTCCACCCAAAAAGATTCGGTGGATCCCTGGAGCTACGCCTGGTTGCGAGAACGCTACGAGTCGGCTAGCTGTTTTCTTAAGAGGTTTCTCCGAAGTATTCGAGGAACTATCCTTGTTGTGTCGAATAAAAATCATTTAACCTAGAACTCATTTAACCTATATGACGAACTGTAAATTTATGTAAATAAAGCTGTAAATAAAGAATTTGATCATAACGCTACCTTTTATTGGATCGAGACTTTACAATACTAATAATAATATACTATATAATATACTAATACTAATAATAATATACTATATATATATATATATATATATATATATACTAATGGAATGGAAGGAATTATATAATATTATAACATTGACCTACGAAATATATTAAAATACATCATGCACAAAGCATGTAGTTAAAAATACCTTCTGAGAGATTGAAAATCAATCATATTCCTGAAGTTATGTTATAATTTTAAACTTGCAATTCTTTAATATATATATATATATATATAACCAATCTAAAGTAAGAAAAAGTTTGAAAACGAAACTAAAATGAAAACGAAACAAAACAGTTTCGAAATCGCAACTAAAATTTATTATCTATTTAAACTAAAACCAAAAAGGAACTTCATAGTATTTAGAGAGCGCAATTGCAGCTACTTCTAAAACACAGATGAATTTATACAAAAGTATTAGAATCAAGTTAATAGGAAAAACAAAATCAAATAAAAATTAAACCAAAAAAATTATTAAAAAATATTAGCACTGTAGCACTGGTAGTTATAATTACTATACGGGTAAACATTTCTTTAAATACTTAAAAATTATCCTGGACAAAATAAAAAATGAAGACAACTTTATTATTTCTAGTAACAAAGAAGTATTGGATTTTCTTAAAGATAACAACATTAATAAACTTAATACTTTTGATTTCGAAAATTTATACACTAATCTACCTCATGAAAAATTAATAAAGGTCTGCACTTTTATATATGACGAATATTTAAATGAAAATATCATTCCTAAAAATAACTGGCTTGAGTTATGTAATTTTAATATTACTGAAAATTACGTGTTTAATGGTATTAATTTTTATAAACAAGTCAAGGGCATTCCAATGGGGACAGCTTTCTCAAGTGCTTTAGCTAATATTTTCCTGCATTACTATGAGAAAAAAATAATTAAATATAATTTAATAAACGGGTGGAGATATATTGATGACCTACTTTTGATTAACTTCGACAATACTAATATTATTACTAATTGCTATCCAAAAGATTTAATTCTAAAAGATACAAATATAAATCAACTTGAGGCTACCTTTCTGGATTTAAAAATCGAAATTGCTAATGATAAAACAATAGTTGGTATATACGATAAAAGGGATGATTTCAACTTTAAAATAACAAAACTATGTAACTACCATTCCAATCTAAACTCTAAAATTTTCAAAAATCTAATTTTCTCACAAGTTAACAGGATCAAAAGGGTTTGCAATAATAAAAATTCTTATATTGAAGCATCAAATATCCTCCTTAAAAATTTAATTAAAAATGATTTTCCTAGAAATTACTGTAATGTCAATTTTTTAATTAAACAAGGTATGGTTTGGGATTAATCTTTTGGCTTAAATAAAAATAGAAATTTACTTGCATATTGGATCACTCAATAGATGGCGCTGGGTGCCTACCTCTGTTTACATAATTTAACCGTTAACTTTCAAAAACAGGAAATCACAATCGATTGTTTAAAGTTTCATTCACTGTTGGAAGGTATGTTCTGGCCTTTTTGTTTTTAATTTTAATTTTAATTTTAATGCTGTTTTTGTTTTTATTGTTATTGTTTTCATTGTATTTTTACTTTGTGGTTTTTTTCTAATTTGTTATTTTGTATTTCCTTTCTGTTAAAATGGTATATCTCTTGAGCATAATTTCGGGGGATTTTCGGGTCACGAGGAATCATTATTAGACTTAATGTCTGTATGTCCTCACAGAAAAAATCCCTTTATTTGAATCCCTGCCTGAGGGTGACCCTTGAAAAAGTCTTCAGGCCGGATTCTTTTTTAATATTTTTTAATAATTTTTTTGGTTTAATTTTTATTTGATTTTGTTTTTCCTATTAACTTGATTCTAATACTTTTGTATATATATATATATATATATATATATATATATAAATTTATTCCGTGTATCTAGGAAATGGCCCTAACGATTTGGATCAAATTTTATATTTAGATAAGGTTTTGCTTTTTAAGTTTATTTATATAGGCGTCTTTTCTGGGGAAAAAACCGATTTTAAACGGGAAAAAAACATTTTTATAACTAACTATTAGAATAAATATATTCGACTTTCGCTTCGAAGTGTGTGAAACATGAGTGGCAGGTCAGAACAGCATGAATGATATATGCATTGCGGATCCTCGTTTCAAGCCATGCTTTTGGCTTTATATTTTTACTTATGCATTTATATTTAATATTTTTATTTTTTAAATTTAGTTATGTGGATGTCTTTCCTGAAAAGACGTAATTTTACACAAGAAAAACATTTTTTTAAAAAAAACTATTAGAACCTTTTTCTATTTGCTCTCATGCTGACAGTATCATATACCACCATCTCGGACCCTATTTCCCCATGGTGAAACTGAGTTTAAGATCAAAAATCTAAATAATGATAGATAAAATGTAAAATAAATACTGTTACGAATCTGTAATGCTGCTTCCCAGCATAGTTGGTTCCACCATCGGAAAGAATGTTTTACAGTCATCGATATTGGACGGAGTCCGGTGTCGCGTCGGAGGGTCCCGGAGCTTAGCGACAAACTTGGCGACCATTTGGCGACTTGGCGACGAATTTGGCGCCAAAATAGGTTATACCCGAACCATCGAGAATTTTCCCGATCCGTCCAATAGGAACGGAGATACGCCTCGAACGTTCCTGATTGGTTGAGAGGCGTCTAGCCCCGTCTCCTGAGACCTATAAAAGGAAGCGGCCGCAGCTGCTAGAGTAGTAGTCGGAATCGACAGAAAAAACTGGCCTTCCAGAGATTAGCGGAGCAGCGATGGAGTCAAGTGAGTGCTGAATTAAGTTGTGCGCTACGGTCTGCATTAGAGTCTGTTGTGTGCTGTTGTCTGCACGTCTCGGCTGAAGATAATTGTGTGCTGTATATAGTTGTCATCTTTGTGTTGCCCTGTGTGTCTTCGTGTAAATAAACGTCGTTGTTTCATTTTCTACTGCTGATTGAGTGTTCTCCACACCATATAACTCCCACTATCCAAACGAACCCCGAAAATTCCGTAACAATACTATAATAAAGCAGATTGTTTCGAATAACATGTTAAATTAAATGCATTCATGATTTTCTTTTTTATTTAAATGATCAGTTCTTGTGTAGATACGATTAAAAAGTATTCATATATAATCAGTATGTGATTTATATCTAAATATTTTCTCCAAAAAAAAAACCCACGGTTTTACCAAAAAAAAAGTAATAATAATAAACTGCCGAGTGGAGCTCGGTTATCCAGAAGTTATTTAAATTTTAAACAAGCAAAGCAATCAAATCTTGCGATCCATTTCAAGTTTCTCAAAATTCATCAGATGGGAAAAAGATTTTCACCTCTTTCAAACGATAATGCATTCATCTTTTAATGACCTAAGTCGTTAGTTAATTGTCCCTACTCTTGAGTTAATGCTTCTGAAATATTGAGGTCCGTTTCTGATGATCATTTTTCGGAAGATGCTCATTTCCTTGGATGTTTAACATTGCCTGGCTTGTTTGGAAGATGATCCATTATCGTTAATAATTATTGGGATGTGGATTGGAATATGTCGTTCATCTGTGGTTTTTACTATTTTATTTAACTTGATTTGCTTCATTCTTAGGAAAGAGGGATTTTTGAATTAATTTTTCGCCCACTTTCTGATAGGATAATACAGAAATACTATCCGCCTTTCGCGACCAGCATGCTAGCAAAGATTGTTGATTTTTTTTAAGTCATTAAACAATTAACATGGAATGCATTTTTTAAAATTTCTAGTCTATTTGATATTTCTTAAATACAGGACATTAACTGAATCATTCTGCAAAAAATTATTGTGGGTACAAATTAAAAGTGTATGCATTATGAAATATAAGAGGAATTAATGATAAAAAAAAGTTAATTTTTTATTTTATTTTAACATTAGCAAAAATAAGCGATTGAATATTTTGATGGATGGGTTTGAATTTCGTAACATTAAAAAAGCAACTGAAGTGAGCATTATTTTTAAAGCTTTTTTCAAGCCAAACCAAACTTAGCATTAAAAGTATCCTAATATTGTGAATTAAGCTCGAAGGATTTATTAAAAAGTAAAACAAAAAACTGAATAAAAATTAAATCCATATCATTAAGGAAATAATTCTTTTGAGTTTTAAAATAATCCAAAAGCCTTTTTGGAAAATTAATAGTTTCGAAAGTCATCTATTCTCAGTAGATAAATCGTAGTGAGGGTTAAGCCTATTTTCGCTCTCGATTATAAAACTTTTCGATTAAAGTTTATTCCTTGCTTTCTTTTATGTCTTCTGATTGAAGGAAGTGTTTGACACGGCGAGCGGCATTTATAATATAATAATTTAATTTAATTAGCGAAATGTTGAATTAAGTGAAGCTGTAAAAACGCAGAATAAAGCAGTCCGCTGAAATTTTCGTACATCGGTATGTTAACATTTAATTGCCACTATTCCGTAATAAGTAGTAAGAGCGATTTCTGTGCCACCCACATTAGCGTTTTATATATATAGATTGTAAGTTTGTGATGTCATTGTATTATTCTAAAATTTTCAAATCTTGTTTATCAGTCAGTTGATAAAATTTGATAAAATTTTGTTTCCATACAAGTTGTACCATATGGTAGAAAATTTGAGAAATATTTAATAAATAGTCTACAGTATTTTTAATAATGATTTGCCCTATAAGTTTAATAATAAATTGTTGTAATTAATGAATATGAAGTTTTTAAAATCATGACCTCGTCAGGAGTTGAAAAAAAAAATACGAAAAGTAAATAAAGCCATTGTACATATCATATAAAAGAAAATTCTTACAGATGCATTAAAAATTGAAATATAATACGAATACGATAAAAATTTATGTACTTAAAGCATTTATTTCTATCTATCAAGTTTTTCTGATTTTTTTTCTTTGACTTCTAGATTTTTGATAAAAAGTTATTTTCTACTTCGCACTACAATACTAAAAGCAAATTTTTGAATTTTCAATAGTGTTTACTATACTAGATTAGATGTTTACTCTCTTTAATAAATGGAAGAATATTTAATATATCTTTTTTCAGAATTTCTTCCGATATTGATAATTTGCCTAATTTTAATTCACCAAATGTATTTATAGTTTAAATATTCACGTCTGTAAGAAGTAAGCAATTATTTTAACTCATAAATCAAATGCTTAATATACAACAGACTGTGACATCTTGAAGTACTACAAAACTTAACATGTTAAAATACAACAAAATGTGAAATCTTGAGATACAGCAGAATGTAACGTATTAAGGTGTGACAGAATTTAATAGGGGTGAGGTAAAACGGTATGTAACATCTTGAGGTACAACAGGATGTAACAACTTGAGGTACAACAGGGCGCAACATCTTGAGATACAACAGGGCGTCACATCTTGAGGTACAACAGGGCGTCACATCTTGAGGTGCAACAGGGCGTAACATCTTGAGATACAACAGGGCGTCACATCTTGAGGTACAACAAGGGGTGACATCTTGAGGTATAACAGGACGTAACATCTTGAAGTACAATAGGATGTAACATCTTGAGGTACAACAGAATGCAACCACTTGAGGTACAACAGAATGTAGCAACTTGAGGCATAACAGGATGTAACATCTTGAGGTACAATAGATGCAATAATGCAATATCTTGGATATACAATAAAATGTAATATGACGAAATATCATAGAATGCAACATCAGGAGGAACGAAAGACTGTAACACTTCCACATGCAACAGCATATTCCAAGAGTATAATGTCTTAAGGTGCAACAAATATTATTTAAGCAAATAGCATTGAATCTTTCGCTTTTAGAAATCTATAGAAACCACATTTTTAACTTGCCTTTATCCTCAAATGTTTATTCATAGTGTATTTAAGTAGAGTTTTCACAAGTGAAAATGAAATCAGTTCATGCAGTGAGCCCATTGAGCATAAATGAGACATTATTATACTGATTTAGCACGAAGCGTTAAAGGACTGCAAACGATTCTGATCTTATTATTTTTGTATAACTTTTTTGTTACAATGTAGGTTATATAAGAAAGAAAATGTTGTTGTCATATGTAATTATTAATTTACTGCAAGTTTATTCTACTTTTATTCCACATGGAATGAAATGACTCCATTAAGCAAAGTGTAACTTTTTGATCATGTTTTAACATGGGACAGTAAAGAACTATAAGTATTTGTGATGCCTCCCACTTTTTATTTAATTCATTTATTTACCATGTAAAATATATAAAAATGGAACCATTACATCAAGTGTTTGTGCCGTCATTTGAATTCAGAATTAGTTTAAATTAGATTTCAAACCCGTGACGTCTTATAGATATAAAGGGTGGATATAATTAAAATTCCACTTTGAAATGGTCATAAAAGGAAAACTACTGGACCAAATGTAATCAAACTTGGTAATGGTTTAAAAGAGGTCATGTAAATTTCTTTCCTGCCAAAAAAAAAGTTCACAAACTCACCAACAGATGTAAAATGGTGATGTATGCAATATTGATAAGTAAAATAGGACTTTAAAATGTGTTTAATCGTTTCTGAAATGTGTTACAAAGCAGGTTCAGTGTGTATTATCTCAAAAACACTGTTTATGGTGATAATCTAAACAATTTGGTGGAACTAAAAGGTGCGATACGCCGACATGTGCATAACTGTCCTCCTGATATGATAAGAGCTACTGTTGAGAATGCAGCAATGCGATTTAACTTGCTTTCAGAAAATGGCTGACGCCACATTGAACATGCTTTGTAACACGTTTCAGAAACGATTAAACAAATTTTAAAACGATGTCTTCATGTCCAATTTCGCTTAACAATATTGCATACAGCGCCATTTCCATCCTGGTGGTGAGTTTTTGAACTTTTTTTGAGGAAAAGAAATTTTCATGTCCTTTTTTGAACTATTACCAAGTCTGATAACATTATGTCCAGTAGTTTTTCTTTTATGACTATTCCATAGAGGAACTTTTATTATAACTACCGTGTATATATCGCAAACCATAACTGATAGAGATACTTTATTATATTATTACTTGCTTTTATAAAATTAAATCTCCAAGCATATGCTAATGCCATTTCTAATAAATAAAATATTTTAGTGCAGAGTTTTTTTTTATTACATACACAGTATAAAATTTTTATAACAATTCTGAAGTGTTTTTTCAGTATATTACTGAAAAGGTTATTAAGTGTCATAAAAATTTCATCCAAGTAACACTTTATAAATGTTTCTTATCAAAGGAAAGGTATAAAATAAAGATAAGGGTCCTTTATATCCTTTTTCTTAGTTAAAAGTAATACAATTTCAAGATAAGAATTATTTATGAGATTTGTTTTCACGTTAATAAGCGGATTAATTTTATTACAGAACGAAAGAATGAAATTATTTATATAAAATAAAAAGATTTTTGTGTAAAAGAAGCCTTATTTGTATTGTTTTGAGTTTATTCTACATGTTTAATATCATAAACGTTTAAATTATTAATTGAATAAAAATGAACCATAAACAGTACAACACGCTTGAAGTATAAATATAAACCGAATTATATATATAAAGAAATTTGGACGTGATCTTTTATACTTACATTGAAATTTTGTATTCAATTCATCCAAAAGAAGGTAACCGAAAAGCAATCTCGGTTTTCTTTACTGTTCAATGAAACGAGAAACATTCATTCGAGGGGGGGGGGGTGACTCTACCCTAAAGGCTGGTCTGAAAAAGCAAATACACCGCCTCTTTCCGATCTCCTCCCCCCTTGTCACCCTCCACGTTGCCTGCCCCCGGAAGGAAATAGAAATGCGAACATTCGTGAGGTTTCCAATTTCCCAAGTAAGGTCTCCAATTTTCATAAAAGGGAGAGGGGGACAACACCTTTAATAGGGAGTATATGACAAATCTTATGGTGGAAGGGGGGGGATTATATTCTCCTGTTTTTATTGGGTTTTTTTGTAACCGTAATTTTAATTGTAATAGGTTTATTACATATATACATTCAGAGGCCGGTTTATTAAGTAAGGGTAAATAGATAATTACAAGAGCTGAAAACCCCAAAAACCGAGATTTTTTTTTCTGTATTTTGAAAGTTATTTAAATTTGTACTTTCATTCAATAATAAAAACTGGCAATCGAACATAATCAGATTAAAATCAAGTATTGTTTAAATCGAGTTGAAACAATAGTTTACTAACTTTTCATATTGATTTCCATATGCAAATTTTATATTAGGTTATTTCATAATTCTAAAAAAATATAGTGTTTCATAATTTATTTAAAAAAATGCCTGATCTTTTTATAAAATATTAGTTTTAAACAAATCGTAATTTTTTTAACAGTTTTGTGTTTAAAATTACTCCTACATTTTCTTTTCTTAAATTTGTGGATTTTTTTTTATGTTCGATATATTGAAATTCTCTTTTTAGAAAAAGATCTAAAATTACGTGTTTTGATATCAAAATTTCTTTCAAAATATGTTGATTAAAGCTATTTATATAAAGATTAAATTCAAAACGATAAAAAAAATCTTTAGGTTTTGAAAGCTTGGAGGGGAAAGTAAGGCTGGAGATTTCTGCTGCCTAGAAGTCACTTGAAGATTCTTAGACAGGCCATAAAACATACAGAATATATTTTCAAACCATTTGAACTCAAGATTTTGATTAATCTTCATGTTTCAAACCTCTGAAAACACCATTTTTAACATAATATCTGTTTGTCCTTGAAACCGATAACTAAAAAGCTTTAGGCTAGATAGCTGAAATTTAGTATATGGAATTACAATCAAATTTGTAGCTTTCTAACAAATTTTGAACAAAATTCATTCAAAGGAAGTTTGTCTGTCTGGATTACAAGTGAATTCCATAAATACAAGCCGCAATGCGCTAGGTAGATAAAATTTGGTATACAGCCTCAAAAATTTAGATAGTAATCAAATTTTGAACCAAATTCGTCAAACGAATTGACCGTCTGTCCGTTTGTCGCGGTGGTTTAGTGATAAGATCTTCACTTCGAGGCCGGAGGCTCCAAGTTTGACCCAATTTCGCTAATGATCCGTCGTGTATGTTAAATCTGACATAGGTTAAATATCTTTCCGTTGGCTTGATGAGGAAGTTTGGAGAGAATATGCCAGTTCAGGTGTTTTCCTCGTCATCAGACCTGGATTCAAAATCAGAGGACCTTTATAAAACTAACAAAATTGATTTTCGGTTATTACTTTTATGTGTTTAATATTCATGTATATAGAATCCATGTCGTACTTTATTCATGTAGAATTCTTGATTTTGGAATCATGCATCTTTAAAGGAGCAATTCTTGTACATATATATATATATATATATATATATATATATATATATATATATCGTGTATTTCGGAAATGACTCAGACGATTTGAATGAAATATTATATTTAGAAAAGGTTTTGCTTTTTAAGTTTATCTATATAGGTGTCTTTCTCGAAAAAATCCGATTATACATAAAAAATCATTTTTTATAATTAACTCTTAGATCCTCTTTCTATCTGCTCTCATGCTCACAATGCCATATAGCGCCATCTAGTAAATTTTTACGGCACTTGCATTGTTGTCATAGGATGATAACTTGCTGGTACCTCAAAATTTTGTGAGATGGCGCTGACGGATGTGAGATAAGGTCAGATTAATAAATATTTTTCCATAATCAATATGTGATTCGTATCTAAATATTTTCTCCAAAAAAAAAGATTTTAATAAAAAAATATGTTGAACGAAGCTCGGTTTCCAAGATATTAAAATAATTAAAAGGCAAAGTAAACTGATTATTTTAAAAACACAATATTTGAATTGTGTATTTGACACAGTCCATAACCAAAAGATTTCAAAAGAAATTTCTTTGAAAAGCAAAGCTTCATTCCCTTTGCATATTTATATACGTTCCCACACATTTTCTCATTTAAAAGAGGTTTTGATTTTGATTCCAAAACTGTAATAGCCGAAAGCATTTTTATTCACACGTATAATTCACGTGATGAATATGTTGAGCACGAAATAACTGAAAAAATTTAAAAAAAATAACCAATAAAAAATCGTCTGCAATTTATGAAGCAAGATTATTATTTTTTTACAATGTCTTTGTGAAATAAAAAATAACGAATTCTCAATGGCTGCAAGCGATTTTGTTTAGCTGCTGTATTTCCGTAGTAAAAAATGATTTTTATCGTAATTATTATAGAGAATATATTATCTTGAAAAGATTCTTGTGTGAGCCATTAACAAAAACTTACATTCTCTTTTCATCCTAAATTGGAAAGAAATAAGACAAAAATTATAATAATAATTTAGGATTTAAAAAAATTGCGACAGTTGCAATGCATATGATCCAAAAGGAAGTAAAAAAAGAAATACTTGCACTTCTTTGAGCAGTATATTTCCTCCAGAAAAATATATTCAAAATGATAAGGGGAAAAAAAACTCATAAAAAGTGTAAATTTGTTATTTTTCTGATTAAATTCTGCGTGTTGAAATCTTTTTGAACAGTTACTGGAATATTCAAAATTATTCATTTTTTATTAATTTAAATCAACATATAAAACGAAATTTTTTATGAAAGAAATAAAATGATTACGGAAAAAAATATATTGAATAGTTTTGGGTTTAGTTTTCTGCAGTGTTGTTTTATTAGTTAATTAATTTTTATCTCATTAAATATCATTAGATAGCTTAAAAATTATTCTGATTCAAAGGTTTTGGTTAAAACTCTACCGTTAATTTAATACCGAAAAAATATAGGTTATTAACTGCCTATGAATAATTTTTAAATTGAAAAATACAGTTTTTAGCAGACCATCTGGTTTGCGAGGAATTGTTGTTATATTTTTATTTAAATGTCTTATGTTTAATTGGATGTTCTTAATTTTTAATTGTAAAATGCTTTTCATAATTTACGAAATATATTAAAAGATTAATCAATAAAAAGTTATCTTTTTCAGTAAAAAAAAATCTTCATATTTCATTATGAAAGCAAAGCATCGAGCTAAAAGAGCAATATAAAAAGGCATTTAAAAATGCGTGAAGTTTTTCTTTTTTTTTTCAATCTATCTTTGCAGATACCTAAATTTAAACAATAACTATAATTGTCTCAAAATTTAAATTTTTTATTAAAAGCAGACTTTAAACAGAGACCTATTCAATTTGGAAAATAAGGCATTTTTTTCATAGTTTGATCGTCAACAAGAGAAGAAAAAAAAATCCATAAAATATTTGTAATAAAACTGAAAACAATTTTATTCTCAACAGTAAAGATGAGGTTTTAAAATATATTTATAAGCTAATTACATCAAAAATAAGAAAAATTATAGCAATTAAATCTGTGTCATAATTCTAAACCGAAATCATTTATGCGTTGCCATTTTTTCAAAAGTTATATCAAAAACACGTCAAAACTCTCACTTAATTTTTAATTATTTAAGACTAAAATTAAAAATTCTTTTAAAAAATGTTCTGAAGTACATATTTATACATTACGAAATATGTGTAGGCCCAATTTTGTAGTCCGAGGTCAAATGGTCTAATTTATACAGCGACAATACACATATTTTTTTATTATAATAAGTAGATGCGTATTTTTATGTCAACATTTTAAATATTCACTTTTAAGACATGGACACATGACATCTTAAAACTGATAAACCATTTTTAAATGTTCTTCTATTTTTTAAAAAAATAAATAGAAAAAAACAGGAGAAATTAATTTCAAAGTTCTAATGCCATTTATTTTGCATTTAATTAATAAAACAATGCTTCAAGTATTGCAGACGATAATTTCGAATAAAATATTCAGAAAAAAAATCAGTTTACAGTAATTTTGAGGTAAATATAAACAATAAAGAAAAGCATTCTGAAGTATAATTATTGCAATATGTAGTCTTATTTTATTTTTCCCTTTTAATTTAAGTCTTTTAATTCTATGTAAAGATGTAATTTTATATTCAATTTTCATTGCTCTTAGCAATATGTTGAAATTCCGAAAGGCGATATAGTTGTATATTTCTAGTTTTAGAATTTTATTGCCGTTTAATCAATTATTGCAGTCAACTATTAATTTCTTTTTATGGCCACGATTTTTTGTTAAGTATGAAACAAAATTATAACAAGATTTCTAAGAGATAGTAATGAAATAGATAATAAAAAAATCATAAAAACTATCTGTTTGCTTTGTAAAGTATACTAAAAAAATGGAAATAAAATATTATTCGTAGAATTAAAGGTAATCTATTCAAAAGGCTTAAGAGCCGGTTTCATGCCTTCCAACGAACTATAATTTCACTCGCGTGTAATACAATATGTGCACTCTGTCAAAACCGAAATAAATAGTTATAATTTTTGTCAAGAGGTAGCGTTATGCCATTATCTAAGAAGTTTTCCTTAGATTAATCAAGGAAAGCATTTACTGTAGTAGTTGAAAATGCTTTATTCTGAAAGTTCTTTATCCGAATTTATGGCTCCAAACAATAAAGAAAACCAGGGGAAGTTGTCTTCCCTAAACTTTCTCGCATATTCTCTAATAAAATTGTCATGCCGGAGAAAGCTTTACATGGCATTGGTGTACAATAATTACGAAAATTCACTTATGGCGTGAATTTAGCATTTTTACTGGATATATCGTGTCATCCTTGGCGAGTTATTTGGCGATTAATCCCTGGCATGTAGTCAATAGTATCCAAAAAATAAAATTTGTGCTTTAGATGTGTTTTTCCAAACGATTTAAAATGATTGAACACAAAACTCCATACCATATTCGATATATTTTATTCACAGCGTTTTTGAATTATTGTGTTTACTTGTTTCACAAAATACAAACCGACAGTCACTCAACCCATAGTTGGATTTGGTTCAAAATTTGTTAGGCGGCTACACTTAAGGTGTTAAATATGTGTACCAAAACTGATCCATCCAGCTCTCTCTCTCTGTTTGTAATTATCATGTTAACTTATATTCTAACAGATGGACTTCCTCTGAACCGATTTTATTAAAAATCTGATAGAAATCTGCCAATTTGGTGTGAAGACCTTAAGCCCAATTTTAACCGCCTAGCCTAAAATATTTTTGTGTTATCTTTATCACAAACAGATGTACGACATTTTCCAGAAATGTATTTATCGAACTCGAAAATGTGAAAATTCGTCAAAATCTGGAGTTCGAATTTTTCGACGATTACTATACTTTGTCTATGCTACATATATGAGAAAATAAAAAAAAAAGCAAATGATGTCATATGAAGCAATCTGTGTCATTGCAATGACTTCATTTTATTTTTGTAAACAAACAGAAATAAAATCTTGTCATTGCAATGGCATTTAAATAAAAATATCATTATGTACGCTTTGTGAGCCGTCCATTACTTTCAATCACACATTGATTCTAAAAACTGCGCTTTCTATTGCTTAACATAAATTGTCCAGTGTGATTGAATAGATATGAAACATAATATTATTCTTTAGAGGAAAGATCGTCTGGCATCTGTCATAAGATTCGAAGACCTTAAAGAATCCCCAGATAAAAATATCTTGCTTTCATTTGAGAAATATCGACTTATTAAACGGTCTTATGTGAAATGACATTTACAAAAAATTTGAACCACGTGGATAATGTGAGGTGTTACACAATCTTCCATAAAAACAGTGTTTTGAGACGACCTCGCTGTTCCATTAATGAAAATGACAAACCAAATAATTAATTATCGAACTGGCATCTGCAAAAGATGAAGTCACAAAATGATTTGGAATAAACAAAATTGTGCCATTTAGAATTTCATTCCTTAAAAGATATCCATACAAATCAGACTTGTTTACATAACATAAGCTTTACTTTTTCTGAAACATAAGCAATTTAGAAAATGCTGTATGTCTTCAGAACTATTAAAATAAATTTACTGCTTACTTCAAATTGATCAGTCATAAACTGAATTCAATGCAGTAGACAGCTTCCAGTCCCATTTGTCGTTTCGCTTTCTAGAGAAGATGGCAATTTTAAAACTTCTTTGCGTTTCTTTTCTACTGCTTCCCACTTTAATTTTAGCTTGCTCTAGGCAATATTTTACTTTTATCTGCTCCCTGACGAAAGCATCGTTTCCGTCTCATTATTGATCAAGACTATTACGAACTATTGCAAAGGAAACAGAATTAAGATTCCAAACATTAGGCTTAGCATAATGGCGGCCATTAGCGAGAAGATGAACAGAAGCTCGGTTGCGGGTTTCGTTCTGATCGGCATCTATTTAAAATAAAGCGAGCTTTTCTAATCCGAATGGTAAATGGGAGGTTCCATTTTGTTATTACTATGATTTATTTCAAACGATAAATTAATGAACTTTTTAGAAACACTGGACAAATAGCATGTGCTAAAATTTTGCATCTCTTCAAATAAGCTATTTGATGCCCACTCAATTTCTAATTCAGTATTTAAAAAATAACTGTCCTTTCCTAATCTTTTTCACATGATACCTTTGTGCCAAACAGTAAACAAAGGAAAGTTATATAAATAATGAATTTTTATTGATTTTCTTCACATCCAACATCATTTGGGAAATTTGCCGTATTTTCATATACAAGATGAAATTCGTAATTTAAACCATCCGGAGGGATCATTCCAAAATTTTGTCGCATACACTTCAATAAAGATGTTATCTCAATGAACATCTTGCACGGTATTGACGGACAATAGGTGATCCTTGGTGAGTGTTTTGGCTATAAATCCCTGGCATTCGGTCAAAAGTATCCGAAAATTCGAATTTGGGTTTCAGACGCGTTTTTCCCAAATGATTGTAACAAAATTTTGACATAAAACTACATTTAAAGTCGCAAATTCACCTACCAATATTGATTTATTTAAGTCACTGAGGTTTTTGAGTTATTCCGTTTTGAGTTATTCTGAAAGTACAGATCGATGTTAAAAGTCAACCTCTTGTTAGATTTCACTCAAAATTTGGTATGTATCTATACTAAAGATGTTAAATCTGTATATCGCATTTTATCTCTCTTGTTCTGTTCGTTTTGTTGTTATTGTGCTAACTTATATTTCAACATATTTCCTCTAAACGGATATTGCTCAAAATATGACAGAAATCTACAAATTTGGCATAAAGACCGATACATAACTCAGAGTTAAAGTGATTGTATACACAGTCAAACGTACATTTGAAATTCTGATTTAAGATGCATGTACTAAAATTCCTCTATTTATCTAATATCAATTTTGATTTACAAAATGCACACACACACACACACAGAAATAGACATAGAAAAATTCCATCTAGACAATATTGTTTGCATAAGTTCATGATAGTGTAAAGGATTGGATTGAGCGAGGATAGAACCTGGAACCTTGTGGTTCGCAGTCCAGGAACATGACCACGATACAGAAGCAATTGCTCGGGTAGCGTAGCTGTTAACTGGCTTATAAGCTTTCACCACAGACTCTCCCTCCAGTGAGTCGGAGGTGAGACGAATGATATGGTTGCTGATTCTAATGCGCCTGTACCCATTTGAGTAGCGCCAAACTTTATGGCGAGTTTGGGTGGGTGAGTGCTTGTTGATGCTGTTGCTGCGTCAAGTGAGTTTGACGACTTTGTTTTTGCTGCGTCAAGTAAATTTGACGACTTTGATTTGCTGTGGGTAGATGGCGCCACAACAGCTGTACGAAGGTTGAAGGTTCATCTCCGGAGTTCACAAATGTGGCGAATTGGTATGCGCGAGGATAGAACCTGGGACCTTGTGGTTCGCAGTCCGGCAACATGACCACGATACAAAAGCAATTGCACGGGTAGCGTTGCTGTTAACTGGCTTATAAGCTTTCATCACAATAGAAACATTTCCTTATGTTAAATTTGGACTAAAGACTGATTCAGATCAAAATTCTATTGTTTTCAATCTCAAAAACAAAACTGAATCGATTGGATTGGCAACGTACCTCATTTTGTTCACCCAATGTTAATCTGCAAAAAAAGTGGTAATTAAGTGTTATTAGTTCATTTAGTAGTTACTAAAATATGCAGTAAGGTTTTTAGTGGTAATTAGTGTTTTGTTTCCGTGAATACAAGAGTTTCCATAATGTATACGCTTCCATGAATACAAGAATGTGTACAAAAATGTTTAAGTAGTTTTAATATTTTTATAATGTCAGTATTCATAAGTTTTTAAAAATCAAGAAAGTGAACTTTTAAAAAAAATAGTGTCCATCTTTTTCAGATAAAAATGAATACTTAATATATTTATCGAATAACGTTCCATCTCTTTAGTTAGAAAAAACTGTAACCAAGCAGCAAGAGAAATCGCTAAACGATTGGCAAAGCATCGCAGCCATCTGATATACGCCGCCCGTATTTTGCCAATGTCACCTTTGCATTGGCCCGACATCGGATTTTGACCATATTTTTTTCTGTCGCCTCTGAAGATCGCTTTTTCATCGGGGCGAACTCCTACGGCGACTTAGTGAAAAAGACCGGCTCAAAGCAATCGGCCCATAGTCACCTCGATGTCGGGAAAGTTGCTTTTCCTAGGTGGCGCTATGCGAACATATTTTAGAAATTTCCCATGAATCACCTGGCATGTACTGGATTTTGAAATTCAACCAGCAACGCATACTGTCATTTCAAGAAACTTGGTAAGTGTAAAGTTTTTATTATTATATATTTGTAAATAATATATTATTTATTCTAAATAGTGAATAAAAAAGATTATTTTTGTTGAAGCCGTTCGAACTCGTTGCTTAACATGGAGTTGCACGTGATATTATTAGCGTTAGGCGTAAGCGACGATTATCATTTCTTTTTTTGTTTGTATTCTTTTCAAGTGATTTTATTTCCTATCTTTTTTTTTGTGTGTGTGTGTCTGTTCTTAAATTATTGCAGATATTTTTCCATTTCATTTACAATGCCTTTCCTTTTGTTAACAACAATTTCTAATGAAAAAAGTTTTTAAAAAAATATTAAATTGCGTTCTTATGTTTTGGTTTTGCAATAACATTTGTGTTATTATTTTTATTTCGACATAAGGCTAAAAAAATAGATTAGCAGAATATATTTATTGTAAATTTCAAAAAAAAAAATCTTTAAAACTTGCAATTATGTAGTTATATTTGAATACTCTTATGTGAATAGTTTATAATTATTTCACCTTTCATAAAATAGTAATATAAATTTTACACCCATTAGTTTATATTATTTTTCTCTATTGTCCTAAACATTATTATAATATTTGCCTATATAGTTCATTATCAGATTGAAAACATTATCAAGCTTATGAAGTTCTATATATATCTATTTTACTCCTTAATTACATATCTCCAATTGTCAACAAATATTTTATTTGTACTTTTAAAAGAAGTGAAAGCTCAATCATTATTCTAATTAAGGTATATGTTTTTTAGGTTCATCAAATCTGCAAAAAGAAGAGTGAACTTGAAGAAAAGTATATGTATAATTCTTTATATGTATTACCAGCAAAATATGAAATCCAGTATTCTATAGAATGGCCAAGCATTGTATATAATGCCTAAAACAAGCCAGTAATGTATGAAACAATTTGTATTTCATACATTTTCTAAGCATTCTATAGAATGCCAAATGACAACCTGGCAAAGTATGAAATACATCTCTCATTCAATGAAATAAAAATTTTGTGCAACCTTTGTTTCAAAACTGAAAATGCAATTAAAGATAAAATAAATTTTAAAATTGATCTATAAATATAAACAAAAAAAAATTTCTCACTATTTGTTTGGAAACTACTGTGCAAGTTTCTATTCCTGACTTCAAAAAAGAGCAAAATATTGGAAGTTACAATTAATGTGACGGAGTATGGTTTCTACCAACTTGGAACATCAGAAGGAAATTTAAAACAATTATATGCGAGACAATTATATGTCCCAATTCACTTAATATCCTAAGAACTTGTTTAGAATTGAAGATATTCCAATCACAAAATTTTTCTCTGGTCAGTTGCAATTACTCAGAGCAGTGGAAGCAATCAAGGATTTATCAGATGTATGTGTTTAAGTGCCAAAATATGTAATGTCTTTTCGTGAAAAATGTAGTAAAACTTCAAAATGTTGCAAGGTGATAGGCTTTGAATGACAAGTAGGTAAATTTTAATTTCTGATTTTTTTTATCTGAAAACTTATTTGCCTTAATTAGAAAGGCATAAATTTTGTTTTGTACAAATTTTATTTTTCTATATAATTTGAATAAATTTTTTTAATGGCAACCTCATTATTTTTTCAGACTGACAATTCAAGTGAGTTTAATTCTATTTAGCTTAGTTAATTTTACTTTTCATTTACAATTTTTCTATGAAAGAAGTTTAATAAAGTATTAAATAACATTTTTATATTTTGGTATTAAAATAACATTTGTGTAATTATTTTTATTTTGATATGAGGCTAAAAAAAAGTTTAGCAGAATGTATTTATTTTAAACTTCAAAAAAAAAAATCTTTAAAACTTGAGATTATGCAGGCACTTTTGAGTTCTCTTATATGAATAGTTTCAAAATATTTCGCATTTCATAAAACAGTAACATAAATTTTACTCCCATTAGTTTGAGTTTTTTTTTTCTTTATTATCCTAAACATTATTATAAAGTTTGCTTACACAGTCCAGTATCAGAACAAAAATATTATGCTTATGAAGTTCTATAAGACTTTTGCTTGTTAATTACTCATCTCCAATTGTCAACAAATGTTTTATTTGTACTTTTAAATGAAGCGAAATCTCAATTACTATTATAATTGTTTTCTAGGTTCAGCAAAAAGGGAAAATGAAATGTATAAATAAATGTATAATTTTTTATATGTAGCTGAAGATTCAGTTATACATATATATAATATTTATATAAATGTGTGTGGATTTTTAGAAATTTCAAACTCTTCAAGTATTACATAATAAATAAAGTTTAAATAAATTTTTTATAAATTACTTTGTGTCAATATTATTTATTCTTCTAAATTATAAGTCATAGTTTCAGGATTTTGCTTGGGTGTATAAGTCATTACAGAAAATTCAGTAAAAAATTTCAAGTAAATTATTATTTTACTTTGTATTTCTAAAATATTATTTAATGAAGGTCTTTGTAAATAAATTGTTTTGCATAGTTGTTTTTCTTTTCTCCTAAAAATAAAGAGGGGAAAATAATAATTAAAAAAATATTTGTCTAAAGAAATTTTGTATAATTGAAAGTAGTGTTTACATTTTTAGGTATGGAGTTTTTGCGAAATATTCAGAGTTAATCATAGATCAAATTTGGTTATTTTGCCACAAATCTAAACCTCGCTAAACATAAATTATGAAAATATTAGAAATTTGAAGTAAGTTATTAAATAAGAATTAAGTTTGTGCTTGTAAATTGTTGTTTATTGAATATTAGCTAACACTAACATTTATAATGAGGTTTGAAATTAATGCAATGTGAGGTAACTCTGTAAATTAATAGTAAATAAAATTTCCTATAATGGGAAGAAGTGTTCCATGTTTGGGTATGGAATTTTTGTGAAATATTCAGTGTTAATCATTAATTAAATTTGGTTCTTGTGCTACAAAACCAAACAACTAAATATAGATCAAGAAAATATTAGAAATTTGAAGTAAATTATTAATTTGTGCTTGTAAAATGTTGTATGTTGGACATCAACCAACACTAACATTTATAATGTGTAAAATTTCTACAACTTCAAGAAACTTTGCATGTTAATAGTAAATATAAGGAATTTTGTAGAATTGAAAGAAGTGCTGCATTTTTGTGTATGGAATTTTTGAGAAATATTCAGTGTTAATCAAAGATCAAATTTAATTCTTGTGCCATAAAACCAAACTAATCATAGATAATAAAAAAAATATTAGAAATTTGAAGCAAATTATTATTTTGTGCTTGTAAAATATTTTCTATTGAAGAAACATATAATAGGAATTATATAATTTAGTGTTTGAAACTATTTTTAACCAATGCATTAAATTTTAGGGTGTTAAAATAGGAATTTGTGTTTTATTCATTATTCTTTAGGAATTATTTGTTTATTGCTCACACTGAGCAATATAAAAGTGTGTATAGTAAAAAAAAAAAAAAAAAAAAATTAATAAGAATTATATATTTTTCTGTTTCGAATTTTTATAAAATAGCTTTTAAAAACGAATGATATAGGCAATATATATAATACATCTACTTTTAAATTTCTAATATCAGTTAAAATCATACTGATCATAGTTCAATTATATAATTGAAACTATGATTATGTTAACATTTCTTCCCATGCATTAAACAATGAAAATAAATAGGAAATACCAATGAAGGAAATAAATCTTATATGTAAATAGATGTTCTGGGGATCAAATTTAAAATTATTTCAGATAATTTTAACATTTGTTTATTTTTTTTAAAGAGCAGTAAAAAAATGTCATTTAAACATTTTATAGGGTAAGATTGTGGTAAAATCTCTGCTATAATAATAGTTAAAAAAAGTTGGAAGAATTGTTAGAATGACATTTTCCATGAATTTTTATCGAAAACAAGTATTTTATGGAATTTTAAATTTATCATAATAAATAACAAACACTATTATTAATAGGTAAAAAAGAAAAGTAAACTATACAAAATTTTGAAAGTATGATAGTTTTAAATATTATGACACTAGTTTCTAGAGTTTGAGAAAATTGAATAACCATTAAACTAATATTTCAATTTGACACCAGCAAGTGTTCAGAAATAAATTGCCTATTGATTGGCATTTGGTTGCCCATTGCTAAAATACATGGGGAAATGATTGGTATTGGGTCGCCGATTGTTAAAACACATGGGGAAATGATTGGTATTGGGTCGCCGATTGTTAAAACACATCGGGAAATGATTGGTATTGGGTCGCCCATTGATAAAACAGGTCGCGAAATGCTTGGTATGACGTCGCCCGTGATAATAACAAGTCGCCAAAGGATCGGCAAATTCGTCGAAAACAAGTCGGGGCGGCCATCGCGCGGCGAACCGCCGGGGGACATGACCAATGTCGGGGCGAGATCGCCTCCGATCTCGCCCCAATCTCGCTCGTTCCGTGGGGCGATGCTTGGCCAATGGTTGGCCAACGATCTTTTGCTGCTTGGGTAATTTCTATTATTTACTTCGG
This sequence comes from Argiope bruennichi, assembly GCF_947563725.1. Classification (NCBI taxonomy): domain Eukaryota; kingdom Metazoa; phylum Arthropoda; class Arachnida; order Araneae; family Araneidae; genus Argiope; species Argiope bruennichi. The sequence continues at coordinate 48,213,970 of NC_079161.1, read as the reverse complement.
ATCATGATTCCGAAAATGTCATTTCAACTGTTTTTTTATTGCCCGAAGTATTCAAATATTAATGGCAAGAGTCTTCTGACATCTATTTTACCTCTGGAAAAAAAAAGAAACAATTTTATAAAAAAGCACGGAACACCATTTTAGATGCATAAGAATCCAATAACCAAAACCAGATACGTGCAATATCTCTTAACCTACACGAATCACGTAGAGACTAAAATTTTAACACTGATCCTAAAGAAACTTCATGCTAAATTTTAATTTATTAACCGATAAATTTTATGTCTAAAGTATTTATAAAACACAGGAGGAAGAGGGAGGAAAAAGGAGTTCCATTTTTAGTGAAACCGAATTTAGATGCAAATTTTATATCCCTAACGATCTAATTCCCTTCCGATGTTCGATTCGAAAATTAACCCTAGAGTAGAATACTTTTTTTTTTCTTTACAAAAAAAATATATGTATTTTGAAAAACTAAATATAATTTTAAAAAATTATTTAAAATTTTTTTGTTATTTTCTTTCGTAATATTTTTTTTTTTTTTTTTGAAATTTAAATGTACCAAACGGCTACATTGTGAATTAAATAGTATCTTAATAACAGAAATCCCATTATAATAATTTTTTAATAAAATCAAAAGTCCCTTTTAACCAATATATTTTTTACAGTGTAAAAAATAAATATTTCTTTTGTATTTTTAATGATAGAATTATCATCTTGGTATTTTCCCAGATCTCCAGTTTAAGTCTAATCCTTATACCACTGTTATCATGTATCGGTCTTTTCTACAAATGTTTATCAAAAAACATTTAAGTACGAATTTCTAAACACTCATTATTGCCTTTTGAAACAGCTATGTGAAGTTTCTAAATGGAAATAAAAATATCGATCTAAATGGCTACATAATGCACTGTAGAGTTAAGCAAAAATAGAATTATCTATTAGGATTTATCCTACCTATAATCAGAGTTGGGTTGGCGGGGCGCCTAGCCCCGGCAGAGGCTCTTCCCCTGTAATGGTAAACTGCAAAGGGCCTGACTGTCGTTCCATTAGCGGGACTATCTTCGTCGAGCTCGGAAGTGATCTGAACTGTCTGACTAAATTTAGATAGTTTTGTTGAGTGATGGTGCAAGTACACTTCTACTCAGAATGAGAGAGACTGTGGAACATCAATTGAAAAACCTGGGAAACTAGTGCAAAACAGCGATTTAGGTTTGGTCATGGGACCGAGTGAGGTGATTATGTCCTGAAGGTAAAGATGAAAACAGTACATACAATGATACAATGAATTAGCAGGTAGGTGAAGAAATACCTTGTGGAGAAAGCCAGTGCGTTATGGTGGTTTAAATGGAAGAGACCATTTTGTGGTGGCATATAGGATGTTATATTTACTATTGCAGTGTGCGTAGTAGGTTTGTTGGGCTATTGTAGGATTGGCGTGGTCTTTACTTTTAAGAAAGAAGTTCCTGGCAAGTTTAGTAATGAAGGATTCGATGTCTTTAATTTTAAGATCCTTGTGCATGACTTCGTTTCGAACATACCAAGGTACATTTCTAATAATTCGGTGAATTTTATTTTGAAGTATTTGGACTCTATTTCTGTGAGTTTTTGCTGCAAGCCCTCAGATTTGCGCTGCATGTGTTAGATGAAGTGATCTGAAGGCCTGTTGAAGCTGCTTAAGAAGTGTTGGCCGGGATGGAGGAGGTGATGAGGTGGTGAGTGTCAACCAATAGTACTCATTCTTATTGGTTGCTTCCTACCTATAATCTTTGTACTTTTGACTTTTATATCTTCCAATTATATGCATCAGTTCCATGATTTATTGGTACAACACAAAAAGAATTTGACTGGCTTTTATGCAACGAAATATTCGATTAATCTTGTAATTTTATAAATATTAGTTCGTTTATAATGAAAAATGAGACTTTTTCATTCGTTTTAGTGAGATAAATGAATATAACTATTTTCTAAACTATTTCATGTTAAAAAAAACTATTGAAATTATTTGAATTAATTTTTTTTTTCATTTTACTCTTGAATTTACCATACTTTATATGTGTTGTGATTGAAACATTATTTTTATTTAAGTGATAACTCTATTAGCACAAGATACTGTGCCATATCTTCAAGATGTTGTTTGCTGTTCTGAATATAGTGTAATATTGTGAAGATATCACACTAATATCACTGCATTAAATCATGCACGAACAACCTAACAATAAAAAGTATTTCCAGCACACCTTTTTATTGTTTTAAAAAGTAAAAATAATTATCCTATCAAAATATAGAAGTAGAAAATAATTCATAAGTGCACGAGGCGCTAAATCTAATGACAGTTTTACATTCGCCTAGTTATAAGACGGCCAGTAAATAGCACATGCTCAGGAAAGGACTGATTTATGTTTGCCACAATTTCATAATATAGATTCAGGCATTCCATACTTGGCTATAAATTGCCGTTTTGGCGTCCTGAATTTTTTTTTCACTGCGTATCATATTAAAAAGATGAATGTTTACACAAAAAAATATGGCAAATAAAAAAAAGATCTACATTCCTAAATTTGGAAAACTATAGAAAAGAAATGGCAAATAAAATGAAAAAAACACAACCTCGCATCAGAAAGAACAAAGAGCAAAAAATGTCGGAATTAATGTATGATAAATGATCGATATTTTCACGCAAAAAAAATGATCCAAATTTTACAATAACATGCGCAGTAAAAAAAAAAAAAAAAAAAAAAAAATCAGCGGCATGTTGCTGTGTCGTCGGGACAATTACTTGCCATCGACCGAACAGCATTTTTCAGCCTTTCTACGCATGCGCTGCCTACTGGCCGTCTTATAATTGGACGAATGTAAACCAGGCATAATCCTCAAAGGAAATTTGAATTTCATTCACAATTGTAAAACACAGAATTGTTAGATTTAAATTTTGCCTCTTCAAAAGCCTTTAGAACCATTACTATGGTTACAATTAAAACAAACTATCAATGGTATGCAATCGCAATGATGCATTCTATAAAAATAAAAAAAAGTCTAAAAGTTCACCAACAGATGGCGCTATATCATTATTTGATGCAAATTTATAATCAGCATATAAGGTGATTCAATTTTACTTAACAGTGATTTAATTAATATGTCTATATGTAAGGCGAGTTTGTAGATATTAGTTTTATAAAAGTAGAAGATAATTATTTTATCAAAAATGGACCGAAACCAACCTCAAAAACGTATAAAGAGCTGCCTTGTTTTATAAAAAAGGAAAATACTTGAGTGATTTTATGAACTGAAATGTAAAGAGATTAGATTTTCAAATTTATGAAGACTGCTGTTTGGTATGATAGAATAAAATCTACTGGCGATCCTTTTAGAGTAGAAAATAAATGAAAGCCATTTTTAGAATTTGGATTTAGTTATTTATGAAATATATGTGTATTGTTTATTTCTTTCATTTAATTTACTTCAAAAATACCATGCTATGATTGTAAAATAAATATATCATTATTATTATTGTTTCTACTTTAAAATTTGAGGTTAAAAAAATGAAGCATAAACGTAATATTAGCATAGATTTTTCTTTACACATAGAAAGATCTTGCGCTTAACTTAGTTATTACTTTTTACTAAAAGAAAATAGTTTTTAGAAATACTCAAAGTGAATTGTAATTTTGAATATGAAAATTAAATAATTATTTTTCTATTGATATTTCTTAATCTTTTTTGTTTTACAAAGAGTCACATTTTTATGAATTTCATTCAGTAGTCCTTCTAATACTTAAAAAAAATTCCATTTCACACTTTACAAATGAAAAAAATTTTATAACCTCTTCATTCTTATTTTCTACTTTTAAGTCAGAATTTGATTTTTTTAATTCATTTCCGTAACTATTATAGACAAATTCAATCAATTTTTCTCAAACTGAATATCAGATGATATTATATATTTTTAGTTAAAATTTAAGTATAATTTAATGCTTTACGGATATCTGAATTTGAAAATATTGAAATGTCATCTAGAACACACTTCATCAGTATAAAATTTCAGAATCTTGTAAAGCAAAAAGAAGAAAAAATATAGATAAAAATTCAGTTTTAATCAATATGAAACAAATGAAAATTTCAAAATAGTATAATTAAATACACCAATCAACAAATATCTAAAGAAAAAATTTCGAAATTCTTGCTACTCGTTGTGTCTTCAAACGTGACATTTCTTTTTAAAAAAAATATTAATCTAAAATAAAAAGTTTCAATAGAAATGTTATTTTTATAGACAAAACGTTGCAAGAATTTCACTTATATTTTTGTTTAAGTGTTTGTTGATTGATATATTTCAATACTCTATTTTTACTATCTCGTATAAGTAGTATAAGGAACATGCAGTAATCGTCAAAAAATTCGAACCCGAGATTTTGATGAATCACCACATTTCAGGCCTCCCTGGGTTCGAAAAACCCATTTTTGAAAAAGTCAGTCTGTCTGTCTGTCTGTGACAAAGATAACTAAAAATCATTTTGAGATAGACAGTTGAAATTTAATATACGATCTTCAAACCAAATTTGCAGATTTCTGTCAAATTTTCAGAAAAGTCCGTCTGTTCGAATATAAGTTAACACGATAATTACAATACGAAAAGAGCTAGACAGATGAAATTCGGTACATAGATTTAAAATGTATAGTGTAGACACTTGTCAAATTTTGAGCCGAATCAAACGACGGGTTGACTGTCTGTCGGTTTGTACTTTCAGAAACATGTATATACAATAGTTCAAAAACGCAATGATTTTAAATGTATCAAATTTGGTATTGGTTTTTATGAATAAAACTACAGTTTTGTGCCAAATTTTTGAATCGAGGAGTTGAGAAAAACGTGTCTGAAATTCAAATTCGATTAATGGAAATTATTAATATATGCTGGGGATTAATCGCCAAAAAAAAACTCTCCAAAGATGATATGACAAATTCAGTAAAAGAGTTAAATTCACGTCAAAAAATATTTTGTAACTATTGTACGACAGTGCCATGTAAGGCGAGAAAATACCACCTCCGCGGGTTTTTGTTTGGAATTAAAGCTATGCAGTTTTAGGTACATATTTTATAATCTCAAAGTTTATTAGATTAATTACAGATTAATTATTGTGTTATTAGGGGGGAAATGTTATAAATTTTATTTAATTCAAGTCACTGAATGATTCATAAAAAAACAATATCATTGGTAGTTTAATGCCCTAAAAAGACATCCTATCAAAACAGGCTTGTTTACATAACTATCTCAAAAACAATTCAGAAAATCCCACATGTCTTCAAAACTATTAAAATAAATTTACTCGCTACTTAAAATTGATAGGAAGTAAATAAAGTACTCGGTAGTTTAGAAGATAGCTTCCAGTCTCATTTGTTCGTTCGCTTTCTGCTTTTTTTTTTTTTTTTTCTTTTTTCGGGTTTCTGCATTAATCCTGGCTGCTTCAAAGCCATATTTCACTTTTATCTGCTCCGTGTGGAAAGACCTTGTTTCCGTCTCATTATTGATCAAGGCTATTACAGGCTATCGAAAAGAAAATAAAATTAAAATTCCAAACATTAGGCTTAGCATAATGGAGGCCATTAGATAGAAGATGAACAACAGCGCTGTTGCGAGTTTCTTTTTAAACAGCTTGCATTTAAAATAAAGTATGTTGTTATAATACTAAATGGTCAACAGGAAGGGCCGTTTTATTACGACAAACGCATTTCGAATCTTGGATTAATGGAAACGTAGAATGTATCTCACAGTGTTTGCCACAATTTTAAATCATCTACTTATGAACAAATTCATACAAACCCATTTTGTAATTAAATATTTATAAATTATTAGCAATATTTTCGTGTTACTTGTTCTTATTTATTTTCAAAATTTTGTGTAACTTGTTCTTATTCATTTTCAAAATGTGGTTCTTATTTATTTTCAAAATGTTGTTCTTATTTATTTTCAAAATGTTGCTCTTATTAATTTTCAAAATGTTGTGTAACTTGTTCTTATTTATTTTTAAAATGTTGTGTAACTTGTTCTTATTTATTTTCAAAATGTTGTGTAACTTGTTCTTATTTATTTTCAAAATCTTGTGAGTGAATGATCCTAAACCAGGCTATGCAAAGAGCATAAGGTATATTAGTAATATTTTATTGACGAAATATTGCTCACTTTTTAATAAAATAATAGTCCATTTAGAGTTTTTTTTTTAATATTTCACTAGAAAAGAGAAGATCCTTATTTATTTTTTCATTTTTGGAATCTTGTTGAAATTATAATAAAAATTTTGTCGTCATTTAGGGTATTTTTCTGAGTAATATCTCTCCAAGAATCCTTCCTTATTTATCTTTTATCGTTAAAAGTTTATTGACATTCTTTTAAAAAATTTGGTGTACTTTGGAACATTTTTTTTTTATTTTGTAGAAATTCTTTAAAAAATTTCGGTGCACTTCGGAACATTTTTCTTATTTTGTTGAAATTCTTTAAAAAAATTTTGGTTCATTTTGAGACATCTTTCTTATTTTGCTGATAAAATTCTGTTGAAATTCATTTAAAAGTTTCAGTGCACTTTGGAACATTTTCTTATTTTGTTGAAATTCTTTAAAAATATATCGGTGCACTTTTTATGTTTTGTAGAAATTCTTTTAAAAGGTTTTGGTTCATTTCGAGACTTTTTCTTATTTTGGTGATAAAATTTTCCTGAAATTCTTTTTAAAATTTTGGTGCACTTTGTTGAAATTCTTTTTAAAAATTTTGGTTCACTTCGGGGCATTTTTCTTATTTTGCTGATAAAATGTTCTTGAAATTCTTTTTAAAGTTTTGGTGCACTTAGGAACATTTTTCTTATTTTGTTGAAATTCTTTTTTAAAGTTTTGGTTCATTTCGGGACATTTTTTTCTTATTTTATTGATAAAATGTTCTTTAAATTCTTTTAAAAGTTTTGGTGCTCTTTGGAACGTTTTTCTTATTTTGTTGCAATTCTTAAAAAAAGTTGCGTGTACATTGGAACACCTTTCTTATTTTGTTGAAATTCTTTTTAAAAGTTTTGGTTCATTTCGGAACATTTTTCTTATTTTGCTGATAAAATTCTGTTGAAATTCTTTTAAAAGTTTTGATACTGTTTCTTTGAACAATCTAGCTGACTTAAGATGAGATATTTGATTTCAGATTCTTAGAATTCTAACAAGAATTCACGAAAGACAACTGAAATAATTAGTGATTGGATAGTTGATTTGGACAAAATAATCAAAAAGCATGCAAGAAATATGCTTCTTTTTCTGAACAATATTATTTCTTATTCCAACAATTAAAATTAAGAAACTAAAGTTAGACTTCCATAAATAACACCATTTGCTTGCAATGGAGTTACGTTCCATAACATCAAAGCGCAATTAAAAATGTAACTGCTCAACTCATCTCTCTTTTTCCTTTCTTTCTGGCAAAATTCCTCTTTAAAAAAAAGGTAATAAAAATAATCAATAATAAAAATAAAAATTTGTCAGGAAAATTACACGATATCGAACAGAATACTTTTTCCTTAATCTTCAATAGAAGTAAATCGCAAGATTAACTATTTTATGAAATAATGAAAACTGTTTGAAGTTCAGAAAAAACAATTTACTCTCTTTTTAAAACTGGGCAAAAAAAAAGGTTTTTAAAAAAATGCCAAAATTTAGAAAAATTTGCAAGATTATTAAACAGCTGTTATTAAAAACATTTTTATAATTTTTAAACGATGTAAAAAACATTTATGTGCTATAACATTTACGCGGGAAATGCGAAAATTTTTTCACCAAATTTTTAACTAATTAGAATTTCAAAAATTTGCACCGAGTTTTACATTTTACCGACTCATTTATATTTGCCCCAAAATAGGTCGAACTAGATCAAACTGTCTGAAATGTGAAGCTCCAACACACACGCATATTCGTCTTTATCATAAATGGAGAAGATAAACTATTTTGACTATTTTTAAACACATTTACTTTCACCTTTATTATTAGTAAATATAACTATTTCTAGATATTTCTTCATTTAAAAATAAGATAATTTTGAAATTTTAAATTACCCTGAATCCACACGATGAATCTGTTGTTTACAAAATCATGTGAAAAAAAGAAAGAAATTTAAAGAAGGAAATAATCAATGAAAGAGAAAAAATCTTCCCTCATTTGCAAGTATTTTTTTCTGATTTCTTGAAAAAAAAATCCGATGTCTGCAGACGATTTTTTTTTTATTTATAACAGCATCATTTCCAAAATAAAAAGTTATTTCTGTCGTGATTATTATGGAGAATAAATTATCTTCAGAGCTTCGAGTTTAATAAAAAAAAGGAAATGAAGATCTCTTTTTTTTATTCTAAATTAAAAAGAAGTAAGACAAAAAAAGATTGTAACAATTTAAAAGAAAAAAAATTAAAGGCTTGAAGATTATGTGCACCAAAAAATAAATGTTTTCATTTCTTTGTAATGATATATTTCGTGAAGAAAAATGTAATATAAATGACGGTGAAAATTTTTTTAAAAAATGGTTTTATTATTTTTTGATTAAATTTTAAGTATTGAGAGCTTTTATGATTGTAACTGGAATTTTTTAAATTACTCATGTTCTTTTTTTATTATTATAAATCCTAAAAATGTATTTTATGAACTGCATCAACTAATTACGCTGAAAAATAATTGAATATTTCGTTAGTTTTCATTTCATTATATTATCAATTACTTTATTTTTTACTAGCCGCCTTTGGCGACCAGAGAGTTCGCCAATCTTAATGTTCGTTAAAATTTTCATAATTAAATATTTTATGCAATTACTACATTAATAGCTTCTTCATCAAAATATTTTAAAACTTCAAATTTTGATAGTCATATAATTCACTCATAATATTATAAACGCCTTCAGTCATAACGTAATATGTATCTCTCTAATTTTCTGTTAGCTCCCATAGAATTTATACTTTAAATTAAAGTGGAAAGGATTAATCTGCAATTAATATAATAATATATTTTACTGAAACAAAGTATTTTTTTTTTGTAATATGATTAATGAAAACAGTCACTGAGCGTTTAAACTTTATGGGTACAAAAGAATATCTTTCTTAATTTATGTAATATTTCAAGAATTTGTCAACAAAATTTTCTTAGATTCATCATGGCCAGATAGATTAATTAACAATGTTTAATTTTAAATGCATCAAACACTAAGAAAATAAAACGAATCGTTTAAAATAATCGGTTGAAGACAGGTTAAGAAAAACTACTTAAAAAACGATGGACTTAAAACTATAAGCATATACAAAAAAAATATATAACTGACATAAATACACTTTAATTACAAAAGCAGACAACTAATCTAAAAATAATTTAAATCATCCGTTGATAATGATTGTCATGTCAACAATCAGAACACAATGCGCATGCGTGAATTTTCAACGCCAGTTACGGTAACGCAAATGCGTGAGTTTTTCTACGCCAGTTGGGGTAACGCTATGCAGATTAGACATTTTTAATTTCCTTTATTCTGTTTTATTTTAATTCAAAAGTACTTATGAATGGTTCTGAAAGACCGATTAATTAACAATGTTTAATTTTAAATGCATCAAACATTAAGAAAATAAACAGAATCGTTTGAAATAATCAGCCGAAAAATCTTAAGCCTAGCCTCATTACTGTTGGGGGAAAAAACTGCACCCTTACTCATTTGACGGTGGGGAAAATGAAAAGATTTTTTTGGCGGGAGAGTTAATTTTTAATGAATAATTAAAATTCTAATTAAAAATTCAAAATAAGAGGACCCCAGGTGCACATTCTCGACCTCCAAGGTATACATGTACCAAATCTGGTAGCTGTAGGTCAAATGGTCTTTTCTGTAGAGCGCCAACACACACACACACACATTGAGCTTTATATATAAGTATAGATTATACTTATTGTATTTAGTTAAAAATTGTTTATTAATGGGATTGTTTATTATTTTCAACTTTTATATTTCAGTGATGTAACATATGATGTATAAGTAATGAAATTATATTTTAAAAAGTTGTTAAAATTGTTTTGATAAATAAATAGAAAAAGAAAAATCGTTTTTTTTTTTTTTTTACCATTTGATGTTTGGAAAACCGTTTGGTGGATTGAACTGAAAAGTTAATGCAAATTATAAATTTAATATTAACATATCAAAATTTCGTTTGCCTCATATTTTATTTCCTTTTTTTTATTTCATTTTCTGTCCATATACAAAAATAAAAAAAAATAGATAAACAGCCTTCTCCTTCATTGATTTGTTTAATGTGAATAAGATCTACAATATTTCTGAAATGAAATTCATTTATATTGCCGATTGCATTTTCAAATCACTACTCTTACAGTCTAATGATAATCAAACAAACAATCAATCCTTTAGCTAATTTAACGCACTATTTGATATAAATTCTCGTGATAAAACAAAAGGCAAATATTTTCTATTTAATTTCTTGCGCTATCCTACCAGTTCCTTTTATGTCTTCTATTTAGTTTCTTTTAGAATGAATTATTTTGGAGAATTTCTTCCTAAATATGAAACCTTTACAAATTTGCAATATTTCTTCCTAGAACATTAGTTATTGCTTCTTTGCACAATTAGTTAGTAAAAAGGAGAATTTGTAGATAGCTCTAACAGATGTTGAGTGGATATATGGTTAATAAATCCGGTCTTGCCAGTGATTTGGTAACTTGGAGAAAATTTGTTGATCTATTGTAGATGTCAAAAATGAAGGGCCCTGAATATTCGAGAATCTTGACGATATCTTCATTATAATATGAGTTCTGCAGTTTTTTCTAGAGCATTCCATCCTCTGTTGCGGACTTTCTATAAAGTTAAGATGTATAGATGGCAGTCAATCAATTGTGAGAGAGATTAGTTGAGTTTGTCTGAAGGCTTTACGCTGTTGCAATTGTTTAATGGAGATTCTATGCTACATTTTAAATGCTGTATTTGTCTAGGCTTTGCCTATGTTTAAGACTGTTTTTTCGTGTAAAATGAAACGACATAATTTGTTGGAATTTTTCACTATAAAACCCTCGGAAGATTTTTTTTTTTCGTAGCAACACATATCTACAATTCTGTTGAAAAAATTAAGATTAGGACAAAATTTGTCCTAATCTTAATCCTCTTTCTTCTTTAATTTTAAATTATTTTTCTCACACAACTGATAAATATAAATCTAAAAATTGTTTTCTATAGCCCAGAACGACCAGAAACGATTAGATTCATAAAAATTAACTGATCTGAATTTTTAAAGATTGCAGAGCTTTCGTTTGATGTATTTTGTTTAAGAGAAAGTAAAATTCACTTATTCTTACTTCCATATTATTGCGGAAAATCGCCCGATGTATGTACCGCAGTCCAATAAAAAAGATGAAATCCTATAAGAGGAGAAATGAAAGGTGACGCTGTGTTTTAGGAATATTTCAGAAAACACAAAAAATAGATACAGGATATAAACAAAAAAGCAGCACTTGTATACACTAACAACGCAATTACAAATAGCAAATCGCTAATTAACAATAGTTCAAAAGAACAATGTTGAATGCGTAACAACTGGAGAAAACACTACGATTACCAAATAGGAAATTCACTTTTTGTAGTCTCCCAGCAGAGTATGCCATATTCTGGTAGGATCTCTATATCTGTTTCTGACAGAGATAGTACCATAGTTCTTGCATTTTCCAGAGCCTTCATTTTTGGAGAAAAAGTCGCCAAATATTCGCCAAGGTACTTGATCACGCAATTGCTAAGAATCGCTGTAAATCTCAGGCGATTTCAGGCGATGATATTAACATGGTGAGAAAACAATATTGCAGATTCTAGCACTATAAAAATCTTTATAATTCAAATTATAATATATGTATCACTTATGAAATGATCATTTTCATTTCGATAATTTATAAGTTTAATTTTCTCACTCAATGTACCGATTCCTAAAACATTATTTCAACCGTTGCTTCCTCTTAAAAACATGACAAAATCCCTCTAGTCATCGCTTTTTTCCCTAAAATGGGAAAAAAAATGAATTTAAAAAAAACTGCAGTCCATATCATTTTGTGCGTAAAAGACTTCAATAACCAAACTAAATAAACTCCAAAATATCGTTCAAAATCCAAGCATCGTAAAAACTACAATTTTAATACGTTTACCAAATAGCGTATTCTATCTACTTACTGCTAAATTATTGACCCACGGGGACACAAATTTTACATCGATATTTATAAAACACCAGAGGGAGAAGATAAAAAGTAAAGTACTTTTTTCCAGTACAGCCAAACTGAGATGCAATTTTAATACCCCCGTTGTTCAAACTTGAAAATACAACAGAAGTAACATGATGTAGCAGAATTTTTCCTCTCCAAATAGCCTTGCGCTTTGTATTCCAGTGTCAGATGTTTTAGTTTATATCTCTTTCAAGATATGAGTATATTATTGAGTTGTTTTTATGGAGTGCAAAATGTATGTATTTGAGTGGTTTTATGGAAAAGAATGTAGTGAATTTAGATTTGTAATTTTATGAAGATTATTGTTTGCTATTAAGAAAAAACTATCCTATTAGTGAGACAAATGGGTACAAATGTTTTTGGAATTTGATTTTATCAGTTGCAGTAACTATTTTATTTTTCATTTTGTGAAATTATTACTTTATGTTTATGATTTGGATACTTATAATTCTAGTATATATTTAACTAGCAGTACCCGCTTAGTTTCGCCCGTGGCATATCATCCAAGAGAAAAAAATTAGCTTTAAAATCTAGCCTCCACCCGTTATAACATGAAAATTTCATGCAACATCAAACAAACATAAGAATATATTTAGAAATCATCAAAAATAACTACAAAACAGTTTTTATAGCAAACATTCAGAAATATTTAGACTGTTAAAAAGGTAAAAATATGAATGCCCACATAGTCCATGTGAACATTCTTTCTCTGATGTTATGTAACCGAACGTTTCTTTCCTCTTCATTTTCATTATCGAGCAACAAACGAAGCGTTTTGGCATTTAATGTGCTCCGGTCAAGGTTGGATTTCCTTTTTTTGAACATAATGAGTTTTGAATCACTGTTTCAAGTCAGACGTAAACAAAGAAATGTATCGCGTATGCGTACCACAACTCCTGCTATTTGCGCATGCGCAATTTGAGGTTTTCGTACATGCGCAGATAAATGCAAAGCACAGATACTGCAGTTTTACGCATGCGCGAATAGCAGCAGGAAAATAATTAAAAGCGCAATTATAAGACTCCTTTTTTTTATTTTTATATGACTTCAATAAACTAAAACCTTTCCCAATAAGTGCCCTACAAAGTGGTGCAAATATCTCCAATATCAGTTAAATATTTCTCGAGTTTTTCTCTTTCAAACATACAGACGCTTTCAGGAGACTTTATTTTATACTATGTGTAGATATGTCGGTTAAAACACAAGCGAAAAGTATTGGAAGTAATAAAACAAAGCTGATTTCCTATTTATTTATTTTTTTTGGTAATTTTTTGTAACTTCTTCATTTTGACACTATGGGCGATACAACCTATTTCAATAAATTCAGTATATTTATTTTATTTTAAGCGCACATTACTTTCCTGGCTGTACAAGACAAATTTTGGATTTAAAAGGCTTAAAAGAATTTTACTGATAACCCTGTACGTGTCTGCAAGGGGAGACAGTATCAGATTTTGGATTCAATCAGTAAATAGAGAAAAGTCTGAAAATCATGCCTAATTTATTACTTCACTGCAGAAAGTAACATACCAATTTTACCATATAGTGAGCCGAGAGGAGAACAGACCCAGTGGTTTAGAAAATTTGGATTTCATTTACCAGAGGATCATAAAAATAAAATGAAATGAGACAAAACGTTTATACTGTTTAGATAATCGTATGCTTTTCCCAGTATTTTCTCATTAAAGATGCTAATGATTTCAATACTAATTGTACTGTATTCAAACAAAAATTGCAATGCTGTTCTAGCCAAAATCGTTTTTACTAACAAGCAGTCCACACAATGAAGAAATCACAAATCTTACAAAGATTTTATTTTGCAACTTCATTTTCCACTTAAAAAAATGATTTCCATTGTGATTATTACGAGTAATAAATTATCTTCAGGTTTTCCGTGTTACTTATCAAAAGAACTGGTAATCTGTTTCTCTTTTCATATAGAAATGGAAAGCAATAAAACAAAACAAAGAAAAACGATCATTACATGTCAAAAGGGAAAATGAACAACTCTTAAAATATAACCACCAAAGAAATACTTTTTTATTTATTTATTGTAATAGATAAAATCCTATTTAAAAATGTATTCAAAATGGCTGTTGGAAAGTTAATCAAAATTGTTTTATTAGTGTTCTAAATATTGAGCTTTTTTTTTTGAAAAAAAAAAAAAAAGGGACAAGAGTTTCTTAAAATTTCTTTGTAATGACAATCTGCAATTTGCAAATTTTGATTCCTAAGATTCAGCTTTAAATAAGTCAATTTATTATTTTTTGTCTAGTGTTAGAATGATTTATCTATTGTTTTATTCTTTCATTTACTACATAACTATTTCTATGATATAAAAAAATATGTCATCATTGCGTTTTATTCGCCCTGTGATTAGTCGATAGAGGTCACCTGACCCATGATATTTCAGGTTTGTTTTGTCAATATTGTTTGAAATATGTAATGAAAATTATTATTGAGTCTTTGTAAGTATTTATATTTCACTTGACGATGAAATTTTGACAAAAGAGAAAAATTAAATCTTTAATTAGCAAATTAATAGCAATTGAATTTAAAGGAATATTATTTGCCAATTCTAATTTTAGACATATCGTTTGTGGCAATACTAACGAATAGCCTTCCGATTTGTTTTCTTTTTCGAGTAACGGACATTTTTCGTCTCTCTGCCAGCAATCGTCCGAATCCCTAAGCAATACACGTGTTAACCTTACATTGTTTTTTTTAAGTAATAATGGGACATGCAGCTATATCAGACGAAAAAAAAATGTGAAGAAAGACTGAGCGAGAATATGACAAATTGAAAGAAAATCTGATAATGAAGCTGCTTATTTGGCGACAAAATGTGAAAAATTGATTCGATTATTAAACGAACGATCGATTATTAAACGATCGGTTATTAAACGAAAGCGAGCAAAGCCTCCTAGTCTTAATATATAATAAAAATGGTTCTATTTGAAGAATTTCTTTAAAGTTTTTTGCAACTATCAGTTAGTTAATAAAAAAACAGTTTCTTTTTATTATTTTCTTTTTACAACTAAAAATTTTATCTCGATGCCATACCTCACATTTGAGCAATGAAGCAGCATTTTGGCGAATTAATGAGAAATATTATTTTAATTAAAGGGAAAACTTAAGATATTCGTAACAAAATTCTAAAAGATCTTATTGTTGAATGAAATAATCTTACTGGATAAAACGGCTGACGATAATTTAAAAATAAATATTCAGAAAAAAAAACAACTAGAAATGATTCTGAAACAAAAATTGCTGGGTAAAAAAAGAAAACGATATTTATTATTTTAATGAATTTTAATTAATATTATGCAATTTAATTATTACTTTATTTCTTTCATGTTATTAAAAGTAGAGATTTATTATTGATATTAAAATCGTTTACTGATTTTTCCATAACTTAAAAGCATTGCTTGGGTTTTTTTTTTTTTTGTTTTTTTTTTTATCTAGCAGATGATAAAATATTTTATTATTTTTAGAATTTATTTATCACATAATTTTTCAATTTTCATAACATTTGTAAGCCATATGAAAGATATAATTTGATTTTAAATTTTTACACAAAACATCAAATGTTTCATGATAATCAGGTCATTTCTATCTAAGAAAAAAAAAATGAAAAAAATCGAATTATAAAACAAATCTTTAAACCATTTTATGAATATAAAAACTCGAATAACTAAAACCACATAACTGTGAAGTTTCGTTCAAAATCAACCTACATAGATCAAACTTCAATGCGAGTTTCCAAATAATCGATTGGACTTCCAACTAAATTATTTACTCACGCGACTGTAAATTTTGTCTATATGTTTGCAAAGCAGAAGGGGGAAACAGATAAAGAGAGGAATGGGTTTTTCGTCAGTGCAACCGAATTTAAATGCATTTTTAATGTCTCCGATCCCTATACTTCAGACTTGAAAGTAGAGTAGAAATAGAATAATGTAATAGAACTTTTCCTGCAGTCGTAAGCTTTGTGGTCCTACGTTGTGTATTTTGGTTTTTATATCTGCTGTGTATACCTTGTTTTATTGGTGAAACAAAATGAAAGTATTTATGAACTTTCATGACGCGAAATCTCTTTGTGTTTAGATTTGTTGCTTTATGGAGATTACTCTTTGTTATTAAGTAAGAAAATGTACTGGCAACATTTTTAGAAGGACAAAAGAATATAGCCATGATGTTTGGTCGCGATTGGCGAGGTCTGCGGAAACGATTGGTGAGATTCGCGCCGCCGTTGGGGTTATTGTTTAAAATATAAATAAAAAATTATGATTGAGAAATGTTGGTGTGGCGAACGGGAAGTGTATTGATTTGATTTTAAACAGATATTTTTTAATAGAAGTCTGGGTGATGCTTTTGTTTGAGATATGTTTTGTTGTTTTTTAAGAATTATAACACGTTCGTGTCATTACAGTAGTATTTTAAGAAATTTCTTTTACTTATTCAGAAATTTTGTATTCGTTAATTTTCTTTTCTTTTTCGTGAAATTAAAATACTTTTTTTGTAGCATGACTAAATAGAAAATCGTTTATAAACAAGGAAAAAAAACGCAATAGTATCAACGCTTCATCTGAGATCTTTTCCTTTTATAATTTTGCTAAAAGTTATAGATTTTTCTAGAATGAGCTTCAGATCTTGGCTCCAAATAGAGATCTTGACGTAATTTTTGTATTTTTGATAACCCCCAATTTTATTGGCGAATTTGACGCCAAATCACCATATTTGTTTTCAAAGTTGGAGTCATTATCCTCTTATCTCTTTAGAATATCTGTAAATATCTCTTTTCAGGTATGATATTTACAATGCCTAAAACTAACATTTCAGATTCACAGCAATATTTTTGATTTTTAATGAATTTTCTTTAAATTTTTGTCATTTTCAAAGTCGCTTGGTTTTCTTTCAGTAGTGTTTCCAGTGCCTCATGATATGACTTTATTTTGATCTCAATTTCTGGTAAAATTATAGAAAATAATTTTTCTATAGCCATGCAGGGTGCTTAGCGTCTTGGAAAGTGCTTAAAAAGTATTTATATTTGTAATCCATTTTTTAAGCATTCTAAGTCCTTAAAAATTCCTTGATTTTCTCGAGAAATGCATAGACAAATTGTTTCCCCTCACGTTGAATACGATAATTCGAAAACATAGTCGTAAAGGCTTGTTTATCAGATGTATCAAGGAAAAAAAACCAAGAAAAGGAACGTATTCGTGAAAGGAAGCCAGGGGTTCCAAATCATATTAATTTAACATTTAATTAGCTTTTTTTCGCTCCCTCTTTCTTCAACAATGTGTATTGCCATTTATTGAAATACCAGAATGATTATCCGGAAAGGGCAGTACGAAATATGTATTGTGCCATACTGGTTGTTGCTCAAAAAGTGTTTGAAAAGAAAATTCTTTTAAAAATTCTCAACCTTTTATGTGTTTTTAAAGAAGAATACGCAGATTTCTCCGATCAGCGGAAAATAAGAATGCCGCAGGATGAATTTGGGGCGCCAAAAAGATATATCGAACATGGTAGAAGCTGCTGTAAAAATACCTGCAGAAAAGTAACATATTCGTAAAGTATGTAACATATTCGATCATCATTCTCAAGTCGTTTATGTTAGAATGATAAATGTCATTATAATGCATTTTATATCATTTGCATAATATATCGGCCGCAATTTTTGCGAAAAAAAACAAGCCAAGAAGGTATATTCTAGTTTTTTTCATAATATTCCGAAACTCAACACAAATGAGTCGTATTTTGTAAAATATACGATAAAATCTAGAGAAGAAATTTCGCTTACTTAAGAAAATTTCACTTAACGAACTTACACTTCTCGAATTTCACTTAGCTATAACCATATAGTTCAGAAAATTCGTCTTGTGAGTGAACGGTTCAGAAAATCTAAGAAACTATAGCATATAAAGACAGGTTATTCCTCAAGTAAACATGATATATTGTAGCAAAACACAGCTGAAATGCTTACGAAGTCACTACTAGAAGATAACAACACATTAACAGACAGAAAATTGCTGATTAAACAAAAAGCGTAAAATAATTGGTGAGATCGCTCTGCGATCATTACACCAGACAGTGAATCAATGCTTGTAGTGCCTCCACATATATAGCATGTGTGACCAAAGTATTGAATTTTGGAAAAGGATCCGAAATTCCTTTTCTAATAGAAAAGTGGCAAACGAAAACTCATGTATTTTTAAGAACTCTCAAATTTGTCGCCAAATGGCCGCTGGGGTTATCGCCAAGGCCAATGATCACTGACTTGACATCCATTCATCATCTATTAAAAATATTAATAAGTATGTTTCCCTTATTATGAGATTAACTGCTCAGGAAACAATATTATAAATTAATTACATTACAAACACAATTGCTTCAAATTGTTCCACCAGACAAAGTTTTAATACAATCTGTCTATTTAAATATATCCCCCTATATTTTCCCATTTAAGGTTGCTTTTGATTTTCACACTAATACTGAACTAACCAACTAATTCATCATGTGGTATAATCCACATTTATGTATCTGAATAAAATAAAGAATAAAATGATAAAGAGAGGGAAAATTTCTGTCCAATTTACGAAGCAAGTAACTTCTGGTCGCCTTTAAAAAGGAAAAAAAATCGCCTGCAGACCATTTTATTTAACAGCTGCATTTCACACGCAAAAAGAAATCTTTGTCTCGATTATTACGGAGAATAAATTACATCCAAGACATTCGTGTTTAATAATCGAAAGAACCGACAATTTCCTTCTCTTTTCTCCAAAACAAGAATGCAATGGAATAAAAATAAATTCATAAGTGAAAAAAGAAAAATGAACATTGCTTTGTGCAAAGAAAAAAAAAGAAGAAAAGAAAACAAAGAAATCCTTGCATTTTCTTGTAATGATATATTTCCTACAGAAAAATATATTCAAAATGGCACAGAAAAGCATTTTTAAAAATAATTGCTTGCTTATTTTTCTGATTAAATTTGCAGAAAGTTTTCTTTATATGAGTTGGGATTTTAAAATCATTAATGCCATCCATCATTTAAGCACAAGAAATTTTTATAATGGATTTTAAATATGATATTAAAATATAAATTAATAAGTTCAGAGTATAAATGTAAATTTTAACAGTTAAATATA
Source organism: Argiope bruennichi (assembly GCF_947563725.1). Classification (NCBI taxonomy): domain Eukaryota; kingdom Metazoa; phylum Arthropoda; class Arachnida; order Araneae; family Araneidae; genus Argiope; species Argiope bruennichi. The sequence goes on along the minus strand of NC_079161.1, from coordinate 48,194,561 downwards.
AATTCAAGTAACCATTTTAACAGTATAAATATAAATTAAAGTGAAAGCAATCAATTTGCTTTTTTTTAGCTAGAATAACTCAATTAAAATCTATATTGTTTTATATTTTCTAATATTATATAGAATCAAATATAATAAAAATGATATCGTTAAAATAGAGTCATTTAATCCTTTTAGAGAATTTTAACTATATTATGCAAAATTTGTCATTTTATGCTATTTTGTTTCGATTAAAATTTTGAAAGTTTTACTTTTAATCCAAGTTATTTCTAAATAACTAAGTATTGTCTAAATAACTAAGTAAATGTCTAAATAATGAAGTATTATTTTAAAGAATTCTTTTTTAAGATACGAAGCAGCAAATACAATCTATCAATCGTGTCAAAGTTTTAGGATGATTTTTTTCCTTCAAAAAAGCAGAATTAAGTTTATTTAAATAAATAGCAGACGATAATTAAGCAATGAATAACCAGAGTTAAAAAAGATCTAATAATTATTGTACAGGCAAAAAAAGAGATTTTTAAAAAATAATTACAACAATTCTATTCTAATTCTTAATTAATTACAATTACTAAATTTTAATTACTTCTTTCTTTTATTTATGCCAATTTCTTTTATGTTAGAAAAGAAAATAATATAGATAATAATCTTGTAATAAATTTTTCAAATGCTTCAGATGAAATAATCTTCATCAGTATTATAAAGTTGCGTATTAAAACTAACAAAATTCATTTTATTATTTTCATAATTAAAATTCAATTAATTTATTAATCTCTATTTCTATTTTTTTATTCATGAATTTTAACACAAAGCATTGAAAAATAGATGATAAAATCCCTCTATATTCCCTAAAAGAGCAAAAAATTAAATGATAGAAAAATATACTCGCCAATAATTTACTTTATTAATGGAATGAAATGTCGAGAATATTAGATTATAGTTTTCTGAAGATTTTTGTTTGATATTAAGGAATAAATTATTCTAATAATCCTTTCATAAGAACAAACAAATATAGGTAATTTTAAACTTGCTTTTATGAAATCTGGCAATTAATTTACTCTTCATAAATCAGTAATTTTTTTAGAGATTTACTTCTTACATGCTTAAGGTGTATGTACACACTTGAAACTTCGAAAATCGTTCAATATATCGAATATTTTTTTTTTATTGCTTAATAATGTTCTCTGATCCTTCAGCTTTCAAACGATACCAAGATGTTGTCAATATTCGAAATATTTCTCGAGTTATAATTATTTTTCTTGATGTATTTTTACTAAAAATTCTAGTTCCAGTTTTTTTTAAAACTCATTCTATGAAGAATGATATTTTCCCATTATTTTGCTTCATTCAAATAATCATAACTCAACAAGAAATTAACCAAATATAATTATTTATACATCAAAATAATCTGTATAAAACAGTGGATGTTTTGTGCCTCAATCAAAGTTATATTTATAGAAATAAATTTTTAATAGCTGTTTAAAAGTTAAAATTACATTAAAAAATCTCGCTTTTTCTATTCACCGTTGATGAAAAAATTGTTTGAAAAAAACTATACATTTTTATAACTTGTTTGAGGCAGACAACATGAAGACTAATATTAGGCATAATTTCCAACTAGAATTGTGTGTCTGTACAAATTAGAATTTAAGATATCATGTTTCAAAAAATAGGCTAATTAGCTCATTAAATATTAATTAATTAATTAATAATTAGTGTAATATATTTTTTTTCTCACTGAAATGAGTTTAAACATATATTATTAACCTATTGTGAAAAAACTGGATTTTTAAAGTTAAAATTTTAAAAAAATCTTCAAGTGTGTACGTACACCTTAAGAAGTGATCTAGAATTCTAGCAAAAAATAAATGAAATGAATTAATTTTTTAATTTATAATTGTACCTTTTACAGAATTTTTTTATTAATTAAAAAATGAAAAATGATTGTTTATCAAAAAGTAGAAAGTAAATTATAAATATCGATATTCATATCTAAATGCCCCTCTGAGCAAACTTTTTTCATTTTTAATGAATGTTAAGTATATTTCTTTCCTGTAATATGTCATGATTTTACGAATAGTTTTAGCCTCTATATATATATTTAAAAAATATCATTTCTACAGTTTTTTTTATTATATTATGGTTATATATCATGTTATTAAAAATATTTTCTGTTTCATGAATTTCCATTCCTTCCATGTATACATTATTTCTCAACAAACCAGACTGTTTGACCTGCAGCTACCAATTTTGGCGCATTTTCAATGTAGAGGTTGGGAATATATACTTCAGAGAGATCTTTTTTTTTTCAAACATTTATCAGAATTTTGATTGATTAAAAATCAAGCTGAATTTTGCTTGTTTTCCGTAATTATTGTTACACAATAATAAATCTTGCATCGTTTCAGAATTTTCAAAATTGCCTGTTTAATATCATTTTATCAGAATTTAATAATTGTCTTTTTAATCAAATCATAATATCATTACCATTCATAAAAATATTTCTGAATTCTGGCAATTTTTTTTATTTGTTTAAACTTTAACAACAGACTACATTGTTGCCCTGATATTCAAAATATTTTCATTATTTCATCAAAAATCCATCAAGATGAAAAAGTCACAATACCTTGAAATTAGAAGATATACATGAAAAGGTCAATTACGCTTTTAATAATGCTATGACATAATGGAATTCATCTATATCAGAACAGCTCATGTGTACAGTAAACAGAACAAGTGTAAGGTTAAGGCTGTTAAAATAACACGTATTCAATGTCTATGACAATTTAATACCTGAAATTAGTTTTTTGACTGAATCAAGGACATGAAGTTGCATTTAAGACATTTAATTGAAATTAAATACATAATAAGAAGGAATGTGTGACGATTTTACAGAGTTATTGAGTTAAGTAGAAGCAATTTAACTGAAATGAAATATAAAAAGTATGCGTGACGAGACAGTTGCTCACTGAAGGCGATTAGTATTTATAATAAGATAATTAATTTTCAATAATAGAATTTCTTAATATTATTATTATCACTATTATAAATATTATGATGCTATTCATTCTTAAATTAATTACTAGAAAGGGCCTTTCACGTAGAATGAATATTTAAAAAAATTAATTGATTAATTTAATATAAAGTTCTGAATATACCACCCAAAACATGAAAATATTCCAAGATTTCAGAGTTTTCATACGTTAAGTCGTAAATGAAAAATCGATAACAAAGTTTATCTTTGTAAACATAACATTTTCAAACAAGAAATAAATAGACTTGTAGCTGCTCTTCTAACATAAACCATAAATGAGTATGATGACGTCAGAGACAGGGCCCTCTGATGACTTGTAGAGCTATAACTCAGTTCAGATTTAGTGATGACTTTTGCTATATGCTTTGATCCATGCTCTTATGTATTCATCTTAAAATTATTTCAAACTTTTGTATGTAAGTTGTCTGTGTGTAACGTAACCTGTAAATAAATAACTGTTACACTAATTCGGACTTTTTACTGGACCCTCTAACGATTTCGCAAACTCAAATGATTAAGACTTTCACTCGGGTGGTAAATAATTCTTTTCAGAAAAAGTTTCTGAAAACTAACAGAGATATAGATGAGATGGTAGGGTTTTTTTTGTCTAGAGCTTATCTAAAGATAATAGCTCTAAAATAAAGAAGGGTGGAGATCAGTTATAAAAAAACTCTTCCTCCAGATGTAATGATATTCAATCAACACACTATTCTGATTGATTGGGTTTGCGCAGAAAAAAAAAAGAATCCAATTTTCTCCGCGAACTTCACTGTGCTGTTGTGCATACAAATAGCTAAATCAGTGTCCAGGTAGCACAGAATTTTGCACAATATTTATAGTGTTGAATTATATATAATTTAATCGCAATATTGCATAATATTGTTCAACAATATTATATAATATTGCAAATATGGTTTAATATTGTACAATATATGTGTGTTGCTGGGGTTAATCAAAACAATCAAAAATATCATAAATTCAAAAACAAATTTTGTTTTGGCATTGTGAGAATACATTTGTATGGTGCATTCCATAATGCAGTCATTCAACCACGTGCATCAACAAATGCCAAAATAATCTTTTAGTGAAATATGCAATTTCTTTATTCTTGTGATTAGCTTACATGGGAGGCAGTAAACGATGAAAATTCAAATTAAATTGCTTAGAAAAAATCAAAATACACTGGTGTAAATAATATTTATATTATGGTAAATGCGATTGTTTGGTTTTCAATATATATATATATATATATAATCGTCCGACGCTCTCTGTAACTCAGGCGGAGAAGTAAGCTTTTTAATCTATGTCACTTTTGAATTGGATATCCTAAATTCTATTTTGGCTTTTAACAATTGAAGCTATAATAATAGAATGGTAAATTTGATATTTTCTTTGCATTTTTTATACTGGATTGCAGAAAAGGTTGAAAACCGATTTTATTGGTGAATTTTGATTTGAATTATTTTCGTTAACATTATGAGTACAGAATATCTTGCTAAATACTTATGTTTAAAATATGCTATAAATAATATTTTTGTATTTCTTAAGCACTATATCAATGTGCATGTGAATTCGTTCTACAAAGTTTGTCAGTTAATTAGTAACAATCAAATCCGAAATATTATTAACAATATTGCAGCCCATCTGAACAGGAACATCCTATAATAACTGCAAATAACATTAATGATAACCGGTTAATTAAATTAACGATAACATATAGATTACATTTCGTTTCATTTGGATAAACAGATTTCTGCAATTGACTTCTAAATAATTCATGATGTTTTATAAAACATCTATATTATAACCGGCATATTCCAGCTTTAATCAGATTTTAGATGCTCTTGAACCTTTAAAAACAGAATTTTGAAATTAAATTGATCTATCTGTTCGTTTTTAAATACGAATTCTTAAAACTAATAACAGTTCAAAAAATGATAATAGATATTAATCTTTGAGGCAATATTGGAAATATCCATCAAATTATGAACTTAAAGGGTTAAGAGTAAAAAGATCAAAAATGGAATCCAAATTATTTCCTTAAGCTACTGAAACTAAACATAAAAGTCCTCTATTTAAAATGTGTGTGAAAAGGCCAAAAGGAGAACGTTCCTAATGATATAGGAAGACACATCAAATTTCATTTAATTAAAACATAAAGAACACAAAGAAAATTAAATAGTTATTAGTCGTTTAATATTCTAGCATTGAAATTACCTTTTACTTTCTCATATACATAGTATACAGAAAATACAGCAATCATCAAAGAAAACAAACTCGAGATTTTGACGAATTTCCAAGTTTTACACCTCTGTGTGTTCGAAAAACAAATTTTTTTGGAAAATGTCCGCCTGTCTATGACAAATATAACACAAAAATGCTTTGAACTGGAAGCATGAAATTTGGTATACGGTCTTCTCGCAAGATTTGTATATTTCCATCAAAATGTGGAGCAAAATCCATTGAAATGAAGTCTGCATGTACTGCTGTTCGAATGCAAGTTAAAGTGAAAAACTGAAAGCTAGATGGAATTAATTATCTTTTTCATATTTAATATCAAAAGAACTGACGTACACTACATCTTTCTGTCCCAAATTTCAAACCGTAAGATAATACAAAATAAAAACGGTTTCATTTTGTAGTAAGGAAATACTTCTGATAGAAAAGTGAACACAAAATAGTGCAAAAAACACATAGAACATAAACACAAACATAAAGTGAACACAAAGAAAATTAAATAGTTATTAGTCGTTTAATATTCTAGCATTGAAATTACCTTTTACTTTATCATATACATAGTATACAGAAAATACAGCAATCATCAAAGAAAACAAACTCGAGATTTTGACGAATTTCCAAGTTTTACACCTCTGTGTGTTCGAAAAACAAATTTTTTTGGAAAATGTCCGCCTGTCTATGACAAATATAACACAAAAATGCTTTGAACTGGAAGCATGAAATTTGGTATACGGTCTTCTCGCAAGATTTGTATATTTCCATCAAAATGTGGAGCAAAATCCATTGAAATGAAGTCTGCATGTACTGCTGTTCGAATGCAAGTTAAAGTGAAAAACTGAAAGCTAGATGGAATTAATTATCTTTTTCATATTTAATATCAAAAGAACTGACGTACACTACATCTTTCTGTCCCAAATTTCAAACCGTAAGATAATACAAAATAAAAACGGTTTCATTTTGTAGTAAGGAAATACTTCTGATAGAAAAGTGAACACAAAATAGTGCAAAAAACACATAGAACATAAACACAAACATAAAGTGAACACAAAGAAAATTAAATAGTTATTAGTCGTTTAATATTCTAGCATTGAAATTACCTTTTACTTTATCATATACATAGTATACAGAAAATACAGCAATCATCAAAGAAAACAAACTCGAGATTTTGACGAATTTCCAAGTTTTACACCTCTGTGTGTTCGAAAAACAAATTTTTTTGGAAAATGTCCGCCTGTCTATGACAAATATAACACAAAAATGCTTTGAACTGGAAGCATGAAATTTGGTATACGGTCTTCTCGCAAGATTTGTATATTTCCATCAAAATGTGGAGCAAAATCCATTGAAATGAAGTCTGCATGTACTGCTGTTCGAATGCAAGTTAAAGTGAAAAACTGAAAGCTAGATGGAATTAATTATCTTTTTCATATTTAATATCAAAAGAACTGACGTACACTACATCTTTCTGTCCCAAATTTCAAACCGTAAGATAATACAAAATAAAAACGGTTTCATTTTGTAGTAAGGAAATACTTCTGATAGAAAAGTGAACACAAAATAGTGCAAAAAACACATAGAACATAAACACAAACATAAAGTGAACACAAAGAAAATTAAATAGTTATTAGTCGTTTAATATTCTAGCATTGAAATTACCTTTTACTTTATCATATACATAGTATACAGAAAATACAGCAATCATCAAAGAAAACAAACTCGAGATTTTGACGAATTTCCAAGTTTTACACCTCTGTGTGTTCGAAAAACTAATTTTTTTGGAAAATGTCCGCCTGTCTATGACAAATATAACACAAAAAGGCTTTGAACTGGAAGCATGAAATTTGGTATACGGTCTTCTCGCAAGATTTGTATATTTCCATCAAAATGTGGAGCAAAATCCATTGAAATGAAGTCTGCATGTACTGCTGTTCGAATGCAAGTTAAAGTGAAAAACTGAAAGCTAGATGGAATTGATTATCTTTTTCATATTTAACAGTGGCTCAAAAAATTGAGAGTACACCTTACTTTTACTTCATAAATCCGACTTTCAATATAAATAACACATTACCGGGAAGTGCAAACATGATTTTATTTTTACACATAACAAATTGTTTAATTTAGAGTAAAAATAAAGAAAAATCAACCAAAAATTTCTAAATTGAAAAGTTTCAGAAGAATTTTAAATAAACATACTCAGAATTTGGCCTCAAAAAATTGAGAATACACCAATGAAATTTTTGCAATATCACGCATAGAAATAAAGTGTCACTATTAAATTGCATGTCTTTTGGCTCTTATAATGGCCTCTAAACGTCATGGTACCGATTTGACCCATTTTTGGTGGTATTTGAAGATATTTTATTCCATCATTCTTTCACCACTTGTTTTAAATGGGCTTTGTTTCTAATTTTGTTTTTTTGAACCTCTTTTTCGGGAATGGCCCACGAATATGATGTCGGGGTACTGGGGTGGTGTGTGTAACTGCTATTTACAATGAAAAAGACACCATATTTTGAAGTTACGTGTATTCTGTTTGGGGTCGTTGTCTTACTGAAAAATGAAATGTCCATCTAAACCCAAATTTTTAGCACTTTCCTTTAGATTGCTGCGAAGTATATCCAAGTAAACCGTATCATTTATAATGCCATCTATAAAAATTAAATTTCATACCCCGGATGAAGCCATGTAACCTCAAATCATCACGGAGTCACCATCATGTTTAACTGTAGGACGTAAATTTTTTGGCTTAGGCTTTGTATTAGGCTTTCTCCATGCAGTAAGATGGTTGTCACTGCCAAAAATGTTGAGGTTTCTTTCATTACTAAATATAGATTTCTTCCAAAGGTTATTGGTCTTCAATGGATGAGTTTTTGCAAACTTAAAATGCTTTTTCTGAATTTGCAAGCTGGTGAACGGTTTCTCTCTAACAATGCTACTTTTATATCCAGCTTGTTTAATGGCATTTAGCACAGTTTCAGCACTTACACTTCCGCCTATGATTTGAAAAGTTTCTGCAACAAGTTGGATGAACCATATGGTAGCAGCAATCTAAAGGAAAGTGTTAAAAATTTGGGTTTAGATGGAAATTCCATTTTCCAGCAGGACAACGACCCCAAACAGAATGCACGTAACGTCAAAATATGATGTCTTTTTCATTGTAAACAACAGTCACACACACCACCACAGTACCTTGACATCAATGCCATTGAATATTCGTGGGCCATACCCGAAAAAGGGGTTCAAAAACACAAAATTAGAAACAAAACCCATTTAAAAGAAGTGGTGCAAGAAGAATGGGGTAAAATATCTTCAGATACCACCAAAAATGGGTCGAATCGGTACCATGACGTTTAGAGACCATTATAAGAGCCAAAAGACATGCAATTTAATAGTGACATTTTTTTTCTATGCGTGATATTGCAAAAATTTCATGGTGTATTCTCAATTTTTTGAAGCAAAATTCTGCGTATGTTTATTTAAAATGCTTCTGAAACTTTTCAATTTAGAAATTTTTGGTTGATTTTTCTTTATTTTTACTCTAAATTAAACCATTTGTTATGTGTAAAAATAAAAACAAGTTTGCACTTGCCGTTAACGTGTTATTTATATTGAAAGTCGCATTTATCAAGTAAACGTAAGGTGTACTCTCAATTTTTTGAGCCACTGTAATATCAAAAGAACTGACGTACACTACATCTTTCTGTCCTAAATTTCAAACCGTAAGATAATACAAAATAAAAACGGTTTCATTTTGTAGTAAGGAAATACTTCTGATAGAAAAGTGAACACAAAATAGTGCAAAAAATTTTTTTTAATTTTACTTTATAAATGTTTTTATTAAATTCTGGACATTGAGAGCATTTTAAAGACAAACTGACATCTTTAAAAATATTAACGTTTTATTCCAATTTATAGATTCATAAAAATGAGTTTTAAAAATTAAAACAATTAATTAAGATAAAATATCATCAAATAATTTCTAAAATTTCTGTTTGAATATTTTATTAATTGTCTTATTTTTTTAAAGTGTTACTTATCAGCAAACATATTAAAGATGAGAACTTTCAAAAGATTTTTTTTTAATTGCTGGCAAATATTAATTACGTCATGGAGAACTTCTGATTTTTATATATTTGTGTGCGACTTTAAAGCTGGAATTTTTACATTTTATTTATGTAACGTCTAAGTAATAAAACATCTTTTTTTTTTTGTTTTTTGGATAAATTTTAAAATTATTCTACTTTTTTTTAAAGATAAGTAATATGATATATTAATTCATATTAAAGTTCCGATTTCATTAAGAGGTTTAGAACTCTATTTATTTATATAGCAGACGATAATCAAATATAAATAGTTAGAATAAAAATTAATGAATAAATATTTTGAAAAAAATGCAGACGATATTGAAACAAATATTATTACTGAAATTTTATACTAATTTGAAGCAGAGTTTTTAAGTATGTATTTTAACTATTTCATTCTTTCTTTTATTTAAACTAACGCTTTTAGTTAAAATAAAAGGTACCGATGTAATTATTAATGGTAATTATTTAATTTGCATAATTTTAGTAAAATTGTATTTATTTTTATCTTCAATAGAATTAATATCTTTTTTAGCATGAGTTAAATTTTGAAAATTTGATTTAAGAAATACTCTAAAAATAGTAATATCTATAAATTTTCGCGGATAGAAATTGCATATACGTATAACACTTCACCTTTTTTTTTATTTTTATTTTTATTTTTTATTTTTTTGCAGCAGAATAGGAAAATTTGATTAAGTTTTAATTTAAGAGTTCACTCAAAATTTAGTAATTTGGAATTTTAGTTTCCAGCAAACACTTTAATTTTTAGCAGAATTATTAATTCTTTTTGCACTTTTTCATACGAGCAAGACAGAGTTTTTGACAATTTCTGTCTTAAAATTTTAAATATTGCATCTGATATGAGAAATAATTTCAAAATATCATCAATATTGCAAGGGTGTTTGATTTTAAACTTCATTATATGCCATTACTCTACATGGATTTATTGCAAGGAAAAAATGAATGTCTGAGCGAGTTCTGGACGAAAATCAAAAATATTATGCAAAAAATAATGTGATAAACACTAGAGCAGTTGTATCAAATCAAACCTATAGCATAAAAGAATGTGTCATAATCCACAATCTTCATTGATTGTTTTGTCCATCAAAATTGGTTTAGTTAATTTTTATGTGTTTTAAAGTGCATTTAATTTATTTTTACCTAATCCATACAAAAATTTTGAATAATTTAGAAATGTAGGGAAGAATGGAAAAAGATAAAGAATATATTACTTTATCTCATAATACTCGAACGTCGCCACCTTATGTTATTGCCTGTGCTACACGCTTCTAGTCTCTAAAAATTCTCTTAGTTAAGCTATTACCGCCATTTTATTGTTTGTTAGAAGATTCTCTATATCTTAACTAATTTATTATAATTTTCAAAATATGCAACGCAAGATTTCTTTGATTTGTAGGGAATATGTTTGGTTCTTTTTTATTATATATAATTTTGTTAACATATGATTATATTTTGATAATTACTATTTATATATATCCTATTCCCATTAATCTTTTCCCACGAGGTGTCACTTTATATTTCAGGATGAGTAGCTACGGCATGTTGTTGGTTTTCGTTACCCGGCTGAGCACAGAAATGGTGTGGGGTCGAATACCCCTTAACAATGACAGGACGTTCTTCCGGGTTGTACAGTTTCCGGTGCTGGACATTAGGACTCCAGCCATTGCTGTCACGGCTGTCCGGTCATTCAGCTTTTATCCATGGGTCTCAAGGCCAGTCGGTTTAGTCAATTTTTGAATCCTATTAACCTTACAAAAATGGTACTTTAACATTTTCTATCGGAGCAAGGTGACTGAGGTAAGTTGATGACCTTTTCATTCTGTATCTAGTGCTTCTTATTGTGTTTATATCTGTTTGGTGTTTATATTCAATTATAGCTTATTTTGTGCAATCATTTTGATCAACATAATCCACAAACTCTTTGAAACCTCACTTTAAGGCCTTACATTATGGCAGCGTTTCTCAACCTTTCAGTATTCGTGGCCCATAACTTTCATCGCCCCCCCCTTACAATAAAATGTATACAACAATAATGCATATTGAGTATTTTGGATTCTGTTTTTAAATTATTTTTAATTAACTGCCAAAACAAGAGTAAAAGCGAGCCAACGTTGGCGAGAAATCACATCTTGCATTTTGGACAAGCGGACAGTGAACAGATAAAGCGAATGAAAGCGGAGAAAATTTAAATATTATATTTGAACTAAAAGCCAAATAAGGAGATAACGTTAAAAGAATATGAAAGTAGAAAAATTCATCAATGAAAGTTAACCTAGACGGGGTGAGCTAAATTTAGAAACGGGGAATACATTTTTTAGAATAATAAAAGAAATAAAACAGAAACATGACAAAACGAAAGTGAAAAAAATAGCAATGTTTGTGCAAGGGAATCCAAACGACCGAGGCAGTCTCGAGCATGCGCGGAGTAAATGTTTTCTCATAAGAAGAAGGAAAATATTCGATACGCAAGTTTCACTTCCAGTCAGTCTCATTCGAGTCGATCCTTCTATCGCTATCGAATATATCATAAATGTGTATGTTATATATGTTTTTCGTGTTAATTGCAATTCACCATATTAAGCAGGCAGCATATATTATGCAGATTCGTGAATAAATGTTTTAGCGGAAGTAAACGAGCATTAGACGACAGTCAAGCATCAACAAGTACACAGGCGAGCGTGGTTCCGAAAATAAAATCAAGGAAATATTCTCAAGAATACTTAAATTTTGGGTTTACCAGTACTGAAGTAAATGAAGAAAAAAAGCCCCCTGTGTGTCATTTGCTCAAAATTGTTGGCCGCAGACAGCATGAAACCTAATAAACTTAAATGACATTCGGAAACGCTTCATAGTGAGTCCGTCAACAAACCCAGAGAATTCTTCGAATTAAAATTAAAATCATATAACAAGCAATAACAATCGTAACAATTTGCGTGACAAATTGTTTTCAATACAGCTTGACGAAGCAACAGATAGTAATAAAGATGCTCATTTAATTGCCATGTTCGAATTTGTGGTAATATGTCAGTAGTAGAACTACTTTTCTGCAAACCACTAGAACTCAAAACAACAGCGCTCGCATTATTTGCTATTTTAAATGATTTTATGAATGAGGCAAACATAGAATGGAAAAATTGCGTCGGAATATGCACCGATGGTGCTCGTTCAATGTCCGAAAGATTCCAAGATATACAAGCACTTTTAAAACAAAAATCGCCTCAGTGTACACATTGCATGATCCAAAGAGAAACTTTGGCTTCGAAAGAAATGAGCCCTGGTTTGAATATTGTGTTAACTACAGTTGTAACCGTAGTAAATTATATAAAAATGAGACCCCTGAAATCGAGAATCTTTTCCGCACTTTGTGAAGACATGGGTTCAGTACATTCAGCGTTACTATTTTATTGCGATGCAAGATGGTCATCACGTGGGAAATTTTTGCAACGTGTTTATGAATTAAGAGAACAAATCGCCATTTTCCTAGAAGAAGAAAACAGACAGGAGGCCGAGAATTTTCGCGATAGTTTATTTGTGATGAAATTGAGGTACTTGGTCGACATATTCGAGAACTGAGACTGGCTATTTCTAATATTAAGCCTTCCTTCGAAAACTTTGCTCTGCTAGACAGGCCCAAGGAAGTCACTAATAATTATTAAATTTGTTTTTAATTTAGTATGTTTTGATTAAGTAAGTTGTTTTACTTCAATAAGTTATTAAATATGTCGAAATGTATTTTGTTTTCTATGTGTATGTGTGCTTTCCTTTGAGTCATAATATTTTCTCTTTTTCTCTTTTAAATAATATTTTCTCTTGGATATTCTCACGCCCGCTTCTAGTGTGCTCGTGCCCCCCTAGGGGGGCGCGCCCCACAGGTTGAGAATCGCTGCATTATGGTATGGCCAACAAATAATGTTTTTATAATCTTACCTTTGGAAAATATTCAGTTCCAAAGGCCTGAATACCTGAGGCACAACAAGAACATTTAGAATAACAAATGCATGAGGCTCGATAAGCAAAAATAATAATAATATTAAATAAAAAAAAAGGGAACTGTTGCTAAATTGAAATTGGTATTCTGAAACTCATGAAATGAATTCAAACTTCCTACAGAAAGTGCAGTGCAGTTTTTACATGTTGTAAGATCTATTTTAGGCCTCCTTCAGGAAACTACACTGGTGGACAAAATTAAGAGATGGAAAGCATTTTCGCACATTTCTCTAAAAATACCGCACAAAACCTAGACAGTTGATTGCCATATATGGTCACTGTAGCGCTATTGGCCCTGAGATAAGTTTACGTATTCTTGTGGGCGTTGCTAAGCCAGCAGGAGGTATAAAAGTCCGCATCGAGCTGTTCATCTCATTCCACTCTTCAACACAGTTGCAGATTTTAGTGCATTTTTTGAATAATCGTGTTGTTTCTTGCTGGATTTTAGGTGAAAGGAGTGAACATCGTCGTTTAGACGACGGTATGAGGTGGTGAATTGTGGGTATACTTGAGGCAGGCCAGTCCCAAGCTCAGGTTGCTAGAGAATTGGATATAACACCAAGCGTCCTTTCCAATTTGTGGAGTCAATTTAAAACTAGTGGGACAGTATGCAGACGACCAGGACAAGGTCGCCCGAGGGCTACAACGGCCAATGAAGACCGGTATTTGTTCGTTTCAGCTAAGCGCCAGAGGACGGCTACAGCCACTCAATTGTCTAGGGACCTCTCGGCTGCTACAGGAACATCAATTTCGAGTAAGACAGTTTCCAGAAGACTCCATGAAAGAGGGCTGTATGCCAGGAAGCCCGCTATTTGCATCCCACTCACTCCTTCCCACAAAAACGCGTTTGCAGAATGGTGCAGACAACATCAGAATTGGACACAGCTTTAATGGGCTAATGTTCTCTTCACCGATGAGTCCAGATTCAGTCTACAACCTGATTCTGGACGGTTATTGGTATGGAGGGAACCTGGAACCCGATACCATCCCAGCAACATTATCGAAAGGGACCATTATGCTGGTGGAGGACTCATGGTTTGGGCAGGGATCATGCATGATACCCGCACACCGCTCCATGTGTCTGACAATGGTTCCGTGAATGCCCAGAGGTACAGGCAGGAGGTCCTAGAGCCCTATGTGCGTCTTTTCAGGGGCGCTGTTGGCCCTGAGTTCATTTTTATGGTCGACAATGCGCGACCACATAGGGCTCTCATGGTTGATGAGTATCTGGAAAGCGAGGACATTCAACGAATGAATTGGCCAGCCAAATCCCTTGACATGAATCCTATTGAACATGCTTGGGATGCTCTTGGGAGAGCTATTGCGATGCGCCAACCTCCCCCAAGAACCATTCTAGAGTTAAAAATTGCTCTGGTGGAAGAATGGGAGGGTCTTCCACAACCCCTCCTTAACTCCCTTATTAACAGCATGCATACTCGTTGTGCATGCTGTTTGTCTGTCAGGGGTGACCATACACCATACTAGAGGCAACATACACTGTACAAGCCTCACTTTTATTGTCATCTTTTATCCTTAAGTTCAGACTACATTGGATTTATTGGCAATAGGTCTAGCCAGTGAATGGCACTTTTATTTTTGTTTTGCATAGTTCATTATCATGGTATAAGCTATATCCATACCAAATTTCATTTATTTATATTCAATAGTTTTTGAGATATTTGGGAAAATGTCTTCCATCTCTTAATTTTGTCCACCAGTGTAGGATAGGATATTGCAAAAACTGCTCATATTGGCACAAGAGAAATTCGAGCTAGAAGGGAAATTTTTATTACATTTTTGATAAAAGAAGCGTCGATTTTGAGTTACTTTAACTTCCCATAATCTAGAGTTTTAAACACAAAAACTCTTCTATTGCATATTTTTCCATAAAATATATTTATCAATGTTTAATTAGTACATTGTATTCTAAAAATAAACATATATTCAATATTTAATAGAATTATCGTCTTGCGTTGAAGTCAAAATCATCTTGTCCTCGTGCTACAATGAATTTTTTTCTTATTTTTTTAAAAGCAATATAATATTTATCTATTATACGAAAAACATTTTATGTAATATTTATTCGCTTTGTGGTTGACATATAGGGAATCGCCTGACCCATGTCATTTGATGTTTGTTTCACCAGTTTTGTTTAAAATATTTAATGAAAATTATTATTAATTTGTAGTAAGTATCTATATCGCACTTGATGATGAAATAAAAAAGAATAAGTAAAGCTTTAATTAACACCAAATTAACAGCAAATGAGTTTTAAACAATTCTTTTTTAACTCTACATTTAGGCACAATGTTAGTGACAACACTAATGAAGTGCTTTCTGGTTTGTTTATCCTTTTCAAGTAATGCCGGGTTTAAACCTGGGCAATTATAAGACGACCAGTAAGCAGCTCATGCACAGAAATGGACTGATTTAGGTTTGCTGTAATTTTATAAGATAGATTTAGGCATACCATTTTTGACTATAAATTGCCTTTTTGGCGTCCAAGAATTTTCTTTTTTTCACTGCGCATCATATTAAAATGAGGGATATTTACAGAAAGAAACGTGGTAAAATAAAAAAAAAGGTCAATATACATAAATTTGGGAAACTATAAAAAAGAAATAGCAAATAAAATGAACACACACACACACACATACACAACCTTGTATCAGAAAGAACAAAGATCAAAAATTTCGGAATTAATCTATGATAAATGATCAATTTTTTCACGCCAAAAAATCGCCAGATTACACAAACGCATGCGCAGTAAGAAAAAAATACAATACAGCGGCATTTTGTAGTCCCGTCGGGACAATTACTTGCCATCGACCGAACAGTATTTTTCAGCCTTCCTACGCATGCGCAGCCTTATAACTGGCCAAGTATAAATCCATTTTTCGTCCCTCGGTTAGCAGTCGTCTGAATACCTAAGCAGTATACTAAACAGTCGCCTTGCATTGTTTTATTAAATAGTTATAGGGCGTCCAACGATATCAGACGCTATATCTGCTTTTCTGCTTGATTAATCAAAATTTGTAAGCCTCGGACAAATGAAATTTGACATGAAATTTACTAGAAAAACGAACATTTACTGTTTCGGGATTCCATTGGCTTTTAACATAATTTATAGGAATATAATATCTCTAAGAGAATAAAACTTAATGTTCTGTGTCTATTTATGTACGTTCCCCGATATTTTCTAACTTTAACTTTCGATTTTCACACATTATCTGTACTACTCCTGAATATTTTTACTAGCATTTAATCCGCATAATGAATCTGTTGTGAAAAAAATCATGGGGGAAAAAAAGAAACTATCAAATAATCAAGAAAGGAAGGAAAAAATTCTTCCTCAATTTAAAAAGCAAATATCGCTTTACGCAGCCCCTTTGTGAAAAAGAAAATATCATTACACCGGCAAACGAATTTGTTTAGCAGCTTCATTTACCAAATACAAAAATAGTTTTGTCTTGATTATTTCGGAGAATAAATTATTTCCAAAACCTTCGCGTATAATAATCAAAAGAACTGGCAGTTTTTTTTGTTTTTTTTTTCCCTTCTTTCATTCCAGATTGGAATGTAAAATTATTTTTAGAAAGTTCTTGTCAAAAGAGAAAAGTGAATGGTGGTTTGTATAAACAAAAAAATATGACTATATATTTATGCGATGGTACACTTTCTGCTGAAAAATGCATTCAAAATGGTGGAAAAAGGAGTTCGTAAAAAATGGCTTGATTATTGTTCTCATTAAATACCTGCCATTGAAAGCATTAAAAAAAGTAATGGAATTTGTGAAAATATTAATTTATTTGAATATACCTAGGCATAAAAATGAATCTTAAAAATTAAATAAAATAATTAAGGCGAAAAATATTAATTAATGAAATTAATTTTCGGTCAGAATAATTTATTTTATTATTTTATTTTTATCAAGAATTGCATACAATAAAAATTGTTCTTTTGAAATGATTCTTTTATACTGCTACCAAATATTAATTTTGTAAGGAAAAATGTATTCTTTTTATATTTTATCATACCAGTTAAGACTTGAAGCTTTTATTTTTTATGAAGACGACGTTTATATAACGATGTCCCCTTTTTTGAGAATTCTGAGAATTATTATATTTTATTAAAAAAATAAAACCATGAAATAAGATATATCAATCTTATCGAAATTCTGGAACATATTTTTCTTCTTAAAAACAATAAAAATTTTATTTATGTAAGGAGCAGACGATAATTAAAAAATAAATATTAAAAACTAAAAAGAATGAATAAATATTTTCAAATAAATGCTGCAAAAAAAGAAAGAAAGAAAACGATATTTACAAAAAAAAAAAAATAGTTCCTACAATTTTATACTCATTTTTAAGTAAACGTTTTTAAATATATACTTTAATTAATATATTCTTTTATTTAACTTTCTTTTTGTTTGAAAAGATGGAATTCTGTAATTAATTTTTCAAACACTTCTAAATGAACTAGAGTTGAAATATATTTACAGTTTTGAATTTCAGGTAACGAAAGAATGGATTTAATATTTTTAGATAATAAATACTAATATTTTTTTAGATTTAATGAAAATTTCCATTTCTTGTAGAAATGCTGTTCATGTTTCTTTTTCCAAGAAATTACAAAGGATAAAATTACAAAACTGAGCAAAGAACCATTTTATGTTTATCAGACCCCATATAACACTCCATCAGATAACACGTAGAAACCAAAATTTAATGATACCAGCAAATTTATTCTTCTTCTAACTAAATTATTAAACCAGCTTGACTATAAATTCCATATATTTTTATTTATAAAGCGGTGTATAGGAAAAGATAAAAATCAAGATGAATTTTTTCGCAGTGCGTCCAAATTCGGATGCATTTTTAAAGCCCTTGATGTTATCTTTCGTTTTTCAGACTACATAGTTGAATACAAATAAAATAATGTAGTTAGAATGATTCGGTATGTGTAAGGCTTTCACTTTTTATTCCAGTGTCTGGAATTTTGATTTTTACCGGTTCCGGATCAATGCCTTGTTTTATAGTTGGAATAAAAAGAAAATATTTGTAAGGTTTAATGGAATGAAATTTCGTGAGTGCAGATTTGTGCTCCTGAGAACTGTTGTTGCTATTGAATAATAAAAATCATTGACAATCCTTTAAGTTGGACAAATGAAACTTCCATTCTTTAACCAAGCTGCTACACCTACGCCACTATCCCGATATAAGGGACCATAATTATCATATCTTTCAACGGAACGGAGTAAAATTTTGGTTCAAGATGTTTTGAGCTATAAACTCAAGGATTATATGAAAGACAATAATTAAACTCTAAAAGTTACGGTTACAGTGACAAAATTTCAAATTATTTTTAAATGGCAACACCAACTTTTTTTTTATTAAAATGTGTTCCCCACCGCAAAAAGAAAAAAAAGACGTAGAAACTGTATCTACAGCACAAAAATTACCAGCGGTAGACAGACTAAAAAGAAAAGAGAAAACAACCAATAACATCAGAGAAGCAACAGAAAGCGAAACATTCTATTGTGTTTCATAAATTTTCTACTTTACCTGCCTCAACCACGACGATACTTTTCATACTGCAGATGGTGTCTAGAACCAAAGCAGGTACCATGTGAAGAAGTATCGGTTAAACTTCACTTCTCTAATATACATACCACAGTTGTTTTCTTTTTTCTCCTTAGCCTGTCCAAAGCTGGTGAGGGTGTTTTTTTTTTTTTTTTTTTTTGCCTACAGGTATAGTTCCAACGCTATTTGTTGTTTTTCCCAATAAGAATGTAGAAGACATTCCAATAAAAAAAAAGTTGATGCTGCCATTTGAAAATTGTGTAATTTTGTCACTGTAATAATTTGCCATAATTTAACTTGAGGTATATATAATTGTCCAAAGCTTCTCTAGCACTGAGTGATGTTAAAAATATCCCCTAATCTATTGGTTTGTGTTCTTGTCGGAAGTAAAATCCCGACTTCTGTTTTGACGCCTAGTAATCCAGACAACTTTTTATGCTTAAATTTACTGATTTGTCAGTTTACGAATAAAGCTAAGCATGAACAAAAATTAATCATGAGATCTTAAATTTCATATTTAACTGACATTTTTTTTTTTTTTTTTTTTTTTTTTTTTTTTTTTTTGCTGGATGGCAGCAAAGGTTAATATGAAGGGGTTGCAATTGTTATTATTTTGTATTTATGCTGATTCAAAATATTCTCGCCTTAGTTGGAGGTTATGGCTAATGTTATGGATACTATTGCAAGCAAACAAAACTTTTATTGTTTTTATGTGTTTGCCTTTAAAGTGTACTACAAATAATATTTTTTTATTTATTCATTTCCTAAGCATTCTAAGAATGAGCATGATATTTTATACTACAACCTTCGTTAGCTAATCTGTGACGATTGTACCCAAGATATTGTTAACATGATAAGAGCCATTCAGATGGGCATGCCATCTGGTATCTATTATTAGTATGGTGTTAACTTTTTAAGAGCTCAGGCCACAGAAAATTGATATGGGAAATTTTATAAAATGTACTCCACCTTCCTTTTTAATTTTGTTTATTTATTTATTTTCATTTATTATTTATTTTATTTATTATTTATTTAATTTTTTTATCTGTAAAAAAAAACAGCAGCCGGACAATCGTACAGATAGTCATACCTTTCTGGCGTCTGTTCCACCTCATGTCCTCATCTTTATTTAAGTGACCATAGTGTTTATAGCAACGAAGGCATGAAGTGGTATTGTGTTATGTCTGTCAACCATGCAATTAAAAAAATTTTAAGAGCCAGATCAATGTAATGTGGTATGTAGTACAGTAATAGTTATGAGTCAAAATTTTGAATTAAATAACTCAATAGAGAGAGGCCCAAAATCTATGTCCAATTTTCACTTACAACAAAACTAAATTGGCGAGAGAAGTCTTCAAGAAATTTTCTCGAAGACTTCATTTAAATCATTGTGACAATGAGTTTGTGGTGGTAACTTCATAAGCCAGATAACAACCTCCGGAAAGGAGTGTACACTTTTGTCTAGTGGCTTTGTTACTCGGCTATGAACCCTAACGTTGCGAGTTCGAACCTCAAACTTGCTTAAGTTAATGTGTCTACATATATGCGAAAGTTCCGCATATACGAAATTCCATCCGTCTACTCAAAACGTTTCTTACTTATCTTAATCATAGACAGACAGACAGACAAACATAAAGATACGTATACGCATATGTGAGCCATAATCTTAAAATCGCTAAACAAATCACACTAAGAGACAAATTTTAAAATCCATATGCATATTTATGTATGTTCCCTAACAATTTCTCATCTAAAAATACTTTTGATTTTTCATTGCCAGATGTATAAGCACAAATTACTTTTATCTGCAGTTTCCTCTAAAAGAAGAATGATTGAATAAAAATAATAAATAGTGATAAAAATCTTTCCCAATTTAGAAGAAAGTATATTTTTCTGAAGCGCCAGCGAAGGAAAAAAAAAACACCTCTCAACACTTACAGGCGACTCTGTTTAACTTCATTTCCGTAGTAAAAGTTATTTTTATCGTGATAATTATGAAGAATAAATTATCTTCGAGTCTTTCGTGTTTGATAATAGAAAGAATTCGCATTTTCTTTTTCTTTTCATCTTAAATTGGGAACAGATAGACAGAAAAAAAAATTATAATGATGATACTGAAGTGAAAAATAAACGACACTTCAAGTGTATGTGGTCCAAAAAAATTAATAATAAAGTGAAATTTTTAATGATATATTCCGGGTTGAAAAATGTGCTTAGCATGGTGGAGAAAAATTTATAAAAATTACTTTATTATTATTCTGATTAAATTCAAAGCTTTAAAAGTATTTCGAATATAAGTTGGAATTTTTAAAAATAATGATGTTATTTCAATAAGCGAATTTTAAAAATGAAATTTTAAAATTATCTAAATTCATTAAGGTGAGAAATCAATAATTAATTTGCTGAATTTCCGATAAAATATTTCGTTAAGTGTTTTTTTAAATAGTATTGCCAATAAGTATAGAAAAAATGATGCAGTCAAAATGAAATCTTAAATGCTACAAATAAATATTAATACGTTAACAAACCATTTATGTTCTTAGAATTTTTCTACCAATTAAGATTTACATTGTTTACTATATCGATGTGACTCATAACATATATGAAATAAAATACCATTTTTGTAGGAATTATGTATTTTTTTTATTTTTAAAAAGCAGAAATCATGAGATATCAAAAAAGAGAAGAAAATTTTAAATAATAAAATAATACTAAAACATTTTTATCCCATAAACAATAATAACTCTATTTTCAGATTTAGTAGAATATTTTTTAGATTTAAACATTCAGATAAAAGAAACTTCACAGTTATTGGGAAAAAGAGCTTTAACAAAGATTGTGAAAACGATATTTATAAAAAACATCATTAAATTTCTCGCAAAAATTTTAATCAATATATTTGAAAATATCGTTTTATTATACGGCATTTATTTAATGAATCTAAACACATTTCATGACTACATAATTTTATTATCGGTTTTTCAAACATTTTCTGATATATCAGAGATTAAAAAAAAATTAATAATTATCTGTTCCAGTTTCCAGTGCCATAGTTTCGTATATCTTATTTGTAATTATTAAATATTTAATTTGTGTCATTATATTTAATTATTATATGAGAAAAGTTATTTGTTTAAGGATTTCCCTACAATATAAATATATAAATGTATTTATATAATAAAATCTTCATTATGAAATCCCGAAATGTATTTATATTATAATATCCTTATTATAAAATCCCAAATAATTTCCTAAAAAATTGAAGGAAAAAAAAACAAGTCATAAAACAGAATAACTGAATGTTTTATATTCGAGGGATGGCTTTTTTTCCTTTCTTTCAGCTTCGATGCACCTCAAAAAAAAGCAGAGAACAAAATGAATTTAATATCAAAACTTACGAAAAAGTATAATTATTTTTCGATATAATAACCATGAAGATTCAGGTATTCTGTTGATTACAAATGGATTCAATAATTACAAAACTTTAACTTTTAATAAACTTTTAAATTGGATTTTAAGCTGGATAGTCTTTATTTTATACCTCCTTTCAGCCAAAAAAACTCATTCTTTTTTCCTATAAGTAAAAAAATTACCACATTTAACTGGTAGATTTTGGCTTTATTGATATTTTTTTTCAATCTATTTAATGCAAAATTTTAAAAATTATACTATTTTACAACGTTTTCTAAAAATTCACTGTCACATTCTTTAATTTGTATTAAAATGTCCTTTCATTTCTAATAATCATAAAAAAAAAAAAAAAAGATATTGAGAAAATAAAAAAACAGGCTTTGGAATGACAAAAAAATTGTGATTTTCGGTCAGAAAGGGGCTTTTAATCTAAGCGAATATGTGGCATTTTAATATGAAATCCATAAACACAATTTCATTCTTTTTATATGCTACATTGCAGAGTTATATTCAAACACGAACAGAAAGAACTCCGAAAATAGGGGACATCTAAAACAAAAAAGTAAAATGCGGGTTTTTTGTTTAGATAAGAAAGAAGAGAAGAGAGCAGTGAGAGGCGTGGAAGGAGAAATTCGGAGGGACGTCGGTGTTCGAAGGTGTTTCTGATTTTGTGAGGACTCCGCGTGATTTGGGTTTCTGTGTTAAGATCCACCCGATAAAGATCGGTGGATTTCTGGAGCTACCCCTGGAGTAGCCATTTGAGCTAACAACCTGTTAGCATTTTTTTTTGGTGTTTATTCTCCAAATTGATCGAGGAACTATTTCATGATTAACTTTCAACTGTTATGTGAATATTGCAAATAATATTAACCTAAATCAAGTTGTTTTTGGGTACATATATAAGGTTGTAAATAAAGAAATCTCTTATTTGATCGATCAGGATCAAGTCACTACGGTATAAATTAAAGATAAAACAGCAGAAACTGCAACAATGCAATATTTATAACGCCCCTTAAAGAACCGAGCATGTAAAATGATACAAAAGACCCGCCTTCTTATGCTAAAGCCCTTCAAGCCAAAAACGTGTCTGTTTAGGGTAATGAAATGTAATTGTCGCTTGCGTTTTTTGCAACTCCGCTCTTTCCTTCTCCCCCTCCCCCTCTTTCCTTTGAACATGCTATTCCATTTATAGTCGGAAGTAAAAACCGAATTTCGTCTTTAAACAGAGAACACAGGAAAAACGAAATGGAAGTAATCAGAAATTCGGAAGAGGGTGGAAAAAAAGCGTATTCGAATCATAATAATAACGTTAAAAATAATCCGAACGAGAAAAAGACGGAAAAATTGAATTAGAGGGTAATTCGATTTGATCGCGAATGCTTCTATGAGTTTTGAATTTTCTGGAAAAGGCTGCTCATTTCCTTTTTTTTTTTTTTTTTTTTTTTTTTGTAATTTCTTTTGTTGGTATCTTTCTTGATTTTAGGTTTTGGGGGAAGATTTCTTTTTCTGCAGAAACATTGGCGTTACTTCTCTTCTTTTGTTTACCAAATAAAAGACTTGATCTTTGATTTTGGAACGGTGCTTTAAATTAGTTTTATTTTTACAGAAAATTAAGAGACATGAAAGATTTTTCATTCAGAAAGGAGGTTAATTTAGCTACTAGACTGTTTTAGTGAAATTTGCTGGGTTCTTTATCTTTGCAAATAAAATGTATTCTCTTAATGTAATTGAAACACATTGAATTAAGGTATCTGATTATTTTCGGAGATCATTTTCTTTAAAATAAAGATATTTGAAGCATTATTTTTCTATTTTTAGATGGCAATGCAAAAACTTAAAATATCGTGCAGAAATATTTTCTTATAGAATTATTTATTTAAATATTTTTTTAAGTTAACATTTTTTTTACCCAAAATTTGATTTTTTTCAAGCATTTTCAACTAAAAACAAATGATTGGGACTGATATATTCTTTAGTATATATTTAATCATTGAACTAATAGCTAAGGAAAAAAAATTAGAAATAACTCAAAATTCATACAAATTACAAGAATTTTACAATAAGATTATTGATTTTTCTGGAATTTTGATATTTTTCCAAAGCTTAAAAGGTGAACTTTAAAACGATTGAAAACTCAAATTTAATACACTCACATTTTGCTACAATGACTTGTTCGTATTATAAAATGACTGCATATAAAATTTCAGAATATTTTTTACAGAATTTTAGTAATCATGTTTTAAGAAATGAAAGTTTTTGAAGGGAAAAAAAGCACCTTTCGGGAAAAATGGATTTAAAGTTTTTGTTCTTAATTTGTCCTGACATGAAAAAAAGGATCTTTTTTTTCCCAAAATTTCCTAAAGTAGTAAATTATTGCGTCTTTTTCTTAAACATAATTAAATTTCTTTTTCTTTACTTTTATGTGTATTTATTATCATCTGCTATGCAGCTTTATTAGCGGATTTTAACATTTCTTCAGTTTTCAAATTGAAAATGTTTGTTAACCAACTTCGAAACGCTGTTACCTATTAATATTTGTCATAAATACGATACAAATGTTTTCCATTAGTTTATTGTCTAAAATTATAGCATTTGTGGAAGATCCAGATATTTTAGGGATACAGAATTACCAAATTTGCTACAATTCTATCAAAAATAAAAAGAAACTGATATTGGAAATGTTCCAAAATAATATCTAATATATAGTAAAATAGATGAAATAGGAAAATACAATATATATTAAATGATATAAATAGAAATAATGCGAAAAGCTTATTTACTGTATTGTTTACGGTTCAATTTTCAGTTGCTAAATTCATTAAAAATGTCTTTAATTTCTTTCTAATAATTGCAAATATAAAGAGAAAATTATCTTCAGAAAATAAAAGAACAGCCTTTTAGGTAAAACACATTTTTTTTAAAAAATATGTTTTTTGGTCAAAATTAGGTTTTTAACATAGACGAATATCTTTATTTGCGAAATAATAGATAATATTAAGATAGATATAATAATTAAATCATAAAATCTCGATTGCTGAAAATAATAATTTAAAGAAATTAAGTTGCGATTAAAATGATCTGAAAAAAAACCCATACACTTCATAAAAATTTTAAAGTATGATCAAAATATCAATTCGGATAGAATATATTTAAGATAAAATTAAGTTTTGATTCATTACTAGTGGCGCCATCTATTTGTGAAATGTACAACAATTAACTATAAGATTTCATAAAAGTTATACTAATTAATTAAGAAATTAATTTTAAAAAATAATAAATTTGAAAACAGTAAAAATTTGAAAAATTTTTAAATTACAAAAATTTATTCTTGTACAAAAATACACAACATAATTTTTTATCAAGAATCTAGAGCTCATATTAAAAATTCCAAAAGAGGGAGGAGTTAAAAAAATACAAAAATAATCTAACTTACGATGAATTCTCAACAAAAGAATCAGAATATAACATTATTTTGCATAAATTTCAATTAATTTATAATTTTTTTATCAGCGTCTTAATTTTTTACCAATTCTTCTACCACCATCAAGTTTTCTCTTTTAAATAAATCATTTTTTATAACTTAGTAGATAATTAAAATATTCTTTTCATAATAGTTATTTTTATTAGTTCAATATTACTTAAACTTTTCGTAATTTGAACTGATTATCGATGAAATTAGATATAATTTAAATTCTAGAAAAAAAAATTAAGTTCATATCAAATAGTTCATCTGCAGCCATTATAAAATTTTGCAAATTGTTGTTTGATATTCCCAGAATTTGGATCGACTTTCGCCCAGACTGTCTATGTGTTAGCAAGATGGGTCTTCCTATTTACCATTCAAATCAGAAAAGCGTATTTTATTTTAAATATATGTCATTCAAAACGAAACCCGTAACCGCGTTTGTACTCATTTTCTCTTTAATGGCCGCCATTATGCTAAGCCTAATGTTTGGAATCTTAATTATGTTTACTTTTCGATAGTTAGAATAGCCTGATCGATAATGAGACGAAAACGACGCCTTACTTCACGGAGCAGATAAAAGTGACATATTTTAGAGAACCATGCGGGATTAACGCGAGAAAACAGCAGGAAATAACTTTTTAAACTATAAAAGTTCCATCAAAAGTCTGGAAGTTGTATTCTAAACTGCAGAGCATTTGGTTTACGTTCGATTTATTTTAAGTGTGGAGTAAATTTCTTTTAATAGTTCTGGAAATGTGTCTAATTTTCTGGATATTTCTATGGTCGGAAAAAGAAGAGCAAATGGTTATTTAAGTTTTTCTAATTTGTTATCAACCTACGGAAGATAGTTTTATGTGTTTTCAAGAAATCAAATAGCTGATGTGATCGTTTTGTTGAATGGATCATTTAGTGATTGACTCTAAATTAATATTTATTATCGTGTGAGAACATGATATTGTTTTGGTTTGGGGTTTTTGAAGCCTCAAAATGCACGGGCATAAAATTGGCAATTTATCGCATTTCAGGCATCAACTTTTCACTTTTGGGGTTATTAAAAAATGATAATAAAAAAAATGGTTTGTCACATTTGGCGAAAAGTTTTGGAAATATCAACGCATGCGTAATCTGTTAGTCATGTGATTGTTTTAAACCGGTTTAAGCTGAATAATGACTTATGACAAACAATGACTTGAAAAATAATGTTTTCATATGATAGCATGAAATTTACGATTACGATTTAATTCTCTTAACTAGTAATCGTTTCAATTGAAAGGGAATTCGTTTATTGTAAAATCGTATCTTCTGAATACCAACCTGGTAAAATTAATGAAGATGAAACATTTTATTTGTACATTTTAGTTTCATTGTACACATTTTCATGATTCAGCGAGATTCGCGTAGAAGTAATGTGAAACTGCAATGACAGATTTGAATGAACATGATAGAAGCTGATTGATTATTTTGTTTAATTTTTCAACTCAACTTGTATCGTCTGATAGCTCTTAGGATTTGTAAATAACCATAGAATATTTAGTGCTTTAGACAATTTGATCAACTTATCTTCTTTGGAAATCTTGGCAATCAGTTTTAACTATGAAGAAACGAACATACAGTTGGTACATGTGATTTTTTTGTTGGACTTTGGTGATTAACCGAGATTAAAGTTTTAATCTTGTGGAGATAGTTTTGCCTTCTTATCCAGTGGCAATACTAATGATGTTGGGGGCTCTTTGGAAGCGCCTAGGCTCGACGGCCTTTCATCCTCCGCTCGGCTGAAATGGTGATAAGTGACAAACAAAGTATGCTGTGTTCTCTTAAGACATCTGTTGCTCTAGAAATCTTCATAGAGCCTAGATGTCAAGGCTGAATCGAGGCGTGCCTTTCTGGGTATTACCAAGAACAAAACATGCAAAACAACATCATTACACAAGAAGTTTTGATGATTATGGAGTTCTCATGTGTACAAGCCAAGAAGTTTTAAGGGTTTAACACCTTTTTTTTCTCACATTCTACCATTCCAGTTAAACATTCAATGGATGAAATAGAAGAAGAGTAATTAAGAAGCTTCTGTATTATTTAAATAATGAGACAGACAAATGGAGAAGATTACTGATGCTCCATTATATAATTTACTTTCTTTCTTTCGCCACAGAATATCCCCGAACTTGGAATCTCTAGGATTCCCTGTCGGTTGAAAGGATACACGTGGAATTATTTATTAAGATAAAAAAAATACACATAAAAAGACATAAAATATCAAAATACACATAAAAAGACATAAAATATCAAAATGCACATAAAAAGACATAAAATATCATCAATACACTTAAAAAAGTAACTATATACAATATTATAATGATGAAGATGGTGTTCGGTGGGGAGTATGAATAGATGAAATCTATTGAAGTTAATATATTCCGGAGAAGAGCTTGGTTGAGAAATGAAGCGAACATTTATACTGGGCTTGGGTCTGGAGAAATTAATTCCTCGTTCTCTTGTAGGAACCGCACAAGATTTCTAATTTTAACCTTGGACATCTTGTTTCTCATAACGTTGGTCCACCAGATATTTTCTAGGTCGTGGGTGGGTTTTTTGAGATGCTGACATATCTATGCACATCCTAACATCCTCCACTTCCTTCTAATCATAATCTATTATATGTATCGTAGTATTCTAATTCGAAAATTCCACTGTTTTTCCTCTGCTAAATCAAAAGTTCGTTTTCTTTAAAAATAATCATTAATGAAAAGAATTCGGATAACTGCAACCTCAAAAGCAATCATTCTCCGCCTTAATGTAGCATCCAGGGAAAATGAATGTTGGTGACTACGACAGCGCTGAGGAGAAAACAATGTTTGATTCTTATTGGCTGCTACCGGTCACAGTACAATCGTTCCCGTAGGAGGCACATCCTGTCATCGGAATAGAAATGATTAGACCCCATACCTTAATTTATAGACTGGGGAAGGAGAACAAACCACCATAGTGGAATATTCTCTTCTCACTTTGGAGATAAGTAAATCATGTCATTGATTCTCTGACCCACCTCGAAGGCACACGGATAAAAAAATTAAAAAAATAAAAACTGAATGACCGGACCGCCACTAGAGCAACATTTGCGAGAACTATGGTTGAATCCTAAAGGCCACCACCGGCCACGGTACAATCCTTCCCTAAGGAAGTATGTCCCGTAATCAATAGGAGAAGCCAAATTCCCACTTTTTCGTGTACCCTCTAGGGTGACGAGAACCAACCACCATGCCGGAAGCTTCTCATCTTCAATTACGAAGTGTCTCCCCCCCGGGGGTTAGTCAAGATAAGTAAAATGCTTTGCGATATTCTAAAAAATAAAGCATTTTTCAACAGTTACATAATTTCAAAAAGCTATTACGGATTTTTTTTTTTTTTTCATCGTAACAAAGCAGGAAAGATGAATATGTCATTACTTTAGTAAATAATGTTCAAATAACGGTAGAAGATAATAACATTTATTTTTATTTTAATGCAAGGGGAATTATACAAGCAAAGAGTAGTTTAATCATGAAAAATTTCATGATAAATCTCAAAATCTTTTTTGGGGGGGAATGAATACGAAAATTAAAAAAAAAAAAAAAAAAAAAAAACACGAGAATTATACAAAAAAATTTGTGCTCATTTCTTAAAAAAAAAAAAAGAAAAAAAAAAGATTTCTTCCCAATTTTTCTCAAAATGTGCACCTTCGGCATGTAAATAATGTAACTCGGAAAAACAGCATTGGTAAAGGGAAAATTCGTCATGCGATTTTATTATTAAAATAATACAACTGCACCGAATTTTTCATAAAAAATATCACATTTTCATTTTTAATAAATTGCAGACTAGAAGATTTGTTACTATATTGATATTGAAAAATATATCTTCTTCTTGAAAGTTGTTTACAAATTTCCTGTCATTATAAATTTTTATTCAAATTTTGAAAATTTGCTTTTGAACTTGAGTTAATTAGCATTTAAATTTTTCTTTCCAAAGAATTTTTTTCCTTCTGCATTTTGTGAAATTATATTTCAATTATCATTCACAAAGTATAATTAAATTTCTCTCATTTTTCAAAAATATTTAATAACTTACTTTTTAAATATCGTTTGGTACAATTTAATTTTTCCAAAATTTATAAGAACTTAAAAAAAAAAGCAAAAAATCTTCCCATTTTTACTAAAAAGGAAATGGCAAACAACAGAGCATTTTTGCATTTGGATTTCATAAAATATTAATCTATTTTTATTTTCTCGCATAAAAGATAAACGCCGCCCATAATTTACAGCAGTTGATTTGATATCCATAAACTTAACCTGTACTATAAATATTTGTTTTGTTATAAGAACTATAAAATTTTCTCTAAAATATTGCAATATAAAAAAGTTTTTGATAAAAGCATAATGACAAATAATTGAAATTCTTCATTAGTAAAAATGTCGAACTGATTTTAGACCTAGCAATGTTGAGTGTATCAGTTAGTTAAATAAATATATATAAAGAAAATAACAAAAACTTTTTTTAAAAAAAGAACCTTTTGGTAAAGATTTTTTTGTTAGTAAAATTAAAATTTTAAAATTAATAAAGAAAAACCGCTGAATGTTCTCTGTTTTTTAATTATTTAAAAGTATAAAATAATTTTTATCAAAAACTACATCGCATAATATAAAGCATTTAAAAATCGTATTTTAATACAAATTATTGCGTCTATAATTATAAATATCTTATAAAAAAATGCGAAAATCGAAGAAAGTAACCCGCATGACTGTCGATTTTATGTATCAAAACTGGGCACAACTTACATACAGCATGTCAACTTATAAATACATTTTTAAAAAATTAAGTTAAAACTTAGTAGACATGTTCGATTCTTTATAGTTGTAGAACTGCAATTATTACTATTTTTTCTTTTTTTTTTTTAAGAACGAAAAGAATTACAAGAAATATTATTTTAAAGTTTATCTATTGTTAATATTTTTTTTCGGTTGTCACATTTGTAGCATATATAATTTTTGCTAGCACATTGCGTCACTAAGATAAAAAAAAAATATATATGAACAATTAAATATCAAATATGTTCTCTATGATAATAAATTTTAACACAGTTGCAACTTTTTAATATGTATTGCGCTAGTGAAATTCAAGTCTTGAAGAATTTAATAATGTGTTAACCCGAGAATAATAGCACAATAACCCTAAAAACATTCTAAAATGGTTGGTGCTGCCATCTTATAAAAGGAATTACCAACAATTGAAAAAGGCATATGTTTGAGATTAAATTACCAATTTAGAAAAAAAAAAATTAATGACACTTCTATTATTTGCATGCTTATGGTTAAAAACTTAAAGTTATATTGCTTCTGTTTCTAAATATGTATTTAATTAAACATACCAAACGAACAATTTTTAGAAACTTATAAAAATAATTGACTTTTCAGACATTCTTTTTATCTCTTTTCTAACTCGGCAACAAAAAAAAGAGGCCAAAAAAAAGTTAATTAACTATTTTTAAATGATTAAACATTCGCACATATTCTTGTTAATAAATAATCTAAATCTAAAATTTTATGCAAATTGCTGGTTTCAGTTAGTTTAAACTTTAAAAAAAAAAAAAAAAATTGTAAATATTTTCTATACAAATTGAGCTTTTTTCGAAATAACATATCGCCTCTGCTCAAAATTTTTTTTATGAAATTGCATTTTTCTCCACATGCAGATAAATATGAAGTATTTAACTGGTTTAAAAGAATTAAAATATACTAAATTACATGTTGTGATGTTCGCAAATATATATATATATACATAATATTTTTAAAATATTTGTAATAATTTTTATCTGTAATTATCAACATGGTATTTAATTAACATTAATTTTCTTTATTCTAAAACTATTTTAAAAATGCTCAGTGTATTCTTATTAAAGCCATGATTTGTGCTGCCATCTGTTGATAAAAATTTTAAGCAAAATAATCGCTTAAGTTTTAAGAGTTAGAAGACATGAATTAAATTTTTTTCCTTTTTCAGGAGATTTCTTTCTTCCTTTACCGAGTAGTAGTAGGTATTTCTTACGATTAATTTAACATTTTTTAAAGATTTGTTAAAAGGTAGATGTGGGATCTAAATAGAATCTAAGAACTTAATTGTTGTTGTTTTAAAACAAATATTTTAAAAAAACAATTACAAATGTATATTGTTGGGGGAAAAAAACATAGATAATTTATCTTTGTAATTCAATTTGCAAAATAAAATCACATAGTAAAAAAACTCATAATATTTCTCATTTTATACGGAATCTCCCATAAGTTTAGATCAATATTAGAATCGCTTTTAGTATATTTAGACAACCTGTTATTTCATTTTGGAACTCATGTCTTACAAAGTTTGTTACAGTTACTAATATTATCGCATCTTAATAGTCTCTTGAAAGAAATACTTCCGGTTTAATGATATTATTTTAATTTTGCTATTTTGCTTCCTTTTATCAAAAATCATTTATTTACAAAAATAAATAAGTAAATCGTAATTCAGGGCGAAAAATAAAACATACCTTTAAAGGTTTAAAAGACGTGTTTCAAGCTTTACAAAGAAGTTGGCGCAACAATATGATTGCACTTGAAATAAATGAACAGTCCCGAAACGCAGTTTCTGAAACTTTCGCCAATAGTCAAAACGCTCGTCAAATGACCGCCATCAAAAAACAAAATTTTCCGGGAAATTCATTTTCCATTTTCAGGGTTCCAATAAATTTCACGAATTGGGGAAAAAAATATTCTAATTAGGTGGTTGAAACCTTATTCTCAAATTTAACTCAATGTACGTAAATTATTTTTAAAAAAATTTATAGTTCCGATAAAAGAATATAATATAACATCAGGAATAAAATGGAAATGGCATGACAGAAATATAATTCGCCACTTTCCAATGAAATCACTAAATTGACTAAGGCATTTATCAAATGATAAAAACATGTTTTTTTTTTTTCGGATTGGTGAAAAATATTGCCAAAAATCTAACAAGTTTCTTCATTTGTAGATAAAGAAAATAATCACTAGGGGCTAAATCAGAGTTAAATTTTATATTCTTTTCCTTTACAATTTTACATCGAACCGTGATTGTTGTCGAGAAGTGTCTGTTCGTTGCTGTACGTTTAAACATAATCGATTTAAACAATGAAATTTTGACATAAAAATGTAATTAAACATTAGAAGCAATAGGAAATTTCAGAAAGAGAGAGTTTTCAGAGATTCTCGATATTTTAGTTGTTATAACTGATTTGCAATGTAATGAGCGTTATGAACAATTGAATTCTAATAATTATTGCCGCTATCTATTGACGTTCTGACCAGAAAAAAAAAATGTGCTCCTCAGAATGATTTATTTTAGAAGTTTTCTCTTTTTGGAATCATTTTTATTTTAACTTTCTAACATCTGTCGGGCAGTGGTGGCCTTGCGGGAAGATCTCGGCTTCGAAACAGGAAGGTTTCAGGTTCGAGACTATATTCCTTCGAAGAACCGTCGTGTAAACGAATCTGGTGCAAGTTAAATCCGTCTGGAGCCTAATTAATGAAACTGTGTTCCAAGTTTTAAAAAAGTCCATGTCTTTTTATCACGATAATATTTTTTTTTATATTACATCTTTCTATTTTTACAATAATTTAATTCTTTTTTATGTCCGCTTAAATATCAGTTTCAAATGTACTTTTAATTTTACTTTTGAGTTGCGTGGACTTTTAATTTTCACCAAGCTTCTCAGACTCTAGTTTGCATAACCTTAATAAACATTTAGCCGCCGCATCACTTGAAAATCATCAGCCGAAAAGAAATACTGAATCAACTATTTTTCGAGAAGAACCTCTTATCGATCTTATAAAAATTTAAAACTGTTTTTACGTTTTGTCTCTCTCTCATTTTTTTTTCTATCTTTAGCCGGTGCAGAAGGCAAAAGCTTCTTTAGTCAATTTTTTGATCAAGTTTCGACAAAAAAAAAAAAGAGAGAGAGAGAGAGAAAGCAATATTTTTTATTTTTATACCGGGTTTACACTCTGCCAGTTATAAGACGGCCATTAGGTAGCGCATGCGTAGAAAGACTGAAAAATGCTGTTCAGTCGATGGCAAGTAATTGTCCCGACGAGACAACAACATGTCGCTATATTGTATTTTTTTCTTACTGCGCATGCGTTTGTAGAATTTGTCAGTTTTTTTTTTTTTTTTTTTTTTTTTTAGCGTGAAAAAAATGATCACTTATAGATTAATTCCAACATTTTCTGCTCTTTATTCTTTCTGATGTGAGGTTGTGTTTTTTTTATTTGCCCTTTTTTTCTATAGTTTTTCAAATTTAGATATGTTGACATTTTTTTTTTTTTTTTCATTTTACCATGTTTTTTTGTGTAAATATCCATCATTTTAATACAGTGCGCAGCGAAAAAAAAAAATTCAGGGGCACCAAAACGGCAATTTCCAGCCAAGCGCGGAATGCCTGAATCTATCTTATGAAATTGTGGCAAACACAAATCAATCCCTTTCTGAATGCGCTGCCTACTGGCAGTCTTATAACTCGCCGACTGTAAACCCGGCATTAAGGAAAGTAATAAAATTATGGTATAAAAAACAATTATTACATCTTTTAGTGATCAATATCATCATGAATGGTCTTTTTTTTTACGGAAATGAATAAAATCAAGAATGCATTTAATTATTTGTCTTCAAAGATACAGTGTTTGATACAAATCAGCAATTTTTATATAAAGATAAATCAAAATTACATCAATATAACACTAAGACTTTGTGAGTTATCTCATAGTAGCATGCACCATAGTAGCATGCACCTAACCACCACGTAGCTACTCCATAGTAGCATGCACCTAACCACCATAGTAGCATGCACCTAACCACCATAGTAGCATGCACCTAACCACCACGTAGCTACTCCATAGTAGCATGCACCTAACCACCATAGTAGCATGCACCTAACCACCATAGTAGCATGCACCTAACCACCACGTAGCTACTCCATAGTAGCATGCACCTAACCACCATAGTAGCATGCACCTAACCACCATAGTAGCATGCACCTAACCACCACGTAGCTACTCCATAGTAGCATGCACCTAACCACCATAGTAGCATGCACCTAACCACCATAGTAGCATGCACCTAACCACCACGTAGCTACTCCATAGTAGCATGCACCTAACCACCATAGTAGCATGCACCTAACCACCATAGTAGCATGCACCTAACCACCATAGTAGCATGCACCTAACCACCACTTAGCTACTCCAGCCCCACGGCTAAAAGGAGATAAAGTGAAGAGAGAGGTACGCGAATGTTTGGCTGATACCGGTAAGAGTGTATGTTCGTAGGAACTCCGAGAAACGAATTTAAGTTTAAAATGGAATTTAATTCTATGCATGTAAATAATTATCGACAATTTAATCCATAAAATACGATAAACTTGTGTTGCCAAAAAAAAAAGTATCTTCACTTGTGCCAAGGTATACGCGACACAAAACATAGAAACAAACTAGCTTAGCTCCAAAAAATTATCAAGCGCAAATTCCTTGAAACATCGAAATTCATCAAAATTTCGTTGTCAAAATTTATTTAACCCTTTATAGTTATCTGATTTATATTCTGACTATCTGCAAAATATTTTTTATGAGAACTCGGAAAGTAATTTAAAATGATAAATAGGGTAATCAGATGCTTAAAATTCGACTGAGTTACCTTAATAACTCAGAAATACATTAAAACTATTGTTAAATTTATATTCAAAAATGGTAAATATGCTTACCACTGCCCCTTCGATGTAAGGGTTTTCGTAGAGACATTAAGTTCTTGCGTTTTCATTATATTTTAACTCCTAAAGAAGTTTTCAGAAATGAAACACTACAGTGTTGTGTTCCGTGTGTCTAAGATAGTCTTATATTTAACTATCATCATTTGTTATTGAATTTATTTCATTTAAATTCAACATTCATTTTTAAAAATGAACAAAAACTGTTGATGCTGCTGGAATTTCTTAAAATTCGGAATCTACCTTTTTAATGATTTTATGCATATTTTGATTTCATTTCTGATGTATTGATTATTTGAATACTGTAGTTTATGACACTTTAGTTTATTTCTTAGTAAAAACTTGACTAAGATGTTATTTATAAAATTGGATGAGATTGCAGCAATTTTTATTTTTATGCAATGCAGCAATCCGTCCAGGCAGCTTAATAAATGCCAAAATGATCTTCAAACTTTAATAGAAGACATTACTAAATTTAAATTCCGAGCAATTTTATGATTTCTAACTAAAAAAACTGTTAAAGTTGTTTCAAATTATCTAAAATTGAACGGTAAGCATACTTACCAATGAACATTCGATGATATTTTTTGACCTTAAGACTCAGTGGTTAGTATGCTTACGACTTTCAATTACCCCTGAACAATCTCTGGTAAGTATCTTTACCACCCATTATTTTATAAATTAAATGGCAAATCAACGAAATTTTTTTGTTTTAGCATTTACATTAGTTTATCATGATATAATCCTAAAATATTTTCTTTGTCAATGCCTCGGAATTAATTCATTTGTTACCAAATAAATGAATTTTTAAAAATGCAAATCTAATCCTAAAAGTTTCAAAATATTTAGACGATAATGTATGTTTACATTTGAATCTATTATAAAATGATATCCGTTATAAAATAAACTCAAGCATAATTAATAAATTATAATATACTGAAATGTTATTTTCTCATTTAACTAGTCATATTATATAAATTATAAAGAATTTAATTAATTATTCTATATTGAAATATTATTTTCACATTTAACTAGTCATATTATAGTAATTAATTATAAATCATTTAATTAATTATACTTTACTGAAATATTATTTTCTAATTCTATTAACTAATCATATTATATTCACTTTAAAATACCTGTAAAATTATGATTTTTAATACTAAATTTTTTTGAAATTTATAATTTTCTTATAATTTAAGAATTATAATTAAGAAATTCTTTCATCATGAAAAAATCCTTAATTAATGATTTTGGTTAATTTTTCATTATCTTTTTTTATTTTGGTCATTTTTTCACTTGATTCATATATTTCAAAATAAATAAATCATTTTTCACGAATTTACTAAAATAAAAAATTAAACTAATATAACATGACATGTTAATTAAGCTAAAAATGTGTTAAAATCCGAAAATAAATTGATCAGTCATTAATAGAAGGAATTCATATAGTGCATTGGCCAAGCTCAACCAAATGCCTAAATCTGTTACTAATTGCAATACAAAATTGTACGTAAAATAAATATCAAATATCTGCTTCATGAAATTAAAACTATAACATTATGGACATTTATCATGTTTACACATCAATCAATACCACACACACTTAAATGTATTATGCTCCTTCCCTTATACCCCCAAAATTAAACGAGCTATCCGTAGAAATCGTTCCGATTCAATCCACTCTTCTTTGAGATGAATCAAAATGACAAAATCTTTTAACTGACCAATGCGGAAGCCGGAATCCATCTGTTAACGCCGCAAGTATCACCAGCGGTAAACATATTTCGGTAGCAATTCATTTGGCGCTAAAACCATAAATTCGCCAAATTGGCTACTGATTTTCCTTGTCAACTCAAACACGTTTTGAATGTTCGGTTGAAAGAATATTATTATTAGCTGTGTAGTAGATTCCGATTTCAGTCTTCGTCCTGAGCGTTTATAAGATTCGTTGAATTATATCTGGCCCATAACTTTTAAATTCAAAATGATTTTGCAGACTAATATTATGGATAATCAGAATCGTCATACTCCACACACATATAATTCAAATACTCGGGTAAGTTAAATTTTCATTTGAATATTTCTGAATATTGTCAAATATTTAATAAAAAAGACTGCAACGTTCTTCGTAATTCGAATTCGTCGGTATAAAGAATTTATCTTCCTTGAATTTCCTATTGGAGTAATTTTAAAATATCGACTACTATTCAAACTTTTTATTTATTCGAAATCAAAATTATAAATTGTTCGAATTTTGAATAAATATCGTTTGCTACATATGTCTAAAATTTGTGACTTTAGTAATAGTGAAGGAATAATTCTCATTTCACTCATGGAATAATATCTGGTTCGTAGCTTTAGAATTGAAAATGATTTTGCAAACTAATATTGTTGATAGAATTGTTATCCACGCACATATGTAATTCAAATACTCGGGTAAGTTAAAATTGTGCTGCTCAAAGCTAATAATCACACAATTAATTTAAATTTCTACTTTATTATTTTAATCTTTGAACACATGAAATGCGATTTGCGTTATTTATTCTCAAATTTTAACACTCGGGAAAGTAATGCGATGCGTAATTATTCACCTAATACAAAGACTTGTTTATTGCTCTGAAAATAGAAATATGTATAATAGTTTTAAGTTAAATTTCTTTGAAAAATGAATCTACATCTTACCATTCTATATGTATTTTTAATAATCAAAATTGAAAAATAAATAAAACGTCAAAATGATGCACCGTCTTGAATAGTGAGTGTGAGGTATTATCTAAATGCAAAGGGTTATTCTACAATTGTTGTATTCGAAGTTAATTGTAGCTTGTTTATTGTGCTTATTACAATTGCAAACTACATAAATAAATTTTGACTGCTATTTTAGTTTTAAAAAATTGTCTTTTATCTTTTAGTTTTTGGCACTGCCCCCCCCCCTCGAATTATTGTATAAATAGAATTTTTATAGTAGCATCCTCAAATTCGAATTGGTCAAATTACATTTCCAATTTCCGACAATATGATGCAAAATAGAATTCTATGCTATTTCTTAAATTTTGTTGTACAGTTTTAACCTCTTAACTGCCGTGCCCGAGTATCACTCTTGCATGAAATGATCTTATTTTTCGAATAATAAACTAATTTTAATATGTTATGATGAAATGGGTGAAAAATGATGCAAACTAATTTTAATACGTTATAAATGGGTGCAAAAATGGTGTGGCAACAAATATGCCTCAAATTAATTCAATCAAAACACCTTTCAAAAATAGGGGCATCTAATTAGAATACTAAAAACTGCATAATTATGGGTGAAAATGATTGCATTAGTGATATTAAAATTTTTTGCTATAATTGAATATCTTTCCGACACAGAATTGTTTTAATAATTAACAATTTTAATAGTTAATCAATTAAAGATTATTAATTTAAAACATATTTTTAACATTTC
This sequence comes from Argiope bruennichi, assembly GCF_947563725.1. Classification (NCBI taxonomy): domain Eukaryota; kingdom Metazoa; phylum Arthropoda; class Arachnida; order Araneae; family Araneidae; genus Argiope; species Argiope bruennichi. The sequence continues at coordinate 48,155,475 of NC_079161.1, read as the reverse complement.
ATTTTAACTAAAGACCTTCCGTCAGGTTAAATTGATTTTTCTTACTCTTGACAATAATACGGTTTTTAAAATGTTGCACCTGACCAAAAGTTAACATAAGTAGTCGATACATCTTTAATCCTCCATTCCTTTGAGTCCTATATTTTCGTATTTAAGCAGATTGAAAATTAATTTTATCCTACTTCGCTTTACTTTCGTTGGTTAGTGTACTTGCTTTTTGTTTTAATAACGTTGAAAATACTTAACTATAAATTAGTTTCCAAACTATTTAAACCTTATAGCATATAATTATCGATTTAAAAACATGCAGTTGGAAAATAAATGTAGTGATTTATTTATAGAATATCCTCTGCATATTTATGTACTTGTTCTTTAGTTTTAATATTTTCTTCATATGTTTTGCGGAATTCGTTTTTTTTTTTTTTTAATAAATACTTCAATCTTTACTGATTTATAGTAATATGATACAGAATGTTTCACTTTGCTACAATCTTTAAATTGCTATTTTTGTGTAATATTCTTGGGAATTGAGTGATTTAATTGCCATTTATGTGCAATCTTCTTGGGAATTGAGTGATTTAGTTGCCATTTATGTGCAATCTTCTTGGGAATTGAGTGATTTAGTTGCCATTTATGTGCAATCTTCTTGGGAATTGAGTGATTTAGTTGCCATTTATGTGCAATCTTCTTGGGAATTGAGTGATTTAGTTGCCATTTATGTGCAATCTTCTTGGGAATTGAGTGATTTAGTTGCCATTTATGTGCAATCTTCTTGGGAATTGAGTGATTTAGTTGCCATTTATGTGCAATCTTCTTGGGAATTGAGTGATTTAGTTGCCATTTATGTGCAATCTTCTTGGGAATTGAGTGATTTAGTTGCCATTTATGTGCAATCTTCTTGGGAATTGAGTGATTTAGTTGCCATTTATGTGCAATCTTCTTGGGAATTGAGTGATTTAGTTGCCATTTATGTGCAATCTTCTTGGGAATTGAGTGATTTAGTTGCCATTTATGTGCAATCTTCTTGGGAATTGAGTGATTTAGTTGCCATTTATGTGCAATCTTCTTGGGAATTGAGTGATTTAGTTGCCATTTATGTGCAATCTTCTTGGGAATTGAGTGATTTAGTTGCCATTTATGTGCAATCTTCTTGGGAATTGAGTGATTTAGTTGCCATTTATGTGCAATCTTCTTGGGAATTGAGTGATTTAGTTGCCATTTATGTGCAATCTTCTTGGGAATTGAGTGATTTAGTTGCCATTTATGTGCAATCTTCTTGGGAATTGAGTGATTTAGTTGCCATTTATGTGCAATCTTCTTGGGAATTGAGTGATTTAGTTGCCATTTATGTGCAATCTTCTTGGGAATTGAGTGATTTAGTTGCCATTTATGTGCAATCTTCTTGGGAATTGAGTGATTTAGTTGCCATTTATGTGCAATCTTCTTGGGAATTGAGTGATTTAGTTGCCATTTATGTGCAATCTTCTTGGGAATTGAGTGATTTAGTTGCCATTTATGTGCAATCTTCTTGGGAATTGAGTGATTTAGTTGCCATTTATGTGCAATCTTCTTGGGAATTGAGTGATTTAGTTGCCATTTATGTGCAATCTTCTTGGGAATTGAGTGATTTAGTTGCCATTTATGTGCAATCTTCTTGGGAATTGAGTGATTTAGTTGCCATTTATGTGCAATCTTCTTGGGAATTGAGTGATTTAGTTGCCATTTATGTGCAATCTTCTTGGGAATTGAGTGATTTAGTTGCCATTTATGTGCAATCTTCTTGGGAATTGAGTGATTTAGTTGCCATTTATGTGCAATCTTCTTGGGAATTGAGTGATTTAGTTGCCATTTATGTGCAATCTTCTTGGGAATTGAGTGATTTAGTTGCCATTTATGTGCAATCTTCTTGGGAATTGAGTGATTTAGTTGCCATTTATGTGCAATCTTCTTGGGAATTGAGTGATTTAGTTGCCATTTATGTGCAATCTTCTTGGGAATTGAGTGATTTAGTTGCCATTTATGTGCAATCTTCTTGGGAATTGAGTGATTTAGTTGCCATTTATGTGCAATCTTCTTGGGAATTGAGTGATTTAGTTGCCATTTATGTGCAATCTTCTTGGGAATTGAGTGATTTAGTTGCCATTTATGTGCAATCTTCTTGGGAATTGAGTGATTTAGTTGCCATTTATGTGCAATCTTCTTGGGAATTGAGTGATTTAGTTGCCATTTATGTGCAATCTTCTTGGGAATTGAGTGATTTAGTTGCCATTTATGTGCAATCTTCTTGGGAATTGAGTGATTTAGTTGCCATTTATGTGCAATCTTCTTGGGAATTGAGTGATTTAGTTGCCATTTATGTGCAATCTTCTTGGGAATTGAGTGATTTAGTTGCCATTTATGTGCAATCTTCTTGGGAATTGAGTGATTTAGTTGCCATTTATGTGCAATCTTCTTGGGAATTGAGTGATTTAGTTGCCATTTATGTGCAATCTTCTTGGGAATTGAGTGATTTAGTTGCCATTTATGTGCAATCTTCTTGGGAATTGAGTGATTTAGTTGCCATTTATGTGCAATCTTCTTGGGAATTGAGTGATTTAGTTGCCATTTATGTGCAATCTTCTTGGGAATTGAGTGATTTAGTTGCCATTTATGTGCAATCTTCTGGGGAATTGAGTGATTTAGTTGCCATTTATGTGCAATCTTCTGGGGAATTGAGTGATTTAGTTGCCATTTATGTGCAATCTTCTGGGGAATTGAGTGATTTAGTTGCCATTTATGTGCAATCTTCTGGGGAATTGAGTGATTTAGTTGCCATTTATGTGCAATCTTCTGGGGAATTGAGTGATTTAGTTGCCATTTATGTGCAATCTTCTGGGGAATTGAGTGATTTAGTTGCCATTTATGTGCAATCTTCTGGGGAATTGAGTGATTTAGTTGCCATTTATGTGCAATCTTCTGGGGAATTGAGTGATTTAGTTGCCATTTATGTGCAATCTTCTGGGGAATTGAGTGATTTAGTTGCCATTTATGTGCAATCTTCTGGGGAATTGAGTGATTTAGTTGCCATTTATGTGCAATCTTCTGGGGAATTGAGTGATTTAGTTGCCATTTATGTGCAATCTTCTGGGGAATTGAGTGATTTAGTTGCCATTTATGTGCAATCTTCTGGGGAATTGAGTGATTTAGTTGCCATTTATGTGCAATCTTCTGGGGAATTGAGTGATTTAGTTGCCATTTATGTGCAATCTTCTGGGGAATTGAGTGATTTAGTTGCCATTTATGTGCAATCTTCTGGGGAATTGAGTGATTTAGTTGCCATTTATGTGCAATCTTCTGGGGAATTGAGTGATTTAGTTGCCATTTATGTGCAATCTTCTGGGGAATTGAGTGATTTAGTTGCCATTTATGTGCAATCTTCTGGGGAATTGAGTGATTTAGTTGCCATTTATGTGCAATCTTCTGGGGAATTGAGTGATTTAGTTGCCATTTATGTGCAATCTTCTGGGGAATTGAGTGATTTAGTTGCCATTTATGTGCAATCTTCTGGGGAATTGAGTGATTTAGTTGCCATTTATGTGCAATCTTCTGGGGAATTGAGTGATTTAGTTGCCATTTATGTGCAATCTTCTGGGGAATTGAGTGATTTAGTTGCCATTTATGTGCAATCTTCTGGGGAATTGAGTGATTTAGTTGCCATTTATGTGCAATCTTCTGGGGAATTGAGTGATTTAGTTGCCATTTATGTGCAATCTTCTGGGGAATTGAGTGATTTAGTTGCCATTTATGTGCAATCTTCTTGGGAATTGAGTGATTTAGTTGCCATTTATGTGCAATCTTCTTGGGAATTGAGTGATTTAGTTGCCATTTATGTGCAATCTTCTTGGGAATTGAGTGATTTAGTTGCCATTTATGTGCAATCTTCTTGGGAATTGAGTGATTTAGTTGCCATTTATGTGCAATCTTCTTGGGAATTGAGTGATTTAGTTGCCATTTATGTGCAATCTTCTTGGGAATTGAGTGATTGAGTTGCCATTTATGTGCAATCTTCTTGGGAATTGAGTGATTGAGTTGCCATTTATGTGCAATCTTCTTGGGAATTGAGTGATTGAGTTGCCATTTATGTGCAATCTTCTTGGGAATTGAGTGATTGAGTTGCCATTTATGTGCAATCTTCTGGGGAATTGAGTGATTGAGTTGCCATTTATGTGCAATCTTCTGGGGAATTGAGTGATTGAGTTGCCATTTATGTGCAATCTTCTGGGGAATTGAGTGATTGAGTTGCCATTTATGTGCAATCTTCTGGGGAATTGAGTGATTGAGTTGCCATTTATGTGCAATCTTCTGGGGAATTGAGTGATTGAGTTGCCATTTATGTGCAATCTTCTGGGGAATTGAGTGATTGAGTTGCCATTTATGTGCAATCTTCTGGGGAATTGAGTGATTGAGTTGCCATTTATGTGCAATCTTCTGGGGAATTGAGTGATTGAGTTGCCATTTATGTGCAATCTTCTGGGGAATTGAGTGATTGAGTTGCCATTTATGTGCAATCTTCTGGGGAATTGAGTGATTGAGTTGCCATTTATGTGCAATCTTCTGGGGAATTGAGTGATTGAGTTGCCATTTATGTGCAATCTTCTGGGGAATTGAGTGATTGAGTTGCCATTTATGTGCAATCTTCTGGGGAATTGAGTGATTGAGTTGCCATTTATGTGCAATCTTCTGGGGAATTGAGTGATTGAGTTGCCATTTATGTGCAATCTTCTGGGGAATTGAGTGATTGAGTTGCCATTTATGTGCAATCTTCTGGGGAATTGAGTGATTGAGTTGCCATTTATGTGCAATCTTCTGGGGAATTGAGTGATTGAGTTGCCATTTATGTGCAATCTTCTGGGGAATTGAGTGATTTAATTGCTCTTATGTGCAATATTTGCGAAAATATAATTTCCCAAACGAAAGAATTGTTATTTATCTGCAACATTTGCAAAAATTCGGATCATGGTTTCAAGCTAGAGAATTGTTATTTGTGTGCTACCTAATTTCGATTGGCACACAATTTTCCCTATCCCAGTTTTTATTACACATTTAAATGCCCAAGCTAAAAGATTAATCATAGATCTCCATTTGCATTTTAAATCTAATTATTGAAACACGTTTATAATCCTTTGTTATGAAGAGAATGAGATTTTATTAACATTAAACTGACATGAGGGCTTGCATTTCAAGAAGTAAAACTCGGTACAGTTCAGAATTTTCGATTTTTGTCCCAATTATGAGAAAACGTCCCAATTATTCATGAATCCAAGGAGCCTGCTAGTCATGGAATTTTACTTTTAGGAAAGGCGAAATTAAAAATGATTAACTAAATTTCACTTTTTTTAAAAGCCAGATTAAAAAATATATATATGAATCCTCCCCCCCCCCCAATTTCTGTTGTACTTTAACCATTTCTAGGGCAGTGGAAAGTATGCTTCCCACCAAATTTATCAATCTTTGTATGAAATTATGTAGGTTGGCATAAGTTCTGACAATTTTTTTTAGAAAGACAGAAACTTAGATGCTTCAGTTCTTTCTTACACAAAATGTCTTGATTTGTTACTTAATTATTAACCAAAGTAATTAATTAATCAAATTAAATTCATCTAATAAGCTAAATGAATCCCTTTTCTTATTCTAATTTCAAGCCTAAAAATATTTAAACATAATGACTAGAAAAAAATGGCCCTTTAAAGGGTAAAAGTGATCCCCTAGAATATCATGAATTGTCCCAATTTTCGATATGTTCCTAATTATCTATTTTTCCCCACTTGACAATATATAATTCACATTTAAAAGGATAACAATCTATTTGAATATTTTTAAAAATATTTCTGAAAAATTTTGCTTTCCATTTTTTACAATATACAGAATATGTCATTTATGTTAATGAACCCACGTGTTGGAAAATAGGTAAAATACTACATACTTTCTTTTTATGAAATCTGTTTAACATAATTTGGAATAAAATCTGTAAATTGCATTAAACATAATGTTTAAAAGGCTCTATAAGGCAGATCATTAGATGTAAAATTAGTAAATCTCTTAAAAATTAAACTTTCAATATTTGTTGCTCATTAAAAAAGGATTTTTCCAAATTTAAATTGATCTCTAATGGAAAAAATATTAATACTTTTACAATAACTTCAAAGCACATTATGGCTCAAAAATAATTTTTAGTCCAGTTTAAAATTTTTAGAAAATTAGTTTTCTGTTACATAAATCTTATTTTCTGTAACATTTTTTTTCTTCAAATTTTAGTGAATTAAAAAAAAATATATTTTGAATGCTTTTTTAAAATAATACATTTAATGTATGTATACTCCTATTTTGCGATATTAAATACACTAATCACCTTTGATGATTAAATTGGCTTTTAGGCTGTTAAAACTGTAGAATGTTTTTTAAACGTTAAAACGTAGAATGTGTTTGTTTTTTTCGCCTTGTTATTTAAGATTGAAAAACACGAATTTAATTGAATAATTCTACTACAAATTACAACCTACAAATGAAAAAGTGTATGAACTAAAAAGAAGAAAAAAAGGCGGAAACGAACATTCTACTTCTGGGTTAATGTTTAAGAACAGCGATTTTTTTTTTATCTTCATTTTTTTAATATGGTCAAAAAATAACGTGATTGAGCGTTTTCATAGATAAGTTTGAATTCCATCATAGAATTAAAAATATTACAGATTGTGCTTGCATTTATATCAAGAAAAAATAATCTTACGTAAATGAAATTGATAGAATTAAACCTCTCGTTATCGGTTATTTAAATTCCGTGTACCGATTTACCAATTCAAGAAGTTATCTTGACGCTATCTCTAACATTTTGATAAACGATCATTCTTTTGTTCATAAAAATTTTCAAAGAATGCTGGAAATTTCTACAACAAGGGTTTGAAATATTTGTTGGATGCCAAGTTATGAGAATTCCAAGGGGCTGATATTGCGCCAAGCGGAAAAATAGCGTCAGGCATAATAAAAGCAATTGTCCTTTGCGCAGAAAAAAATCTGATGTTAAAGCTAGACACTAGTCTTGTGGTATAATAAGTCCAAAACAAATTTCATTGTATGCAATCATTAATAAAAAACTTTTGTTTATTTAATCTAATTATGTCTCTTGGTTCAGAATTAACGAATTTATGTATCGATCATGTATTCGTTCCATATACAGTGGCTCAAAAAATTGTTAGTACACCTTACTTTTACTTGATAAATCCGACTTTCATCATAAATAACACATTACCGGGAAGTGCAAACATGATTTTATTTTTACACGTAACAAATGGTTTAATTTAGAGTAAAAATAAAGAAAAATCAACGAGAAACTTCTAAATTGAAAAGTTTCAGAAACATTTTAAATAAACATACGCAGAATTTTACCTCAAAAAATTGAGAATACACCAATGAAATTCTTGTAATATCAAGCATAGAAAGAAAATGTCAGCATTTAGTTGCATGTCCTTTGGCTCTTATAATGGCCTCTAAACGTCGTGGTACCGATTCGATCAATTTTTGGTGGTATCTGAAGATATTTTACCCCATTCTTCTTGACCACTTGTTTTAAATGGGTTTTGTTTCTAATTTTGTGTTTTTGGACCACTGCTTCGAGTGTGGCCCACAGATATTCTATGGTATTGATGTTGGGTACTATGGTAGAGTGTGTAACTGCTGGTTACAATATAAAAGACACCATATTTTGACGTTACGAACATTCTGTTTCCCTACTGGAAAATGAAATTTCTATCTAAACTCAAATTTTTAGCACTTTCCTTTAGATTGCTGCGAAGTATATCCAAGTAAACCATATCGTTTATAATGCCATCTATACAAATTAAATTTCCTACCCCAAATGAAGCCATGCAACCTCAAATCATGACGGGGTCACCATCATGTTTAACTGGAGGACGCAAGTTTTTTTAAATTCAAAACAATATTAGGCTTTCTCCATACTATACGATGGCTGTCACGGCCAGAAATGTTGAGTTTTCATTCATTACTAAATATAGCCTTCTTCCAAAGATTATTGATCTTCAACTGATTAGTTTTTGCAAACTTCAAATGCTTTTTCTAAATTTGCAAATTGATGAACGGTTTCTCTCTAACAATGCGATTTTTATATCCAGCTTGTCTAATGGCACTTCGCACAGTTTCAAGCCTTATACTTCTGCCTATGATTTGAAAAGTTTCTGCAACAAGTTGGATGAAACATATGATCGCAGCAATCTAAAGAAAAGTGTTAAAAATTTGGGATTAGATGGAAATTCCATTTTCCAGCAGGAAACGACCCCAAACAGAATGCTCGTAACGTCAAAATATGGTGTCTTTTATATTGTAACCAGCAGTTACACACTCTACCATAGTACCCAACATCAATACCATAGAATATCTGTGGGCCACACTCGAAGCAGTGGTCCAAAAACACAAAATTAGAAACAAAACCAATTTAAAGCAAGTGTTTCAAGAAGAATGGGGTAAAATATCTTCAGATACCACCAAAAATTGATCGAATCGGTACCACGACGTTTAGAGGCCATTATAAGAGCCAAAGGACATGCAACTAAATGCTGACATTTTCTTTCTATGCTTGATATTACAAGAATTTCATTGGTGTATTCTCAATTTTTTGAGGTAAAATTCTGCGTATGTTTATTTAAAATGTTTCTGAAACTTTTCAATTTAGAAGTTTCTCGTTGATTTTTCTTTATTTTTACTCTAAATTAAACCATTTGTTACGTGTAAAAATAAAAACAAGTTTGCACTTCCCGGTAATGTGTTATTTATATTGAAAGTCGGATTTATCAAGTAAAAGTAAGGTGTACTCTCAATTTTTTGAGCCACTGTATATGTTCCATGCGGTATCTTCTCTTATGTTTCCTGCTTGCAATTCGATCTTTTCTAGCTTATTCTTACTGAATGTTCTGATTTTAATGCTTTTAAAGTGATATATTCTTAATAGATTGAATCATTTTAGTGCTATGCATATTCCGTTGAAGGTGTGTATTTTTTTCAACCTCTCACTTCTTGATTGTCCAGTATTATTCCATAAATCTTTATATGCGAGAAATGTATACAAAAAATAATTATTGTAATCTATTTTAAAATAAAATTGATATTCAAAATCTATTATATGAGAAATTTTATGTAAACATTGCTCTGTGACTGGTAGATAGTGGATCACCTGATCAATGACATTTGAGGGTTTTTTTGCCAGAATTTTTTGAAATATTTAATGAAAATTATTACTTTGTAGTATTTATATTGCACTTGACAATGAAATGGTGTCAAAAAATTAAAAAAAAAGCTTTAATCTAACATCAAATTAACAGCAAATGAATTAAAAACGATATTACTTATTTTTTCTACTTTGAAATATACCGTTTGTGACAATACTTATGTATAGATTTCCGATTTATCTTTTTCCTATAAATTAGATTTTTTGTCTCTCGCCTTGCAATCGTCTGAATACCCAAACAATGCAGGTGTTAATCTTGCATTGTTTTTTTAAACACTATCGGGGCTTCCAGCGATATTCGACGAAGAAAAAATGCAGAGAAAGACCGAGCGAGGATCTGGAAATATGAAAAGAAAAGCTGATCGGGAAGCTACTAAACTGTCGGCAAAATGTGAAAAATTGATTCAATATTTAGATATTGGAGGTATAAGCAAATAGTGTCCTCATTGCAGTGCTTTGAATTTTTAATCAGAATTATTAATTTCCGGCCGCTCGGAAAATGTATCTCATTACAGAAACATTAATACCGAGTTTACACTCGGCCAGTTATAAGATGGCCAGTAGGTAGTTGTGGTGATAGCTTCATAAGCCAGTTAACAACCTCTGGACACGAGTGTTCACTTTTGTCTAGTGGTTATGTTACGCGGTTATGAACCCTAACGTTGCGAGTTCGGTCCTTGGCAATTCAACTACGACATACCATATGCCACATTTCATCCGATCAGTTCGAAACGTTGTTTAATAATCTATGTTCTCAGACAGATAGACAAATATAATTCCAAAAATGTGTTTGTGAACTAGGGGAGTTCTGATATGTGGAGATTCATATATATAATATATAATATTTACGATTACAGTAATTTCTATTTATATACATGGCATACTTGAAAATAATGCGGGACTGGTCTTCCCAAAACTTTCTCGCATACTGTAATAAACTTATAGTGCTAGAGAACGCGTTACATGGCATTGGCGTTTAATAATTACAAAATACTAACTTTCACGCGAATTTATCGTTTTTACTGAATCTGTCGTGTGATCCTTGGCGAGGTATTTGGCGGTTAGTCCCTATTATGCGTTAATAGTATCGAAAAATCGAATTTGTATTTTAGACACATTTTCTTCAACAGGTTGAAACAAAAATTGGGCTCAAAATTGCACTTGTAGTCGTAAAATCTCATACCAAATTTGATATAGTTAAGTCATTGTTTTAAAATTATAAAATTTATATGTTTCTGAAAGAACAAATAAATTCCATAGACAGTCAGCCTGTAGTTGGATTTGGCTGAAATATGACAGTCGTCTATTCTATAGATGTTTAATCTGTGCACCAAATTTGATCTATCTAGTTCTCATGGTAGGGCCTCGGTGGCCTGGCGGTAAGGTCTCGGCTTCGGAACAGGAGAGTTTCAGGTTCGTGACCCGATTCCACCGAAGAACCGTCGTGTAAGGGTGTCTGTTGCACGTTAAATCCATCATGGCCAAACGCCCCACTGGGGTGGTGTGGAGAGGGGTTGCCAGCTCAGGTGTCATCCTCGTCATCTGACCGCGGTTCAAAATGACGAGGCCCGTCCCAAAATAGCCCTAGTGTTTAATAATTACGAAATATTATCTTTCAGCACGGGACGTTAATATAACTATACTAAACTAGTTCTCTTTGTTTTGTAATTGTCGTGTTAACTTATAGACGGACAGGCGAACTTCCTCTGAAGTTTTACTCAAAATTTGATAGAAATCTGCAAATTTTGTGTAAAGACCATACAATCCTTGTCGAAAACGTTTTTGAGTTATCTTTGTCATAGACACACAACACCGCCTCATGCCCTTGAAACTATAACCTACTGGTTATTTAAACAGTGTAATGAGCATAATGTACGAGAGACATCAAAAGACGCTCCTATTCTATCCATCGCTGTGATTATCACCCAACTTTTTCCACGTCTGACCTTCATTGATTAAAATTTGGTACGGGGATTTTAATATTGGATAAGAAAAAAAAAAAGCCACGAGCAATGAGCTGGTTGAAATTCAAATGAGAAATGGCAATTGGTTTATTAAGCAAACTATCAAAGAGAAACTGAAAACATATGCTAATATACATAAACAGACTTAGTTTGTTATTGCAAAATTCAGAAAAAATAATAAAATTATTAATAAAAAAAACTGCTAGAAATGGGGACTAAAATAAAAAAAAAAAAAAAAAAAAAAAAAAAAAAAAAAAAAAAAAAAACAGGACAAATAAAAAAAAAAAAAAAAAAATACTCTGTACAAAGATGAAAATAACAGAAAATAGACGGACAGAACTGAAATTTTCCAAAAATGTGTTTTTAGAACTCAGAAAGGTCTGAAGCGTGGAGATTCGTCAAAATTTCGAATTTTTTGACAATTATTATAGTTTCTCTATACTACGTATACGACAGAATAAGTCTTCTTTAAGCAAGACCGGCCATTTGGCGGGTGCGGTAGATACTATGCACCGGGGCCCCGCGATTGAGAGGTCCCGCTGTGATCAAGAATTAAAATAGTATTCTGAACAATAATAGCGTTTACACATACTAAAAGTATACGTTTGATTCCACATGCCTGGTTGAGCTTCGACTTACGTTGTTATTGGGCTACGGTCGCAAAGGGGGGTGGGGTTGGAGTTCATTTATGAATAAGAAGATACCATTCAGACATATTAAGACAGAGCAGCGTGACTTCTGGGCGCATGCGGCTCCCGGAAGTCAAGAATGAGGCTGGGTTCAAATGGACTTTTAAATCAACTACTTTTTTTCTACATTTAATGTAATATATTTTATTTGTGCATCTGTGCATATTTATTTATAATTAGTTGTTGAAACAAAAAGTAAAGCTAAGATCAATTAAACGATCAACTCTTAACAATACACACTGCATTACTTCTTCACCGACGACGACCGGAATAAGAAGAATTAAGGAAGAAGTTTAAATGTACTAGTCATAGGATTTGGAAATATACGAAGTTTACAGTATATATTATAGTCTAGTGAAAGTGTGCAAATATTAATATAAGTGGATTTACAGTCACTTATCTCACTTGCTAGGTAATAGCGTATAGTATAACATATATAAATTTGATCATTCATTCTATAAACTGCTTAATACTGTTAGATATAACCATGTCCATGCCAATGAAATATCGCTCTGGGTGTCAAAAAAGAAAATTATCAGAAAAAAAGAAAAGCTAAACTTCACAAGAAGTTGCAAGTAGATCAGTTTTCTTGGCTTCGAAGTAATTCCGGAAAACAAATTGCTTCAACTTCAGAAATTGCAATTCAAACTTCAACTGGGGAAGTGATTTCTACTCCAACTACAGTGAAACTACAGTCTTGCAGTGAAAATGTTGAAACGGTGAAATTTGTTGTAGAACCGTGTGTATGACCGAATATGACCGAATCAGAAAATAATGACGGAAATGACAATAACAAATACGATCAAGAGAATATAAATGATCCTGGTTTATGGCCAAGTATTATAACTGATAAATTTAGAATGTTTTGTATTAAAGCATCCCTGTCCAACACAAGGAATTTTTTTTTTTTTTTTTTGCTAAAAATGCTAAGGTAGATCATTTTCCACTACGTACTATAAAAAAAATGCCAGATAGTGAAACCCAACTTCGCAAATGGTTCATCTATTTCAAAACGCAAGCTTCCGTGTTTTGTTTCTGTTGTATACTATTTTCCGAAATAAGAAAGGACCAACTACATGATTTATAGGTGGCTATAATAACTGGAGAAAGCTGTCAACTGTAATCCATGAGCGTTCTAGTTGTCATTTTAATACGTTTATTGCTTGGGAAGAATTACTAAAACGACTAAATTTACTTTCAACTATTGGTAAAACAAATCAAGTTAAATGATTCTATTTTTCTAATCTTCCACTTCGAGGAAATCGCGAAATAAAAAGGTACCCTTATAATGGAAATTTTTTTTTGATCGAATTAAGTCAATATGACCCTGTGCTAGATGCTATTTTTTAACACTGTAATTGGTACTGTTATTGTACAAATAGAAGATGGGTTTGAAAGTATACCAAATAGTATTTCTGATTTCTAATTAATCACTGATATAACAACTTCAGAAAAATATAAATTAGAGAAATGTTCCAAAAACTTTGTAAAGTTTTATAACACAATGTAGATAAAAACCTAATCCAAGAAATTTGTTACGGGATTTGATTTTGAATGACAGAGATGTAAATAACGCACAAGACGTATTGCAATGCATACTAAATAATAATTATAATGAGTTATTTCTAAATGTATTAACAGTGTTAAAACTTTTCTTTACGTTACCAGTTACTGCAGCAAGTGCTGAGCGCTCTTTCAGCAAATTAAAATTAATAAAGAATTATCTTTAGTCAAGCATGTGTTCAGAACGCTTAAATGCACTTGCTATATTAAGCATCAAAAAAAGAATTGCAAAAAATGTAATTTTTCTGAAGTAATTGATGTATTAGCAAAAAAATAAATAAATAAAAATCATGCATTAAATAAATATACATTAATAATATATGTTCAGATTTGTATATTTTTTTTCTTTACAAAAAATTAGGGCCCCAAAGGACTTCTTGTGCCCAGGTAATCTACGCTTTAATCTACTTCGATATAACTGACTATAAATATATAACGACGAATTATGTTATGAATTTGTAAATTTTTGTCGCTATAATTTTTCAGATTTAAGTCATTAAGATTCCTTAATCAGATGTAAGATTGTCAACGCAATTGATTTTCTGTATGTGTGAGTTCTACAATACTTTGTCAAAAATGTTTTAAAATGTTTTCATTTTTTTAGGATAAAAAAATATGCAATTCTTACGTATATCTAAAAAAACATTGCATTTGTTGCTACTATAAATACGCGTGCATGTTCTGAATTTGATGCTTGTAATGAAATTTTGGGGCATTAAAACACAAAATCAAAAATTAGGTGTGTAGTTTTGTCAAAAACTAAATAAAAAGTTTATTATTTGTTTCATAATTGAGTAGCCTCTTAGCCAATGCAGTTCCAAGAACTGCACCGTTGCCCAGGGAACACCACGTGGAGGTGGGCTACTTTCGTTCCCCGCCCACCCACCCTCCATTTCTGCATCCGAAGACAGTTCTGATCTGAAAACTGCATCGGGCAGCCGACGACAGTTTTGATGTTAAACTGCGTCCTTCTGCGACCGGTATCTCACTGGAATATCCAAGGCTAAGCAGAACTGGTAGATCTCGAAAGATTCTACAACTGGCACTCCGACAGGAGCCATCCGTGCAGGCAAACCCAGAGCAGAACACAGCTTGTAGACCATATAGGATTCTACAACAGGGATATCTAACTTCTGGGTTGCAGATGAAGCCAGTTTCGCTGGTAGATCTAAAGCCTGGCAAATCCTAAATACCATGTATGAGCGAACCACTGGGACGGATTCCACTCTAGTCGCAGGTGGATCAGATGGTGTATCAACATCTTGATCCAAATCGGGATCGAAAAACAGATCTCCGATTGAGGGTAAGTGGGGGAACATGTAATTTTTCAACAGTTCCAAGATCGTCCAAAAGACGATCCATCCAACGATGGCCGTAGCCTCATTGAAATGTTCACAAAACACACCAAGCATAGCTCAGCAAAAAAAAGTCACACAACGATCAGTTGCAAAAAGAGAAATGATTCTTAACAGAGCAGCAGAAGGTGGATTCATTGTTTCATCTATTATATTGTTTGTATTTTGTGCGTTTGTTTAACTTTAAACAGTAATATTTCTGCTAACAACAATAATAAGGTTGATTGTTGAAACCTCCTGCATCCAATAACAACTGAAATATAACCAATGATTATTACCAAGTTAACAATGGAATAAATCTAATAATCAAACATAGAATACTTGAGGGGGGAAAAGAGGGGATTTAATATTTAATTAAATTATGTGGGTTTTAATTTATATATTTTTCGAATATTAACTAGATTTTTCATCAGGGATTTAAAACGAATACTATCAATCGAGATTGAAATTGATTAAAATTTGAAAAAAATATGTTCAGTAAAATTTGAGAACAAATTTCCTTTTTACTTAATATGTTAAGAAATAAGTTTCTGCCCTGTGCTATATTTGAGGTAAATTGCCATTTCATATTAGTGTAGTAATTAGTTAAAAAAGGAAGTGGAAAAAGGGTAAAAGGGAAACAAAAAAAGGGAAGAAACGCGGAAAAATATGCTGAAAGATAAAATTCTCGCGAAACTAATGCAGAAAAAAACATCAAGAAGCACCAATTTTCAAAATCCCTTTAGTGCTGCGTAGAGCGTTTAGTGCTGCGTAGAATAATGAAGAGAGCCGAATATGCATTTTGGACGCTCATTTGTCAACCAAACGAAACTCAAAATTCCATACCAAACTATTTTAATGATAATATCAATTATCAGATTAAATCGCTGTTACTACATTTACACTCTCGTGAATGAACAGATCGACAGACGATGAATCCAAATTTGAAATACTTTAGATGTTAAATCGGGGGGTAGGGGTAGCCGCGTAGGGGTAGTAGGCGCTGCCTAGGGGTAGCGCATCTTGCCTTTGATCTGAGCGTCCCGGGTTCGAGTCCTGGTTCGGGCATGGTTGTTTTTGCCCTTGTGTTCTATCTGTGAGATGTGTGAAAGAGCCCCCCTGTAAAAAGGGGTTGTGTACGCGAGTGTGTGAGTGCCATCTTCATATGAGCTGGAAGTCAGACTTCTGCCGTCGGGTGCTCAAGGTCTTTACCCTGAGAAGCTACTGGACCCCTCTTTTCATTGTAATGCGGACACATCATCAGTTGTTAAATCTGTAAATTAAATATTACTCATTCAGCGTTGTTCATTTTGTTGCTATCGTGTTGAATTACTTTTGGACCACCGAATTGACAAGTTTCCTATGTTGTCACTTTGTTCAAAATTTGATAGAAATTTAAAAATCTGAGGTAGAAACCATATACAAAATTCCATCCATCAAGCTTAAAACGCTTTTAAATGGTTGTGTTCACTCATGGGCATGATTTTATTTTTAAAAAATACGTTTCTCAGATTCTGGGTGATCTAAAACATGCTTATTCGTCAAAGTATGGAGTTCGAATTTTTTTAAAAACTATTGTAAGTGCAAACTGTAAAACTATACTTAAAATATTATGTATAAACTATATTTTTTAACTCTTATAAATCCTGGCTAGGCAGACCATCAACCCATTCTTATTTGGTTGACTGTTGACAAGTTTTCCGAAAGTTGACACGATTTTGTCATGTTTTGCAAGCAATTGGACATTAATCTTAAGTCTTGCCGAACTTTTAATTATTGTGTCTTATTATTAAAAGTATCCAGAAACTGAATTGAAGCTTCAAGTGGCACAAATAATGCTCAAAACATGGAAAGTGAAATGCAATCATTCATTTTGTTAAAATATAATAATATGGAATGTATTAAATATAATTAGTATTTTGTAACTTTTCTCATTTTTGTTAAATTCATCTTTAATTAGGAAACTGTTTTATACATGAAACATTCATACATTTATACATGAAACATTCATGCATTTATACATCATACATTTATACATGAAACATTTATACATGAAACATTTATACATGAAACATTTATACATGAAACATTTATACATGAAACATTTATACATGAAACATTTATACATGAAACATTTATACATGAAACATTTATACATGAAACATTTGTACATGAAACATTCATACATTTGTACATGAAACATTCATACATTTGTACATGAAACACTCATACATTCGTACATGATTTTATATTCCTTCTTCCTACATTTATGCTTTAAGCTTTATACATGATTTCAGGCTTAAACCCTTACAAAGGCGCCAGAAAGATTGGAATTTATTCTTAGTGAGAGATTAAGAGCTACTGAAGGTGTTTGCGTAGCTGTCGTTAGGCTTTGTCACAAGACATAAAATATAAATTAGAGAAATGTTCCAAAAACTTTGTGAAGTTTTATAACACAGATGTAGATGAAAACCAAATCCAAGAAATTTGTTACGTGATTTGATTTTGAATGAAAGATGTAAATAATGCACAAGACATATTGCAATGCATACTAAATAACTATAATTAGTTATTTCTAAATGTATTAACTGTGTTAAAACTTTTCTTTACGTTGCCAGTTACTACAGCAAGTGCTGAGCGCTCTTTCAGCAAGTTAAAATTAATAAAGAATTATCTTCTGTCAAGCATATGTTTAGAAGCTTAAATGCATTTGCTGTATTAAGCATCGAAAAAGAAATTGCAAAAGAAATTGTAATTTTTCTGAAGTAATTGATGTATTAGCAAAAAAAAATAATTACACATTAAATAAATATGCATTAATAATATATGTTGAGATTTGTATTTTTAAATTTTTTTTATCCTAATTTTTTGCTTTACAAAAAATTAGGGCCCCAAATGAATTTTTGCAGCCAGGTCCTTTTGAAGAGAAGGCCGCTTCTGTCTTTAAGTAGTGAATAGATTTTTTAACAACCACTTGCTTTGAAATTTCAGTAATTCTCTCTGATGAAAAATCGCGTTTGCCCGAATTCATTCTAGCGATTCCCGCCTTTTGTTATCTACACCGTAGAAATAAAAGGAGCATTCATAAGCAAAACGATTCCTCTATTTTCAGAATATACCTCTAGGCAAAACAGAAATGTTTTTCTTCTAACCTTCACCGAGCAGGTTTTCATCGGTTATTTCT
The DNA here is from genome assembly GCF_947563725.1 of Argiope bruennichi. Classification (NCBI taxonomy): domain Eukaryota; kingdom Metazoa; phylum Arthropoda; class Arachnida; order Araneae; family Araneidae; genus Argiope; species Argiope bruennichi. The sequence continues at coordinate 48,137,470 of NC_079161.1, read as the reverse complement.
TGCGAAGATAGATTTCATCTCGTACTTGAGACTTTTCTAGACTTGCTAACCTTGACTCACTGATCTTGAACACGAGGTTCGTACTTGGTTTCAGCTAGACTTGATTTATTGGAAAGTTCTTGACTGACTCAATGAGTTTTTTTAGTTGTTTTTAATGAGAACTTTGTTTTAACTGCGGAACTACTCGATTTTCAGTTTTCAAAGTTTGTTTAGGAAAAATATGAGCATGAAAAGATTTTTCCTAAAATGTGAAGTGTATTATTAATTTACACTAAATTCAGTTTCTGATATGACATGATAGCTTCAAGTTTTGACTGTTAGATTTTCATTGAAAAATATTTCATTTAAATGCCCCAAACTGTCCTGTATAGCATTTAAAACGTGCTGGTTGTCCTATATACCATTTGATTCTCTCGGATTGGAATAGTAATGATTGTTCTGTGTGCCATTTGAGAGTCTTGGATTCACTTGTATGCCATTTGAGAGTCTTGGATTGACTTGTATGCCATTTGAGATTAGAAAATATCTTAATAATGAGCAGATTTTATTTTTAAGGTAGTTGAAACAATTTTAAGTAAAGATTTTTCTTGTAACAGCTTTTGCCTACATGAGAAAACATCTCCAAGTTGTTATTCTTATATAATTGTTACTTCTTTCAACAACACTTTTATTTGGTCCGAAAATTCTAATTGGTAAGCATAATATCAAATTCTATGAACGGCCTTTCGTATCTTCCAAAGTCACTGGGGTGTACATTTGTTCAATAAATCTATTTCATTCATAATTCTGTTTATAGTCCTTTAATTGAAAGAACACGGGTATAAATGGAAAGGCGAACAAAAAGTTCAAATCAGAATTATTCAATAACATAGATACTCAAACATCGAAAATAAAATCGGAACTAATCTCTATTCCAATATGAAGAGAAAAGTGAACTTCTTCCTTTACTGGGATGGAGAATTTTAAGTTGCCGTAGTTACTAAACACAGAGTAAGCAACCATTTTCATGACAAACATGCCCTTTTGTTCTCTGCTATTCAAATTAGCTTTTCCGACAAGAACATTGAAGTTTTGGTACAGCACGATAACGAGATAATGCAAGGAGGTAAAACGATACTTTTAATTCCTGGAAAATACAAGAATACTGTTACAATTTTTTTTCTACAAGTACCGCCAATCAATCGTAATAATACAGCGCATTTAATCGCTAATTCAGCAGCTTGCTGTCTAAACCTCTAGTTCTGTTACTTGTCGGCGACTCCGACTACTCTCCACACACCACAGCTTCAGAGTGCCTTCTTTTATAGTTTCGGGAGGAGGGGCTAGCATCTTCCAAACCAATCGGGGTGTCTCTGGGTGTATCTTCGCCAAATTCGTCGCCAAATGGTCGCCAAGCTTTGAGATCATTGACGTGACACCCGCTCAGCACGCATAGGACAGATCTTACAACGGTTTTTCTCAAGATGACACTATTCGTGCCGGGTAGCAAAATTACAGATTTGTAACAATACATTAAATTATAAATAATTAGCTCTACAGATTTCATGACGGGTAGGTATCGACACAATCCTCAATAACTACCGATAAATCGATTATAGAATTGTTTGTGAAGTTATAAAGAGAATTGATTGAAGTTTCCAATAAAAAAAGAATGAATTGAAAGACCAAAGAAAAAGCAAAGTCCTTTCTTTTAAAAAATGCTCAGTCAAAAAAAAATGAATTAAGATTGTTTTAACCCTTTAAAGAGACATTTTTTTTCTAGTCATGGTGTAAAAAAATACTTTTAGAATTGAAAAGTAATTCATTTATATTATATAAATTTAATTCGATTAATTAATTTGGTTAATAAATAACAAATCAAGACCATTTTGTGTGATATAACAAAAGAGAATATCTAAGTTCGGAAGAGAATATCTAAGTATTAGTCGGAACTTATGCCAACCTACAGAACTTCATACAAAGATTGATGAATTTGGTGGGAAGTATACTTCCCATTACTCTAGAAAAGCTTAGTGTGGATTTTGTCACCAAAAGTAAAAACTTTTCCATGTAGCCATTACCTTCCTTTTTTTTTGGGGGGGGGACGTAGGATAGGCATCATGGAGGGGTGTCATTGTGGATATAAAGTGCGATGACTTGTAGCTTTGACTGTTTCGATTTTCGATATTTCCTTTGTTAGAAAACTAGTCTTAGTAGTCTAGTCTTAACGACTAGTTATGCTTATTAGTCAGCGACCCCGTTTTAGGCTTGTCAGTAAATGCGTTTACTCTTTTCTCTTTTCTCTTTTAGAAAACTAGTCTGCTATTCCAGAATTTAAAATATCTTGTATTGTTCCGTTATATATTTATTAGTAAATTCCAATAAGCATTGTAATATCAAAATGTCGCATGTCCAATTTGTCATAACTTCTTTTTAAACTCAAAGCATTTTCATAGGTTAATTACGTCTATTCCTCAAGATAAGAGAAAGGTCACTAACTTTTTGAAATCCAAAAGTTAAAATAAAATATAAGTTAATCATTAAACAAGGCTCTGGTATTTTTACTTTCTCACATGCGTTAGTATAGACAAAATACAGTTATCGTTGTTCAGTACTTTTGCTACCAATGCGCCAAGTTGGCAAGTGCCCATTCTAGGGTTGCTCCTTTTTTTGTAACTGCGCGGGTCATAACCCGCCAGAACGGTTTAGAACTGGGAACACGATGCTTGCCGTTGGTAGAGGGGTGACTCCATGCCCCTTCTCATAGAAATAAACCGCATTTTATATAAGCATCGTTTCATCACTTATAGCTACACCGCAATTCCTTAGTTTATTTTAATTAGTTGCATCGCATCATTTAGTTCATTTCCCAATCTCAATTGTGGAGCCATCAGCGACATCCACAATAAGTTCGAACTCGAGATTTTGAGAAATCACCAAGTTTTAGACCTTCTTGAGTTCGAAGAACACATTTATTGAAAATATCCGTCCATTTGTCTATCTGGGACAAACTTTGATTGTTGAAATTTGGTATATGGTATTTACACTAAATTTGAAATTTCTAATTTTTAGCAAAATTCGTTCAGAAGAAATGTATCTATTCTGTCTTTCCGGCTGTACGAATATAAAGTAGCACAGTAACTACAAAAAAGAAGAGTTAGTTTATTAAAATTTGATAAACAGATTTAGCGAATTCAAATTTTGAGCCAAATAATAACTCGAAATCGCAATGACTTAAATATAAACCAATAATAATAATAAATATAATAATAAACCTTAAATATAAATATATTATTGTATAATACTTATATAATATGATTTAATTATTGATCTATATAATATGATTAAATATGTGATTTTGTCATAACTATAGTCTGTATTTTCTATAGGCGGTTCAAAATCACATTTTTTCTACCGCGTTACTGGTACCAGACAACCAATAACGAGGTAGAAAATGTGACCTTGAACCGCCTACAGAAAATAGACAGACAATATAGTTCTGTATCAAATTTTTATTTCACTCGATTGTGAAAAACGGTTTTAAAACATAAGTTCGATTTTTGGGTACCAATAACTTCATTCCAAAGATTAATCGCAAAAAAATTGGCCAAGGATAACACAACAGATTCAGTACAAATGCGAAATTCAGACCAGAAGTTAATATTTCGTAATTATAGTATTCCATGGAAAGTTATCACTGACTCTCCAACCCGCCCGAAGGAACACGGATAATAAGTACTGAATTACCGTGTGACCATAGCAACAACAACACTGGCGGGAACTGTGAGTCCTGTAGGGCCATCACCGGTCACGGTACAACACTTCTCTAAGGAAGTACGTCCCGTCATCGATGGGAGGAGCCATACCCCCATCTTTTCGTGTACCCTCCAGGATGGCGAGATCACAACCACCATGCCGGAAGCATTTCACCCTCATTTCGAGATGCCCCTCCCTGGGGATTAATTCCCATGCAAAGCGTTCTCTAACATGGCAAGTTTATTAGTGTGTTTGAGAATGCTTTGGAGAGACCCCTTCCACTGGTTCAGTCATGTTATCCGCAAATTATCTTTACAAATCTTATTAACTATTTTTATGTTCACAATTCTCAAAACTCACATTACTTCTTCATTTATATCAATTACATCTCTTTATAATTTTGTCTTAATAGTATTTAAAATTTATTTGGATATGCGTTTTGTAACAATGTTTTATTAGTATGATGAAACAGAACATTTCACTGTTTGACCAAATCATTCAATTGCAATACTTTTCTAATGTTAAGATATTTTTTTAAAAAAATGACTTTCCTTTTACATTAAATCCCGAGAAAAAATTTTTCACTCTCGTTTTTATTTCTTAGTGTATACACTTCATAATTTTACATACCGCACTTTTATAGTAGATATTGCCATATATTCATATGGAATGTTAAACAAATCAATTCTATATTAATGTTTTTCATTTTTCAGTCAAAAATGTAAACATTCAGAATGAACAATACGGTCTACAAAGGCTTCTAATATATTATAGATACGATTAAAATTTCATTTTAACTAGCGTTTCTTCCAATACTACATACTCATAGGATTTTTCTGTACTAACGTATTAACGCCGCAGCTACAGACTTGGCGGTTTTTGCACTAATGCGCCAATAAAGAGCAATCCGTTGGCGTTGAATTTTGAAAGTGTTAAATTTTGAAAATGATTGGCGGAACTTAAAACCGCCAAATCTGTAGCTGCGGTGGCGTTAATACGTAAGTACCGATTTTTCTTCGACATCCCTATTTAAAAAGCATTTTATTACTGTAATAAAAGAATGTTTTTAAAGCCATATAAAATTTATTATAAATTTTTTTAGGAACCAAGGCGAAGAGGCATGAAACCAGCTCATAAAAGTTTTTTAATATGGCATGTGCTGGTAGCTGGCTATTTCCTTTTCAATGCTTTTACCAAAGGCGATCAGATAGTGCATGACTTGAATATCATCGATTTATCGCACGTTTTCGACAACACCACCATCTACTGGGTGACGGAACCGACTCTGAAATTGAATGTGACGTATAACGGAACAATTCCCGAAAAGAATTATTGGTAAGTTTTTAATGATTATATTCATTGATTTCAAATGTAACAAGAATATGATATCAAAAATGGAAGTAATCGAAGAAAGCAAAGTCAAGTAAAGTAGGCAAAGTAAGTCGAAAAAAGTAGGTAAAGTCGAGAGTAGAGAGTAGACAGAGGGAGTCGAGTAAAGAAAGTGAAAAAAAAAAAAAAAAGAACGGTAAAATATTGATTATAATCGAATGAGGCTGTTTTCAATACCTAGTTAATAATTTAGTTAAACCAATACTTTTTATTAGTCAATTTTTAACTTGCTTCAAATCGGGCCATTTCAGTAAAATTTTCTCAATATTTCAATACAGTACACTCCCGATTATCCGCGGAATTGGGTGGCGCGGCAACCGCGGATAACAGAAATCGCGGATAATCCGAAAAAAGCTAAAAACGGGTATAGCAAAAGATATTTTCCAACTTTGAAAAATCGTTTTATGTACAATGAAACGTAAAATAAACAGCAGGAAATGTTTAACTAACGCTTAATATTTTAGTATATCACTCAAAACTCACCTAAAATGCATTTTGTTAATGAAAACAGAAAAGTGCTTTGTACTACGAGCGGCGTCAAGGATACACAGAAAAATGAATACATATGTACTGTTTTAACACTGTAATGTATTATGTAATTACAAAGCATCGCTGTAAAACTACACCTTTTTGAAGAAATCAGTCATTTGTGTTTGCTTCTTGCTTTGGAAGCATTTTCTCTTTGCTTGGAAACTAAAAAAAAAAAAAAAAAAAAAAAACTTAGTGCGGCAGGCGCGGATAACCCGTCCGCGGATAATCGGGAGTCTACTGTACTTTCCATCTGTCTCCAAATTTGAAATATGGTGAGAAATCGCATGTCAAATTTACAGGATATATCTAACACTTAGCTCAAGTTGCCACACCGAGCTAAGGCATTATCCCCACAAAATGAGCAATAGATACAAAATGATACTTTGCATTTAATATATATATCAAGTGAACGTTAACACTATCAAATGAGTTAGTGTCCTGATGGTAAAGTCTCCGGCAACGGAGGTTTCGAAATTCGATATAAGGTTTTAGTCACTAAGATTTGTGTATTGGCCTGGTATATGTTGAATATGATATCAAGAGACAAACATATTCCCGCCCACTACGAGCGCTCAGAAAGGCACTGAAGAGAAGTCGTCTTCATAATCTGACCATAACTCAATATTGCGACGTCCTTCCCCAAATAGTATTCTTTCAAAACGGAATGGGGTCATGGTCGCCTGGTGGTAAGGTCTCTGCCTCGAAGCTGGAGGGTTTCACGTTCGAGATCCGATTTCACCGAAGGACCGTCGTGTAAGCGAGTATCGTACACGTTAAATCCGTCGGGGCCAAACGTCCTCCCACTGGTGTGGAGTGGAAGTTTGGAGACAGGGGTGCCAGTTCAGGTATCATCCTCGTCAGCTGACCGCGGTTTAAAATTACGACGATTGTTCCAAAATAGTCCTAGTGTTGCTTTAAAAACGTGGCGTTAATATAACTAAACTACATTTCACATATTGCTTTATTTCTCTTGCAACTTCTTTCCTCTGACTGAATAGAATTGTTGGTTACAAGGAGAGCTCTCTCCAAAGTATTTCTAATAATATTTCGCAGCTACATTAATTAGATAAGCATTGAATGAATTACAATTGTTAAAACATTCTATGAATGCAATCCAAAACTTTCGTAATATAACGATTTATTTTGTTTACATTTGATACCATTTTACAGTCTTTACTTATAATAAAATTGTGTGTGGTGGCGCTTTACAGGCTGGAAACTAGAGCTACCATACCTGGTATATATATACTTTAAAGGGAGGGGGGAATGTTCACATCACCTCAATTAAAAAAATCAATTCAATTTCACTTCCCGGCGATAACTTCCGAAAATAAGCAAGTATGATTTTTACATAATAAAGAAAACGAAAATGCTTTTTACAAGAATGATTTTTACATCTTCTTTCGAATATTACCAATTTATTACTTTCTCATATGTGTAGTATAGAGAAAGTATAATAATCGTCAAAAATTTCGAACTCGAGATTTTGACCTCCCTTTGGTTGAAAATCATTTTTGGAAAATGTTCATTTGTCTTGACAAAAAAAAAAAAAAAAAAAAAAAAAAAAAACTCAAACGATTTGAGCTAGACGGTTAAAATTCGGCATAGTGTCTTTACACCAAATTTTCAGATTTCTGTCAAATTTTGAGTAAAATCTGGTGTGAGGATGCCCATCTGTCTTTCTGTTGGAATATAAGCTAATACAATAAATCATAAAACGAAGAGAGCTAGATGAATTAAATTCGGTATGCAGATTCAACATCTATAGTGTAGACACCTGTCAAATTTTGAGCCAAATCCAACTGCGGGTTGACTGTCTGTCGGTCTGTACTTTGAGAAACAAGTTAAAGGTGAAAATTCAAACGCAGTGACTAAAATGTATCGAATTTGGTAAGGGATTTTGTGATTACAAATGTAGTTTTGGGTCAAATTTTTATTTTAATCGTTTGGGAAAAATGTATCTGAAACACAAATTCGAATTTTTGTATACCATTAATCACTTGCCAGGGATTAATCGCCAAATAACTCGCCAAGGATGATTCAATAGATTCACTAAAAATGCTAAATTCACTACAAAAGTTAATATTTCGTAACTATTGTAAACAAATACTATGTAGAGCGTTCTCGGGCATGAAAAGTTTACTAGAGCATGCGAGAAAGTTTTTGGGAAACTCCAACTGGATTTTACACATTAAAAGTAAAAAAAAAAAAAAAAAGTAAAAAAATTCTCAAATTTATAAATTAAGTCTATTTTCTAACTATTTATTTCATGAAAAATAAAAAAATTAACCTGCATGATCAGGCTAAGCGTGCATGGAAAAAAAATCAGCTTTTATCAACATGTTGATATCACGTCGACAAAAGCCGAAATGAAAAGTAAATACTGCAAACTATGCCTAGAAAAGTGTGCTTTTCAGCAGGTGCCTGTAAAAGATGAAATCATGAAACGTGACATTTTCTAAAAGAAAAGGTTTCTCCGAATTTTTAAAATATCCGTATTTAAAATATTTAAATAAACCGTAGTTCAAAATTATAGTATTAAAAATAAAAGTATAGTAGTATTATAATAAACCGTAGTTTAAAATATCCGTATTTCAGTAATTCTGTATTTATTATGTACGTACCCTTTAAAGGGCCATTTTTTTCTAGTCATATTATGTTAAAAAATTTAAGGCTTGAAATTAGAATAAGAAAAGGGATTCATTTAGCTTATTAGATAAATTTAATTTGATTAATTAATTTGGTTAATTAATAATTAAGTAACAAATCAAGACACATCATTTTGTGTGAGATAAAGAACTGAAGCATCTAAGTTTCTGACTTGCTAAAAAAATTTGTCAGAACTTAAGCCAACCTACATAATTTCATACAAAGATTGATAAATTTGGTGGGAAGCATACTTCCCACGGCCCTAGAAAGGGTTAATAGACTACCAAAAACTAATTTCTAAACAGTATTTGGTATATATACATATAATAAAAAGAAATGGTCTAAATCAAATAAAGAGCACTATTACATGCAGTTTGAGTCAATAAATATTTTGAAGAATTGATAATTTTGTTTTTAATTAGATCTGCGATTCAATAACTCGTACTTGGTAAAATATTCTTGATACTAACATTTTAAATAAAGAGATTCAATCTATTGAGACTAAATGCGTGCGAGTTATGAAAATTTAAATATTATCATTTTATAAAAATGCACGATTTTAAACCGCCCCATCGATTGTCTCAAAGAAGATACACAATACAGCTCCCGGCGTAAGGCAGTTTAATCTGAAATTATGAAATTATTGGTTACCTTAAAATAGTTACATTCAAAACTTCATAACTCGGCCAGATTTGGATGCAAAAAAAAAAAAAAAAATGATGTTTTGTTTTGTTTTAAAAGTTGAAGTGTCAAAATATTTCGCTAAATGATTCCTTGGGACCTAAGGATTATATAAAATTTAGACTTCACGACCTTTTTCAGAAGTTCATTTATTGGTTGAAATCAAATCAAATATTATTTGTTATTTAAATTTTTTATAGTAAAACTAAAAACTAATTTGATCATGAATCGGAGGAAATTTTTCTTGAAAAATTATTTGATATGTTGCATAGATTATAAAATTTCTGAAGTGCACGTAAGACTTTAATACTGGATGAAGCCGTTTTCTATACTCATTTTTCAAAAACATGTTTGGTTTCAGCAAAAAAAAAAGTATTAAAAGTTTAATTATTTCCGTTTCAACTTCAAGTTCAAATTTTATTCGAATTGACAGACAGCACGTGAACATAATGTTGTAAGGCTTCTGTAATAGTATGAACTATATTATGAACTGTTAAAATTCATAGCTTAAAAATATTTTGATGAATAAACTATTAAGCGATCAAGTTACATAAATTCATTAAATGAATTTTACTGAACATTTATCTCTCTAACCAGATGGTCTCTAAGGGATAGCTAGTAAGTCAAAAACGATTTATGTGCCTTATATGTTGACTTTTAATGTCTAAAGGTCCCTGCGTTTATATATGTATAAGTGTTTTAATATCAAATTATCATAAATATATCGAAAAGAAGTCTTTTGGAGAAAACTGAAATTGATTTCTAGCTGAAATGAATTTCATTTTTGAAAAATAAATATCTTGTAAAAAAATTTTTAATTTTAAAAATATTTTTGAATAATTTTTCTTTAAAATAATATAAATAGAAGTGCCTTTGACTTGAAATTTTGAAAACTGTTCTTAATTTACTGCTCTTAACAGGGCCGGTTTAACCCCTAAAGGGGCTCTTAAGCAATGAAAATTCCAAATTCCTTTTTTCATTCCCCAACTTCAAAAGCCAGATTATTTTTATTAATTTTAATTTAATCTCTATTTCAGCAGTTTTCAAGTAGCAAATTTTGTCAAATTGAAATAATAAAACAATAAATTGAGGATAATTTTTTTGGGCGATTTGGTTTCAGTTTATCGTATAAAAAACACAACATTTAAATTTAAAAGTAATTTTATAAGAAGCAGTAAAAATAAAAACAATTTGTTGACAGTACTCAAATTATTTTCATTTTAGGATCCAATATATTTTTTTATATAAATTACAAAACATAATTAAAGCAACAACGCATTATAAAATTTCCAGATGATAATGAAGAATTTTGTTAAAATAATTTTCCCGCATTTAAATCTTTTTTTAATTTGAATAAAACGAATGCACGAGATTTGTAAACTGAATTTTACAAAATTAAATTACTACGAAAACTGAGAAAAGAAACTCGTGACTTCAGTTCCTCTAAGTAGTTGCCTAATATGCCTGTTTTAACCAAACCATCGAAATGACTTAACTCTATTCAACGGATTGATATAGGCATAACAAGCCCTATTATCAACAAGAAATGCAGCTGAATCCCCTAACCATAAGCCAACGTACTGCTACAAACCTTTATCAATACGAGGAATCGGCGGATTTTTACTCATCTGGGGGGATTTTACCTTCACCCAAGGTCGTTTTCGTTCGAACTGGTTCTTTGTAGGGGAAGGGAGAGGGGAAGGGATAAGGCCGAAGTTCAATGTTTGCGTTCCTTTCACTAGCGTTATTGTTTAGAGAACGCCTTTTTGAAGTTTATGATAGCAACTTTCACATGGTCGCATTGTAGAATAACGACACTTTTTGATACCGTTATTATTTCAGTGTTTAGAATAAAAAGTGATTAAGAAAATCATTTTGATTATAACTTGAATTTGCTGATTATTTTATATCGATTTTTTTTCTCTCTCGTTAATTAGATCTCTACTTCTCTGGAGTTTTCTATTTAGGGTTTAAAATAAAATTCTTTCTGCCATAATTGTTTAAGACAGAAGTTTCACAAGAACAGACAGATCGATTTCTATAAGTGTCAACGTCAGTTTTCTTGCCTTCAAAGTTAACCATAAAATACCGCATGCTGTGACATGTATGTATGCGAAAATCAATAGAAGACCCACAATGTTTTTAATGCTATGTTAACGTCCTGTCTACAGCGCTTTGAAAGAGGATACTTTAATTCTATGATTGGTAATATTATCTAGATAATTTTTTGAACGCATGAAAGATCAAATTGAGGTTTTGAAAATTCAATAACTCACTTTCGAATGGTTGTATATTCAGTTCTTCAAAAACTTTTATTGAACATTTTAATATTATCAAATGAAACCAACATGCTCATTCAGAAAATTGTTCTGCTGCGAAAAATCTACAGAAAATAAGTACCATTCGTTTCAGGATCCTGAGACGACCACTTTTTGACGATATTATGTCACTAAGGGGTGATATGCAGGATATGCGCATTTTCAGAATTTCCTTTATTGTTGGATGTAAACATCTCCTTTCATCTTTCCTTTCACCCCTATTTTGTAGAATTAAACTCATCCTAAAGCATGCACAAAAGCGCGGAGAGTTTTAGAATCTGTTGGTAAGCAAATCGAATATCGCTAATCCAGTTTGTTGAATAAGAATCTGGTACTAAACTGCGATTTGACTCTACCTTTCAAAGTTCCAAATTCGTTTATCTGCCTTAACGTTATCTCATATTTTTATTTTTATTATTATTATTATTTTACTTCATTATTTGTTTTTACTTTCTCATGTATAAAGTATACAAGAAGAATGTATTATAATCATCGAAAAAACGAAGTCTGTAGCAGTTGCATTACTCCATCTTCTCTTTTGAATAATAGAAGGCGATACCTTATTAATACGCATCCCACAGTGCATTGCGATTGTTATTATAACGGTATTAGATGCTGTTCTGTTAGAAGGTGCGCACGTTAATGTCTTGTCTTTCGCGTTTGTGTTTGTTTTGTGTGCACTATGATCATTAAAGAAATGTTAACGAAAAGATACTTCCTCTTGCTTTCACCACACGGAACCTAATGATCTTCATGCCGCCACAATTCGAGAATTTGAATCTTTGTGTTTCAAATTTCCCCGCGTCTGAGAATACTTTTTAAAAACTATATATGTTTCTCAGTTCGTCCATTTCTCTGTCAACGCTCAAAGCGTATTTGAGTTATGTTACTAACTCAAATACTCTGAGTTAAATGCATGAACTTCGTATGTGTGTCCTGACACCAAATTTGTCGATTTCTATCAAGTTTTGAAGGCGGTCCATTCTGCGGAAGTTTCTGTCCGACTATCCGAATATAAATTACATATTTCAAGAAATCATTTTTTTCTTTTTAGCCTTTTTAAAGGTATTTTCGAAAAGTAATGACACAGGGGTCAATGGTATAACGTAGTGTTAGACCTTTGATCTGCATTTATTACAAATGCAAGCATAAATGAGGAAATGAGTTTTATTCGCATTAAATTTCAAATTCTTATAAGTGAAAAGCAGTCATAGTATTTAAAAAGGTCCCTCCTTTTATAGTGTATTCATTAAATTTTCATTTACTTAATTTGGAAAATCTTCCTTGAACTTAATTATTTGAAAAATTCATCATTATTTTCCTTTTAATGCTTTTCCCTTTTTCCCCCCTTTTACGGCTTTTCCCTTTTTTCCCCTTTTACGACTTTTCCTTTTTTTCCCCTTTGACGACTTTTCCATTTTTTTCCCCTTTGACGGCTTTTCCATTTTTTTCCCCTTTGACGGCTTTTCCATTTTTTCCCCTTTGACGGCTTTTCCATTTTTTTCCCCTTTGACGGCTTTTCCATTTTTTTCCCCTTTGACGGCTTTTCCATTTTTTCCCCCTTTGACGGCTTTTCCATTTTTTCCCCTTTGACGGCTTTTCCAATTTTTTTCCCTTTGACGGCTTTTCCATTTTTCCCCTTTGACGGCTTTTCCATTTTTTCCCCCTTGACGGCTTTTCCATTTTTTCCCCCTTGACGGCTTTTCTATTTTTTTCCCCCTTGACGGCTTTTCTATTTTTTTTCCCCTTGACGGCTTTTCCATTTTTTCCCCCTTGACGGCTTTTCCATTTTTTTCCCCCTTGACGGCTTTTCCATTGTTTTCCCCTTTACGGCTTTTCCCCCGGCTTTTATCTTTTTTTCTCCCTTTAAGGCGTTTTTCTTTTCCCCCCTTTAAAGCGTTTTCCCTTTAAGTCTTTCTTCTTTTTATTTTCTTTATTTTATTTTTATATATTTCCCCCTTTAAAGCTTTTTCCTTTACAGCTTTTTCCCTTTCTTCTCTCCCCTTTACAGCTTTTTTTCCCCTTCCTTTAAGGCTTTTTTTTCCCCTTTCAATACTTATAAGGCTAGTTTTTAGGATCGTCACCGATAACCTTTGAATTAACATTCAGTTTTTCTTCACTTGTTGCTATTCTTCACTAAGTATTATCGAAAGGCCGTACATTTTCAGGAGATATTATCGAGGATGTTAGTGGTAAATTTAGACTGACTAGAGTTTAGACCCGAATCTGTGTTGATGAATCAGCGGCATGTCAGTTGCAGATAAAGGCAGAAATTGATCATCAATAAAAATATTCTGTAAACGAATGCTAAAAAATCTATAAATTGTAAAGTTCTCGTGATATTATTTGGTGTCAGGTTTATTAACCCAGTTTATCCACATTATATATTGCTACAAATTTTGGGCCCATTTGATATCAACATCCATTTGTTCATTACTTCGTTATAATAAGTTTTGAATGGACCAAAAATATCCTTGTTTAATGGATTCATTTGATTCTTGAGAAAGCGCCTTTTTGTCATCTTAACAGAAATTGCTGTGAGAGCTTTGTGGTTGTCATCTTAACAGGAATTCCTGTGAGAGCTTTGTGACTGGCATCTTAACGGGAATTGCTGTGAGAGCTTTGTGACTGGCATCTTAACAGGAATTGCTGTGAGAGCTTTGTGACTGGCATCTTAACAGGAATTGCCGTGAGAGCTTTGTGACTGGCATCTTAACAGGAATTGCCGTGAGAGCTTTGTGACTCTCATCTTAACAGGAATTGCCGTGAGAGCTTTGTGACTGGCATCTTAACAGGAATTGCCGTGAGAGCTTTGTGACTGGCATCTTAACAGGAATTGCAGTGAGAGCCTTGTGACTGGCATCTTAACAGGAATTGCCGTGAGAGCCTTGTGACTGGCATCTTAACAGGAATTGCCGTGAGAGCCTTGTGACTGGCATCTTAACAGGAATTGCCGTGAGAGCTTTGTGGTTGGCATCTTAACAGGAATTGCCGTGAGAGCCTTGTGGTTGGCATCTTAACAGGAATTGCCGTGAGAGCCTTGTGGTTGGCATCTTAACAGGAATTGCCGTGAGAGCCTTGTGACTGGCATCTTAACAGGAATTGCCGTGAGAGCCTTGTGACTGGCATCTTAACAGGAATTGCCGTGAGAGCCTTGTGACTGGCATCTTAACAGGAATTGCCGTGAGAGCCTTGTGACTGGCATCTTAACAGGAATTGCCGTGAGAGCCTTGTGACTGGCATCTTAACAGGAATTGCCGTGAGAGCCTTGTGACTGGCATCTTAACAGGAATTGCCGTGAGAGCCTTGTGACTGGCATCTTAACAGGAATTGCCGTGAGAGCCTTGTGACTGGCATCTTAACAGGAATTGCCGTGAGAGCCTTGTGACTGGCATCTTAACAGGAATTGCCGTGAGAGCCTTGTGGTTGGCATCTTAACAGGAATTGCCGTGAGAGCCTTGTGGTTGGCATCTTAACAGGAATTGCCGTGAGAGCCTTGTGGTTGGCATCTTAACAGGAATTGCCGTGAGAGCTTTGTGGTTGGCATCTTAACAGGAATTGCCGTGAGAGCTTTGTGGTTGGCATCTTAACAGGAATTGCCGTGAGAGCCTTGTGACTGGCATCTTAACAGGAATTGCCGTGAGAGCCTTGTGACTGGCATCTTAACAGGAATTGCCGTGAGAGCCTTGTGACTGGCATCTTAACAGGAATTGCCGTGAGAGCCTTGTGACTGGCATCTTAACAGGAATTGCCGTGAGAGCCTTGTGACTGGCATCTTAACAGGAATTGCCGTGAGAGCCTTGTGACTGGCATCTTAACAGGAATTGCCGTGAGAGCCTTGTGACTGGCATCTTAACAGGAATTGCCGTGAGAGCCTTGTGACTGGCATCTTAACAGGAATTGCCGTGAGAGCTTTGTGACTGGCATCTTAACAGGAATTGCCGTGAGAGCCTTGTGACTGGCATCTTAACAGGAATTGCCGTGAGAGCCTTGTGACTGGCATCTTAACAGGAATTGCCGTGAGAGCCTTGTGACTGGCATCTTAACAGGAATTGCCGTGAGAGCCTTGTGACTGGCATCTTAACAGGAATTGATGTGAACGTTTTGTGGTTGACATCTTAACGGGATTGGCTATGCGAGCTTCATGGTTGTCAAGGAGCAAGTATTCAATACTTTGTCGGATATGATGGATAATGCGCTTAAATAGCTGAAGAAAAGTAATCTAACGAAGTAAATGAATGAAAAGTCCTCTTAAAATAGAAAAGTAATCTCTTAAAGAATCGTTGTTCTAAAAATTAAATCGCATCAAATAAAGAAATTCCTCAGATCGTATATATAGATTGAAATTTGCTTAGAAATATTTTAATTTTTCTTTTAAGAGTAAACCGATGCATAAAAAAATAAAAAAAACCTAACTCTGGGCCCTCGAATTATACCTAACGTCTCGTCATTATAGTGGCTTATGATTGGAAATCTCACGAGACAGGCCATATGACCAATGGTCAAATAGTGAATATATAAAAGCTGTTGTTACTCGCAATCTGTGAAAGTGATATTGGATGAAGAATTCCTCCTTGTTTCCTCTAAATAAAAAATATTGTACCTCTGACCTCGCCAAAGAAACAACACATCATAGTGGTCAAAGCATAACAAACTTCCAGATTTAAATTTCTATGTCACTTTCATGAATTGGAATAGAAAAATCAAAATGTGTACAAAAGATTAGTAGTCTATGTACTGTATGCATACACTAATATCTTTTCTTCAGTATATAAAACAAATGCCATGATGTAAAAGGCTGAGTTTGTAATATTTTTTTTAATAATGAAATAAAATAAATATTTTATTGATCAAAGTGTATTTCTTCATAGCAACTACAATTAAAATTAAGCTAATTTATTCAAGTTAAATTAGTAGTATAAAGATACTACTAATTAAGTAGTATCTTTGGTGCGTGGTTTAACACGCATTGCCAAATTTACTTTAAATTAAAGTATTAAAACATTTTTACTTAAGGAAAACTGCCAGTCATGTAAATAACAAAAATAAATTTTAATTACAAATTAAGTTAACAAATATAGAATATGATACATTGGCCGTAATTCCATCGACCAGCAGGAGACAGACGTTCTAAGCCAGCTGGCGAAGGCAGGAAGTGAGTCACTCGTATCCGTTGGAGAGCAAAGTTCATCTCCAAAGGTATGATTGATGCTTATCGCCAGTTGGCGAAACAAACGGTCATTTATCGCCTGTTTGGCCGCTGCATATCGTTATACTGAGCGGAAAAATTTTCAAATTTTGTCATCCGTTGCCAGCATAGACAGAAGTAATGAAAAGTGTGCAAAAAAGTTTTAATCTTTCCCGCTTTATTCGAAGGCCAGATGTTCGACAACCACATTAATAGCATTCATCTAGTTTTGTCTTGTAAACGATTTTATATCGCAAAGGAATGATAGCCAGTAAGATGAACTCATTTCGGAATTGACTGTTCAGCCTTGTTCTTGACTTCTGTCTCGCTAGATGCTAATTCCGCCAATAAAAAAAATACACTTCCTGGCGCATGCGCAAAAGCTGAGCGTGTTTTCGTATCTGAAGTTTGACATTATGTATAATTCATAGCAAGATTTTCTATTTGCAATGTTTTAGGAGAAAATAGATTTGAAAAATTTTGTTTAGCTTGGAACATTTTGGAAAAACACTTAAGTTGGATAAATATGAGTTAAAAAAAAAACTAAATTATTTTCCTCTTATAAAAAGATGCATTGTAATCGTCACAAAATTGGACCTCGGTATTTCGATATTTTTCAGGTTTTTCTTTCGAGTTTTGAAAAGATTATGGACCATTGAACATGACTAGAAAACGAAAAAGCCTTAAAGGAATGAAATTGATATACGATCTTTTGTTCCAAAATTATGGATCTCTGCTGTATTGTGGATGAAATCTATCTTGGAGAAAATCCTACTCTTTTCATGCGCATAAGAATATGAGATTTGCAACATGGTAGATAGATGAAACCATGCAAGTAGCTTTATCAGTATCTATAGCAAATAAATTAATTCAAACAGAACAAATCTACGAATAAAATTTGGTATCTTGCTTTTATATCAACATTTTGTCTATCAAATTTGGAACAAAATCTATCGAAATGAAACAGCTATGAAAATTAACACTATAACTGAAAAACGTAACTAGTTAGAGCAGAGGTTCCCAAACTTTTTTTTCTCGTGGACCACTTTCAAAGTTTTACTATTTTCGGTAGACACCTTGCTGCTACATTTCTACTGTATTCTCAAAACTCCTAAAAAATATCACCCTAAATTGGGGGTGTTAAGGAAAAAAAAAAAAAAAAGTAGCACATTTTCAGTTTCAAAAAAGTAGCACAGCGCAATTCGCATTTCATCCCTTTGCAGGTCTAAACAAGCATCCCGGACGAGCGGGTGCACAGGCGGCACTTTGGAAGTCTCGACATGTGGTGTACACTTGTACTATTATCTATTGTTCTATTTAATTCTGTGTTTGAACTGAGTCTCGAATATTTCTGAGTACCAACCTAGTGAATGATGCTACCTACCTACGTTGATAGATAAATCCAAGCCAAAAGTTTTGTTCTTTATTATGAAAACCAGAATTTTTCGTGGACCCCCACAACTTGTGAACCCCTGTTTTCTTTTCACGTCTACGTGGACCCCCGTGTGGTCTCCTATGGACACCTGGGGGTCCACCTGGACCACTTTGAGAACCTATGAGTTAGAGGATAAATATGACTTGTGGTTTCACCACCAAAATTATAGATCTCTTTCAGCCCGTACTGAATCCGCCAAAGCATTGAGCGTACATCTGTTTCTGCGTATGTAAACGGTATGAATGACTCTAGACCTAAGTAATCGGTCTTGGTTGAGTAAATTTGTCAAAGGATAAGCTATTTCTCAGAATGTATGCGAACACAATATGAAAGCATTACGGCAAACATTAAATATGCCTCTCTGTAAACGGCATGGTAGAAGCGGGACTAATTAAACGAATGAATTTGATATGTATGAATGATGTATGAATGATATATTTTTGTTTTTTTACACGAAACCGTACATCTAAATAAAATGATTGAATCTATTAAAGAGAATTTTGTCTGAATGCCGCTGACTTAAGAGGACAACATAAAGATAAGACGACCTATTAGGAACAATATTTTATCATGAATTTTCGATCTGTATCAAATTTGAGATCTATGTCGCCAAAAGATTCTTTGACAGTAAATTTATTTATGTATATATGAATGAGATTGCTCAATAGATAAAATCTGGTGTTTGATATTTCTACGAAAATTATAGTTATTCGTTGAATTGTGCATGTAAAAATCAAAAAGGGAAAGCCTCAAAATGCTTACTCGATTGTGTTTGTTATACACTGAAATAAATATACAAAATATCATTTTGTGTGAATAAACGTGGGAGAAGACACTCACTGGTTGAAAACTAAGTCAATTACAGTATACTGGACAAAGAAATTTTATTACAAAGAAAATGTCAATGATGCAGATTTTCCTATTTTCAGGTACCAAAAAGAAGAAATCTCTGCTGCAACCCACGGTGGCACACACTTGGACGCGCCATGCCACTTCGCCAGGGGTCAATGGTGCGTTTCTGATATACCACTTACCCACTTGGTAGTACCAGCCGTTGTGGTAGATATCAGCGCTGAAGTCGATGGCAACCCGGATGTTCACTTGTCCAGCAACCACCTAATTGAATGGGAGAAGATCCATGGGCACATTCCTGATCGAAGTCTATTGCTGATCTACACTGGATGGTCCAGATTTTGGCCCCACCCTTTAAACTATACCGGAACGGAGGAACGAGATAAAAGCCAATTGAAATTCCCTTCTATCCAACCTGAGGCTGCTTCTTGGCTTGTTGCGAATCGTAAAATAGTTGGTATTGGTCTGGATTCGATGTCTGTGGATATACCGAATTCCTCGTTCCCGGGAACACATGTGACATTGATGGAAAAGAATATTTATGCCCTTGAAAATGTGAATAACCTTCAGCTGATGCCACCAACAGGGGCTACAGTGTTTGTTATGCCAATGAAGCTGAACGGAGCCAGTGGCGCTCCTTGTCGAATTTTTGCACAATTGCCTGGAAGTATGACAAGTGGTGGTTCTGGATACATCACATTTGGTTCAAGTTTCGCATTGGTTTTGGCTGTTGTTGTTGGCTTAATCTTAGCAAAGATTTAATTCCTGAAAATAATTTTGACTTGTGATTTTCATGAAATGCATCACGTGAGTTTGTATTGTTTTTGTATCTGTCATGGACGATATAATCATCTTCATTTTATAAATTTTATTGTTGTCGCAAGTAAAAAGAAATGTATTATTAATATGCAGAATAAATATCTTTTTAATGAATTCTTGTAAAAATTTGATAACTCTTTGTAAACTTCTTAATATAGAAACATAAAACTCTCAACTTAGATTTTTTTACATACAAAATGTTTAAAAAGAAAGTGATTATCAAAATTTTCACTTATAGGTATTTTGGAGAATTTCAACGTTTTAGATCTTATTATTAGATCAACGTTTAGGTCTTATTAAATTCGAAAAGCTCCAAAAATGGAATGAAATTCGATATTTGCCAGTCTGTGGTACCTGATATTTCAGGAAAGGAACAAATTGTAAGAATTAAATTTGGCTCTTCATGTACTTAAAAAAGTTGCAAATATGTATCAGATTCGGGATAAAATCCATGAAAAAGAAGTCCGTCTGTTCGTAAGCGAGAACATAAGTCAATTATAGAATTTACCATACTGTATGAAAATTCCTGCAGTCAATATAAGGTGAATGTAGTAGTTTAACCAGCTATGAAGTAGAAAACGACTTTCTATTCCATAAATATTCCCTCTAACCGAATTACGTGTAACAGGAACGCAATTAAGATGAAAACAGAGATCAGTATTTGTAGAAATTAGCAACCAAATAGTTAACAAATCACTAACTGAGTAACAGCTCTTACCGTTTAAGACATTAAATTGATTGAGCTCTTCGGGATATATATAACTTTGCAACAATCCGTAACATCATATGGAATTTTCCAAAAGAATCTCCAGATCTCGCGTCCTAAGAGAGATGGGCCCATAATTCTTGAATTTTTCAGAACCTTCATTTTTATCACCAATCTAGGAAGCAATTGATTTGACATCCATTAAAACTCTTTGTAAATCTTTCCTATTTTAAAACTAATGTTATTATTTATTTGTAAATATATTATTTGATCACAGTGTCTCTTACGTCAGTAAATGGGATAAATAAATTCAATCAGCTATATAAGTGACATTTGGTATGCGGTCTTGAAACCAAAGCTCGGGACTTCTATTAAATTTTGAATGCAATCAGTTCAATGAAAAAGTTTAAACTACATGTTGTCTTTTTATCATATTGTGAAGCACGAGATTCGTTATATTGAGTATGTTAAGAGGATGAATATTCTCTAATTCGGTTGGACCCCAGAGTTTGCCGAAGACGCATTAAAGATCAACTGTAAATTATTTACCAGAGTAGAGAAAAATGACAATTTTTTAGAATCTAAGCTTTGTCTTTTAGAAAATATATTCTTGTAGTAGGCAATTTATCTTTCTAATTAGTTACTTCTAAAATGGCGCTGCTGAGTTTCAGAAACGCTATTTAGTCTACTTTTCAAATTTCTTGCATTCAATTCGTTAGCGAAGCAATTAATTTTGGGTTCTAGAAGTACAAAGAGATTTTGCAGTACCTCTAAATACCAAGCAGAACGCTAAACGCTCTTTAAGACTTCAAGTGCAAGAACCAGAAATTAGTAGTTTCGCTATCAAATTGAATGCAAAAAATTTTCAAAGCTAAATTATGTCCCCGATACACAGTGATGCCATCCAAGAAACTAAAGAGATCAGCAGATTATTGTGCAAGAATGCTAAATATTCGCTTGTATGCGTAAACATCTGGTGTGGTTTTTCTAAAACATTCTCGCATTTTCCATTGGAGATTTCATCTTCCCATCCACCGCTTAAAATCGTTTATCTTGGATAAGTTACGAATGCCTTGACATTGGCGAAATGCAGATCTTTTGCTTGAATCTGGCATTTTTACTAGATCTATCGTGAGAATATATACTTTGGATGGCTTTTTTGCCGGACGATTAATACCAAAATTTGATAAACGGCAATTGTAAACACTAGATAACCTACCGAATTTCATTGAGTTCTTTGTGTTTATGAATTATTGAGAAAGTACACAGATAGACGTTCAACCATCCGAAGAATTTAGTACAAAATTTGATGTCTATATTTTAGATATTAAACCTGTGTACCAAATTTTACCTACGTGCTTTTTGCGTTTCGAAGTTATCGATTGGATTGATTTCGTTCAAAATTCGAAAGAATCTACAAAGTTGGTAGTGATTCCATGTACCAAATTTCAGCAATCTAACTGCTAAAAGTAATTTTGAGTAATGACAGACAGACAGACAGACAGATATAAATTGCATTTTTCGGGCTTTGAATGAATGTCTAAAACTTGGAAATTCGTCAAATTTTCAGATTTGAAATTTTTGACTATTACTATACTTGTTCTTCATTTAGTATACCAAACAGAAACCAATGGAGATGGTCTCCCACAAACTTTCTCGTACACTCTCTAATAAACCTGCCATGCCAGAGAACTCCTTACATGGCCTTGTCGTACAATAGCTACAAAATATTAACTCTTGACTTCAATTTAGCATTTTTACTGAATCTGTCGTTTGGCGATTCATCTCTAACATGCAGTTAATAGTATCCTAAAATCGAATTTGTTTTTTTAGACAAGTTTTTCACAATCGATTGAAACAAAAATGTGACACAAAACTACATTTGTAGTCGCAAAATCCCAACCTAATTTGATGTATTTAAGTCATTGCGTTTCTGAATTATCGGGTTTATATGTTTCTGAAAGTACAGATCGACAAACAGTCAACCCGTAGCTGCATTTGACTAAATTTGACAGGTAACTACAGTGTAAATATTAAATATGTGTACCGAATCTTATCTATCTAGTTCTCTTCGCTTTGCATTATCGTGTTAACTTATATTCGAACAGACGGACAAGCGAACTTCCTGTGAACAGATTTTACTCTGAAATTGGTGGAAATCTCCAAATTTGGTGTATATATCGTATATCAAATTTTATACGTCTAGTTCAATTCGTTTTTGTGTTATCTTTGTTACAGACTGACGGACATTTTCCAAAACTGTGTGTTTCGAATTCAGGAAGGACTAAAACTTGGAGATTCGTCAAAATCTCGAGTTCTAATTTATAGACGATTACTATATATTCTACTAGCCTCATTACTGTTGGGTAAAAAAAAAACAAAAAAACTGAAGCCTTACTCATTTGGCGGTGGGGAAAATGAAAAGATTTTTTTGGCGGGAAAGTTAGTTTTTAATTAATAATTAAAATTCTAATTAAAAATTCAAAAAAGGGACCCCAGGTGCACATTCCCGACCTGCAAAGTATACATGTACCAAATTTGGTAACTGTAGGTCAAACGGTCTGGCCTGTAGAGCGCCAACACACACACACATTGAGCTTTATATAAGTATAGATAGATATACTTATATAAGTATAGATAGATATACTACGTATACGAGAAAGGGAAATATATTTTTTATAAGTCATTTATCGTTTCAATCGCTAGATTTATTCTTGTGCTCTTTTCGATGGTATTAAACACGATTTTTGCTTGCACATTCTCACTGCTATATAGTTAAGAGCAAATTTTTAAAATAAAAAGAAAGCAGACGAAATAAGCCGAAAACATTTTCGCGCAACGGTGTTTTAGAGTGCACAGTCCTTTTTACTTTGTTACTCTTATTTAAGAAACGTGATCGTTATGACAGATGTTCTGGTTTTACAGGACAGTTCCTGATAGAAAGTTATTCCAGCTGTCGGTTGAATATTAATGAACGCAAACTTCCTTCGCATATATTAAACACACATTTTACAATAATTCTACTGCCTTTATAGTTTATATTAGTTCCATTTGCTCAAAATGTCACATTACTTGTATGTGCTGCATATGATGAAAATGTTCTGTTATTTTTACTTTCTTTTACACGAATTACCCAAAAAGAAAAGAACGCAATCGTTAAAAAAATGCAAACCTAACGCAAAAATATTAAACTCGATATTTTGACTAATAACGTACGCCAAGAGTTCGAAAAAAAAAACGTTTAAAAAAATATCCGTCTGTGACAAAAATAACTCAAAAACTCTTTGAGTTAGAAAGATGAAATTTGGTATATGCATTTTAAACTAAATTTGTAAGCTGCTATAAAATTTTGGGCGATATCTATTCAGAGGTTGTTTGTCTGTCTAGCTGGTCGTGTACAAATACTTTCTATAAATTTAAAACTCAAAAAGCTAGGCGTCTAAAATTTGATACATAGTTTTAACCATTTAAATTGTAGATTATGTTAAAGCGTTGACCATCTATCTGTCTGTGTTTTCGTATGCATATAAACGCAATTAACTCAAAAATGTGACTTAAATAAACTAAATGTGGCCCATGATATTGTATATACATCTGAAGTTCTACGACAAATTTTCTTTTCAATCGGTCGTAAACAAAGCATTCAAAATACATATTCGATTTTCGGTACTTGCTCAATAACCGCATGCCAAGGATTAATCGCCAAAAAATCAGAGGATAGATTCAGTAAATATGCAAGGTTCGTGACAAAGATCAATATTTAATAAATATTTTTCGCCAGATTTTGTTAAATACAATTTTTTGTCATATAAGACGTTCGCATACTTACTCAAGCTCCATAACTTTATGTGGGTGGGATATAGCACTTTTAGAGTGTATGAGAGAAAATTTGTTATTATTATTATTATATAAGGTATTAGATAATCTAGAAATACGTGCCCTGCTTTGAGGAAAATATTGAGAGCGCTTTATCGTTTTAAAATTTTCTCATTAATTCAGTAGATTGCTTTCAAACCCAAATATTTTTTTCACGCTTTTATTGTAAAGCTGCCTTTGATATTAATGTCAATCAACTTTGATAAACCACATTTTATCTCACCAAATCAAGGTACAATCTTTTGACTTTAAACAAGCAGTTCTTATATAAATAAATTCGTGTATCTCGGAAACGGTCCTAACGATTTGGATTAAATTTTATATTTAGATAAGATTTTGCTTTTTAAGTTCATCTATATCAGTGTCTTTCTTGAAGAAAAAGCAATTTTATACCAAAAAAAACCCATTTTTTTATAACTGACTATTGAAGTCTTTTTCTATCTGCTTTTAAGCTGACAATGTCATATCTCTATCTCGGACCTGATTTCATCATGGCAAAACTGAACGTTAAATTCAAAAATAAAATGATGGATAAATATAAAATTAATATTATAATATAGCAGATTATTTCGAATTATAAATTAAACTAAGCGCATTCATGATTTTTTTATTATTTAAAAGACGAATTCATATGCAGGTAAGACTGAAAAATAGCCATATGTAATCAGCATGTGATTCGTATCCAAATATTTTCTCCAAAAAAAAAAAAACAATTTTACAACAAAAACAGCAGATAGAAGCTCGGTTTTCTAAATATTTTTAAATTATACTTGCAAAGTAAGCACAGGACATTCTGATTAGTTAGTTCGCTTTACACGTTATATGGTGAATAAAATTGGCGAAGTTGGCGAGTAAAATTGGTGGCAAAATAATACTATTAAAAGTCATTAATAATGTTTTATTTTGCCCTATTTCTGAAAAAATGGCTAACGATTATTGATGAAATATCTAAACGTCAACTGTGAGAGGAATCGAGAGATTTTGGTGTGATTTTTTCCCCTCCATTGAGAATCTACAATAAAATTGTATTTTTGTGATTTCTGTCGAAAATTGTGATGTCGGAAGCTAAGTGTCCACTAATGACTTACTTATCAAGGTGTCACGGGACTTAAACATGAAATAAAAGGTTGTGAAATCGGATCAATGGTTGGGGAAGTGGTTCTTTGACATTCTTATTTATTTTAAACATAGATTACCGAATTAAATTACGTCAATTGAACTATTTGTTAAGGTTGAGGGGGAAAAGTCTGCTAAAATTTTATTTTGCGATACCTCTCGAAACTTTAGGGCAATGCGGGAGGTTGCAGTAATTTTTGTGGAATCCAAAGATTAATATCTTTCACTTATAAAATTTTTTGATCTCCGTACAAATATCAGAGAAAACATGAAGTAAAGTTGTGAATTTAAAAGTGAGAATGAAGTAAATAGTAGGAATGAAGTGCAGGGAAAAGCAAACGATCTTTAATGATATACAAGAGATTAGGAACTTTCACAATAAACTAATATTGATAAAATCGGACCAGTGGTTGGAGCTGACGGACTGGTTCTTTGGTTTTTCTTAGAACATGATTTTAACCCTATAAAGAGCCATTTTTTTCTAGTCATATTATGTTAAAATATTTTTAGGCTTGAGATTGGAATAAGAAAAGGGAGTCATTTAGCTTATTGGATAAATTTAATTTGATTAATTAATTAATTTGGTTAATTAATAATTAAGTAACAAATCAATACACATCATTTTGTGTGAGATAAAAAACTGAAGCATCGAAATTTATCTTTCTAAAAAAATTTGTCAGAACTTATGCCAACCTACATAATTTCATACACAGATTGATAAATTTGATGGGAAACATACTTCCCACGGCCCTAAAAAGGGTAAAATTAGTTGCCTTAGACTACCAGCTAGGTCGTCGAGATTATTGGCTTCTAAAATATCTAATTAAATATTTTATGTAATTTTATCTTAATAATTTCTTCAGCAAAATATTTTTAAGTTTCAATGTTTATATATCAAAATGTTTTTAAACTTCACTTCAATTCACGCTGTTCTATTCATTGTACTATGCATCTCTCTTATTTTTAGGTAGCTCCCCTAAAATTCTTTTAAAAAAATTGTTACTCTGCTATATCTAATTTCTAACTTAAAACAACGCAAAATTTGGCACTCCCCCATTTTAACAGTATTTTAAATATAAATTTAAAACTTTTACAGAATCTTCTCTAAATAAGGTAAAAATATCCATGCTTCCGAAAATCTGTTTATCCAATAAAGATTTGTATTAAAAACAAAAGTTTAATTTCACTATTTTGCAAATTCTGTTTTTTGTTAATCTTGATAACAATTAGATTTGTTAAAAAAAATATCTGCAATAGTGGTTTTATCAATAACATTGTGTTCTTTCAGAATTCTTATGTTTTTGTATTATTGCTCGTGATTTGTTTAATATTCGTTCATAATTCTTATGATTCGTGTTGGAAAATATGCTTAAAATATTTTATTTTTAAATTGATTAAATATTGAAAAAACATTTATAGGGCAAAAAATTAGTATCACCAAAATGATATCTTTTTAAAATTTTAAGATGATTTAAAAATAATTTTTGTATTGTAATATTTTCAGAAGTTATTACGGAAAGAAGCTCAATTTTTAATTAAAATATTATTTAAATTTTTTTTTAAACCCTTCAGTGAGGGTGGTCTTCTTAAAACTTTCTCGCATACTCTCTAATAAATGTGTCATGCTAGAGAATGCCTTACATGGCACTGGCCTACAGTAGTTACGAAATATTAACTTTTTTTCAAGAAGTTAGCATTTTTACTGAATCTTGTCATTCTTGACGACTTATTTGGCGATTAATCACTGGCATGCGGTTATAGTATCTGGAAATCGAATTTGTGTCTTAGACGCGTTTTTCCCAACAGGTCGAAATAAAAATTAGACACAAAACTGTTCTTGTCATTACAAAATCACATACCAAATTTGATATATTTAAGTCATTGCATTTCTGAATTATCGTGTTTACTAATTTTTGAAAGTACTGATTGACAGACAGTCAATCCGTCGTTGGTTTTGGCTCAAAATTTAACAAATGTCTACACTACAGATGTTAAATCTGTGTACTGAATCTTATCTGTCTAGCTCTCTTCATTTTGTAATTATAGTATTAACTTATATTAGAACTGATGGACTGACTTCCTTTGAACAGATTTTACTGTAAATTTTATATAAATCTGCAAATTCGGTGTAAATATCGTATATCAAATTTAAACCGCCTAGCTCAAAGCGTTTTAGCTTTATCTTTGACAAAATCTCGAGTTCGAATTTTTTGGCGATTCTTATACTTTTTCCATACAAAAAAATTGCTCCGTGGTGCGCATTTTTACCCTCCAAAGCATATGTGTACCAAATTTGGTAGCTCTAGGTAAAACAGTCTTTTAGAACATAAACGCACATAGACATTCTTCTTTATGAGTAAAGATATATACATCTGCAATACTATAGTTTTTGGTAGAGGAAGATATGCTTTGAATAAACAATCGACCCAGATTGGTCAGGAATGGTCGTTATTAAATGAATCAAATCATTTAGTTTATAAGAAAACAGAAAACTTAACAATTTGATGAGACTGCCGTCACTTTTTGATTTTACATGACACACTTTTGGAAATGAAGTTCTAATTTTCAGTTGTAATTATGTGACGAGGATATTTAAACAAGCATCTTTCTAAATTTCCATTCAATGTTTAAAAAAATGTGTTTTTATTTTTCCTGAAAGTCCGATTAAAAGAGATTTCAAAATAATACGATCAAACACTGGATTAGAAATTTGATACACGAAGAAAGTGTTCACTTTAACCTTAGATAGGCTAAAAGTTCCAATTAGAGAAATAGGTTGAACCGGAGTTTAACCCCCTTCTTCGCCAAGATGCGATAACGCGCCAAAGCTGGCAACCTCCATTTTCTCTATATCTCAAACCTATTATCTTTCACCTTTATTATGCGCTGTGATTGGACATCTGCTCCCTCGCTTTTGAACATTTCGCAAAACATGGCGCAAGACCGTTGTTGGCGAGTTGGCGATTTTTGAAAATTGCGCCAAGAAGGGGGACCGAGAAATGCTCTAGACGAAATATTTGAGAAGCTTTGAATATTAATCTTGATAAAAATGGAATAACTTTCTAAAATTACTGACACAGCACAATGAATCCAATAAAGGTTTAATCAGACATTTTATTTGTTCAGAAGATACACTTTATTTACAATGAAAAATCCATAGCAATATAAAAAAAAAAATGAGACTATTAATGATAAAAAATATTACTCCACAAGTAAACAAATACATTTAAAAAGAAATTCTCGAAATTTTTAAATACAAATACACAGTTAAGAGGTTAAAAATGTAAGAAAGTTAGAAAGAAATACAGAAGAAAAAAAATGGAATAAAATAACATATTATTTAAATTAAAAGTATTTTTTTTAAAGATATCTGTCAAGTATTAAGGTCACATATACTCTGTTTCATACAAAATCTTTGGCAAACTTTAGTTTAATACTTTACATATCCTGGTAGTTGTTAATTTACAGTTAATTCGCTATACTAGAAGTGATCTACTAGAACTGATACATAATCATTTTCGACACGACTTGAAGTCATGCCATCTCTGTTTTCGAGATTCTGCCATTCGGCGGGTTCACCTGGAAGAGAGGAAACAATCGATTAAGATTATTATTATCTTTCTATCTGAAAGTCGAGACCTTACCACAAGATCACTGAAACCAAAATTTCTATTGGTATTTGTTTAGAAAAGGCATGCTTACCATTAGGAGTATCACTTGATTTGAGAGCAAATGACCAATTATCAGGAGAAATCGAGGCACAATGTGGGAGCCTTAATTCGATGGGAACGTTGAACTTGAGACCGTGAGGCCCACACATCACTAAGGGGCTGAGTAGAGTTTCACCTGCAAATTGGAGAGAGTATATTTTAGAATATTTCATCTGCTCTTTGGAAAAATATAATAAGATTTTTTTTAAAAAAGATGTATATTTTTATGAGCGCATTTCTTAATCTTTTATATCATATTTACTTGAAAAAGATATGCTATAAATAATTCAAAAACGTTTGAAGTAATTAAATTACAGTATAATTAATTACTTAAACCTCCGTAAGTCGCACTTATTGGTTAAGTTTACGGTACGGTTTCGTCGTCATCTTGATTAGTGGGGGAAAAATGAAATTTCGATAGAAAAATAGTTTTTACAGATTGCCACATTTGGTAGGTTAACATTTGTAAAACAAATAATCGTTTGGAAGGCTAATTTTAAAAGAATAAAAACAATTTATAAATGCCTCCCCTCTTTTTCAAATTTTAAATTATGTATACTTAAAGGTATTAAATTGTATAATTAAATGTATAATTATAGGTATTTTAATTATGTATGCTTAATCATGGTATTTTTTTGCGAAACTTACAGTTTGATTTAAAATAAGAGATCAAAGTTGTAAATAATTCAAAGATGCATCGTTAAGTATCTCTGTATCTGTATATTTAATGTTTTGCAAAAAATGTGGCATAGGCTTAAATCTTTTTATTCAATCTAACAGTTCATCATTATGTAATATTTCATAAAATATTTTTTTTATACGCGGTATGTAATTAGATTAATACTATCTTTTCTTTAATTTTTTGAAATAACACCTCTATCATTCTACTCATACTACTTTTCTATTATTTTTGTTTCCGTATTTTATTGAAAGAAAATTATGAATTTTTTTAAAGTTTATTTTTGCTCTGGAGATTGTGAAATTTTTTCATACTATATTTCATATTTTTATCAAGAAAATAAAACCGGCAAAAACCAAGCAATTAAATACTCATGATCTTTTTTAAAGCATAATTATATATTTAGGGGGGGGGGGTATACTATCTGAAAATAGCGTAAATGGAAATTTGTTTATTGACAAAATTAATACCGTAAATTACGTGATATCAAATCATTGCGCTGCAGAATTCAAAAACTGAATTTAATTTTTGACCGTTTTTAAAAATCACTGGGCAATAATTTTTCAAGAAATAACGACAGCTGAAAATGCATTTACTGCAACAGATATTCTCATTTTAATTAAAAATAAAATTACAGATAATAAAAGGTTTTTGTATAACATAATATGTTATATAAATATATTTTAGCATTAAGATATATTTGATATTCTGTAGTGTGCTAACCTCTGCTAGTATTAAATATGAATGTGTGCGCGTATTGGCGATGTACAGATCAGATCGTTTAACCTATAGCAACCAAATTTGGCACATGTATACATTTTCATGGGTTTGAAAGTGCGCATTGGGGTGATTTTTTCTTTAATTAATTGAAAATTAAGCGAATTTTTGGTGTTCCAAAAAATATTTTTTCATAAAAATGTATTTCTCAAGTTTCGAATTCAAAAATTGTCTTTTTTAAATAATATTAGTTTAATAGCCATGTAAAGTTTTCTTAAATTTAATTTTTTTTTTGTTTGCTTAATTTTCAACAATGGATTACATTGTCATTCCGAAATTCAAGTCAAACTCATTGTTTTATTAAAAATTTATTCGTGATATTTTCTTTTCACTGCTGAAAATTAAGGGAGGATTCCCTTAATATCTGCCTTGTTTAATAGATGAATTTTTTAAAAAATGAAGCCACAATACTCGTAATTTAGAAGACAGATGAACTAGAAATTTACGTTTGTAATACCGCCATGATATCATAGGACTAGTCTCCATTACATACACAATTAACATATGTAAAACTTTGTTCATATGTTATTCTATTCCATTTAATTTTAATATCTGACATTTTTGGCGGAATTATGGATATGAAGTTATATCAAAGCTATTTAAAGTTAATTACAACCAGTATCCACAGCGGACCAGCTGGTCGTCAAAGGCGACTAACATTGAATATATTTTTACTTTCTTCCTTAAGACGTTAGCAAAATGTAGACATCGACTCATTTAATAACCTAACCTTAATAATGTTCCAAGTAATTCGAATTTTGCTAATTAATATTTAAGTATAAGGAAGGGTTCGCAACAATCGAATAGTTACATTTTTACTAATAATATTTTCTGTACTTGATGCTCATTGGAATAAAGCTGATAAAAAAAAGTATTCTTCAAAATACGACTAGCATTAAGTATAAAATGTCATTAAAAACATCTGCTAGGAATGTCGAACAGTTCAACGAATTTATCAATTGTACCGAATAACAAAATTCAGAATTTTATATACTGATTCATCAGACCAAAATGCATGACACATACACAGCACAATTACTCATTAAAAAGAAATACCTTTTTCCTTGTCAAGTGGGGGCAACATGTTGGAATCTTGACAAACTTTGAAATATATTTCGTGTTTTTCTCCTTCTGATATAGCGCCAGGTGGGATTATGACAGTAACACCTGTTTCTTTTGACGCAAGGGTTCCGCCTTCAGGCCCAAAAACACCAGATGCGGATGCTATGACGCTGTGGTTGGCGTCTGATTCCTCTAGAGTATATTTTCTGTAAAAATATGATAATTATGAACTCATGCAATTTACTGCACATATTCAATTATTATTAACTGAAATAATATTAACTCTTGCATAGTGTATAATTTGCACAAGTTACGAGTTTAAGGAATTTTTAAAAAATATTAAGAACCATGTCACTAAATAATAATTCCCTCACAGATAAAAAGAAAACAAATTCACTGACAATATATAGGCTTAAAGCAATATTTTTAACGAAGTCTAAATAAAATAACTATAAATTTTCGGAGATGTAGGAAGGACCACGGAGACCAGGTACTCCGTCCAAACTATTCATCATGTCCTCTTTAAAATATTAAGTACAGCAAAGATTCAATTAAATTTTTGTAAAACATGATTTTACAGTTCCTTTTCAAAAGTACTGACAGAATTATCCAAAATCTACAACTTGACAGTTCACAACTTTTTTTAATCCAAGAACAGCAGTTAAAGAATAAAAAATAAAAAATAAAAAAATTGAAAGAAAGTAACATTAAATGCAGACTTTGATTTTTTTTTATAAGAGATGCATCAGTAAATTATTTTCTTCTTCATATGGAACTTTTATACACTGATGCACCACTAGCAATTCAGATTTAGTGCAACTCAATGACAGTGCATTATCCCTCTGTTCCGAATTCAATTAGAAATGTTTGGTAAAGATACACTAATTCAGAATGAGGAAATACTGGAATAATAACCTTTAGACAAATTACAAGGTCCACAGATACAATATAGAGCAAAAGAAGTATAAAGCAATTTTCTATTTCTTCACTGAAATAATTGTTAGTTAATAATCGAAATGTTGACTGTGGGTGTAAATCGAAGGGGGAATGATATAGTGTAATATACGAGTCCAAAGCAATTTTAAAAGTCAATAATTTGCAAATGAATAAAAATAATGTTACTAAACACGAAAAAAATCAGAACCTCCAATTTCCCCCCCCCCCCATTTTATCATGAAATCGCATTTTATTGCCAATGCAGTTTACAAATTCAACCACAAGACGGCGCAGTCGGAGAAATATATCGCTTAAGTAATGCGTCGGGTAGCTTGCAAATGTTCAGTCCGTTGTCCATCTTTCAAAAATGCAAATGTTAGACGACAAACCACAATTTTCGAAGAATTATTCAACAATAGTGTGCTCGTGTCACTTTTTACTTTCTCGCACGTGAAATACACAAAAGAAAAATACTGCAATCTTGTAAAAAATTCAAAACTGAGATTCTGACGAATCAACGCGTTACAAATTTTCCCGCGTCCGAAAAACATATTTTAAAAAATTATGTTTGCCTGTGAAAAAGATAACACACAACGCTTCGAAATATGGTTTTTGGTTTTAAAAGTAAATTTATGTATTCTATAATGAACGAACTCCATTCAGAGAAAGTCTAACTGTTCGAGTATTCGAATAAAAGTTAAAGCTATAAATACAGAATGAACATAGCAACAAGGATAAAATTCGGTAAGCAGATTTAACATCTAAAGTATAGATACCTAACAAATTTGGAAATTAATCCGTCAAGGAATTAACCGTCAGTCAGCCTGTACTTTTACAAAAATGCAATGCTTTAAATATATGAAATTTGGTATCTGATATTATGATTACGGTTGCAGTTTTGTACCAAATTTTGATTTCAATCCCGTCGGAAAAATGGCGTCCACAATTCACATAAATTGCTTATAAATCACAACCCAGAGATTAATCACTAAATATCACACGCTAATAGACTCTCCCGTAACTCTTGTTCAAAAACGGCACGCGATTAATAATTCACAAGTACATTAACAAGAGAATAAACCAGAAAGTTTCGGAGAGATCATTTTTCTTTATTGGAGCGAAAAAGTAATGCCATACACAAGCGCTAGTTACTCTTGTTACACCAATGCATCTGTGATGATTATATTACAGGACACGAGTAGCAGAAATTCTAAAACATAAAAGTTTGGTTTTTCATCTAACATTTGAACTTTTGAATGAAGAACAATGGAATGAATATTTGCATGCTGTTACTTCGAATCAATGAATTGTGTTCGAGTAATGCATCACAGAGAACAATCCAGAGATTGAAACTGCAAACTATGTTATTAAAAAATTGCCATTACATATATATATAATCATTTTTTTTAAATCTTTTCTTTGCAAATAACATCTTTGCTTCCAAACTATTGAGTGACCTGGTGGTAAGGTCTAGGTCTCGGAGGATTCCAGGTTCGAGAACCCGATTCCACCGAAGAGCCATCGTACATGCGGGTGTGATTAACGTTAAATCCAGCGTGGCCAAATGTCCTTCCGCTGATGTGGTGTGGAGGTTTGGGGAGAGGGTGCCAGCTCAGGTCATCTGACCGCAGTTCAAAATAACAAGTTTTCCGTCCCAGAATAACCTTAGTGTTGATTTAAAACGTGATGGTAATATAACTAAACTCCAAATTATTGACTTTAAATATTGCTCTGCTTTTCTGTATTCCCCTGAAAAAAGTAAAATTTTAAATTCAAAGAATATAAAATGTTTCCCATTCTCTACATAGGCTAACTTCATCCACGAATGCACTTATAAAATAATGTAGCTTATCTTTGACAAACAAAACAATATAACTCAAACCTTAAACAGATAACAAACTGTGAACAATAAAACAATGTAGCTTACCTTTGACTAACTTGATGAGATTCCTGATGCAATCCATCTGTCTTCCTGTACAACTCAAATGCACTGCCACGATGCTCTCTTGTGGTCAAATCCAAACCCATTGGTGGAGGTGGTGGTGGCGAGCAGGCTCCACTGCTTTGACCATTTCTGAACATTACGTTACTGTAGGCTCTATTTCCAGAATATTGGTACACATTATCTTGACTATATGAGTGACCCATTGATGACCTTTCAATGGTGCTGCTGTTAATGTCCCTGTGGTTTTCTTTGTACTGCTTGTAGTAGGCAGGGTCTTTCCTTTTTGGTGGGGGTGGAGGCTTGGAAGGGGATGTTGGGTAAGAACGGGAATGATATGGGAGAGTAGAAGAATGGCCATTTTCCTCAGAATAGTTTGCCTTGAAGGCAGATTCGGGATGGTCCCTGACAGCAGGCTGCTCTGGAACGGGTTGCCAGTGTTTGTTCTGAAGTTGGACAGGTTTGGGTGGTGGAATGGGTCGTCCATCAGAAAGTCTAATAAAATCAAGGAGCAGTGTTATCAACAAGATATAATGGCATTAAATGTGTTATATAAAAATTATGTTTTAATTATTTACTTCTTCGATATGTAAATTTACCATCTTTAAAAAGTCTGGAATA
Organism: Argiope bruennichi; assembly: GCF_947563725.1. Lineage (NCBI taxonomy): Eukaryota > Metazoa > Arthropoda > Arachnida > Araneae > Araneidae > Argiope > Argiope bruennichi. The sequence continues at coordinate 48,102,448 of NC_079161.1, read as the reverse complement.
TGACAGTATTCTAGATTCCATTTTTCAAGAAAAATAATGAATTAAAGGAAATACCTCCTCATCATTTTCTTTTCCTTTTTTTTTTTTTTTTTTTTTTTTTTTTTTTTTTGTAAAATTGACATAAATCATTATTAGTAAATACATGTTGCACCTCTTACCCTAAATATATAAACAACAATGCAAATATCTTTTATAGGAATCACTTAAAATATTGCTGATAATATTTCTAACATAAAAAAAGAAAAAGGAAAGGAGTATGAAAAGTACAAAAATGAATGCAAAGAAATATAATCAAATAATAATTTTACCGAAATACTGTTTTCAATAAAGGGAAGCATTTTGGAAAATGCAGATGAATTGAAAAGTGATTTAATGAAAAAAGATGTATTAATTACTAAGTGAAATACCTAGCATTACACAGAATAAAATAATTTTTAATTAATGTCAAAATTAACTGTCACTACAACTTCATTAATACCTGCTCATATTTCAATATTTGGAAGTCAAAATTTTAATCATGCATTGTATACAAAAAGTAAGAATCTGTTCTTAACATTTGACGGTATTCCAATCCGTCCATAAACCTTTCTATATCATTAATTTTATTTTTACTAAATAACTTTAGAATTATTTTTAAAACAACAAAAATTTGCCAAAAAATATTGGTAGAAATAATTCAGTAGCTAATATTTCACTGTTTTAAAATTGTTTGCATCTATTTTGTCTCCAAAAATGTAATAAAAACTAAAGAATACATCGGACAGAAATGAAGTTGATATTATTGAAAAGTTAACTCTTTGAATTTCAGCATGGTTTAAAAATATTAATTGTGGTATAAATTTCTGCAAAGCTATTGCAGAAAATTTTTTTTGGTTAATATAATTGAATATTTAGTTATATTTTGCACTTATGAAAGTTGAATATACACCTTTTCTTGTTTTCACTAATATGTGTGCAAAATTAAGTTAAATTCGGAGATGTGAAATATACATATATAGCCACAATTATTTTTATTTATATCAAGATAATTTTAACCAAACAAAAGTATACTTGCCTAGTTTTCGAAGACTTTATAGGTGGAGGTGGCGGTGGAGGTTTTGATTCATGCCTACAATAAAAAAAAAATTAAAAAAAACATTATCAACAGTTACTAAAATATTCATGAAGTAGACTATATAACATAAATAAATGGCAAAATGTATGATTAAATAACCGCAAAGTTGAATTATTTTGGGGCGATTTCTTGCCAAATGTAATCTGGCAAATTTTTTATTGCAATTTTAAAAGCCATTTGTCATCATTAAAATATTCATGAAGTAGAATATATAACATAAATAACTGGCAAAATTTATGATTAAATAACTGCAAATATTTAATCATAATTATATTTTAATAATTTTATATATAATTATATATTATTATAATCAATAATTATATTTTTAATTACCTGTTTTTCATTTGAGAGAATTTGGTTCTGTCAAGAGTCATCGATTGATATGGCATTGAAGAACTAGAAACACTTCGTTGTACTAAAGACTGACTTCTCTCGTGAGTAGGCGACAGTGATGCAGCTGATTTGTATTGGTAGCTGTTGGACATAATACTAGGTTCTTCTGGATATGGTGATTCCTCATTAAAAACCTACAAAGAATTTCAAAATTAAAATTTTAATATACAATAAATGCATATACAATCAATGTTATATTTAAATAATATTACATAGGCCTTCCATAAAGCTTTTGTACAATTTAAAATTCATTTAAACTTCAAAATTTGCACAACAAAAAGTTTCTATAAAAAGAATAAAATCCAATTCTGGTTTTTGTTGTTTATATGAGCTCTCATTTAAAAATTACTCATAATTATTATTGTACAGAGATTTATCCAATTAGAGCTAAATGGATTAAGCTCTATACATAGAGACACTTTAAGAGCCCTTTGTAGGCATTCCCAACTTTTAAATAGGATATTTTAAATTCATTTTATTTCAGCTTCTTTTTAAATAACCAAAATTTTGATAAACTGAAATGACAAAACTGGTCATCAATAGCTATCTTCACAAAAGTTGATTCAGATAATTCTTGTATATTAAAAAAATAATTTTAAGCAAAATGGTACAAAGACCATAAAATTTATCAAAACTATCTATATAATTTATTACAAAATTTTTCAGTACTGTTTACTTGCGAGTCAATCATCTAATTATTAAACATTTTGTACTATTCTAATCTGCAAGTGACTATGATACGTTAAAAAAAATTCTAAGAATAATGTTCAGTTATTTAAATATTTTATAAGGTTTGAAAGCACGACTCTTGTGAACAAATAAAAATTAAAATTACCCTAGAAACAATACATAAAAATCAATCAAATATTTTTGGGCCCCGCTCAATTAATCCATGTCTTCTTTTGTCCTATATACTACCAAAGAGAAAATAAAATGGTGCTCTGTGGTAGTTTTCTTTAAATGTTTTCTGCCAAACTATTTTGAAACTCTTCTGGACTCTAAAATTTATTTGGACAACACAGGGAGATCTTAGATCAATGAATTATAAAATACGTAACACTATCCCTTTAAGTAGAGAATTTAACAGTGATTAAATATCCTTCCACAAGTATAGTATGGAATGTTGGACAGAAGAATGCCAGTTATGTGCTGTCCTCATTATCTGGCTGCAGTTCAAAATTACAAAGTGCATTTTATTACCCAAAAAAATATTTTTGAAATCCAGGTAAAATGAGATCATTCATCTTCTGTATTTTTATTAAACAGGTAAATTTTGTAAATAAATAAGTTCATATTTAAATCCTGCTTCACATTCAAGTTGGAATACAATAAAAGGCATATGGGCACAGAATTTTCAAACACACTAGGCTTATAACACTTTCTCATTTTTATAGTGCATTAGAAGTAGAATTCCATATTTGCAAGGTATTATAGAACTTTTTTTTTTTCATGTTCATCACATTTATACATACATATCAAATATTTGCTGAAGATTAAATGATCCTATAAACTCAATTTCATTTAAAATTACTTCTTTGAAAAGTCCCCTCCTCCATTTGCTTCAGCAAATGAACAAAATTTGAATAAACCATCCAAACTTTAAATATTTAATGAAAAAAATGAAGAAATTCAACAATAATAAAAAAATTCTATTTTAAAATAAATAAACTAATTCTTACAGTACGATCTTGATTTGCCAACATAGTATCAAAACTTTCCATTGTATTAATATAATCATGAGGTACATTCATGTTTACATCTGGTACATTTTGCCCTAAAATAAAAAAAAATAATTTAAAAAATTAATAAAATTCTCTTAAAAATACAGCATAATGATTCATTAAATGTCTGCAATTTATATATTTACCTTGATCATAATTGTGAATGGGTTTATTTGACCTGTCTATTTGTGGTGGTCGAGGTTTTAAACTTCTAGGCCCAACTTCATACATTTCTGCAATAGAACAAAAATGGCATTTTTTACATGATCATGTTATTTATAAATCAGTTTCAGTGTCTAATACAGATTTTATATAATATTGCAGAAATATTTAAAATAATTTATATTATTATTCTTCAATATAAAATTTTAAATCATTCATTAAATTCATTCATAAACTCGGTGATTTTTATTGAATCTTGTGTTCAATTAGTTATTTTAACAATAAAAGAATGTTTAATTTTAACAATATTAGAATTTTTAAACTTTTATATAGTTAGCATAACACAGAGAATTCTTAAATAAGAAAAGATATGGAAAAGATATTATGGCTCTTTTGAAACTTATTAACATGAAAAAAAAACTTTTAAAAGATCATAATTATTTTAAGGATCTCATCTGAAATAACAATCACTCACAATTTTTTATTTTCCTAAAAAGTTAAAAAATATTATTGATAAAAATTACACTAGAAAATTAATTAATATAGCTTGGCCAACTAGCTCCACATTTTATATTTTGTGGAAAAAATTTTAAGAAAAATACTTTTATTTTTTAAAAAAATAATGAGTGCAGTTTAAATTTTCAGCATATTGCTGATACAGTAACACAGCAACAAGGCAGCAAAGGAAGTATAGAAACCCCAAAAGCCAGCTTCAAAAAGGCACAGTTGCGATAAAACATAAATGCATTTACATCTTTTTTTATATAAAAATATAATGATGATTTGAAAAAAATATTATGCCCCAAGAGTGATCAACATTTTTAATGGGGGTGAAAAATTACATTATGCCCCAAGTGCCTACTTGTTTTTTATGTCATTTTTTTCTTAAACATTTGTTTTATATAGGCATATTTTAGACAATAAAATGAGGTATACTTTAAAGATGTGTTTTAAAACTAAAGGCGCTTTGTACATGAAATTCAATAGATACTTTAATTTTACACAGTCTGTAGTTATTTTTTTAAATGAATACATTTTTTTATATGTATATAGTGTCAAATTAAGTAAGAAAGACTAACCTTTTAATTCACCACTGATTTGGTTTGCAATTCGTTCACTAGGGGTTAAAGTTGCATAAGGATCAATCCTGGATCTCTGATGAGGTGCAAAAGTGCTGCAAGTGTTGGTCTGGGGAGAATGCATTGAGTATTCTTCTTGTTCCACTGGCATAACTATACAAGGTAAATACAATCAGTGAAATTTTAATAGCAAAATGTATTCAATTTTTCTCATTTTTAAGAAAGAAGAAAAATTAAGAAATAAATAATTTAACATCCCCATTTTAGTTGATTGAATTATCATATTAGTAAAAAAAATTAATACTGAAAATTTTATAAATAATTATTAATGTAGAATTATATCGCTAGTATAAATATATGCAAATAAGTTTAACACGGAGTTATGAGAATTGAAATGACTACATAGATTATATTAAAAAAATGCTTTCAATAACTTGCTTTAGTTATTTTTTTTTTCCCAACAACTAATCATGAATAAATTTCAACATACATAAGTTCAAATATAAAATATTAAAATAATTAATAAATGTTAAATTCAGTAAAAGATAAAAGACAAAATTGTGCAATTAAAAAAATAATAGAAATAGAAAAAAAGGTAATAAAGGCAAACCTCCAAAAGTTAAAACTATTTGAATGAGGTTTTTCACCTACCAAATTTTGTAAGTTCAGAAATAATGAATTAAAATAATAATGGCAATGACAATTAAAAGAATATTTGACTAATACGTTTAATACTAAATTTGACATGATATATTGAGCTCATCTTGTTAAAGATGAAATGCCAATGTCTAAAAAATATAGTTAAAATAAAAATCCACGATTGAAACAATTTATTATGAAAGATAACCCTGTTTTTGTGCATTATATTGCTGTGTATTATGACTTTTTTCAATAACAAGAGCTATACAGCATAATTTTTGTCTTTATTTGCACATTGCAAATACATTAAATGGCAATAGATGATCAATGCTCTTTGATATCATATATAGCTACATGTGATGGTGCATTTTTATTGATAGAATCATTATTATATATGCATATACAAACAAACAAAAAAAACCTCTGAACTTGGCACAATTTTTAAAATAATAAAATGTGCCAAATGTAAACATTGAGAAAATAATTAATTTAACAATAAAATGAATGAATTCATAAACAAATTTCTTTAGATATTAAAAATATTGTAAAATTATTACATAAATGAAAATTAAATATTCTCAAGAATGCAAAAATTTGATTCTGAAAATAGTAACATAATACTGAAAAATCATGCTAAAAATTTCAGTTATTATGCAAGTTCTGATAATAAAAAGCAAATATTACATATAAAAAAAACATTTATATGTCCCCTTTTTTTTCATGTAACAAAATACATATTTCATGCATGATGTTTTGATAAAAATAATTATTATGAAGATTTTCTTAAACTGGTATTTTTTTTAGTACAATGGAATGTATAGATTGCATTTGCTTATATAATAAAATATGGAATCAATAAAACATCTAAATTTTTTACTTATTACAATTTATTATGTTATTAAATAAATAAGTTATGTAAATCCAAAGAAATTCGATGGATAACTGCACTGTAAAAGATATATATTATTCTAATATACGGAAATAATTAATATTCTTTAGTTCATTAAAGAAAAAAATTAACATATATTGAATTATTGGAAAATTTGTATTATATTAATATCTTCCAATGATACTATGTTGCACTATATTATTCCTGATTCTGCAAAAAATTAAAAAGTATTCCAGAAATAAATATATTTTATTTTATTCCTCATATTTTTCAATGATATCATCACTTTTTTTAAATTTTTCATAATATAAAAATTGCTTATGAAAATAATTCTTAATGAAGAGGAATAATCAATACCTCTTGCTGGAACAGTCATCATATCATTTGCATTCTTCAATACAGATTGAATAGGTATAGCTGTTTCCTGTAGAATAAATTTTAGAAACATTAATTCTAAATTAAATAAACTAATAAAACAAATCATTTCTTAAATATATGGAATAAGTAATTTATACAATTTTCTAAACCTGCTTTTAGAGATAAAAATATATTTCATATACTTATTCAAAAGCATTAATCTAATTTTATACAAGAAATGCAAAACCAAAGAGTAATGATACTTTAATTTTTCAAATAACTTATATACTCAAGTTTCAGAGTAAAGCTGCATTTCATTTATTCTTATCAGAACCAATTCTCCATCTAGAGAATTCTATGCCATTTAAAAATATCACTTAATAATATTTTTTAAAAAATATTCACAAAAAATAACAGTTACTTATGTAGCATAAATGCAGCACAGTATTAAAACTCTAAGTTACCTGTTATTTTTAGTAGTAATATACCATAAATATCTAATGAAATATTTCAACATTTAATTTCTCATTTTCTGAAGAAAGAAAAAAAAATTAAACCTTTTTTTTTTACTTGATTTACACTAAAAAAAGGATTAAATTTTTATTTAAATTTAAGATTTTTTAATACCTTGAATTCTTTTTGATTAAGTTTAATATAAACATATTAATATTCAGAAAGAAATAAAAATAAATGACAATTTTAAACACATAAATTTCTGGATTTTTCCCCTTATTATGTTTTTTTTTTCTCAGTGTGCAAAAATTGATATTGCAGCTTTGTATTTAATTAAAAATCTGCTTAATGCTGTGATATTAAATTTTACATCTTTTGTAAAGATAAAAATTAATGTAATACCCTTTTTTTTTTTATGTAGAATTGGCAATACAAATTTCAGAATTCCATTATTTGAAATATCCATCATTCATAATCTATTAATTAAGAAATAAGTTTTTATCTCATTTGAAAACAATTTTTCTTGAGATTATATGAAAGATAATAAAAGGAACAGGAAAGATACCAAATACCTTAAAGATAGTTAGAAAATAATCATACAGCTAAAAAAAAGTAATTAATTTACTTACCCGACGAAAAATGTAGTAAGGATAGAGAAGCTATTAAGAGAGAAATAACAATAGTAAATGCCCAAAAGAACTAAGAGAGAATAGATAACATACACCATAACCATGTTTAGAAAGTTTTAAAAAGCAACAAGATTATTTTGAAACCAAAAGTATTCTAAAATTAATAATTAAAGGTAAAAGAAATATATATGAAAAGTAAAAGAAATCTAAATATTAAGTAATTGTTAAACTGAACATGCAAATGCAATTCCATTGTTTTCAACTTTACAATGCAAAATGGTTATAATAATATGTTTATAATTAAATTCTAAGAAGTCAGGGTTTTCAATTATTCTACAAAAGAACTATTATATATGTTAAATTACAGTGTAGAGATTCAATGTTTTGAACTATAAAATTCTAGACCTGAAATAAATATTTTCAACAATACAAGAGCAACATGCACAGTCTAAAGCAGAAATAGTAAATTGAAATTATTCTTCTTTTAATTGGTGAAATTCTTCCATCCTTAAATAAATATGTATTGCAATGTTATTTTGTATATGCATGATGAAAGTAACACTAATAAATGTTTAAAAATGTTTTAAACAAATGTCACAATAATAATAAAATAGGCTTTTTTTTTTTTTTTTTTTTGTAGATGAATTTCAGTTACTGGCAATTTTCATCAACCAAGTGATGAAAATAACCAATTTCATTCAAAAAATAAAATATTATCATTTTTAATCAATTAATATTTCATATACATTTTAGGTAAATTTATTTTATGAATTTAATTTCAAATTAAACGTAAATAATGTTTTCAAATTTCTTTTGAATGTACTTTTTCTTTAAATTTACACCTATATTAATGTTTATAGGTATACATTTAAGGAAAAGATTCATAATTTCAAAATATATATACAAAATATAAATATTTATTATTTAACACAATGGATTTGTTGGTTGGTTATTAGATTGCTAATCCATTATAAAGTTACAAGGGATATTCCATTATTTTTAAATAAGGAAGCTAAAAACAATAGCTAAGTAATTCCATTTGATAAATTTTTTTATTAACAAAAGAATATTTGAACCTCTACAGATCCAAGATTCTTTAGTCTTCATACATTTGATAAGATATTTAACTGCATAAAGCCTTACAGAAGAGCAATTTTTTAAAAAAAAATTTAGGCTGAAAATCTCTTACCCAACTAGGGCAGATCCAATCATGAAAAATTGTAAATGAAGATAAAAATTTTACAGATTAAAATTAATTTAATTAGTTTACGATTCTCCTTTAAACCTGCACAAGGGCATTTTAGAGACAAACTTCGCAATTTTGAACAATTGTTAGATGATGAGGTTTGCTAAGCTAGCACTCCACCTCAAGGCATGTTTTTCCTTCTTTTCTTCCCAAGTTCAATTGATTTAACTTTAATATTATATTTTTAAATAATACTATGATAAACTGAAATATCAAGACGATTAGGAGTTGATTTCACGAGACTTGATTTCAATATTCTGTGTGTAAAAATATTTATAATTTTTTTTAACGAACTAAATAATTTAGTAGAAAGTTCTCTAAACATTTACTGATTGATTTTTGCATCAATTACTCAAATAAAAACCACAATAACCTGGAAGTTAATCTACAACAAATTTATAAATTATATTCTAAAATTTAAATGATACTAATCTTAATTTCAATAAATTCAATTATATGATTAGCTCTTTTGAGCTCTTACCTTATGAATAAAGTAAGAGCTCAAAATTACACTGCCCTGAAAATAAGGAAAAAAATCTTGAGGCCCTCCTAAAAGCTAAATAACCCCTTATGCAGCTTATTTTTTTTATTTGATAATTGAATTTTGAGCATTCCTCTCTAAATTTTCACCAAAATAAAAACATTTGAAAATAAATTTGAGACATAGATCATTAGTAGGATTAAGAATCCAACTTGATCTCAAAGCAGAAACTTTAAAGAAGGACACCATATCCTTATTCTCAAATGTAAATGTGCACTTAAATATAATATTTGTAAATTTAAAAAATGTTAACTACCTGTGCATTCCTCCCTAAGCTATAAGTAGGATAATTGCTGAATTTTTTCCCATCTGCTAACTCTTCAGCAGCAGTGATGCTTGGATCACTCGATGATTTAACCAATCGTCTGTCATTCTGGAAATCAGCTTCCCTAAAGCTAGATGAACGATTATCCATAGAAATATCAAGATCGCTCTCAGGTGATGAAGCATAGCTCAATCTGGATGACATTGCAAACAAGAAGTCATCAGTAATGGCTTCATCGGGCTAGAAAAGATTTAAAAAAAAAATATTTTAATAAAATACTATGCAAAATGGGATGTGAAATTTATTAATCAATTTTTAAAAATGTTTTTAAACAATTGGATTATTTGCAGCATTACTAAAGTTATACATAAATAATAAAATTACAAAAAAAAAAAAAAAAATGTTTTAACACAGTTTTTTTTCCAAAATTTCATTTTAAGTTTTTAAAAAAATCTACATTTAATTATTATCAAAGTAATATAACAGGTTTAATTAAGTAATAAACTAAGTTTAAAAGTTATAAATACTAATAAAAGCATTTAAAAATTACTGAAAGTATTATCAAATATTCCATACATATGCAATAAATATTTCATTAAATGCAAATAGTTCTCGCTTAATTTATGTTAAAAGTTAATTTTTCCCCCATTTTACAGCCATGACAAACTTTGCTAACACCAATAGTTTTCTGATATCAGTACAAAGTGAACTTTGTTTAGATATTTTGTGTCTCAAGATAGATACCAAAGCACATTCTTGGAAAACTCTATCCCTAATAACACAAGATGCTTTGCAATATTTTCATAATAAGTTCATACCATTGTACTGCACTCAAACACCATTATAAAAATAAACATTTATTTGCATAAATAGATATTTCAAGAAATAATGTATTTCATCTGAGTTTTTTTCTCCCTTCTAAAAATTCAAATCAGAAACTGTTCTCTTTTACTTTCATTTACGATGTTTCCCCGCAAGTAATGGTGAATAACCATTTGGGCAAATTAAACAGCTACCTGAGGCAAATGAGGAAGGAGGTACAGCCAAATCATTTAAAAAGACACTATTAGTGTAATTACCAATCAATAAATTTGAAACAAATACAAATTCTATGAATTATAAAACATTAGGATAATATTAACACTACTCAAGTATAATTTGTCAAGTTTTATAACGTTCATTACATTCATTTTGTTATCACAGAATTTATAAACTTCGAGCAAATGCTTAAATAATAGTATATGTTAACATGGTAGTTAGGCAGTGTTGAGCTATATTAATAAATTGTACATTTTCACAAAAAATATATATATTAACTTAGCCAAATTATACATATTGGCTAAGTTAAAAAGTGTCGAATTGAGAAACTTAACTACATTTTATAAAAGATGAGCCTTATATTGTCAATATCTAAGACACGAAATGCTTAAATCTGCACTGCCCTCTCCAAGATACAATACATTGATATACATTTGTTATTTCTCCATTGATAGCATCTCAGTAACTGATTTTTATGTATTTAACTCATATAACTGAAATGTAGATAATATATAATATGGCACTACAATCATTCCAATGTTATTTTAATCCTAGATATTTCTTGCACTTCAGAAACAATTATTTTATAATAAGCTAAAAAAATTATTTCAAATAAATTTAGATATAAGTTGTACTTAAAAAACTCATATCAGTAAAATTATACAATTGGTACAAAAAAGGTACATTCAAAGCTTTTTTTATGTTCTTTTTGTTAAGAATTAATGAATTTAAATCTCTAAAAAACTTACTTTGGCTTCTGAAACCCAAAGTGGTTGCTTCTGTTGACGATCAATTGTTTCCTGAAGTTTCTTGTACCAAGAGTCAGTAGTTGACAATGATATTTGAGCTGGAATAAAAGAAGCAGATGAATTTAATATCTTCATTTCTTCTTTTTTTTTTTACAAAGAAATATGTGAACTGAATTTATTTACTTTTTAAAAAATATGATTCAATAGAAGAATGCTAGAATAAAAGTACAGGAAGGCTGTAAATTTTTATTGTCTGAAAAATTGCCGATTCTTGTAAATAAATATAAAAGTTTATTCATAATGAAAATATCTTCAGATCTTTTGTTTGTTGTAATTGCAAAAATTTGTTTAAAAATCCTGTAAAAATTTTGCATAAGATGTAATCAAAACAAGTATTAGTTTTATTTATTCTTTAATTTTTCCATGTTCTGACATTTCAAAGCATGGAAAATTCAATGTTAATCACTGTCATTTATTAAATTAAATTTCCATTAAGATGTTTAACTAGAAATAAAGAATTTAAGTATCAAATTTACATTAAAATATTTACATAAAAATAAAGCTACAAAAAGATAGTGATAAGAAGAGTTCATAGATTTTTAAAACAACATTGCAAAATATTTTCTCAATGGAACTCAGTAGTAATTAAATAGTTTAACAATATTTATAAAGTAATTAATACAAAACTATATTTATATAATTACATCAGCTTTTTTTTTTGATAGTATCAAAAAAATTTAAACCATTCAAGTTACTTTAAATATTTTTTTTTCATATAATAAAAGCCAAATTTTTGCAAAAACTATTTAAATCATTTAAAACTTTGTTTTTAAATATTAAAAGACATAATTTTTCAAAAGGTTTTAGTTATGTGCAACCATTTTATTAGATTATGGTTAAAGATTTTAAACAAATCAAGAAATTACACTATATAAATAATAAACAAGTGAGTTACTAATTTGTATAATTTAATAACTCACTAATGTATATACTGATACTATTTTAGAATGCTAACACTTCTCTTAAAAATATGAAATTTTCCATATGCAGTGGTGGATTACCAACTGATCAAACTAGGCAACTGCCTGGTCAGGTCAGTCTATTCTAGTCTAGGCAATTGTTTCAACAATCTAGTCTAGACAGCATAAGCAGGTTGATTTAAAAAATGCAACTGCTAAATATAATTTTTGTAAATTATTCAAATTTTATGAATTGTAAAATAAAGAGAAAAATCCAAACTTAATCAAATATAATTTATCCAGGTTGCTATTTTTTTTTCATTACATTCATTTAATTATTATTATATTTATAAACACCAAGCATCAATTTAAATTTAATTACATGTACATATGGATGCAAAGTAATTATATATATATATATATATACCCACAAGTCAGTAAAATTTTTAAAAAAATGTCTAAAATAAATAGCTAACATGTTGATTAAGTTATAAATGTGTAGAAATTTGACAATAAATCGACAAATTTATTAAAAGATATATAAGATATATATATTATTATACATATCTCTTAATAGACACAGCCTAAGGTCACAAAAAAAACCTTAGCCTGCCACAACACACATGTATGAACACACTCACACATAAAAATAAAATTATACAAAAATATAAATGCATACATACATATAAGTCAAAACAGTTATAGAAACTATTGACAAAAATGAAAGATTATAGTTAAAAGGAACAAAATTTTAAATTAAAAAAAATCTTTAACACATTAAAATTTTAATTATAATGCAATCCCTTCCTTATAAATGTATTAGAATATTAAAATTAGATTACACATATGAAAGTTTAATACTACAATAACTGATGGATATTATAATTCATTAAAAATATTTTAATAAACATAGGGAAACCATCTTACCAGTGAATATATGAGACCATAACTTTTCCAGTTTAAGGGAATGCTCATACAATTTTCTGGAACTCTTGTAAGTTGATTTTGCATACTTGGTCCTCAGTTCTTTAATAATGTGTTTATTTTCTGCATGCATATAGACTACAATGGGATAAAACTGCGCATAGTTCAAACGATCTACAGCACTAGGTGTTATGTCCAGAATAGCATGTTTGCCCTGAAATAGAAGAAGACAGTTAATAACTGTTCAAAATATGTTTGAAGAATTTTAAAAAAATCAATCTCTGCCACCACCCCCTCCTTGCCCCAAGAAATGGAAGCAGGAATTATTTTTTGTTGAACTTGCTAATGATGGATATAATAGTATATATTAATAATTATTTTGATATGAAACAAGTAATATTTTAATTACTATATCAATATTAATAAAAAAATTGGGAGAATTATCAATTGTGACAAGAAGAAAGAGGGATACAAACTTCAATTATAAAACAATGCAAAACAAAAACAATACTTCAATTTATAATTAAACTTTTCTAAATTCAAAAAATATTCAGAATAATAAAAATTGTTGCTACATTTCAATAACTTTATTAAAATTAAAAAATATATATTGGTCAATTAATCCATATTTTGCAGACATTATTTCTAAAAAAAAAAAAAAAAAAGAAAAGAAACAATTTTAGATAAAAAGAAATTTGAAAATCATACTTTATCAATGACATCCCTAATAGCACTTAGGCGAATGATCCCAGGTGATTTTAGATTACATTGTTCGTCTTCCAGTTGATTGTCTGATTCTATAAACAAATGAATATAAAATAATTATTTTTAATCACCACTTCAAACACAGGTGTGCAAAAAAGAATCAAAATGCATCTGCACATTTTAAATATTTCTTTAGAGTACAATTATCAGTAAGGTGATATAGAAAAAAAACATATTATTTATAGTAATTCTACTCAAATGTCAAAAAGGATTGAGTTATATGTATATTCCAAATATTAAATTTAGATTGAAAAAATAAATTGTCACAAGTTTTCAGCACCAGAAAAAAAAAAAATTATTTATAGAATTCTACCTAAATGTCAAAAAGAATTGAGTTATATGGATATTCCAAATGTAAAATTTAGACAGAAAAAATATATTGTCATGAGTTTTCAATATCAAATCACAATAATTCTACCACATTAACTAATTTTTAATTTACTTATAAAAAGACACTAAAAAATCCAATAACTAATAAAATAAAAATAAAAATTAATAGAATAAAACTTTAAAAATAGAATAAATTCTATTTAAATATTCAAACAAAAAATTTCTTAATGTCTACTTTCTACAGACATGCAAGTGCAATTTTCACAATCATACAAGATTTAGTGATGAAAGCAAATAATGAAATATAAGTAATAAATCATTTTGGGATTGGAAATATTTTAAGAAAAATTCTTTAAACTAACTAAATAAAGTTAGTAATTACCAAAAGAAGGCATTTCATGTTGATTTCAGATTTAAAAAAATTAAAACATGAAAAAATTTCAAAAGAATCTATGACATTTTTTTAAGCTTTAATTTACTATCTCAAGATCATATAAATAACTTAATTAATTATTAATTAATTTCATTATCAATTCAGAGTTTCAAAGCCTTTATTAATATTTTTGTGTTTCTAAAGTTATTAAGAGATAGCAGAACTAATCAGAGATGGTAAAATAGTTTTAATAATAATAATAAAAAAATATATATATAAAATTATAAATAAATTAAGTAATAACAGTTGAAATATTTTAGATTAAAAATGGATGAATTTGAGGGAAATTATATTTCTTATAAAATGAGAAAGAGCAAAAATAGGCATCTACTAGACTGCATTAATTGGAGTTTTGCCAAGCAGCAAATTTTTATTTAACTAATGTAAAATGTTTTTAAAACATTTAGGATGTTTCAAAAATAGTAAAAAAAAAAAAAAAAAAAAAAAGCCAGTTAATACATACGTGGAGATGCATAACACTGTGGATAATCTTTCAACAGTCTTTCTTTCACTATATCAGTGATGGGTCCAAAAATTACAACTGGTCTAATAAATCCAGCTAAAATTAATATTAACTTATTAATTTTTCAGTAATAACATGAAGTAAATTTAAAAAAAATAAAGACAGCAAAGAAAAATACAAATTTAAAATTTGTAAACCACCTAATTTTCATTTCAAAATACAGGGTGTTTATAAAGTCCTGGACCCATTTTGATGTTTAATAACTCATAAAATAATAACGATAGATTTAAATTAATAACATAAATGGTTAAATAGACTCAAAAAGTTTCATGACCTTTGTCAATGAACTTCCACGTGTGCCCCCTTCGTCACACGGAGAATATCAAGTCAATGGTCAATTTCACGCCAGGTAGCGACAAGCATGTCGGCATCCACAGAGCCATTTGCACACATTATGGCGATTAACAATGCCAGAAACATGAAAGGATGCTTCATCGGAGAACATTATGCTCTTCAGAAAATCAGCAGCATCTTCTATCCTCCTTAGCATATCTGTTGCAAAGGCCATCCTCCTAGGCCTATCGTTCGGTTTCAAAACTTGAACAATTTGAACTTTGTATGCATGCAGTCTTAATTTTTTCTTAATAACCTTGTACACCGTCGAAATTGGCATATCCAATTCTGTTGCCCCCTGATGTCACAGATATTCTAGGATTGTGTAAAAATGTCTCTCTGACACGCTCAACATCAAAATCACTTGTGCAAGGATGTCTGGAACGTTTCTTATCTTCGATACTTCCAATTTCTAGAAAATTCTTTTTTCACCGCAAGATGCTGTTTTTGGATGGAGGATCTTTTTGGTAAATTCTTCTGAAATTTCTCTGTGCTTGCACTATCGATTTCATTTCTATGAACCACCATAAAATCTGTGCTTTCTCTTGTGGTGTATGCATTCTCCTTAATATCCGCTCGAATAAAACATCACATACAAAAGTACTAGATAGAACAAACACATCAAAAGTAAACATAACATTGCAATAGTTGCCAAAAACAAAAGAGAGAAAAATGCAATTAATAAGCAGACAATATTTAGAAAAGTACAGATATTTAGACTGGAAAATAAAATTATCTGAAATTAACCACACGCGCAGACGATATTTACAAAAGTAAAAATATTCAAACCTGAAAAGGAAAATATATGAGTTATTCCATCAATAAATGCCATAAGTTTGTTTATATCTTTATTATTTTATGAGTTATTAAACATCAAAATGGGTCCGGGACTTTATAAACACCCTGTATTTTAGTTAGAAAATTCAAAGGAGACTTAAGATAATTATAATTAATACACTTAGTGCAGATATAATTACATATAATGTTGATTCACTTAGAAATCTCAGAATTTGTGATGTAGCATAACAAATAGTATATAGATATTAAATCAGGAGAGGTTGATCAATGTCACAAAAAGGACATCAATTAAATTTGTTTTAAGTGCATGTGAAATTTTTACTCTTACTAGTATAAAATACATAAATTAAAAAAGATTTCCATTTGAAAATACATAAACAACAAATAATATAATTATACAGAAATATTATATAGAATACATCCTGAAAGATAAATAGAGCAAAAATATATAGATATGAAAAATTATTAATTTAAATTAACAATTTTCAGCTTTTGAGGTTTCTCCGTCTTCAGAAGGGAAGGAAAGATAGCAGAAGGAAATTACAAAAAGAAAGAAAACAAAATTTTAAAAATTAATCATCTAAATCAAAATAAGAAAAGATTCATCACATCAATGCAAAATTAATCTTGCAGCCTTAAAAATAGTTTAACTGATGTGTATCTTATAAGCAAAAATTACAGCATTTTGATAATTGTATTTAAAATGATAAGAAAGCAAAAGTCAATGAATTGAAAAGAAATACTTCAATACTGTTAGATGTTTTAGAATACTGCAGCAACATCTTATGACATTGCACAACATAGTGAATACTGAACAACATTGTAAAAATATTGTCTAATATCTTTAAGCAAAGAAATGATCAATTAAAACTGACCAGAGAAAATAATTTTTAAACATTAAAACCCACTAATTTTATAAGAAAAAAAAATTATGCACTTACGCTGCTTTAGGATAACTCTTTCATAAGGCGGGAATTTTGTCACAGAATCAGCTGTAAAAAAAGAATTCATAAAATACAAATTATAAATATTATTTTGCTAAATGCTTTTGTCTCAAGAATATTCTTCTGCAATCAGACAAAAATGTGAATTAATCAAATACATACCTAAAACAACATCTTCCCAATGATCTTTGCACAGAGACTTGGATCGTCGGGCTCTACGTCGGAAAAAGTTTCCTCTGCTTTCTCCATCACCTTCTTTCTTTGAAGAAGTTTGCTGCATTTGAGCTAGTTCTTTAGCCCTAGTAAAAAATAATTGCTTTTATTAATAAAAATTTTTAATTGATTAAAACAACATCTCCTAATCTTTTATTTATATCCAAATCAAATTTTAAAAAATTTATATTACATCCACTTGACTCATTGCATTATATAATGAATTTATGGAATAAGTATACTAGAAGAATACATATTTGACATTATTTTTAAAAAGAAATAATGAAATTTCTTTTCTAGCTATTAAATGACAAATGTTTTATTGTATAACACCACCTAAACCACTATTAAAGTGGTAAAGAAATGTATTAAAAAATATTTTTGGATATAAATGTTAGATTAATTTATAACATAAACTATCATGATTTGACTTGTTTTAAAAATAAAAGCAAAATTAAAAGAAATTTTCAAATTGGAAAACAAGTTAATTTAATGCATGAATAATAAATACTAATAATTTCATTTTCATATTTTTATTAAAGCATTGTTCAGAATAATTTATAAAAAAATACATAACAAAATAAGTTATAAGAAAGTTTGTCATTTAAAAATTAATGATGAAACTTTATAGCTAACTATATAACTGATGTAAATTGGTAAAATTATAGAATGTCAAAAATCAAACTTAAAATCAAAAGTTTTGTATTTAAATAGTTAAATCACATACTTAAAATTAAAAATAAACAAAAGAAATCCATAGATATATTTTATGTATGCTACAAAGTTTTAAAATCTTAGGCTATTAAAAAGATAATTACTAAACCACATTAACAACTACAAAAAAATTTGATTAGATATTTTTAATACTAATAAGATTCATGTGTGTGTCTCTTAACAACTGATAGCAACAGAATGTGGTGCCAAATAATCTAGTGTTACTAAATTTAGAAAAGATGCATTTTGGAAACTGAAATTATATGTTTCAAAGCGTTGTTGAATTTTGGATTCAAATTTCAATTATTTAAAATTAAGAATATTTTGAAGTTTATGGCCAGTAACTTACAAAATAATAATTGGACAACAGTTACTTTTTATATTATTTCAAAGTATTTTTTAATGATAATAGTTTAAATATTATATGATGTTTAATCTAATTTTTATAATTTCTTTATCATTGTGATCTGCGCAAAAGTCCTTCAAGGAAAAGGTTTTAACTAATCCTCGTGGGAAATGAAGGAGAGAAAAACAAATAAGCTCTAGAGGAAAGGGAAAGGTTATATTTCCTGTCTTCTTCCTCTTTAAGAAAAAATCACCTTCTCCCTTAAGAAAAAGGAGTTTTTAATTAGATAACTGAATTTTTTTTAAAAATTTATCTATGGATTGATATTAAACTTCACAACAAAAAGCTAATTGTGATATTAAAGTTATTAATAAAAAGTACAACAACAACAACTACTGCAAAATTGGAATTTTATAACTAATTAGAAGGGTGAACCAGCTTCACAAAAGGAAGCTAGGTATACAAGGAAATTTGCTTATCCCTTTCTGCTTTTTATTTTTAATAAGAAAATATTCTAAAATTTAAAAAAAAAGTTAAGGTCATCTAATTGATTATTAAATAAATGTGACTTTCTTAATTCACTACAGAAAACAATCATTATCTTTACCTTGAACTATTTGGTATTACACCTCGTTGAATTTCTTGTCCATTTCTTCCTAACCTGTACACGAGCCAAGAGCCAGGTTTTCCATTATACAAAGTGTCGACAACATGGAACACTTCTCCTTTGCGGAAACTAAGTTCTCCTTTACCAGAGCTTTCATGACTGAAATGAGTTCTGAATAAAAGAACAAAATAAAATATAATCAATTATTTCAAATATTTATTTATATTACAAGAGAAGAAAGAAGTTAAGAATATAAACGAATTATTATACAACTTAAAAATAAAAAACAAAAATAATTTTTCCCCCTTTACAAATAGACTGAAAGAATAAAAATATCACTGAAGCTCTTTTTTTTTTTTTTTTCTTTTTCTGAAGTTCCATATTGCTTTAGTTATATCTTAACTGCATTAATTATTTTTTGAAATTAACATTTTAGTCAATAGGACCAATTAACATGTGATCACAGCTATTAGGGTTGGTCCAAGGGAGTTGAAATAGATACAATGAAATCCGTCCCCAGATTTCTGATAACCTCATATCACCGACTGATTTTGCTAAAGAAAAATGCTTTAATTTGCTTGAATCGAATATACATATATTTGATATTTGAGCATTTCAATCACTTCATTCAATAAATTCACTAAGAAAGTTAAATGGATGCTTTAAATTTCACTTCAGGTCTGAAAATAATAATAAATCCCTTGAGACCTGGAAATCTTCAAAAATCATTTACTTCCTTCATTATTACTTATTATTGTAGGATCCAAATTGAACAAAAAATAGCATGAAATAACCAATGCATTTGCTATAAAACATAAAAGAAAATAAAAGAAAGGTAATATAGTTGAGTAATTCGTACCTCAAGATTTAGTTTATGAAACAATCATATAACTTTTTGATTGATTAACAATTACTTTTGTGATTGAAATCTTAACTTTATAAAAAAAATCTTTTAAAAATCCTTTTCACATATTCCTTAAGTCCTTATTGTTCTAATTTATGTAATGTAATAAGCAATAAATTGTCACAAATTATTATTTTATCATATGAAATTTGCTTCAAAGTCCTGTAGTAAACTTTATATTTGCCTCTCTTTTGTTTGGCAGTCCTGACAACCAGTAAGATTAAGGCCCAGACAGTACATATTATGAGAAACACGCCCATTAATAGCTGGTCAATTTAGTTGCACATTTGAAAATGATTTTTAACTTAATCAATATGACTTATATTAATGATTTTAATTTAGTAATTTTGTGTGCATGTGTACATATATATATAACAAAATTCTTAAGAAAATCAATCATTATTATTGGTAATAAATTTTCTTATTTATAAAAACATTTAATATAGTTGAATATTTTAAAGAAATAATAAACTTCGAACAAATATAATATTAAAAATTATTTTATGCAACTTGTAAGTGAAATATAATATAGTTTATTCAATGTCTAATTACTATTTTAATGCAAGTACACACCATAGACCTAATATTTTATAATTATTTAAAGGTGCATTTTTGCCATTGACCCTTTCTTTCAGCTTAGTGGCCTCAGCTTAGTTAGCTACTCAATCTAAAATATGACACAGCTGACAGTCATAATCAAATATAATTACACACATCATTTATTATTTAATGGAGACATATCTTTTATCCTACTCTATGTGTAATTAATTCCAAAACCAAATTGATGCAGCTCATTTGATATATTATGTGTGTGTTTGTGTGTATTATATGAACATAAACTTACTGAATTATATAACGAAAGCAGTTGAATTGAGATATCTTTACTACTATTAACAAGGATGGATATGTATATTGGTGCTCTACAGTCTAGAAAATTCGGCCTGCAGTAAACAAATTTAGCACATATACACTTAACACGGTGGAAATATGTTAGTGATTTTTTTTTGAAATTTTGATTAGAGTTTTAATCATTTAAAAATTAAGCTGAATTCTACAGTTATTCCAACACAACTTACAAAATAATAATTGCACAAAAATAAATTTTACAATGTTTCGAAATTGTTAAAAAATTGTCTTTTAAATGATATCGATTTAATAGCAGTATGAATTTTTGCTGTTTTTATTTTTTATTTTTTTTTCATTATTATTTTTTGTCTGATTTCTAAAAATGATTAAATTGGTGGCATGAAATTCAAACCATTTTCATTGTTTCATCAAATATTTTAATTTTTTATTTGCTTCCATTATTAAAAGCCAAATTAGAGGATCTGTGTAGTTTCCTATGTATATTCTGTTTAAAAGCTGTATGGTTAACAAGACAAATAAAAAAAATTAAATTACAATATCATGAAATTTAGAAATTAAGTGAAATGGATATTTGTGTTTTTTATTACACCATGATGTTATGGGAAAAAGAATTCATTAGAAAAGTTCATGCACACAATAAATAGAACTTAAGTAAGACAATTCAAATGACAGCTTTAATATCAGACATTTTGGCAAAAAACATGGATATGAAGTTATATCCAAATGATTTCTCTACCATGAAATATACATAATGAAATATTCCTGGCATACCAGCTGGTCACCTGAAGCAACTAGAAACAACAAAAGCAGTTGGTACTGCATAGATTGAAAATAAGAAAATTGAATCTATAAGGAATGAAATCATTCATATGAAGCATTCAAAATACCAGTGAATTCATAACTGAATAAATATGAATTTCAAAAGAATTTTTTCACAGAAATAAAAGATGTTTTAAATTATTACATATATTTATCAAATACCTAAAAAAAATTATAATAAATAAAGAATACAAATAAGACATTACAATAAAAGTAAAATATTTAAGTAAGAGCAAAAAATATTACCTGATGTAAAAGGAATCTCCCTTTGAACTATTGATAACATCCTCATATTCTGAAAATAATACAAAACATTTTTGAGAAATATTATATGCCAGTATTACCATTAATCTAATAAAATTTTATTTCTTAAATAAAAGTTTAACATTTATAATGAAGATTATTTAGCTTTCATTCTTTCAGAAGCTTTCTTTAGCTTCCAGGAAAAAAATTCAGAATCAATTTTTATAGTTATCCACAAACATCACTATATTTACTAATAAAAATAGTATTTCAATAAAGCATAGATCATTACATGTTAACATGATAATATTTATATGCTGAAACATTATCTATAAACTGTGACATGCATGATCAAAATATCATCCAAAATATAATACTAGGCAAACTGCTGAATTTAGAACCATAGCTTTTGGTACGTAGTTGCTTCTTGTGTAATAGATGTTCACAAAAATAAGGCTCTCCAAAATTTCAATTACCAATTAATCAAAATTTTGACGCTTTTCTTCACTAAGTTAGGAAAATATTATTACACACACACACACACACACACATACGCACGCACAAAAAAAAAACTTTTAATACATCACTTTAGAACTAAAAACATTAGCTCTTCAGTCATTTTTATTTTTGTGCAATTTTCTTTCTATGCTTTTAATAATTAAAAAAAATTAAATATACTTTAAAACAATAATTTTCTTTGTTTTAGTAACTGGATTTGTTCTCAAGTACACTGAGATAGTATTAGATACATTTTCTATATGCATATTATGCCTATCATCTAATTAACAGAATAAATTTTGAAGTTAAGCCAAGATTAATCAAGTCTATAACACTAGCATGGTGAAATCTTGTAAAATGTTTCAATCTGCATTAATTTTTTTTTTCATAATAAAAGAAATCTTAGAAATAATGAAATTAAAAAATAATATAAGAAATGGAAAAAGTAACAATTATTGATATGAACTTACCATCCTTACGATATTGAACAATAAGATTGATTTGATCTTGTATGCTAACTAGCAATGCAACTGCTTCTTCTTTTGTGAAGCCTCTCATATCAATATCATTAACCTAAAATATAATTTTGATATGAAAAGATTGATCATTAATATCATTATTCTAAAATATAAATTGTGAGGAGAAAAATTTGATTATTAATAAGCTATAAGAAGACATGAAATTATTAATACATTATTCATAACAAGAAAAACTCAAATTATAAATGAAAGTGTTAATGAAATTATATATATATATATATATATATATATATATATATATATATATATATATATATATATATTGTATATTTAATTTAAAAAAAATAGAAACAGTGAAAGAAAATTCCTTTTAACTTTTAGTCCTTTTTCTTCTGCTTAGCAACTGGTATAATTATTATGCTATTGAACCAAAAATGATCAGTTATAATTTTAAATAGGTTAAAAATAAAAATATAATTAGGGATGTAATGTAGCTTGGTAGCAACATAACATTTGATATTAAAAAGAATAAATAATTATTTAAGATCATTTTTAGGACAATCTATGTTGAATGATTTAAAAGTGCTACTGATTAATATGATATTTAAAAAATATTAATCAAACCAAACTATCGATGCATTTGTAACAAATAAATGGTATACAAAATATTGATAAATAAATAAGTGTTAAATGCATTTTATATTATTTTATATTGTATATTGTTTAAATATATAAAATGTGCTCATTTAAAAAAATACTCTTTTTCAAAAAAATATAAAAGCATATTTTTTATTATAATTAAATACATAGTTTTGAACATGTTAAATAAAATAAAAAGTTTTTACATATGTTTTATTATATAAATTTAAATATTAGGCATATAAATATAATTTTGTGTTAAATATATATTCAGAAAAGAATAAAAAAAAACTTTTTCATAATGTGCCCATTAAAATTATCTTATATATGATTAGATCGTGGAAGATTTCCAAATCGAATTTTGAAAAAGTAACTGTTTACCAGATTATGAGATTTTAATCCAAGAGCAGGAAGATCATGTTTTTTTTCCCTCCTCTTTTCAATTACTATGTTATTAAGAAGTATTTTCATTGAAACACAGGCATTCAAATTTGTTCAAATATCAATTCTGCACAGAACACCAGTGGCTTAACTGCTACACAAATAATTTAGTTTTCCTGCTCTACTATATTGCCATATGCATGAATGGTAAATATATTTTTAATATGAAAGAATAAAAAATTACGTAAATTGTGGCTCAAAAACCAAATGTAGTTTTCAGAGTAAGGAAAAAAGAGAATCTGTGATAAAATTAAAAAAGAAAGAAAGAAAACTATAACTTTTTTTTGTTGAAAAATTTTAAATATGATGTTCATCTAAAGTAATTTTTTTATTTAATAGACCTTGTAAAAGTTTGAAATAAAAAATTGATTTCCAAAACTATGTGCTACTCCGAGTAATCAAAAGCATCAAGTTACAAAAGAAATACAAAGCAAAAAGATGTTCTTAATCAATCACTTTTTCTAGTATAGTTATTGTACTAAACACTTCTTTGCAATCATGACAAAGAAGTGTTTAGTTTGTGTTTTCGCTATCATAGGTTGACACATTTCTGTGAAAAATCTCTTTCTAAAATGAATTTCAGGAAATGCAAATTTTATAGTTAACATTTGATTTCAACACAGAAGCATGATTTAAATTGCAAACTAAAATTATTAATAATAAAATGAACAAAAATTTCTTCAGAAAAACTTTACATGAAGTAATGCTTAGACTCATTAAACCAACAGTGAAGATTTTTTTTAAAAATTACATAACACCATTAATAACAATAAAATATTACCTAACATTTATTTTATAAATGCAGGCATTTACAAAAAAAGAGCTAACCGTGTTGTTATTTCAATTGAAAAATTTATAACTCCCTTTCAGATTAATATAATAAATTTTTTATTTATGAAATATCCACATAACATATTATGAATTATCTACATTACATAATATCATAGTCACCTTCAATATTTTATCCCCAGACTGTAGCCCTTGCAGGAAGGCAGCAGTACCATGCTGAACACCAGTCACAAAAATACCAACTTCATTGCCACCTGTCAAGCGGATACCGACTGTACCATCTTTTTGAAATGAAATGAACCTTGGATCTGGCCTAAATAATAAAATCATACTCATATTAAATTTTTTAAGTATTTAAAAAAACAGTACACAAGTATTTACTTTTGCATCATAATAAAAAAATGATAAAAAAAGTGGAATATTAAATCTACAGAGAATGCATTTTATTATATTTGAAAAAAATTATTTCTTCAAACATTGCACAAAAAACAATATAAGTGGATATGATAAACGTTTTTTGAATTATGTTATCATCATTTATCTTATTATTAATTATTTTAAAACAATTTTCATGTTGAAACAAGGGTAAATGAAGGCCAGAAGATTAAAATTAATTTTTCATCCTCCCTGAGCAGGAAAATTCTTTGAGTTTTGGCTTTAAAAAAATTAAATGAATGATAAATATTCTTGATGATTTAAGAGACTGAAACATTAATTAAAAAACCTTACCCACCCCTTACTATGGTACTAGTTATTATAAAGAAAAAATATCTGCAAGATTTAATTTTCAGATTTTAAAATAATTTCTGCTCATTATTTTTCTGAATTAAGAAGTGGATTTTCAATAATCAATTATTGAACAATGAAGTGAAAAGCAGTAGGGGGATGATATCAACATAAAAGGATATAATTAAAAGCAATTAAAATAATGTTTTTAACATAAAATTAATAACATAGAATGTTTCTCATATCTTTATGCATACAACCGCTACAAGATAGGCTGTTAAAGGGGTATAAAGGACTCAAAACTGCAAGAAATAAATTTTAAAAAATAAAGAAAGAAAGAGAAATTGTGTCCTAGGTCTATACTATGACTCCGAATTTGACACACAAACATTACTGTATCAAAAAATAAAATATAAAAAAAAAATTCTAACAGAAAACAATTTTAATATATTAAAAAATTGCTATTATATTTTTACAAACAATAAAAATGTTTAAAAATAATTTTCATTTTCATAAAATATTACAATAAAAGCATGTTGCAATATTAAATCATTGTGGTAATGCTGCAATGCTTATACCAATATTTATATGATTAAATAAGCAGTATGGAGCACTTCTGAAAAGTAAAATAAAATTTAAATACAAGCAAAAATGTGAAATGAAATAAATTAGTGATTATGCTTGTCAGAAAATCAATTAAAAATAGCATATGTGTGGCTACAAAAGTAATCACATGTGTTAGTTATGTCAACAGTTAAAGTCAAATGAAACAAAGTAATGGTTATGTCTATAAGAAAATCAACGGAAGAAATAAATGTAAGAGAGTTATTTCAAAAGTAATCATTATGCTAGTTATGTCAAAAGTTAACGTCAAATAAAATAATGATTATGTTTATAGGAAAATCAATGGAGAAAATAAATAATATATGTAATACCTTTAAAAGCAATCATATATTCTAGCATATATGAGATATATGTTATTATTTTTTAATGTTTAAAATAAATTCAATAGACATATTGCTGCATTGTTCAATAAATTTGATTAATTTTTGTTATTCATTATGTTAAAAAATTTTCACATAGATTCCCCAATGTCCTTTTTTGATGCGCCGCGAAGGCAATATCTTATACCAATATTCTGTTTTTAAAGACAAGACGGTAAACAAAATAGGGAGGGCGAAAAATATTTATTAATCCCCAGGCGCCATTTAACTTTGCAACACAGTGTCAAAGTAGCAATTTACGTTTAAAAACTAGTATTTTCATAAAAATAAATAAATAATATTTAATCAGATATTTGAAAACATAATGATAGCTAAAGTGCTAAATATTGGTTTGCTATTTTAAAATTCACATGTACAAATTAACTTGAAAATAAAAACATATTTATAAAATATTTACAAAAGTTTCAACAAGTATTGAATAAAAATATTGATTACAATCGATAGTTGAATATTTGATTCTATTTTAAAGTGAAAAATTATGAACTTACGGTGAAGAGTTTCGACGAAAATCGTGATCATAGTTTTCAACTCGGCCATCAACTACAAGTAAATAGAAAGAAACATGTTCAAAAAATTTTTAATAAATAAATAAATCTATATTAATGCTTTTTTACGTAATATTTCGCCAATGTAAGAATTTTTTCAAAAGTCCCTTCAATGTAACAGAGTTTAGTTTAGTTATATTAACGCCCTGTTTTAAAGCAACATTAGTGCTTTTTCGGGACGGAACTTGTAATTTTCAGCCGCGGTCAGATGACAAGGAAGACGCCTGATCTGGCACTCCCTCTCAAACTTCCGCACTACACCAGCGGGACGACGTTTGGCCCCAGAAAATGCACCAGAATTGTTACACTACGGGTCTTCGGTGGAATCGGGTCTCGAGCCTGAAACCCTCCGGTTCCGAAGCCGAGTCTTTACCAAAAGACCACCGTGATCTGTCTACTTTTTCACAAACTTATATATTTGGCAAATAAGGAAATAAAGTTTTTAAATCGATCTGTTGAGACAAATATCATGGAGGTCATAGGCCTACAAAACATATGGAAGATCTATGATAAGTTGTCTTACGCAATATTTTATCATTTATAAAATTTGTATATTTCACAAATTTATTTAATTGGCAAATAAGAAAATAAAGTATTTAAATCGATCTGCTCGTGGTATATATCTAGGCAGTAGCCTAGAAAACATATAGGAACCAACAGAGCTATGATAAGATATTTATCCTAATATTTTATCATTTATATAATTTGTATTTTTTACAAACTTATTTATCTGGCAATTAAGAAAATAAAATTTGCAAATCGATCTGTTTGAGGCAAACAGCTTGGAGAATCTAGGCAGTAGCCTAGGAAGCATATAGGAACCAGAAGAGCTATGATAAGACGTTTATCCCAATATTTTAACATTAATATAATTTGTATTTTTCTCATACTTATTTATTTAGAAAATAAGAAAATATAGTTTTTTAATCGATCTGCCTAAGGCTCATAGCTTAGCGTTCCTAAGCAGCAGCCTAGTCTGCCTAGTTAGTAATCCACATTACATATTTTTATGATGTAGTTTATAACCAAATTCGTGATATTTGCAATATTGTAGTATTAGCCGCCTTTGGCGACCAGCCGGTTCGCCAATCTTAATGTTCGTTTAAATTTTAATAATTAAATAGGTTGAACCGGAGTTTAACCCCCTGCTTCGCCAAGTTGCGATAACGCGCCAAAGCTGTCAATCTTTATTATGCACTATAATTGAACATCTGCTCCTTTGCTTTTGAACATTTCGCAAGGCCGTTGTTGGCGATTTTTAAAAATTTCGCCAAGCAGGGGGTTAAACTCCGGTCGTACCATTAAATATTTTACGCAATTCCAACTTTAATAGATTCTTCAGCAAAATATTTTAAAACTTCAAATTTTGATAGTCATATAATTCACTCATAATATTATAAAGGCCTTCAGTCATAACGTGATATGTATCTCTCTAATTTTCTGTTACCCCTCGTAGAATTTATGCTTTAAATTAAAGTGTAAATGATTAATCTGCAATTAATATAATAATATTTTTTGCTGAAACAAAGCATTTTTTTAATAATATGATTACTGATAGTCAAAAAAAAATCCAACAAATTATGATGACTTCATAACAATTTAATTATTAAATAAATTTTGTCAATACATAACTTATTTTTAAAGTTTGGTTTAAAAATTCTTCCGTTGAATAATGATAGTAAGACTGAAGAGATTTACTTTTGGTAAATAGGAAACTTTTTTTAAATTTAAGAAATTTAACCTTAAAAATTTTTAGAGTAATTATATGGGATTTTTATTATAAATAAACGCAAGCTTTTCTTCTTTTGAAAAGCTGGATCAATATGAAAAATAATAGATATTAGCTGCTATCAGATAAATGTTAAAGTACAATAAATTCTTAAATAAATATGTGTACCTTGTGGCAGTGGTGGCCTCGGTGGGACATACATATCTTCTATTCTGGTAGAATTCGAATTCATCTGCATGTGATTCATATTGTCATTAGGATTATACATATTATCTGTCATATCATGATTCCAGTTTCCTTGTGGCCTAATTTGAAAAAAATTTAAAAAAGCATTAACATAAAAAAATCTTTAGATATACACACATGTGAAATATCACACATTGTAAACTCCATCATTTATTAATTTATCCCCTGTTACAGATATAATAAAGGACTAATCAGGTCCCCACACTGATGTATTTCTTATAATGTACTTTTTATTATTTTTAAATATTTTAATGTGTGATTTCCGATGAGTACAATTCAATAGCATAAGTTTTCTGTTTTACTTACCGAGCTAAATTATTTTTATCACCCAGTTTTGTGGTGGCAGATTTGAAATCTGAAATTACAAAAGAAAATATATATATGTATTCATGAATCAAAATTAAAAAAAAAAGAAAATTTTTATTACAACAATTAGAAAAAATAATTTCTCTACAATTTATGAATAAATAAAAATTAGTATGCAGTTATTTCATTACTACTAAAGCTCTTTCAAAACAAAAGTCAATGTAGTAAAACAATCCAAATAATCTAAGAATATAAATTTTCTATAAATAATATATTGCAGCAAATTCATTCTTATTTGACATCCCCATTAGTCTGACACACTCGTTGGAACGTTTCTCATGGAAAGAAATAATTCTTTTTAATTAAGACTAGAAATGTTTCCCCTTTCAGTGCAAAATTCATCTGCTTAATGTGCTCCTACTCTACACCTCATATTGTTCTGCTTAGCACATTGTTAGGCTAGTAGTGGTAGAAAAAGTAGAAAAGTAAAAAATGTATCAGTATATTATTCAATGATGTTTGTACGAGTTTCTATAATCCAGACATTCTCCATTATCCGGTAAGGTCCGGAATAGAGAGGGACTATGGCATTTTTATTCTAAGAGTCGTAAGAAAATATTTTATATAAATTTTGTATAATTATATAAGCAATGAATATTATAAAGGGGAAAAGCGAAGTTTTATTTTGGTTTGTTTCTAAATAAGATGTATTTCAAATTAAAGAAAAACTAATCGATTCTAATACATCAGAATAGCGAAAAAGTTTCATGCATTTAGTTTTCATAAGGCACACTAGATGGCGACTCTAATCTGCATCACACTTGCCTATGCTTCAGTTACATAAAACAACTAAGATTATTTTAAATAATTACGTTCATAATTGAATCTTTACTGCATTAACTATTCATTAAAATAATACTTAAATTAATATAATCAACAAAATTGGAAGCCAAGTTCAATGAAAGAATAAATTAGGAAGAATTAATCAATCAGTTCTCATGCATAGATTTAAGCAATTAACCAAGAATTACCTCTAGTAGGAGATTGCACATAAACATTTTGATTACTCCATAACGGTCGAGAAGCAGAAATGTCTGTAAAGCTTGAAGAAGGAGGCATATCTACTAAAAGAAGAACGGGGAAAAAAACCAATAAATAAAAGTAACAGTTAGTATGATATTAATATGAAATGCATTGTCTCTAAATATCCCTGTATATGTACCTCAAAAATATTATTGGGAAAAGAATACCTTTCCATAATATATCCAAGATAAAGAAACCAGACCAATCTAAAGCAATCTCCCCGCAATATACAAGGGGGAAAAAATAAAATTAAATTAAAATTTAAAAAAAAACCCACCAATTTAAAAGATTGATTCTTTACTCTAAAACTCTAATCACTCATTCTTCAAATAATTCAAAATTGCATGCATAAAGAATAGGATATTATTGCTAACGATTTCTGTTTAAACTTTTAAAATAGAATAGATTTTTAAATAGAGTACGATATACATTTCATTCATAATAAAAATTTCTAAATATAGTAGCTGACGCTTAATTCGAATATTTCGAGGTTGACAATTATTCCTTAACGGTTCACTATCATATCGTTCGTATTTATACTGTCTTTTAAAATTTGCTGGAATAATTTTATTAGGTTTCAAGATATTAAGTACTTGACATATTCCGGCGTTCTTTGAAGGGTTTTATCAAAACATTCGTTCCGGTAGGTAACACAAACGTTTATTTATTTTTTATTTCGTTCAAAAACGTTCACAGCTTTTTAAAATTTTACAAAGAAAGGCATTGAAATTTTAAATTATGTTACAACATTGTATCAACTAGATTTGGATAAACTTAAGCAATGATTAAATTTAGGTTTTAAAACTTCACACAAATTAAAAATTTCGTCTTTAAAACTCACATCAGTTCATTTTTATCATCAATTTTTTTTTTTTTTCCTTATTTTTTCCTTTCCGCATTTTACTTTAAGCCTTATCTCATAAGCCTAGTTTTCGAATGATAAAATATTAGGAGAGACAACTTATCATAAATCTTCCATATGTTTTGTAGGCCTATGACTTCCAAGCTATTCGCCTCAAGCAGATCCATTTAAAAACTTTATTTTCCTTATTTGCCAAATAAATAAGTTTATGAAAAATACTGGAGCCACAGTGGTCTGGTTTTAAAGTCTCGGCTTCGGAACCGTAAGGTTTCCGGTTCTAGATCCGATTTCAGAGAAAAACCTCCATATAAGCGGGTTTGGTGCACGTTAAATCCACCAGACCAAAAACGCCCTTCCTCTTGTGTAGTGTGCAAGAATGGAGAGACGGGTGCCAGTTCAGGTGTCGTTCTCATCATCTGACTGTGATTCAAAATTACGAGGTCCGTTCCAAAATAGCCCTAGTGTTGCTTTAAACCAGGGCGTTAATACAACTAAAACTAAACTAAACTTCAAAGACCCAGTTGTCTCGAGAGTTGGATGAACAGATTGCATTACCATAACTAATAGATAATCTTTAGCAAATCATGGAGATGTTTCCTCGACTGTTCGAGTTCAAAATGTTTTATGTACTTTGAAATAAAAGGGATCCCCAAGCACTCATTTCGAAAAAGTGCTATTCGTTGTACTTCGCCCAACAAGGCTGTATTGTATTGTCATTGTTCTTTGATTATGCTATTATGCTTACTGCTATGAGATTTTATTGCTAGTTTCATTTAATAATTCCTCTATAGGTAATAAAAAATATCCTATAAGATAGAAAGCCTTCGCTTATTCCGATATTAATTAAGGAAGAATTGACCTGGCATGAAATTAAAGTCGTCTTTCCTTAAATAATAATTATAATCTACTTTGATTCATCACTGATTTCGCAGGGTTTTTTTTTTAAATTTTTAATTTGTTTATTAATATGTCGTTTTAGCACAAGTATCATTTGCAATTCGTTTTAATGCGGTACGGAAAAAATGCCCAATAAAAACAAATTACATTTATTCATATATTCACTTTAAGAAAGAATAAATACAGAAACGAAATTAAAATCGTCTGCGCATAAATAATTATTAAAATGGGGCAAAAAAAAAGTCTGAAAAGCATTTAAATAATGAAAATGATGTTTTATGAAAACAAAGTTTTTTCATAAAACAATAAAAAATTATCGAAGTAAAATTGTCGATTTTTCCTGATATTCAGAAACAAGAATTTGCTCAAAAAGAAATAAAAATGGTCTGTGTATAAATAATTACTAAAATATGGCAAAGAAGTGTCAAAAATGTTTGAATAATAAAAATGATAATACAATAAAACAAAAGAAAAGAATAACTGAAGCTCACCAAGAACAACAATAAATAACCGAAGAAACAAAAGCGTTAATTTATTTAGAAAATGCACATTAAAAGAGCATTTGCATGACAAATTAAAATTTTATGTCTATAAATTATTTATAAAATGCACAAAAGAAAAATCAGAAATTTTTTACAAATAATGAAAATAATATTATATCAAAACAAAAATTCTGAATACAACAACAAAGCTTTCGAAGATTTCACGTATTTTTAAAGAATTCCATAAAAAGTACTTTCAGACGATAATTCTTTTATCACTGTGCATATACTGAATAATAAAATTTATCATTTATTGAATAATCAATATAAAATCCATTTCCTTCCTTTCAGAAGATGAAAAGAGTGTAATTTCTTTGGTTCTAACGAAATACTTAATGAATATCCGATGTTCGTTAGAGTTAATACAAGAATTTTTGAATTGTTATTAAAAACGCATACAAGACTTTTTTTTTTTTGATAATTTATTATCTAACACCAATACGATAATGATTAGCATAATAATAAATGTTTTTGGGTGTAGGATGTGTACGTCAAAAATAAAATACAGAACAAATAAACATCTGCTGTTATTGTAAACAAAAATTTGGAAAGAATATCTGAAAACAGATGCTTGGAGAAGTACAGATTTGTTTTTATTATTGAGAACTAGTTTGATGTATCACTTTATTATACAGTGCATTAAAAAAACTAATAAAATGAAAAATATATATGTATAAATATATTATTATCTGTTTATCTGCTTAAAAAAATATCATTTTTGTTCTATCTAGATGAAATATGACACAAATGCGTTCTAAACAGTAAATATCCCTTGTCAACGCTTCAAAATAATTTTTTTTTTTTTTTTTTGCTTGTTAAGCTTATGGTTAATAAAATTTGCATTTTTTTTTTTTTTTTTTTTTTTTTTTTTGGTTCTTTAACTATATTAATTCACAAGCAGATTCTCACTCATCCACTGTATAATGTTATATACTTTTTAAAATATTTCCTAATTTAATAAGTTTATTTGAATAAAGTTGTTTTTATTTCATTTTATAAATATAGTATAGTGAAATATTTTCGCGCCACAGATCGTTGCGACTATACTTTCTTTCAAAGTACAGATTTTTAGTTTTCATTATAATTTTGCAATTATTATAATTGAGACTCTTTTTCTGCCAGATACTTTAAGAAAAGAAAAATGAAAAAGAACTTTAAATCTTCACAAAATTTATTACTTGGAAAGTTCTGACAGTTAGCTTATCTGAAAAATATAGTTTCTTCAACAATTATTGTATTTAGTTTATTCTTTTAAGTTTCATACTATTTTTTCATCAAATTAATTTAATGACCTTCCATGACTACCACGACCTTCCATTGAAATTACACTCAACGAGATCTTTTTCACATGCACAACGGATTTTTGGTTAGAATCGAATATCAACAAATTTCCGATCTCAAAGACAAAGCCTTCCTTGCCACACTATGGCCTTCCACAGAAGATTGGAGCTATCCTCAAAGAAATCTGATTCACATACACAGCGAATCTTTGGTTAGAATCAGAACTCAAGAAATTTCTGGTCTCGAAGACAAAGTCTTGCCCCTCCGTGGCTTTCCACCGAAGATTAAAACTACACTAGAAGACATCTGATTCACATACACAACAAATCTTTGATTAGAATCGGAACTCAAGAAATTTCTGGTCTCGAATCCAAAGCCTTGCCACACCATGGTCTTCCACTAAAAATTGGAACTACATTCCACGAGATCAGATTCCCATATACAACGGAACTTTGGTTAGAATCGGATCTCAACAAATCTCCCGTTTCGAAGTCAAAGCCTTGCCACACCATGGCTTTCCAATGAAGATTGAAACTACACTCGACGAGATCAGGAACACATACACAAAGGATCTTTGGTTAGAATCGGATCCCAACAAATCTACGGTCTTGTTGGGATCGGATTCTAACGAGCCTTATACTATGACTTTCCACCGAAAACTGGAATTACACTAGACGATCAGGTTCACATACACAACGGATCTTAAGTTAGAATCGGGTTTTAACAAAGGATATCTCTAGTTTCGAAACCCAAACCTTACATTATAACATCTTGGTCGTCAACTATGTTGGAACTATGCAAGTAATTTTACAGTAGATTATAATAAAGGGTCAGAAAATTTATTTTTATAATTAGCAGTAATACTTAAGTATTTATTTATTAAAATACTTTCTTTTTCGGATTTCATGTAGCTTAATTTCACTTTGTTAATTGATTAATCTCGCTTATGCCAAAGTGATGGACATATCTAGTTAACTCGAATTAACTACAGCTTTAGACGCTCAAATCGAATCGGTGATAGTGATTAAAAGCTTAAACATGTTACGGTCGAGTCACATGGGCATTATAATGCTGAAACAAATCCGATTTTCAATTAGTTTCCAGTTGCTAACTACACGGTTGGTTATCCAATCATTTCGCTACATGTGTACGATCATAATTGATTGCATGTGTGTACTAGTAATGCTATAATCATACGAATACATAATGGCTTGGGAATACAATGCATGCTTGTATTTCAACGCCTAAGTCGAAAGCGAAATATTTTCGAAATCAACGTTTTTGTCCTAAATTTAATTTTTTTAAAGTTTACTTACTACTTTAAAATAAATATTAACAATGGTAAAAATATAAAAGCTACAAATATCTAAATGGAATAGAAAACCGTCATACTGTTTTGGAATAGAATTATATATAGTTAGTATATCGCTTTTGTTTAATTTTCGTTAACCGCTAAATCCCAAACTTAATTTAATGCAGTTTTCAATAAATCTTTCTTAAATATAGCTTAAAAAACAAAACTGAGATAACCATAAAATAAATCGAAATACCGAAGATTAATTCTTTTGATTTTTAATTTCTTTAAATTGTTAAAAATCGATAGAAAGTAATTAAAACTTTTTTCATTATTAAAATATAAATATTAAATTTTTTTTAATATTTATCTATATATTAAATATATATTGAAGCAGTGATTTACTATATATAATAAATATATTATTATTATACATAGTAAAACATAAAAAAATAATCAAAAACGACAAAAATAATTTCAAATTCCTTCCATCAACTCGATTAGTTTAGTTTAGTTATATTAACGTCCCGTTTAAAAGCCACACTAGGATTATTTTGGGATAGACTTCATACTTTTGATCCACGGTCAGATGACACGGACGACACCTGAGCTGTGTTATACCACCATTTGTGTTATAAACGTGTAATCAGACGTAAAAAGTTTAATTTCCATATTTTTTTTCTTTGAGACCAAGTGCGTATGCTCTACACCAATTTAAAAAAAGTCACGTGATGAATATGAGAGGGTAGACCATCAATTCAACAAAATCAATTACAATAATGCAAAGCGGCGTAATGAAGAACCAATTGCTTCGTACACAAAACATGCATTTTTTGCAAACCTTCCATGATCAGCTGGAAAGACAGAAATGTTAAAAATAAAAGCGATTCTATATGAATCTTGTTCTGTCACATTCTTCTAAACCCGTGCTTTTACTATCTTTCACAAAATAAGAGTTATTCGCCATTACGAGTCTTAGTCAAAGTTTTAGAGAGAAATGAAAATGTAACTCAAAACCATAGAAATCTGAGGCATCTGAGAAACAAATTGCTTACGGAAACACCGTTTCTCTCTCTTCGATAGGATTAAAAGAAAGTTAAACAAACAGTTTTGTATTTTGTAATTCACAGAAGCATATTACGTTTTTAATTGCAGCTATCTAAAAGTTACTATTTTGCTTATATATGTACAAAGTATACAAAGAGAAAGTACTGCAATCATCAAAAAGTTCGAACCTGCGATTTTGACAAATCTCCATATTTCAGACCCCCTCCCTCTCCCTGAGCCCGAGGAGCATATTTTTATAATTAAGTCAATTTCGCCTTCTGTTTACACTATAAGTCAAAAATATCAAATTTGTAGATTTCACCAAATTTTGAAAGAAACTCATTCAGAAGAAATTTGTCTGTCTGACTATCTTTCTTTATCACACCACCGACGAAATATAAAACGCTTATATACAGGACTCTGAGAATATCAAGTGGGAGTGGTTTGATCACTCCATAACTTTCTCGCCTACTCGCCTTACACGGCATTGACATACAATAGATAATAAATATTAACATTTGGCATGAATTTAGCATTTTTACTGAATCTATCGCATCAAAATGGCGAGTTATTTGGCGATTAATCCTCGACACGCGTTAATAGCATCCAAAAATCGAATTTTTCTTTAAGACACGTTTTTCTCACTCGATTGAAACAAAAATTTGACCCAAAACTGCATTTGTAATCACAAAATTTTCCATACCAAATTCGATATATTTAAACCATTGCGTTTTTGAACTACCCCATTTTCATGTTTCCGAAAGTACAGAAAAAAGACTGCCAACTCGTAGCTGGATTTGGCTTAAAATTCGACAGGTGTCTACACTATAGATGTTAAATCTGTGTATCCAATTTTAGCTATCTAGCACTCTTGGCTTTGTAATGATCGTGTTAGCTTCCCAAAACTTTCTCGCACACTCGCCTTACATGATATTGGCGTATAATAGTTACGAAATATTAACATTTGGCACGAATTTAGCAATTTTTACTGAATCTATCGAGTCATAATTGGCGAGATATTTGGCGATTAATCCTTAGCACGCATTAATAGTATCCAAACATCGAATTTGTGTTTTAGACACGTTTTTCTGAACCGATTGAAAAAAAAAAAAAACAGACTCAAAACTGCACTTGCAGTCACAAAAACCCATACCAAATTTGATATATTTAAGTCATTGCGTTTTTAAATCATCGCGTTTTGCTTGTTTCTGAAAGTACAGACGACAGACAGTCAACCCGTAGTTGGATTTGGCTCAAAATTTGAAAGTTGCCTATATTATAGATATTATATCTGTGCCCTCTTTTGTTTTGTAATTATCGAGTTAGTTTATATTCGAATAACCGGACAGAAGAATTTCCCCTGAACAAATTTTATTGAAAATTTGACAGAAATCTACACATTTGTTGTAAAGACCATACACCGAATTCCACCCGTCTTAGTCAAAGCGTTTTTGACTTATCTTTGACAACGGCAGTCAGACAGGAAGACCGTATACCAAATTTCAACAGTCTAGCTGAAAATATATTTGAATTATCTTTGTTACAGAGAGGCGAACATTTTCCAAAAATGCGGTTTTCCATCTCAGGAAGGTCTAAAACATGGATATTCGTCAAAACGTCGAATTCAAACTTTTTGACGATTGCTACACTTTTCTCCATATTGCATATACGAGAAAGTTTAAAAATGGTAGCGTTTACGATTTTATCAAGATTCACAGTTCCCTGCGGTTGAGGGGAGAATAGCCATTTTAAAAAAAGTAAGCAAGAAAATTTCGAGGCTAATACCGCCTAAGGAATTTGATTATATTTCAACAGCAGTGTCTTCATACTATTATTATTTTTATTTATTTATTTGTAACGCTGCTCCTTTCTGAATTGACAAACCACCACTATTTACACTACATAAAAAGTTAGCACCTACCCATTTAATAGCCCCACTCCTCAATCTCAAAATGGTTCTGAGAAAAAGTATGAGAGATATCTTTTGTGTATATTTTAAAAAGAAATAAAAATTTATACCTTTCCAGACGTGAATAACAAAATGAAGATCTCAAGTTTGCCGGTTTTTACGAGTAAAACAGCAGTAAAACTAAGATTGTTCTTACTGGAGCACCAAAAATCCTGTTTGATTTACAACGATGGCACGTTCTTACTTTTCAGCATTTTATGATTTTATAAAAGAAGGTTTTACCAAACACAGAGAAGTTTAAGTGGCATTTTCGACCATTTTGGTTTCAAAATTACCATTTTAATGCAAGAAGGAAATGCCAATGAGTTGAAAATCTTTAATGAGAAACACTGATGTTAACTGATACCTTATCCATATAAATTATACAAAATTATTTTTCTTCACTTTTATTAAAAATTAACTTTGCAAATAGTATTGGAATTGATTAATAAAAATTCCCGATCGCAATTCAATATTTACAATCATCGTATCGATTGTTACAGATATCAATTTCTCAAAAATATTTCTAAAAGTTAATTTTCGTGCTTGCAAAACAAGGATGATGAAAATGAAATAGTAAGAAATAAACGCTACTGGAATGCAGTAATATCAGGAGGCGTCACAATTACATGACAGAAATAAAAATAAAAGGAATTTAACACACTAGAATGTATTAGCTTAGCTTTTATTTTCTTGTATCCAAAGCACATAAAACGAAAATATTGTAATGGTCAAAATTTTCGAGCTAAAGATTTCAATTGGGATTTGGAATTCTGTCAATCAAAATTCCAGAACAAAAACCGCGGGGGAAAAAAAAAACCCGTGATTACGAAGTTTTAATTTTGTAAATGTGAAATTTAAAGAAAACCGCAATAACATTAGAATGCTTACCTTTGTTTTGTATGACAGCATCCGATGGCACTCTAGTAGACCAGTTTTCTTGATTTTCGGTTGGTTTAGCATGGTCTCTGCGAACAACTAAATGCAACTTTTCCTTCGTGCTATCTATGAGCTTTTTGGCTTCTTTTAATGATAGCCCCTCTACACTGTTGCTGTTAATCTGAATGAAGAAATTGTTGCAAATGAATCAAAATATCTTTCTACATAAAGATATAACTAATATCAATTCACTTTCGGTTTTAAAACAGAGTTAATTTTGGAGGTATAATAAAATAATGGCATCAATATTATTTATGGAATAGTTCTAGGAAGATATTCAAAAACGATATGCCATGCTAGTTGAAAAATTTAATATACTTTCCAGGTTAATTTAGAAAATAACGCTACCGAAACGCTACCATCCAAATAAACACAAAATAAGAAAGAATCTGAAAGCGTATATACATTATGGAATTTTTGGGACAGAAAATACAACTTAAATGGGAAAGAATCCTTAAGAAAAAGAAGAGAAAAAAATCGTTATGATGTGTTTTATTTTTCATTTTAATCGTAAACGTATTAAGTATGCATATAGCAGCTACTAACCGTATAAAATTTATTGATTTTTAGAAAAGAGCGGCATAAATTCCCACTTTTTGAATTTTTTTATATATTTAGTTAGAATTTATAAAAAAAATCTAGATTTTCCAACTCCAAAACAATGTCAGTGGTTTTACATGAAGATTACAACATGATAAAATTTAGTAGCAATTTCATTGACAAATTTAAAAATAGCAATTCTGAGTTATGTCTATAAATTGAGTCGCAAAGTTCAAAAAACATCCATGTATAATAAAAAAAAAAATCCAAATATTTATGCATCTAAAACAAATGCATTTAGAAAATAGATAAAAAAAAGCCTTTTAAAATAACGTAATCATTAAAATCAACTATGAATACAATCAGAGATGCAAGGAATCAGGCTTCCATACTGTTATTTTGTAAAGGCGTAAATTTGAAAAAAGGTGAACATTTTTCTCTAATTTTTTTGTTGTTCATTTATTTTAATTAAAATAAAAATATAAACACAATTAATCTTTTTTTAAGAAAAAGATTTCAAATTTAGAATTTTAACATCACAAGAATGATATTTACAGAAAAAAATGAAAAAATATCTAGTAATTGTAGAATTTCCAATTATTCAAAAAGAAAATATATATATATATCAATTTCTACAAAAATCTTATTTTTTGAACAAAAATACAACATCTTTTCTGACAATTATACTTTCAGTTTAATCCTTTCAATTATTTTCTTATTCTTAAAATTAAATCTTGAATTTTTATATTATCAAAGGATTCTCACATTAAAATGTATCTCGGGAATTTTAATGGATTCTATAGACAAAGCGATATTTTCGAGAAAAATAATTTGCAGAATCCTGGAATTTAATTTTTAAAAGATTTCTTTTGAAACCAATAAAAAAATATATACATTGAAATATTTACTAATGAAAATAATTGAACCGTTACCTTAGTAATGATATCTCCTTCACGTACTGATTCGTCTTTCGCAAGTATGGATTTATTAGTGATTTCTTTGATATAAATCCAGCAACCAAGAACAATTCCGAAATCTGCATAAATAAATTCATGAATTAATAATAAACATTATGAAGCGATTTTAAAAATATGCGTTTGAAAACTGTTCTTAATTTATTATTAAACAGCTGATATAACAAATTTTGCACAGGAAGAAATTTGTGTTTTTTTCCTAATGAAAATTTAATGCTTTAATTCAATGTTAAAAATATTTCATTAAAACCCTGATTATTTTTTTTATATTTATGAGCAAAATTTCAGATGGAACTCAATGCATCCTGTAATAATTTCATTTTTATTATTTCAAGATTATTTCATATAAAATATTACAATACACAAAATCTTATTATCGTCTGCAATTTTATTATTAATCCAAATGAGAAAGTCGTCTGAACATCTCGTAGTTTCTCGAAAAATTACAGACTATTTCAAACGATTTTTACGAATTCGGGAAAGATAACTTTTCTCATATGTTATTAAAAAATTAAGAAGAATGATATAAAATTTATTTCAACATTGTAAGTGGCAATTTGAAAATGTGTTTACTATATGGAATGTGAAGGTAACCATTTTTGAATGTGAATTTCAAAGTCCATCGACAGATAAAAGAAGGTGGTCAAGGTTTTGAATCAATTTTTAAGTAACAAGAAATTTCAAAATAATTTTTAAACCAACGAAATATGTTTCAGTTTCATTAAGAAAAAATAATTCTTATTTAAATATCTCTCTTTCCTAGGTTTCGGCCATTTTAAATTCCATTTATTAAACAAATCTTGGGCGGCGCCGTATTCTCTGATGCCGGAATACAGCGTACGGCAAAGAAAATAATTTTTAATTTATTAAAAATTGACTATTTAACAAATTGTCAAGAAGTCTTCTTTAAAAAAAACCTATTTGGTAGTTTAAATTTCTATAAGTTATAAAAAAAAGTCTCCATTTTATTTACATATATAATACATTTCAAATTGGTAACTCAGATTATTGGATTACACGGATAATTGGATGTAAATCTGACTCCGATCCATTTTTAATTGATGGCGTTAGTAGCACTGCTTGCCTACAAATAAATCGGACAAGTTATATTTGAAAGGCTGGACAGCAAACTAAAAAGGAATGCGAACCCTGGTTAATATTATATATACATATGATATATTAACCATAGGTTATAGACTGCTTTTTAAAATTTGTTGTCGGAACTAATTCATTGCAAATAAAACTGTAACCTTTGTTGCTTCTAGATATTTATGGTAGGCTTGCCCCATCGAGTAGAACATTGCAAAGTTGCTCATATGGTTTTTAAAAAATCGAGATGCAGATTTGGAAGCATACTTGGTGAAAGCATCAACAGTGAGCGACCCAAGTAAAAGAAGGAGAAACATTCAGAATATAGTGAAATGC
Organism: Argiope bruennichi; assembly: GCF_947563725.1. Lineage (NCBI taxonomy): Eukaryota > Metazoa > Arthropoda > Arachnida > Araneae > Araneidae > Argiope > Argiope bruennichi. Next base: position 48,060,217 of record NC_079161.1, on the reverse strand, counting down.
ATGAAAAAGTTGTTTTTCATTAAGATACACTCGCCTACAAGTTGACAAAGCAGTGAAAGAAACTTCAGAATCACTTTACTAGAAATGGCTCACTCGCTGTATTTACCCAATGCTGCTCCTTCAGATTACTATTTATTTCTATCCATGAAGAGTGCCCTTTCTGGAGCGAGGGTTGATTCCAACACAGTTATCAAAAATTGGCTTAATAAATGGGTTGCATCAAAATAATCAAACATATTTTTTGCTCAATTTGTTTGTTATCCAAGAGATGTTGAAGTTTCTAAGAATAAATGTTATAAATAAATCGATCTTAATGTTCGTAACAAACGTCTTTTTCCAACTGAGAAAATAAAAAAGGATAAAGTCGCATTTATACACCCAATAAATATCTTTGAATATATACATCAGGTATTTAAGAGTAACTGGAATACATGAATTGGATTTTGTTTTAAACTCCAATAATTAATAATTTGTAGAGTAAATTTAGAAAGAATGAGTGAGAGAGAGAGAGAAAGAATTTTGTTCCACTCTTAATAAATTCCTCTATTTAAAAACAAAACTTTTTTCATTATATTGGCCACTTTCTATATTTCTAAATGATGTAGAAATACATGCGACATTTTCCGTTCTACTTTTCCATCACTTTCAATTTAATCAGTTACATACTAATCAGTTAGATCCTCCGCTTCGGAACAATAAAATCTCGTGTTCAAATCCTGATTCCATCCTATCCCAGTGAATTCTCTAGAATCAAACTTCCTGCTGTTATATTCAGGATATGTGTAGCAGAGGACCGTTGAGCCCGTCGGCTTGTCATTTCAAAGGTAGATGGTTAGTACAAATTTATAAGGTAGTACAAATCAGAACAGGTGTAATACAAATTTATAAGGTGGATCTTAAAATAGGTCTGAATTTTTTTTCAAAGTAGAACGCCAATATAATTATATTAAATAAACATAAATGCAGTTTATTACATTTAATCAAATATTCTTTTATTTCTAAAAAAAATAACTCACCTTCTTTTTTCTTGTTTTTTGTCAGAGTTACTTTTAGAGTTTGAGGCCCATTATTGTTAAGAGGAAGCACGACTCTTCTTTTTATAACCTGAAAAAATATTTATAGACAAATTGTCCCACATCAATAAAAAAATATCTAAAAAAAATTTAGAACATCTATTTTCTTAACGATTAAATGAATTAATTGCAATTAAATGTTTCATTAAATAAAATGCTTCAAAATAAAAACTCGAGAAAGTAAACTTAAAAATTTTTATTCAACTTATAATAATCAAATGAAAAACAGTTAGTAATAAATAAAATTCGCCTAAAGAAATTCGTAGAGAAATGAAATGAAATGAATAATGAAACTTCCAGTATCGAGAAAAACAAACTGTTTATTATAAAAGTGAGGCAAGTCCTCATTTTTGTTTTTGTTTTGTTTTGTTTCGTTTCGAGAAAATTTCGAGATGTCATAATCAATTGTTACACAATTTCTTTTATTGGCAAATTTTAAACTGAACAAAGCATTGCTACTTTTTAGATAATAAATATTAACTAGTTATAAATGAAAAGGTTTACTCTAAATTGATCAAATTGTGTAATATCTCATTTCTTTGAAAAAAATGGACTTAACCATTTTCAAAATAAACGGCTCAAATAATAAAGACAAGGCCTTTGTAATATTAAGCGCATTTCTTAATATTTTATTAGTCGGTATTTGATTTTTATTTTAGAGTATTTTAATCCCATATTCTTTATCGCTAACAAAGAAAAAAAAATTATTACTACGAACAGAGGAATTAAGCTATTTCGGTATGCTAATTTTTAGTATACATGGAATTAAACAGAATTATAACAACAATTGAAATGCAAAAAATATGCTTAGAATAAAATATTTAAATATATCGTTTGTCATTTCGAGAATAATAATTTAATCAAATTCAAGCTTTTAATAAACTAAATAAAATCTTCCAAATAGGTTATGGAATCATATCCCTGAAGGCACATTACTATAAAAGAAAAACTATTAACTAGATATGACTTCTTTATTCAAATGCATCTCATCCCATTCTTAAAAGAAAAAAGCTTTGATAAATTTTTTACGCTTCATTTCATTTATCTGTTTTTCGTCATAAAACTGCTCAGTATAATAAAGCAAGCGATATATCCATTAGCACCAGACGATAAAAAGAAAAGAAAAGAAATCCTCTTTGCGATCATTCCATGACAGAGAGAAAAAGCAAAGTTATTTTTTATCATTTATGTTTTAAAAGTTGAAATTGCAATTTCATTTTGAGAATTCACAAATTCTAAAATCAAAATAAGATTGCCTTGAAGCTAAAAGTTATAAATGTTAATACAAATTTAAGAAATTCTGGTTTTATGAGGATTAAAAAAAATGATGCGAATACGAACATAATTTTTTGCTATTATTCCGAATAAATAGTCTTCCGATATTCAAAAGAATAAAATGTTTTGAAAATAGTTTGAAGAAGCAGGTTAAAATTTATTTCTTGATGATTAAATGCTAAAAAAAATGGCAGTTATCTGCTTTTTCCTATTATAGAATAAAAGATTTTATAAACGTGTTGCAAATGACTGCAATTCTTTATCTATTTCATTGCAAATTAAAATCAAATGTTAAAGTAATTACAATTCAAAATTAATGGAAAGACCAATGAAAATTTTTATTACATTTTTAGTTCCATAATTTGCATCTTTAATTCTACATAAAAAAATGTAGATATTAGGCTGACAATCAGTTATTTATATTTCGATTTATTGTATTTAAAAAGTCCTTAATTGAATACTTCATTATAAATTATTAAGAGTAATGTATACTAATATTGCCAATGATATAAAATTACAGGTGAATTTAAAAATAATTTCATTAAATATTACCAGAATTTTTTTTTTTAACTGTGGTTTGCATTTTAAGCGGCTTTGCTTTTTAATATCTATGTAATTTACAAATAAAAAAGTTAAGTTACGAAATTTAGAAGATAGATAAGCCAAATATTTAGGTTTTTTAATAGCCCTATGATATTATGAGAATATTTTTACCATACAGGTCCATGTACCGAAATTAAGTAGTAAATAAAGATAATTAAAATAACAGTCTTTAGTAAATGAAAATTCAGTGGAATCATGGACATAAAGTTATTTCAAAACTATTTATCTGAAAACAAATATAAATAGACGCACGCTTAAGGCGACTAAATTTAATAAAAGGTTATTATGCAATTTTTTCTTTATAATACATATTCTTAATAATAACCATCATCTTAATAACCAAATCAATCAAATATGTATTCTACTCAGAAGATCAATGATCTTAAAAGAAAAGGAACTACACACTATTAGAAAATTTGTATTAGTTAACTGACAAATTATTGAGAATTTCTAATTGACTATTAATTCATTGGCATACAAATTTAATAAATCTCCAGTTAGATAATATATCCCTATTTGAAACATTTATAATTATTTAAATCTTTGTAACAATGAAAAGGAATAAAGAGTGTCCACATGATTTTTGGCTTTAAAATTAATCAATACTTTGGCCTAATTATAATTTTAAATAAACAATTACTATTATACTGTCACAATTTTAAATAAAAGTTATGAAACAAGTATATCATTGACTTTAGGAAAGTAAGCATATTAAAAAACTAAAAATATGAAATAAATTAAATGTGCCTCCAAATTTTAATACTTACTGAAAATTAAAATGAATTTTAAATCTGTACCCGTGATTCAGTTCTTACAATGAATATTCAAAAACAGGAAACATTGTAGGAAGGGGGGGGGGATAAAAGGTTATAGTTACCAAATTGACAGTATTTCCACATTCTCTGAGGACTTGTACAGCTGTTGCGTAATCCACGTTTTCCAAGGAAATCCCATTTGCGCTGATTACCCGATCGTTGAGCCTGTATGCATTAAAAAAATTATAAGCAAATTCATAAGCAATCTAAATAAATTACAGAAGAATACTGCATTTGTTAAGTTTCTCATTCAACAATATAAAACAAGCATTGTAAAATTAAAATAATTATATAAATTAAAAGTTAGTCATAACTAATAAATAAAACCGCTATCCAGTAGTTATCGATTTGGTCGGGAAATTCATTATTAATTCGGATTTAGTTGTTTCTCAAAAAAGTTTTATTTCCTAAACTGTAAATTTATTACTGATATTTAACCAAAGAAAAAAGAAAAACATTTTTTTTTTAAATATTAGCATTAAAATATTAATATAAATTCCAATTCGGCTTAAATAATTAAGCAAATCCAAATTTTATTCATTCATTCAGAGTTAGACACAATATTTTATATGCAGCGAAATTATTATCGTTCTTTTAATAAAACATAAATGCAATGCCATATTTTAAAAACTAAAACTTTTATAAATTAAAATTTATCATGAATCAATAAAATAAATCGTTTGCTAGTTTATAAAAGCGATATGTTTAAAAATTCTTCATTCAATTATAACTTCACTCCGAGTTAATAATTGTTAAGTAACGTTTAACAACAAATTATTAAAGTATAAAAATTTAACGGATTTTTTGAATCATGGTTGTAAGCATATCATATATTTAAATCAGAGCATTTTTCATTATTTAATTGAAATTCCATTAATGCATTTCAAGATTAAATGAATTTTTTTTTTCAATAAAGCAGTAAAAGTAATCTGACAAAAAACAATTGCTCCTTCGATAATGTCAATAGAATAATACATGCTAACGTAAAAATGATATTAATTCCATTGCTATAAAAAATAATATTTTACATACTATAAAGATATTTAAATTTTAGAATTACTTTTAATGCATATTATATATATATATATATATATATATATATATATATAAAGAGAGAGGATCCAGTAAAAATTCAAAAATTGAAACACGCATTGCGTTTTTAAAATAAATTAAACAAATACAACACAGCAATCCAATTTCATAAAATAATTTTGATAGCAAAATGTCACATAATATGCTGTCGAAATATTTATCTTTTAAATAATAAATCACAAGAAAAAAAAAAGAAAATAGATTAATATTATTTATTTTTAACAAAATATGCTTTCGTAAAAACAACAAAGTATTTTTATTTCTATTATAGAAAAACTTCCTTTAGAATTTACATTGACAGCTAAAATTTCACTTTCTTCATAATATTAAAGAAATAAAATCTTATTACTGCAAATTAAAATGATTAATTATAAGAAAATTGAAAATGATTAATAATAGGAAAATTTAAGAAAACATAGTAAAATAAAAAAAAATAATAAATGAATAAGACAAAAATATTTGATGGTTAATTTCAAGTAAATAATGATAAGATTTTCTAACATTATTTATTTTTTGCTGAATAAAATTTTGCGTAGTTGTTTTATTTTTGGTTATATTTTTAAATGAGGATATTTCTGTGCTGCTTTTACATTTTTATTTTAAAGCGGAAAAACGACCTGGCGTGAAAACTCATATTAAGAAAAAATTTCACTATTATTGTTGGCAATGGAAACGTCGAATTCCGCAAATCTAGATTGCTGCTCATTTTCTGATAAACGAAATTCGCACAATTTTATCAGAATAAATTTTTACGGAGAGTTCTTTATTTTTAACATTTCTATTTATATGCGAAAGTTTCGAACTTTTAGCATTTATAAAGAGAGAAAAAAGAAAGAAAAGCAGCTGCATTAAGAATTTCATAAACGGAACTGTATGTCTATCGTCTGACATTCGCTCCATGGTAGACATTACTTTTTGAGAAGACTAACATTAATTATTTTATAAATTTATTTAATTAGGTAACCTATGAAAATGCAGGGTATGCAACCAATTAGAATAATTTATTTAGAAATATAACCTCTATAATACGTGGTTACATTTTGTAATTACAGAATTGCGTTCAATATAATATATCTGTACGTTAGTTTTAGAATTACTTTGGAATAATTTAAAAAAATTCCAAAAAGAATAAAATTTTCAGTATGTTATTTGGAAAACTAAATCAATTTAACTAATTAATACTAACTAATAACTAATTAATAATAATGGTTAGTATTAATTAATTAATGCTAACACGAGAAAATTTTTTTATAACTTACACATTCAATTCAGGAAATGATTATATTGAATTTTGCCAGCGAGTTCCTTTTATAGGTGCGTTTTAAGCGTTTTGAGGAAGATGGCGTTAATTTTGATTTAAGCTGAATTTAATTATTTGAAGATTTTCATAAATATATGCCATGAAAGTAATTATAATTTCAGACAAATTTTGAAAAAAGATTTTTTGATTGAGAAAAAAAAAAACAAGAAATTTTTTGTACAGAGCTGATGAAGCTGATATAATCCCATATTCGATACAATCTAACATTCTGCACTAATTAATCTGATGTGAGATCATATTCGATATAATATAACATTCTATACTAACTAGTTAAGCTGATGTGATTTCATATCCGCTATATAATCTAACATTCTGCATTCACTAAGCTGTTGTGATCGTATAGCAATATGACTTAAAACTACTATACTGAGATAGCAAAGCTGATGTCATCTTGTACCCTGATATAAATAAGATATAGAAGTTTTTGGTCATATTGCCATACGACCACAGCAAGTCAGTCAGCTTAGCCAGCGAGTGCAGAGTTTTAAGTTATACCGAGTATGAGATAACATCAGATAAATAAGCTCAGCGCAGAAGCTTTGTTAGCTCAGTATAGTAAATTGTTGTGACCGCATATCCAATATGACCACAAATTTCTGTACTGAATTGACTACGCTGATGTGATCTCATATTCGAGAAAACCAAACACTCTGCACCATTGATTAAGCTCATGCGATCTTATGGCAATATGATCAAAAATTACTACATTCAGAAAACAAAGTCGATGATCTTGCACTCTGCTGTAATTAAGACGTTCTGACTGAATTGATGTGTTCTCATGCCTAATATGACCACAAACTTCTGTACTGAGCTGACTAAGCAGACACGATTTCATATTCGATATAATCGAACACTCTGCTCTAAGTGATTAAAATGATGTGATCACATGGCTGTATGACAAAAAACCACTATACTGAGCTAACAAAGCCCATGTTACCCTGTATCCTGATATCATTAAGAAGCTCTAACTAAGCTGATATGTTCGCATGCCCAATATGACCACAAACCTCCATTGAGCTGATTAAGCTGATGTGATCTCATGTTCGTTATAATCTAACATTCTGCACTCACTAATTAAGCTGATGTGATCATACGGCTAAATGACCAATAATTATTATACTGAGCTAACAAAGCTTATGTGATTTTGAACCCTGATAAAATTAAGAAGTTCTGACTAAGTTGATGTGTTCGCATGTCCAATATGACAACAAGCCTGTACTGAGCAGACTAAGCTGATGTGATGTCATGTTCGATGTAACCAAACACTCTGCATTTACTAACTAAGCTGATGTGATTGTATGGCAATATGACCAAAAACTACTATACTGCGCTGATAAAGCTGATGTGATCTTGTACCCTGATATAATTAAGAAAATCCGACTAAGTTGATGAGATCGCATGCCCAATATGACCAAAAATGTCTGTTTTGAGCTGACTAGGCTGATGTGATCTCATATTCGATATAACCTAACACTCTGTACTGACACATAAAAATGATATGATCAAACAGTAATATGACCAAAAACTACTATATAGAAAGCTGATGTGATCTTGTACCCTGATATAATTAAGAAGTTATGACTACGCTGATTTGTTCGCATACCCAATATGACCACAAAGTTCTCTATTGACCTGATTAAGCTGATATGATCTCTTATTCGATATAATCTAACATTCTGAACTCACTAACTAAGCTAATGTGATTGTATGGCTATCTGACCAATAATTATTATACTGAGCTAACAAACTTGAAGTGATCTTGTACCTTGATATAATTAAGAATCTCTGACTAAGTTGATGCGTTAGCATGTCCAATATGACCACAAACTTCTGTATTGAGCTGACTAAGCTGATACTATCGAATAAATACAAAAAAGAGCTTCTTTTTACCTGAGTTTGCCTTCGGCTGGTCCAGCTTTGAGAACATCAGATATTGCAATGGAAGGATCGCCATTTGTAAAAATAGGATTATCCCGGCCGCCACTGACGGCTATACCGAACCCATAACCAGAAACCTAAAAGAAATAAATATCTCAAATTAAAAATTAGAAATACTAAATATATATATTTGCAGCAGTATCACTAAGAGCCAAAAATTAATTAACAAACCGTACACAAAACATATAAATAATTTGTTTGAGCAATGACGTGATTCGAAAAAGTTCCTCTCGACAAACTGGAAGGTAAAGTAGATTTTCTTTACATTTAAGTTACTATGTGGCAACATAAATTGTTGATGTTAGAAACAGTCACAACTAGGGCTGGAAATCACTTTTCAAGTCCCTAACTTCTAAGATTTTGCAGTTATCAAAAACTTTAAATACAAAAGTTGTTCGTTTTAATAAAGCACTAATTTGGTTAATTAGATTTATTTTTCTCTCTTCAATGTTAAGACAATAATAGATAAATGAAAATCTCATCTCACCATTTCCACCCCCCTTTGAATTTGATGGTTCATTTACGAATTCGCCCGAGATTTTCACATTTCTAACAACATATTCCAAGCCAGTTAAAATCCAAACAATATTACTCTTGATATCCTGTACACAAAATAACAACATGAGTGCTTATAAATATAAATTTTTGAACGAAGGGAGGTTTAGGGTTCTAGGGTTCAGGATCGGTGAAGAACTAAAGAAATTTTTTCGAAATCTTGTCATGAGAAACACTGCAACAGGTAGACTTCCTCCGATAGAAATCTACCTAAAAAGATGCGACTCTTCAAAATTTTTTTGTCTCAGAACAAGCAAGAAAAAAAAAGATGACCAACATTTTTACGGATCGTTTGCTCTATTTTCAAAGTATCATGTAAACAAAATTTTTTGATATGATATATAATATGATGGAGCCTTCAACTTCTAGACTAACAATAGGGGAAAAAAAAAAGTCGAAATTGCAGATTTTTTTTATAGACTGTTAAAAAGAACTAAAATTCAACTAAAATCAACTGATCAACTAGTAATTAAGCACTAATTATTCTGAAATACCAAAATATTTTATATTGTCATAATAAGACGCAGCAACAAGAAATTTTAGAACTCTATTCCAAAATTTGATCACAAAATATTGTCACGTAGGTACTTTAGTATGGAACTCAATAACACACACAAGAAGTAGAGCTAAAGCAATTTATTAACTAAACTCTGAACTGAGAACACAGTGACTGACACATCTTCTGCTTTTATACTAGCAGGGAAAGTTCCAGAATACTTTTCTGGAGACAGAAGAGTCCAGAACACTTGTCTGGTAAACTAAAGAAATGTCCAGAACACTTGTCTGGTAAACTAAAGAAATGTCCAGAATCTTCTGGAACATGAAATAAAGAGAAACATAAAATCAATTAATTAAATATTTACACAAACTGTGAATCGAGGGATTCGAACTACAATCCATTGATTATGAGATCAGTTCTATGACCATTCGGCCATGGAGATTCGATTGACTCTTTTCAATGCGGCAATATCATCATTACAAGCATAAAAGAAGCAAAGTTAAATATATAAAATAGCAATAAAAACCAGCAGGAATTGTTTCCCAGAAATTTTCTCGCATATTTTTTAATGAAGATCTTATCTGCCCCCCCCCCTCCCCCGGATAAAAGTGTGGACCTTGGGTAAGGTCTTGATTGCGAAAAAAAGTTACGAAATATAGATCTTCGGCGAGATTTCATTTCATTTTTACTGAATCTATTGTGCCAATAAATATTTTGGGCGCTTTTTTTCTGACTAAATGAAACCAAATATGACACGTAACTACAGCAATAATCACAATATCACATACGGAATTTCATTAAATTAAATCATTGCATTTATAAGTTATTGTATTTACATGTATGCGGAAGTACAGACCGACAGACGGTCCACACCTCTACAGATTTATAATTCAAAATTGAAAAAAATCTGCATTTAAGATGCTAAACCCGTCCACTAAATTTTAACTATTTCATCAGTCTAGCTCAAAGTGTTCTGGGCTATCAAGTTTGCATACAGACATGATGCGGAAAATTTGTTAATAAAGCTCAAGAAGGTCTGAAATGTGAAAATTCAGCAAAACTTTCGAGTTCAAAATTTTTGGAATGCCCAATACCTTCTCTATACTGCATATAAATAAAAGAAAGAAATAAAGAAAAGAGAAAAAAAGAAAGAAAGAAAAAGCATTACTTTGCATTTTTCTTTCTGGTTCATATAATTTCTATCTAACTATATATAATATCTTAAAAAATATTAGATATTAATGCAAAAAAAAAAAGAAAGACACAATTTTAAAAAAACCATTCGCAACGTGAGGCAACACATGAAACGAAATACCCTAGTTCTAAGTGCTATTTAAGAGTAAGGTTTTCCCAGTGAATAACCATAGTAGAACGAAAATGAGAATGAAAATCCAAACTCAACTGCCTCTTTTCAAAACTCTTTTATTCTATTTAAGATTTAAATAGGAATTACAAAGCAGCATAAAACAAAATTTATGATTCGCTACACAGTTTGCATATTGACAGAGGAATTAAAAGACGCAATTCCGCTTGAAAGCTCTATTGTTGCTTCCTATTTTCTCTTCTTTATTGTCTCAGACGATATTTGAAATTGCATTCCAGAATATCATATTTTCGAATATAAATCCTTCCCAAACTTAATTTGTTTGAACTGGGGAATTTTGTAGCTCTAATATCACCATTCGTTATGCTAAAGGTTCTTTGAAACTCACTTGGTAGTATCATTTTCTGAGCTCGAGATTAAATAAATGGTGCGTGAGAAATGACTCTTTTCCTTACACCAGACGATTTCGTTTCGAGTGATCGATTTTTCTCTCCTGGTTTTTGGCAGTAGTTTGTTTGCTAGATTACGCGGGGAAAATGGGTTTGTTTGCATACATCCGAGTTGAGAGGTGTACAACAAAGGAATCTTGTCATTTAGAATTGTCGTCTGCAAAATAAAATATTTGTTTGGAATTTTATTTTTGGTATTTCGAGGTAAAAAGTAATTGAAGCGGAATGAAAGCATGATTATTTCTGGGATAAAATGTCCTTAACGTAATGAACACATGGGTTGGTTATTAAAATTCTTGCCTGCAAGGGATAATAAGCATATAAAGTACACAGACATCTGCTATTTCTTAATTCTCTTGGTAATGGGAAAAGTGTTTGAATAAGATATCATTATATACGATTGAAAATACTCACACCACGTAGACTGCTTATACAGTTAATGAGAGATTGCTTAGCTTCTTTAAAATTGGTTTTCCAATAATAACCAATGTATGCTCGGAGATTTTGATGCAAAACCACATATTTATGAAGGGAAGGATGTCAAAAAGATAATATCAAAGACCGTACAGCAAATTGGTATTGTAGTTCTGGAACATAACTAATTTTCTAGCACTGAGGAATAATTTCGATTTTTATTTACCATTAATTTTCTGTTTTCAAAATTTAAATTGCCTATCTTTAGTAAATTTTATTATTTACTAATTATGTTTCAATGATACTGTTACTGTAGAATATTATGTAGGCTCTTCTGCTTGAGTCATTTAGACCTTCTCCACTTTTCTTTTTATGGCTGTTCCTTTCTTTCTTCTTCTTCTTTTTTGTTCCGTTTTTTTTTTTTTTTTTTTTTTTTTTTTGTAGTTAGCTTTTTTTGCATCTATACACACGCATATGAAAGATTTTTTGAATAGCTAGTCTTTTGATAGCTATTTAAATTCTTTTTTCTTTTTAAAGTTTTACCGGTGTATCGCCACTTTTGGCACACACCTAATCATCATCAGAATACATCAGAAAGGGTAAGTAAGTACGACAATACATGAAATGTTCTTTTCTTTTCGTTTTCTTAAATTAAAAACTATAATATATATTTAACATATTATATACACAATAAAAAAAAAAAAAAACTCTTTTTTCCATTAATGTCGTACAGGATTCTCGAATTTTTTTCTGTCTAATGTCCGTTTATATATGTTTAATTTCGAATTAATTTTTTTCTGACATTTAATACCATATGTACTGTAATCAATCAAAAGACCATATTTCAAACGCAATATGAATATATCAGCGAAATGTCGATATTTACAATTAGCCGTTAAAGTTAATAAATGCTAATTGATATATTCAACAATCCACTATATGTGCATATCATAACAAGTACGATATATACGTTACGGATAATGCCATTAATCGGTTATTATTAATAATTATAAACCAACTACATTAACACAAATGGTCCAAAATACCACTTAAATGCATAATATTTATCAAGAGGTTTTTACACAAACTGTAAAATATTAAATACCATAGTATATAAAAACAGTATATTCAATACCAAATCTGTCAAAGAGGCAGAAGTACTTTTCCCAAATAAATATTCACTATTTTATGAAACTGTAGAAAAAGGCACTATGTTTACAAAGACGTTTTCAAAAAACACATAGCCACTCATATCCAAACAGATTACAAATTATGCATGTCCAAACCTGCATATTTTCGTTCGGCAATGTTTGTCGTACAAAAATGTAATCTCTTAATATGCATAACGTATCTTCCGCGTGACACGACAATCTATGATATTCGTGTGCTATTTCCGTATTTACTTCATGTATTCCAGAAATGCTTCATTTCATTTTAAATTATCACGAATTCCATCGCAAATGCTAAAGATCTCATTTATAAATTAGCTTGAAATATCCAGCGTTGCGTACGATAAAATTTTTATTTTTTTATTAATGAAAAATTTAATGCACAATTCATTGTCACAAATAAAATGATTAAAATATTGCTTTTATTTCAGCATTTGAAAGGAAAATTTTAATTATGCGCCATTTGCGAAAAGTTAAAACCTAATATTAGCACTCGAGGGAATTCTAATGCATCTATAAACAAACATTTTTCAAATAAATTTGAATTAAAATATTTATTTTGTGTAAAAATATTACGGTTACACAAAATCTTTCTATTAGCAATTTTATTTTTAGTAACTAAACTTCCTTTTTTTTTTTTTTTCATAATTAATAAAAAAAAAAAATTACAAACAAACACTCAAAAATATGAAACAAAAATACCAAAAAAAAAAAAAAAAAAAAAAAAAAAAAAATTAGAGCTGTTTAAAGTCTCATCGTTGCCTAGCAACACGGTATTCATAAATTACCTTATTTCAAAGTGGTCTGCATCTATACATTTATTAGTCGTTGTATCCGTTGCTTCGTCTGAGTTCAAAATATTTATACTTTTACGTCATCCAATATCCAATCCCATACGATCTTCAACCGTAACCAAGCAACCGTTCATAATAAAAGCAAAAATGAAAAATATCTGAAGACAGCAACTTCATATTGATAAAAGTGTGAGAGTGGTAGGTTTTAAACAACGAAATAAATTTAACATTTCAACAATAACAACAACAAAAAATACTGAAATTGATAAGAATTTTGTTCAAATTAAATTTTAAAATCAAAGGAAAACTGCATGAAAATGAAATTGATGCTACTATAATGCCAACTTATAGGGGTTTAGAATTTTTTTTTTTTTTTTTAATAGCGCAATTAATTCTAACAGATGTTAAAGAACATTTACGCTAAAATTTGCTCGAATCCACCCAGGGATGCAAAATTGTATAAGGTTCAAATAAATGAACATTCAATTTAATATACATATATTTAATATATATATGAATTTATAAAAAAATAATGAAAGTTAAAGGTATAATTACATTAAAATGAAATTTTATTAGTGAAAAGATATAATATTATAATATTTTTAGATATTATGAAATTATTTCAAATGAAGTAATTTATTCTGAATTACTGGATAAACACGGCAAATCCAATTTCTATTAAAATGAATATTTATTTCAACAATAATATTCTTTCTTTTGTTTTAAAAAACCAGTGTGCGATATTTTGTTGTATTCAGTCCATTGTCACAATCAATTTATGTTATCTACAATCAATGAAAATAAATTTCGCTCGAATCCATCTAGGGATGTGAAATTGAATAAGGTTCAAATAAATGAACATTCAATTTAATATACATATATATAAATTGTGAAAAATTAATAAAAATTGAAGGTATGATTGCATTAAAATGAAATTTTATTAGTGAAAAGATATAATATTATATTTTAAGATATTATGAAGTTATTTCTGGTGGAAAAATTTATTCTGAATTACTGGAGAAAAACGGCAAATTCCAATTTCTAATAAAATGAATATTTATTTCGACAATAATATTTTTTTCTTTTGTTTTAAATAACCAGTATGCGAAATTTTGTTGTACTCAGTCCATTGTCACAATCAATTTATGTTATCTACAATCAATGAAAATAAATTCGCTCGAATCCATCTAGGGATGTGAAATTGAATAAGGTTCAAATAAATGAACATTCAATTTAATATACATATATATAAATTGTGAAAAATTAATAAAAATTGAAAGTATGATTGCATTAAAATGAAATTTTATTAGTGAAAAGATATAATATTATATTTTAAGATATTATGAAGTTATTTCTGGTGGAAAAATTTATTTTGAATTACTGGAGAAAAACGGCAAATTCCAATCTCTAATAAAATAAATATTTATTTCGATAAAAATATTTTTTTTTGTCTCAAATAATCAGTACGCAATGTTTCGATGAATTCAGCCTGTTGTCGCAAGGACTTTCGCTTACGTTAAAAAGAATTAAAAACAATCTAAAATCATGGAAAAAAAATTGTATATAGTGAAATTTTAAAAAAAAGCTTTAATTTTCTCAAATTCTTTCGCAAATATATATTAACTAAGCGTAAGCTTCCAATTTACAAGATCAAATCTTAAGAGAAAATGCAAAAAGGCGTATGTAGCCTTAGAAACACGCATCCTCCAATTCAATCATGGATAATCACATTTCTTTCAACATTAAAGAACAAACAAAACAACAATATAAAAAAAGAGAGCAATTTCATTTCGCCGAACGCAAGGCTCGTTCCAAATTTATAGGTTTGCGACTGTAGTCTACCGTTTTCTTCGTCGAAAAGCAATTAATTTCATGGGAAAAGAGCACATTGGGGAGAAACTAATAAAAACTTCATTGTGCCATTTATGTGTCTTTAAACGAGCGTGGATAGGGGGCCCAGCAGATTTCTGTTGAAATTTTCAATTTGTATGTAAATTTTGTTTCATTTTATGAGTAAATAATGGTTGTTTGTTTATTATGTAACTGCTATTCAAAATTGAATTATTAATAAACGATTACCTCGTTTTGTGTTTTGAAAAGGAGATTAAAATGTATACTGTTCCGTAACGAGTAGATGTTTCATGGTCGTATAAACGCAAATAGTTTTATGTTTATGAAAAATTAAAAAGCTGTTGAGAAAGCTAGGACTATAAAATGAATAATGGTACAGGTCAATTTGATAGTCAATTGAAATAATGCTTCCATAAATATATTTCTCATGATTTCCCCCCCCCCCAATAGAAACGATAAAAATCCTTGAAAAAATTGTCATCATTTTTTCATGAAAATATTATAAGTTAAAAGACATAAATTAAATATTAAAGACATAAAATCTTCAAAAAACAAAAAATAAATTTTATATTTAAAAACGAAACACCCACGTAAAATGGAGTATATCGAATCCCCCCCCCACACACACAAGGTTCCGTGAATCTCAATTAATTTGATTATAGAAAATCACCAGTTATCTTAATTTGATTATCGTGTATGTTTGTATTTAGGTGCTCTATAGGAGTTACCATATCTGGCGCTGATATATTTTGGAAGAAAGAAATGCACCACACGCACATATTTTAAAATTCTTTGATCAGAATTTAAATTAATTAAAAATTAAATAAGACTTCTATTGTTAAAAATTAAATAATTCTCGTAAATATAACTACACAAAACTGATTTTTTATGCAATTAGAAATTAAAGAAGTGCATGTGTTTAATATCAATGGAATTGGCAGGAGCAATTTTCTTAACTATTTTTATAATTTATTTTTAAATGATTTCTTTTTTAATTTTTAACAATAGATTTCATTATTGAAATGAAATACATATCGTTTTCATTTTTCTGTTAATAATATTATCACGTGATTTTCTTTTATCGTTGTAAATTTAAAACAAAGATTTCGTTTGATATCTGTGTAGCTTACATAAAAAATAAGAAAGCAAAGTAAAATACCGTGAAAGTAAGAGGATAGATCTTGAAAGTCACGTTTTTAATAGAACTATGATATCATACTTGACTCTTATTAGGATGGTTCATATATACAATGGTATAAGAGTATTAAAATATTACGGCTTGGATATCTGTCACAATTTGATGAATACAAATATTTTCACGAGGGAATCCTTCTCATTAATTTTTGAAAAAGAGATTTAATTAGGAATAACACAAACAAAATTTTCGACGAACCAAATGGTTGTTAAAGGCAACTAGTATAGAATCTTCAAAAATGCAAATTTTATAATTAAAATGCAAGGGAGTACAATATTTATTATTAAAACAGTTGAATATAAAAATGTTTTGCTTAAAAGATGTTATTTTCTCGTGTTTCACTCGTATCTAAATACAATTTTTCTTAAAAGGAAAATTTGAATAAATTGAATTTTTACTATAATTATGTCTAGTTTCGAATTAATTAAGTTCGACTATATTATTTCCTTTATTATATTCTTTTACCAAAAGTTAATTTTCTAATAAAAGCATCTCCAACATTTGAATAAAAAATCAATAATTTTTTTCAAGAAAATGTTATGCATTAAATACGCTTTTTTTAAAACGGCAAATTGAAAGATATTATGTGGCAAAATGAAATCCGCAAAAAATAAATTCCTAAATATTGTACTCTATCATTAAATATCTAAATATAACTATTATATTAAAATTACTAATCTTAAACACTAATGTTCATTAAAATTAAATTTCATAATATAAAATATTTAATTAAATTTCATAATATAAAATATTTAATTAAATTATTTAAATCAAAAACAATTGCATTAAATTTATGTTAATTCAGAAAAAAAAAGTTATTCCAAAAAAATGGAAACAACTTTTTTCTTAGTACACACAATTATAATTTGTGTTAAAAAAATGCATAATAACAATTCTTTGAGGCAGAAATTTTTTCGAATCTTTTTAATTTCGAACAAAGAAATTTCAGATAATCAAATTCACGATTCGGTTACTTGTATATGTTATATATGAAAACTTTACAACGTTCAGTGTTAAAAAATCGAAAGACCTGGAAATTGTGATAGGATAAAGAATCTTTGAGGTATTTGAAGACAAAAATAAATCTTAATTTCCTTTAAATTTATAGACAATGTTTTAAGTAGAAGCAAATCTTAAGTTTTTGCTGACACTTTGAGGCGTGATTATTAAATCAACACGTATTTATAAAGCTGAAAAATAAAACCACTTATCGCAAATTACCAAAGCAAAAGAAAGAGGGGAAAACAAAAAGACATCTTTAAATATATATATAAAAAAGTGTTTTGCTTAACTCTATAAACAGATTCCATTTTCAAAGAACAAAAAACAGCTCAACAATTCCATCAGCTCAACTATCTTAGGAAAACAAAAATCAGAAAACAATAACATTACTTTTTTTTTCCCAAAAATTAAACACTCCTTAGATAATTAAGTAGTCTGGTTTCACTGTACAATAATCCCATTGACGAACAAAATCCACCAATGTAGCAGGTTAAAATTGCTTTAATTTAATTAAAAATTTATTTTAACACAAGAACAGACAAGCCACGAAAAAAAAAAAAAAATGTTGCGCTTTAAACTAGAAAATATCAACAATGAAGCATTTTCACGGACAACAGTTTCCTAATTAGCACAATTCTTCAGAATAACGAGTGAAGTAAGATTATTAATGGATAAAATTTTAATTATGAAACTATGCGGCTAGTTTACTGAAAAGGAAGCAAATAATAATAATGAAAGAAAAGGATTTAACAAAGAACTTAACGGCGTAGTATATGCGTGAAAAGGATACTTTCGCGTGGTTTGTTCTTTCAGAACAAGTGGGTGATGGTAGAGCAGGTAAAAGAAGTTATTACTTCGAGGGAAAAAAAAACAAAAAAAAAAAAAAAAAACTAGTAGCTATAAATTAGCAATAATTTGTTGAAAATAATGCAAACGTTTCTCTTCACAGAGAAAAAAAAGTCAATAAAAACAAACTCGTTGTTTTGTATTAGTCATAATCAGGCGAAATTAAGAAAAACCATTCTGATGCATGGCGTTAAGTTACTTTTTTTTTTATTTAATTAACTAGAATGCAGCGTTTAGAAATAGAATTAGTTAGAAATAGAATAGTTTAGAATTTTTCTTTTAATGAAAGATTTTAACGGTACTTGCACCACATTTAAAATAAAAATAATTAAAACAAATGTTAAAAATACTTAAAATATTATAATCATTTTTAGAGGAGCCAGTTTTTTCCCTTATAATTGAAATTTTATAGACTATAACTATCATATTTAGTCGACTGGTATTTTAATTTTTAATGTTTTTATTTAATCTTTCAACGTTTTATATTATCAGGAATAGCAACATCATCCAAGAAATCCATTAGCTTTTTTCATTAGTAATAAAACAGAATATATTTACCTCTGCCATTATTTAATGTTTTTATTAATTAATTATTCCATTATTTAATGTTTTTATTTAATCTTTTAACATTTCATATTATCAGGAACAGCAACGTTATCCAAGAATTTCATTAACCTTTATAATTATTTATAAAATTAGATATTTACAACTACCATTATTTGGCATGATATATAACATTATTTTTTATACAAAACAAATTCAATTGAAAAAAAAATGTGCAAAAAAGAAGTAAGAACTTTTAAAGGCTAGAAAACTTTCAAAAAGAAATTATTATTCGTTTGGAACTTTCCCGTTGTTGAAGTTTCTAAATTGCTTTAATTACTTATAGATCTGTTTTTACCATATATTATAATTCTAATATCAAGTAACCCTTTTTATAACTTTAATTTCTTGTAACCATTTATAACTTATGTTCAAAACTGATCTTATCTACATAATTATGAAACCAAATATATTTGTGAAACATCACTATGAATTTCTTTTTTTAAATTTATATTTCCCACCGAAAAATTCGGAATACCAAAACAATAATTTCAACATCATCTTATAATTAAAAATACATGCATATACATATTTATTTATTCAATGTTGTAAGATTATTAGCCAAACGATTTTTTCCACAATATTTTTTTTAAATTGATTTAAATTATAACTCAAAATTAGAAAGCAAGCAAATAAATATATATAATGTTTTTATTGAGTAGAAAGGCAACACTCGGGTTTATAAGTGCAATAAAAATATTTTAATCAACGTGAATGGCAACAGTTAATATAAAATAATCTTGCTGCTGATGGTGATTTTTTTTTTTTTTGAAAATAAATAAAAGTGAAAAAAAAATGTATTTTTTGAGATAACAGATTTTTTTTCCACTGCAATTTGAATACATATCTACATTTGAATTGGGAATAAAGACTACATATAGCTTTATTTTAATCATCAAACTATTGATCTTTCGCATTTATTTCATTCATATTAATTAATTGATTTCAATTAGATTAAATAATGAGAATTACCAGTCATATTTATTTGCATTCATATCGTGTTGCCATTTAGAAACATCCAGATATAATTATGTACGTCGCAAGGGATGGGCATCTGTTGATTATTAAAAGCAGATTATTTCGGTCATGCAGAATAGCATAACCCTGCTGGAAAAGATTAAATCCAATTTCCCCGTATCCATTTCTATAGCAAAAACTCAACTATAATACGTATTTACCGAAACCAGATCAAAAGAATTCGGTCTTTTGTAGAATGAAAATTTCATTTCGATGCGTAGAATATGTTTCATAATAGAGCTTTCAATCCAATCAGTAAACGCATATCTAAACTAAGAAATATTTTTAGTAATACTAGGTTTACCAAGGAGTCATTTTGATCCCTCTGAGAAAACTTCTCGTTGATTTTCTTCAAGAAAATTATTGCCATATTCTATGACAATATTTTAATGAATTTTTACTTATATTTATAAGACATAAAATCGCAAATATTATCTTTTTTATCATGTGAGAACATGATGTTGTTTTGGTTTGAGGTTTTTGAAACCTCAAAATGCGTAGGCAACAAATTGGCGATTTATCGCTTTAGTGGCCTCAATTTTTCGCTTTTAGGATTATTAGAAAATAATGCAGAAGGTTGTCACATTTGGCGATTTATCGCCAACTAAAGTTACAATTTGATTTCCAAATTATTCATTCTCTGAATTCTTACGAATTTCTTAATTAATTTAAGTCATTAACCAGTTTAAACCGGTTTGAAACATTCACGAGACTATCAGATTACGCATGCGTCGATATTTAGAAAAACGATGAGTTTTTTTTTTTTTCATCTCAAAATCAGTCGAGCTCCAAAACTTTGTTTGCCAGCTAGAATAATTGAAAACGAAAGTTTTAAAAAGTTATCATTATATATATATGAGAGAGAGAGAGTGAAGAAATAGAGACCGATAGAGAAATCCCGTGATTGTTTCAAACCGGTTTAAACTGGTTAGTGACTTAAATTAATTAAGACAATTAATTACTTAAAAATAATGATGTTCTCACATGATAACTTGAAATTTGCGATCATAGATTTCATCATATATATATATAGTTTCGGAGAGCATACCTACTTTTACCGAAGAGGTCATTTTGACCATTCGAATAAATACTGTTGAGAATATATACATTTACATTTAAATCTGTAACGGCTTTATAGGGTTGTTGTTGTTTTCGTGTCTATGCGTACAGTGCTAGTGCAAAAAGATTAGAGTCCTCCAAAAGCCTTGGTGACAAGATCTGCAAGTTCTGGAGCCCAACGGCTATGGAGGATTTCGATTGGGGGTGCTCCAAGTGCTTTATAGGGTCGCACATAGATATAGGTTTAAATATAGAAATAAGTATGTGTTAGTAAAATGTGCGTATATAAAAAAACAAGAAGGCGAAACTGAAAGTCAGTTAGAGAGAAGCTATTATGAGTTGTTAGTAAGAAGACGTGTGAGTCAATGTTTTGGTAGAAGATGATGATAGAAAAATAAATGGTCTTGAAGACCTAGACCTAGATTAGAAAATAAGCACCGTCTTTAGTAAATAAACACAGAGGAACTGCCTTTTCATCATAAAACATCTCAACAAATATATTGAAAATATAAAAGTTTTTCTACTTTAACTTTATAATAGATAGATCAATTCATATTTTTTCTAAATCAATGCCGAAAGAGGTCATTTTGTCTCCTGTAGTAGAAATAGGTATATGCCAACTCATGATAAACCCAGTGTTAAATTGGAAATAAATGAAACCCTAAAATAGTTTTTTTAAGAAACCATAAAGTTATTTAAAAACAGCACAGAAATTTATTTAATATGAAAGGATTATAAATTGAATATTATACTATACAAAATGCTATACAGGGCAGTCACATAATTTTTAAACAGTAATTATTTACTATAAGAAAATATGTATCGAAATTTTAATTAGAACCTTAATAAACAAAAACCAATCAAAATTTTTATGTTTCCTTTATAGCATATTATTCTACAGAAACCATTTTCTCACGGTTAAAAAAAAAAATAAGAATTTCAACGATAACTTTATTTTAGTATATATTTTCCTTTAACAAATTATAAAAATTATGTATATTTTACAACAATATTTTCCGTTGATTTAGGCATTTCATTTAAATACATGTACGCTTTACTACATAAATAAATAACAATTAAAAAAATAGCTTAAAGACAGACGATTCAAGTTTAAAGTAGAATCATGCAACGTCTGTTTCTTGTTTATCTTCTTTCCAATAGTGACTGTAATAAACAAAATTCAATGTTTTCTTCAAATTATAATTTTTAAAATACAGGATAATACTATTAATTTAAAAATATAGAATAGCGAAAGCAGGTTGTCATTAAATAAACTATCTTTTTTCCTTTAAAATAAAGTCGTTCAAATAATTTGGTATAGTTATCCATTATTAAGGGAATTATCACTGAATTTGGAGGTGAAATCCATTTAATCAAATGCATCAAACTGACGTCATTTTTAATACAAAGCTTCAATTTAATTCCTTTTTTAATGAAAATTTTAAATTAAAACAATTCGGTATTTCGAATGTTTTTGATGATTACTATACTTTCTCTGTACTACGTGTACGAGAAAGTAAAAATGAAGTAATAAAATAAATTTTAAGAAGCGGTAAAGCAATTTCTGACCCAACAGAAGTATCTTATCCAAAAAAATATTTAATATTCTATCCTACGCCCAGCTTATACAAAAAAATAGGATGAAAAAATAATGAAAATAGACTTTCAGCATATAAACGACCTTTTTGAATGTTATCTTTCTTCTCAGAAGAAGCTTGTTATTACTTCACATCCGAACCTATCATCTGGGTTAAAATTTTATTGATATGAAACAAAGAACTCGATCAGCATAAGTTCGAAATAAAAACAACCCCATTCCAAACCCTCTATTAAAAACGAACACGCCGCCGGAATTTTCAAGCAATAAACATTCTTTGGCAACGGTAGCATCTCGGTTTCCTCTAAAGCCATAAAATTAGATAGATATCTTTCGTAAAGTACACCGCTGACGAGTTTATTTCTAATACATAATACACACAGAATAATATCGAGAAGAAAAATGCTATTTCACCAGAAAATCCTCTTTACGAAAACAGAGTTCGCCTTTGTTGAGAAATATCCATCGGAAGCTACGGTTATAGCGACATTTATGAGCTATGTGCTGCTCCCCTCCCCTCCCCCTGAAACATTTTTAGTGCAGTATCAATTTTTTATTCATAATATTTTTTGTGGGATGGTTTCCTCTTCGTCAAAAAGCAGCTTTTCTTAGAGCAGCTGTTGTTTCTAGTGCTCCACTCATCCATATCGCCATTTATTTTAAAAGTTATTTTTCTGGCGGAATTTTTTTTTTTCTTTCTTTTTTTCTTTAAAGGATTAGAGAAAAATGGCGTTCGTTGAGAATTTCAAAAGAATGTATTGAAAATTAAGATTAATGCAATGATAATTGAAAGAATTTTTAACATTCAGTGTAGAATATTATAGAATGCCGACATACCGAATCATGGTTGGCACAAATATAAATTGGCCAAAAATCATTATTAACGAATTAATATTTCCTTTTAGGGTGTACGTACACACTTGAAGATTTTTTTTTTTTAATTTTAACTTTAAAAATCCAGTTTTTTCACAGTAAGTTATTAATATATGTTTAAACTCATTTCAGGGAGAAAAAACCATATTATACTATTAATTAATTAAATAATATTTAATGAGCTAATTAGCCTATTTTTTGAAACATGATATCTTAAATTCTAATTTGTACAGATACACAATTCTAGTTGGAAATTAGGCCTAATATTAGTCTTCATGTTGTCTGCCTCAAACAAGTTATAAAAATGTATAGTTTTTTTCAAACAATTTTTTCATCAACGATGTATAGAAAAAACGAGATTTTTTCTGTAATTTTAACTTTTAAACAGCTATTAAAAATTTATTTCTATAAATATAACTTTGATTGAGGCACAAAACATCCGCTATTTCATACAGATTATTTTGATATATAAATAACGTATTTGGTTAATTTCTTGTTGAGTTATGATTTTTTGAATGAAGCATAACCTAGTGGAAAAATATCATTCTTCATAAAATGAGTTTTAAAAACACCGTAACTAGAGTTTTTAATGGAAGCACATCAAGAAAAATAATTATAACTCAAGAAATATTTCGAATATTGACAACATCTTGGTATCGTTTGAAAGCTAAAGGATCAGAGAACATTATTAAGCAATAAAAAAATATTTAATATTTTGAACGATTTTCGAAGTTTCAAGTGTGTACATACACTTTAAGAAAAATCTAACAGGACCACTCGATTTCAAGAATTTTTTTTGCGATCCAAGATTCGTAATTCAGATTCTGTCAAACAGTCTCTAAAAAAATGTTATTCTACTAGAAAATGCAAAATCCACTGAACAGAATCTAAGAAAATAACATTCCGCTACAAAGTGCAAAGTCCACCGAACAGAATCTAAAAAAATAATATTCTATTACAAAATGCAAAATTCGCCCAATAGAATCTAAGGAAATAACATTCTACTACAAAATGCAAAATCCGCCCAACAGAATCTAAGAAAATAACATTCTACTACAAAATGCAAAGTCTGCCGAACAGAATCTAAGAAAATAACATTCCACTATAAAACGCGAAATCCGTCGAACATAATCTAAGAAAGTAATATTCTACTATAAAATGAAAAATCCGCCGAACAGAGTCTAAGAAAATAACATTCCACTATAAAATGCAAAATCCGCCGAACAGAATCTAAGAAAATAACATTCTACTACAAAATGCAAAATCCTACGAACAGAATCTAAGAAAATAATATTCTAGTACAAAACGCAAAATCCGCCCGAACAGAATCCAAGAAAATAACATTCTACTCAAAATCCGCCGAACAAAATCTAAGCAAATAACATTCTACAACAAAATGCAAAATCCGCCGTACAGAATCTAAGGAAGAGCATTCTACTACAAAATGCAAAGTCTGCTGAACAGAATCTAAGAAAATAACATTCCACTATAAAACGCGAAATCCGCCGAACAGAATCCAAGAAAGTAACATTCTACTACAAAATGCAAAATCTGCCGAACAGATTCTAATCAAATAACATTCTATTACAAAATGCAAAATTCGCCCTCCCTCCAAAAAAGGCATAAAAAATAATCAGCGGAAGCACTCTGATATTGTTTTCGTATAATCTGGAATGTATGTGTGTATTATTAACCGCATGCCATTGGAGAACAAGATATGAAAGAGCCTATTAACGAGCGAATTTTGGAGATCAGTCACTGGGATACGGTTAATACAGCAGCTGAAGCGGTCTCTTCGAAACTTTCTTGTATATACTGCAATGAATGCACTTGTACAGCATTAACTGTATGGCATTAGCAAACAACTGCTAGGAAAGAGTGGCAGTGCTTATGAAGTTAGCAGACAATAACCAAAAAACCAAATGGGCATTTTAGATGTCTTTTTTCCGATAGATTGAAACCCAAATTGGGCAAATCGTAGCCGCAAAATCATATACCAAATTCCATCTATTTAAGCCATTGAGTTTTTGAATTACCTCGCTTATATCCTTGTGAAAGAACAAACCGACAAACGGACAGCAACTTGAATGATTTGACAGATTTACTTTGAATGTTAAATCTGTGAGCTAAATTTTACCCATCTAGCTTTCTCTGTTTTGTAGTTATAGTGCTAATTTATATTTTAACAGCCGGACTTCCTCTGAATGGATTTCGTTTAAATTTTGGCAGAAATCTATAAATTTGGTATAGTAATCATATACAAAATTTCATCCAACTAGCTCAACGCATTTTATCGTAATCACAGACAGACATAATCTCCCCTCCAAAAAAAATCCTTGCAGCAAGCTAGAAGGCAAAGGTAGATTTCTTCACATCTTAAGTTAGTACCAGACAACACAAATTGTTGATGTTAGAAACAGTTAATAATAGATCTTGAAAATCACTTTTCAGCCTCTAACTGCTAAGAAATTGCAGTTATCGAAAATCTTTCAATCTTTAAATACAAAGATTGTTTCTTCTTAATGAGATGCTAATTTAGTTAATTGAATTTTTTTTTATCTCCAATATTAAGATAGTTATAGCAAAATGAAAGTTTAAACCTCCACCATTCCACTCCTTTTGATCTAGATAGGTCATTTACGAACTCGTCCGAGAATTTTACATTTCTAACAAACTTTTGAAAGAAGGGTAGTTTGAAGTGGTTGAAACTTTCATGGGTTTTGGGTTCTAGGGACTAAAGCCGCATTCCGACGACCTGTGGCAGCCTTAAGTCTGGCACATTTTGCCCTCTTTCCCATCTCTTGTGGTTTTCCAGGGTTCCTTGACGTCTGTTCATTTAACCGACAATTTGTGAGAAGCTCCGGACCGAAGTCCACACGCGGGGGGGGGGGGAGTCCAACAACGGGTCAGTTATGATCAAATCCGTAAGGCCACGGTTCGTCAAAACGCGGCTTCAGATCAGTTTACCCGGAGTCTTGTCACTCTGGGTGGTCTGAAACCAGTAGATTCGTCAAAATCTCGAATTCGAATCTTTTGACATTTACAATATTTTCTTTCGCATATTTCGAGAGACAAGAAAGTAAAATAAGAACAAAAAAAAAAAAAAAAAAAAAAAAAAAAACATACTCAAAACTTTAAAGAGAAACAACCTTGCAATATCAATCTAAAGAACACTTTAAACAATGACATTTATATCAGATACCTACCATGAAAGATTCGCTGAAATTCTAACTTAACGAAATAACGTCTCGAGCGCAGTATTTCCACTTCGAAGCAAAATACCTTTGGGGGCATTTATCAGACGATAGGGAGCATTCCAGAAACGTTATTGGGATAGAGCACAAGTAAATAACTCCCCATTACAGTTCGATAGCAAAATAGCAGACGACAAATTGCAGCGATTTGTCGCAATCACGGTCATGACTTTCTTCTATTGCTTTGGTTCTTTCGTAAATATGAAGCATCAAAGAATAAAAGAGTCAAGAGGCACTAATGTAGGGACTAATGTACAGAGTCATTATAATGTAATTTAGGGAGGAAGGGGAAATGTGTGCAGAATTTATAGCATCAATTACTTCGGCATTTAGATCTTTTTAGTTTCTTAATATGAAAAATCGTTTTAAAAAAAATGTATTTTAATTTTTTTTTAAATAAATTGTCAGAATTGCGAAACAAAGACAACTAACCAGAAGTTTTGATTCTTTGTTCATACTGTAGGGCTAAAAATAATGTACATTTATGAATCATTTTTATTAATACTACTAATTTCCCTGATGCATTTGAAACAATTTTTATTTCACAGATATATGTTTGCACAACAGCGATGACTTCTTTGACTTTTCCAACTAGCCACATCTTTTTATTGAATAAATTTTCAAGATCTAATTACCAAAAGAAATATAATCCAATCCGAATTTATAAGGCATTTTTGAAAAAGTATTGAATCTGAACTTACCAATTACAATTATATCCATATCAATAATATAATTTTAGTTAACAATGTGTAAGAATTATAAAATAAATTAAGTTTTCTTAAATAAAAATCAAATGGTTATTTCATGCACAATTTTTCATTATTAAATCTTACTGGTAAGGGTTGAAGATATCGCACAAGAAAGTATTTAAATTCCGAGTATATCAACTAGTATCTATACAACTTGAAATCATACTTTTCTATCGATATATATTTAAAATCTATTAATACTTTTTTTTAGTAAGTGCTCCTCTCTTCGTAGACACAGACGCCAATAGACTGAGATTAGTAGTTCCGATGAAAGCAGCTTTTATTTGACTTACAGGCTATTGGAAGAAAAAAGATCGCCAATCTTTTGACGTGAGCAATTTTCAATAGGGCTGTTCATTAAAAACTTTTTTTCCCTATAATCAAAAAGTTTAAGCTATAATGTGGAAAAATAAATAGAAAAAAATTCTAATTTCGAAAAAAAATGATTTTCAAAATTTTTTAACCATGTGTGAAAAAAAAAAAAAAGTTCTCTTCTTTCAAAAATTGAAAAGAAAGCAATTAATGAACTTTTTTCCCCCATGCCGTTTTTTCGTATTAATAAAACGACAGCTATTGAGCTGACATTTTATTACCTTCTTATGGAAAAAAAAGTTTAAAAAAATTCCAATGAATAAAAGGACATTAAAAATTTTTTGCTATTAATATAATTATATTACATTTTTTTCCGTTTTAATTATAGATGATGAAATTGAAGTAAAATGCAATTTGGGAAAACGTTGCACATTATACGGATAAAAATTCCTGATAACTATTACAAATAAAATTTTATATTGAATTTTCCCAGAAGATAATTTTAAAAAAACTATAAAGACATAAAAAATGAAATAAATTAATATTTATTCACTGGTAATGATTTCCATGTTCAAAAAATACATTGATAACTATTTAGTATTAAAAAAACTATTTCAAATATTCAATTTCTCCAGAAAGACTTTTTTTCATAAAAATATTTATAAAGACTTATAAAAATAAAATTAATTAATATTTATTCGCTGATAATGATATCTATATTCGAAAAATACATTTCTATTATAACTATTTAGTATTAAAAATTATTTTAACGGCTTTGTTACGATACTTAATTAAATAAAAAAAATTGCACGAAAATTTCTTTTTAAGAATTAGGTCACAAAGCTGTATTATAATTTAAATCAATATTAGTCATTATTCGATTATAAATGATATAAATATTGATTTTTAACTGCTTTAAAAGATCTTAAAAATAATGAGTGTTTAAAGGAAACTGACTTGTTTCATTTCAAACTTGTATATCAGCGTTCATATTTTCATATAAGTTTATGAGCAACAAATTTATATACATAATTCATTTGTTGTCAAAATGGGATTTTTTTTTTTTTTTTTTTTTTTTTTTTTTTTTTTGTCAGAATGAGGTAGCAACGAGAGATTCATAGAAAACTACTCCACACGGCATAATTCTCGACAAAGTTTCAGAGTATCTATGTCGCAGAGAGCATGTTTTGAAGTGCTCACTTCTCTTCCTTCTAATCAACATTCAGCCATCACTGGCATCAAGGTAGAAACAGTCCTCATATGATAACACAGCAGATAACCATTATGCCCTTCATTGACTCCTCGACGCCAATGAGATGGCAAATGGCGAATATTTAGAAACAGCTGCATGAACGCTATAAGACATCTGACTCGGAGCAGTCTCTTAAGAAATCGAACTGTTATCATTCGCTGTATTCCTCTAATGCGAAAAGAAGCTGGTCTGGTAGAGATGCAGTGCGACATTTCAGAGCAATGTGATGAATATGACAGTCGCCAATAAGTTTAGTAAACTCGGCGCCAATAAGGTTACAGATGGCGATGATTTAAAAATAGCGACATGAATGCTATAGGAAGTCTAAGAGTAGTCTCAAGTAGCCGATATGCTATCATACTCTGCGCTCTGTTATCATACGTTGACTCCTCTGATGTCAATAGAAGCTAGTCAGCTGCAGAAGTAATAAAACATTACACAGTAATGTGATGAATACGAAAGTCTTCCCTTTCAGTAGTCACTCGCCGCGCTCCAGCCTTCTTAAGATATATTGCCAACAATCATGCATATTAGATATACCCCTTCAAGTCTTTGCACAATAATGTGATGAGAAAAGTAATGACCAGCCAGACTCCGGTCTTCTTGAGACACTAAATAATCGCGATCACTATTGCTAACAATACAGTAGGAAATAGTATCTACTGTGCAGTAGTGCACAGTATATATTCCCCTAAAAGTCTTTCTACAGTAAAGTGAAGAGAAAACCCATCTTCTCGAAGCCCTATTATACAGTTTTGTTCACATTCAGCAAACTGGCTTTGTCTCTTTAAAGACATTTTAGAATCAAATCTGGCTAAAAACATCCATTTCAAAAGATAAGTAATACACACGATATTAAAAGCTAATCTAAAGTATGTATGCCATGTGCATTTTAAAGTGAATATGATTTGTTTACTCATATTGGAAGCGAAATTAGATTAGGTGTCATCCTTTAGATATTCAAACAAGTCTCCCTAATCTCCTTTATTTGAACAGTTCCTTCTTGGTGGTGGGGTTTTATTTTCCGCCATTGTAACAGATTCTAGTAATGAAACACTTACGCATTTCTAATCTCGTAGTTAATTATATTACCTAACAAACTAAACAATTCTTGCAGGTTGCCTAAGTTTCACAAAGACATCAAAGAAAATTCAACTTCCCTAAGGTATAAACGCGCCACGTGCATAGTTATTAAAAGGACCCAACCATCAACAAAAAGGTAAGCGTTAATCAAGAATTCAAAGCTTACATCTCTAGAACGAGAAACAGTGGATATTAACAAAGCATACTTTGTATCTTTAGGACTCTGTGGAACTGAAATAATATTAACGCGAGCCTTTATAGCAACTTTTACAAAGCATATGATCCACATAGCTTCAGTTCCTAACACTCAGAATAGTTGATGCCACTTTGTAAAGTGGAACAAGAGAAATATCGATAAATTCTTGCCCCAAATGAATTGCTGCTTTTACCGTCTATTTTCAGGTAAAGAATAGGTTCGTGCATTTACACATCAGTCAATAGTTTTTGATTTTACAGAAATAAAAATGCGATAACATATGCAAGAAGATATGTTTAGTTTTAATAAAGCAATACATATAAATATTAAACAATTTTGAATTAAAGCATAGCATAATTAGAAAATCAAACGAAAATCAATGATAGCAAAAAGAAAATCGTGCATAACAAAGAACATTAAAAAAGTTTTTTTTTTTTTTTTTTAACTCTTAGTGTATCATCTCTCTGCAGGGTAAAATCTTCTAAATATAGTAGGTACGAGATCCTGAAATGAACTGTGCCTATCTTGTTCACGGTGTTTTTTTTTTTTTTTTTTACTTCTAATTTTTGATAGGATTTTCTCACAAAAAACCTGATAAATTAAAATCTAATGCATATTTTTGTGCGAATTCGGTATTATGATTTCTCAATGCTGTTCCTGAATTAAAGAATAAGTAATCTAATAATAAGTAATTCTATAAGTAATAATAATAATTTAAAGAGATTATATTTATTTTAGAACTTCACAATGTAAAAAAAAAAAATTGGAAATTTATCTCGATATTTAAAGAATAAATATAACTACAGTTTATTTTTTAATTCAGAAACTAGATAGTACATTTCTTAAGCTATCTGCAGATTTTTAAGCAAACCATTTGATAAACCTCTAAACTAGAAGATTTTTGCTTTATATCTCTTTTTTACAAAACTCTTGCTATTTAACTGGTATATTTTGGTTTTATAGAAGTTTCTTTCAATCTGTTTCTAAGCAAATATTCAAAAATATAAATATTTTCGAACGTTTTTCAAAACATTCATCCCGAACATAGTCATATTAAAAACATTAAAAAAAAATATATAGGGTAGGGAATTTTAGGGATAATGACTTTTAAACGTTCTAGAAAGAATAAAAAAGGAGAATACGTTGATGTGGGCATTCTGTGTATTGTATATGAAGTATATTTGATTCATAATTAAAACGTGAACATGCTATTAGACTGTGCATTGGAATTCTGTCTATCAAAAGAAAGTTTTCTTTAACAATTGCTTATGTGCGAATCGAGTGTACTCGTTTTTAATAGGGTAAGAACTAAGTCGAGTTTTCTTGTAAAATAAATTTCTCCAAATTTTCAAATTATTTTTAATGAACCGAATAGTTACTTAAAATTTGCATTTTTAAAAAGCTAAGGGCACTAATAAATGAACTAAGTTTGGTTCAAATCAGTTCAGTTATTTAGTCGAAGATACGGAACATAATATTAGATGCTTGCATGTATTTTAATCAGCGACATCTATTGGTAAACTTGCGGAATATCTATACAAACGAAGATGATTTTGGGTTTTACTAATTTGCTATTACTTTATTGTTATCATTTTGAAAGTTTTCAATTTAGAAATATTGAGTTATTCAGTGTATGAAGACCTCAATCATGTAATGCTCCAAATTGTATTTTCAACATTCATTACTTTTTTCTTTTTTTTGCTTGATTTGAAGAAATCTGCTGCCGAAGCCCATCAGACACTTTTAGAAACTGATGGTGGTGCTGTTCCGCCATAAATCAACTGTCGGTTTTGGTTTCAACGATTTAAGAGTGGCGATTTCGATGTCAATGACAAAGAACGGCCTGGAGGACCAAACAAAATTCGAAAACAATCAATTGCAAGACTTCTTGACGAAAATGGGAGAAAAGTAGCAGAAATTGATGGAAAATATTTTGATTGATATGTATACAGTAGGCAAAATGATTATTTGTACACCACTTTTTTTAAAGTTTTAGAAACATATAAACAGCTATTTTATTCATTGCGACGTGTGAGCGTGAGTTTGTTGTTTATTTCTAAGTAAACGAAAAAAATATTTTGAAATAATTGAAAATAAAATCTAAATCTTACAAACTTGGAAAATTTCTTGTAAAAAGTATATTTGTACACCTATATCTTCGGTAAGTATTACTATCATTTCATGTAATTTTTCACATTATAGTTAATTTTTTGGATAGTTTGTATTTTTTAAACATTGAAGGTTATCTTTCTTAACAGTGAAGGTCACTCGCAGAGAAAAGTTGAGAAATGGCCACGAAATCAAAAGAAATCTCTTTAGACATGAGAACTCATATTGTTAACCTTAATAAAAGTGGAGAATCTTATCGCGAAATTCAAAAGATGGTTCAGTTACCCTTTACAACTATTGGTTACATCATAAGAAAATATAAAAATACTGGATGCGTTGAAAATGAACGCAGGCCAGGCGGCCCGAGTAAATTAACTTCAAGAAATAAACGAAGTATTGTTAAAGCAGCTATTAGAAAACCACAAATTTCTGCTCAGAAAATTCCAGATGACCTTCTTGCATCTTCTAACATTAGAGTGACCGTTCAAGCAATAAAAAATGTATTACATAGTGCTGGTTTAAAAGGCAGAACTCTTAGAAAAAAACCAATGATCTCTGAAGTAAATAGAAAGAAGCGTATAGAATTTGCTATGAAATACAAAGACAAACCGATGGATTTCTGGAAAAAGGTTATTTTTTCAGATGAGAGTAAGTTTGAAATTTTTTCACCCCCTAGTATCCGAAAAATCTGGCGAAAAAATAAAACAGCCCTTGATAGTAAAAATGTACTTCAGACCCTGAAACATGGTGGTGGAAATGTGATGGTTTGGGGCTGTGTAGCTCATAGCGGTGTTGGAAAATTACACTTTATTGACACAAAAATGACAGCTTTAGGTTACATTGATGAGTTGCGGCATAACTTATTAGACAGTGCTAGAAAATTGGGTATCGGTGACACTTTCTTATTCCAACAAGATAACGATCCAAAACACACTGCGATAGTTACTAAAACATGGTTTCTTTATAATGCGCCAAGACGCCTTGAAACTCCACCACAATTCCCGGATATAAAACCAATTGAAAATTTGTGGATGCTATTGGATGCTCAAGTCCGAAAAAAAAATATTACAATTAAAAATAGATTGAAAGAAGCACTCATGGAAGCTTGGGAAGAAATAGATCAAGAAACCACCAAACAGTTAATAGAATCAATGCCAAGACGCCTTGAAGCAATTGTAAAAGCCAATAGAATGCATACAAAGTATTAAATTTCTATAAAATAATTATAATTATGTTTAAAATTTGTCACTAAGTAAGTATACAAATACTCTTTTTGTATAGTTTTTATAAAGTTTTATTCATTAATCAAGTGAAGTTTATGTGATTGTTTTTTTGTTGATATTTTATTATTATTTTACCTCACTAGAATATATTTCTGCAATTTTAACTTAGTTACCTTATTTTATTTTACTATAATATTCCAAAATTGAAGTGTACAAATAAACATTTTGTCAACTGTATATATTATAGTAACTTTTCTGAATAAATGCCTTTTTAAAGTGAAAAAAAAAATGATCAAAATACATGCAAAGCCTTTAATTGTATTTAGATTAATAAACATTAATGAAATAATGCCAGTTGCACACTTCCATATCATCCAAATTAGAAATTAGCTAAATTAATCCAAATTAAAAGCTAAATTAATTAATCCAAATTAGAAAATAGCTACTGTGATAAGCAAACAGAACAGTTTTCTATGTTCCACGTTCATATAATGAAACATTAATGCTATTCCAATCTACTAGTTAATTATATTATCCAAAACCTAACCATCTTCAGCAAAAGCAATGAAGGAAACCCATTTCCCCGAAGCTCAAACGTGCTGTAAGTTAGTAAACAATGGGCAAAAGTCGGAAACATTAAAAGAGACCAAACGCTTTTACCAACAAAGCATTCATTCGTTAATCAAGAATTCAAAATTTACGGCCCAAGAATAAGAAGAATTCTTAGAACGAAGCAACGCATCCATTGTCCTCCAGAGCGATTCGAGACTGAAATATTAACGCTCGCCTTAAGGGTAGATACTTACAACCTGTAACATCTTGCGCGCGGTGTATGCTCGAAGAACCCTGCGAGTCTTAGCCCCCAAGATACGCCCTGAATATTTGATGCCATTTTGGAACGAACAGCAAAGAACACTAAGAAGCTTAAAAGTCATACGCGTACCCTTCGATAGCATTCTTTTTCTATAATATCGTTCTTTAAGAAGGTTGAGGCAAATCCGGTGCAGACAGACAGACGTATCTTTCGCGGAATAGGAATTGTTGAGTAGTTGCGAAGTTGGAAAGGATTACATTCAGAACACATGAAGCAATGAGTTATTCAAGAAGTTCTTTACGGAACGGAAAGATGTTGGGGGGGGAGAGAAATGATGCATGCACCCCCTCCCTCCTTCTCTCTCATTCGTCTTCTCGTTGTTTGGCGGCAGGAAACAAAATTTCTGTGCCAAAGCACCTTGCTGATTTGATTACAGATCTTTCGGAGGCGATTTTTGATTTTTGCAATATGCAAAGGCTTTTGACACAAAATGTTTCGAACAAGTACAGGGGAAAAAAAAAAAAAAGAGGTGGATTGAAAGAAATAAAAAATATAATAATAAAAGAGCTCCAAGTTCTGTTTATGAAGAAGTAGAAAAGGAAGTTTACAGATTTCTTGACAAGTGAATAAAAAAAGAAAAGTTGAAGTGAAAGTTGTTGACACTTCAGAAAAATAGCGTCGGATCTTAATAGTGATATTTTAATTTTCCGCAGCAGTTTTTGTAAAAACTTCACTTTTTGCATATTAGTTAAATGTTTGCAGGTATTAATATTCCGAATAAACATTTTAATTAAATGGTATAAAGGCAGCAAAGAAAGAATGCTTTCGTTTTGTTTTTCATTGTATTCTGGTGTACATTTAAAAGTATTTATGCAGTTTTGATTTGTCCTAAGCATCTTTTGGCAGTTTCTTAAAAAGTATTATATTTTAGACGTAATTAATTAATTCTATTTCAGACGTTTTTAAATATTTTATATTATACTATTTTAGAAGAGTTACTCCATTTTGCTAACTTTACTACACATTTCCCTTATTTCCCATTAACTCAGTAAAAATTCTGCTATTTCTAGTTTTTTAATATTGCAATCTACGTTCAAATTTAATTAATATAAAATATGGAATTTTCTACATGTTAATAACAAATTTAAAATATAAATATAATTTTTTTATTCTTTATCTTCTTATTTAAACCTTCTTACTTATTATTATTCAGAGAATTAAGGAGATAAATCGCTTGCTTTCTTGAAATCGGATTTACCAGTAATGACTTATGTTGAGGACAGAAAGTTAATTTAACAATTTTTTTACGTTTCATATTTTTTGTTAATATTAATTTGGATTGTAAAACTAAAACGAAAAAACATCTGTAACTTTTAACAGTGACATTTATCAATAAATTTGGTGTTCTTCTAATTATGTTTTTGTATTATCGTTTGCAATAGGTTTAATAGTCAATTGGAATTATTAAGTATCTTTGAATTCTAACATTATTTTTTAAAAGTTGTTTAAATACAGAAAAAAAATTATGCGACAAAAATTCATATCATTAAAAAAATAATATTTTGAATTTTAAGATGACATAAAAAATCATTTTTTTATATTGTCATATTTCTAAAAATCATCGAAGAAAAGTGCTAAGGCATTGTTTCATTTTTTAATTAAATTTTTTTTTAAAAAATCATTCCTATTTCTACCTTTTAAATTGTATATGTGACAAGCTTGGTAGCTTTAAATAAAATGTGGAGTGCCGATATAAACACATCAAATACATATTCATACAAATGCACATTCATTTTTATTATAAGTAAAGACTGATTAATAATTTCCGAAAATATTAAAAACATGCACTGTAATAGAGAATACGCCAATGCACAAAATTCCATTTTTAGAAAAATGAAGTAAATCAAGTTAATAAAAGATTGCAAAATTCTTTCATATGAACAATATATGCTATTCTGCAATAGTCTAAAAAATATTTTTTTATGATTTTGAAATTTTTTTTGTATTAAATATCTGTAAGTCTGATTTTTTTTTTGGACATTATAATGTTACTTCTATAAGTTGGGACTTTATATTGCAAAATATCAGTATCAATTTAATGTATCATGTTATTATTAAAATTAATAAAGTCTTAATTATCTAATTCATATGTCCTTTAGGTTCCATTTGATTTTAGCTCTTCAGAATTTATCAAAATCTGTTTGAAGTTTCATGTTTCTTAAGATATGGGCAGAAAAGCTTCAGAATTCAATTAATTAAAAAGGAGTTACATCAAATATGAAAGATATACCGATTCATAATTACACATAGAAAATCTCACGCCCATCTTACACGATCTTAGAAACCAAGAAGAAAATAAACGCTCCACACAGTAAGCCGTAATGCAGATTTTAAGTAAATTAATAAACCATTCCCGCCATTTTCCGTCTGGAATAATTAACTCCGTTGCACAAACCGGCTGGAATTGATTTTCAGACGATTTCCGTAAAACGACGCTGATTGGTCGAAATACGATCAAATATCGTTGCTAATTATCAACCATGAGAATATACAACAAAAGGAATTATTTAGTAGACAAGAATTTTAGCAGGATTCCGTAAACCGAACGCAACTGGGAAAACGACAATCTGCTTAAAATGGTAAAGCGGATGTTTATGTTGTTTGTTCGTAGACGAATCGAAGCGTCATTGGCTAGAAACTCTCGAAGATTAGAAGCGCGAATTTAATTCATGCAGAAATTATTCAGAATTGCCAGGCG
The DNA here is from genome assembly GCF_947563725.1 of Argiope bruennichi. Classification (NCBI taxonomy): domain Eukaryota; kingdom Metazoa; phylum Arthropoda; class Arachnida; order Araneae; family Araneidae; genus Argiope; species Argiope bruennichi. Next base: position 48,023,103 of record NC_079161.1, on the reverse strand, counting down.
GGGGAGATCTTTAGAATGGACCATTATCGATGCTTTGCCAATTAGCGATTGTAAAACGCAATATCTAATATGGATTTATAAATCCATTGCCAACGTTCTGCATAGAATTAAATCCTTAATACTCAGAAACACGCTTGGAATGCTATGAAGTTCCTTCTATGCACGAATATGGAATAGAAGATTTGGAATTTGAAGGAAAGCGTTCTACATATTCATTGCTATGTAGGAGCCAGAACAAGGTACTGTCAGTCAACCTTTGTGTATTATGCTTTGCATTCTGTAGCAGCCACAAAATCACGCTAGTATGAGATTAAATTTACTTACATGATTAAACTCAAGCGCCTCTCATTTTAAACATATATATAAGTTTCAGTGATAAAATATGGCAACATAATAGTTCCGGAAAATTTAATATTTGCAAACATTTAATAATTATTTTTAAGAAGAAAATTCAAGTACCGTGTTTTAATAAAAGTATGAAGATCTAAATTAAAATATTAAATGACAAAGCATGGTATTTCTAACGTGTGAAATTAGAAATTTTTTAATGAGAATAAAAAAACAAAATTCCTTTTTAAAGTTCCAATTATAACATCACACATAAGAATTATCATTTTTCTGCATTCTACATAAAGGCAACTTACCGCGGGCGAGTTGAAAAAACTGACAATTTAAATACAAACAATTAATGCAACAGAATAGATTTTCTTCAAATTATACGGAAAAATGCAATGAAAAATAAGAAAGATTTCAGAGAAGAATTTTTACAATTAATTAAAAAAAGTTAATTTTCGAAATTATAAAATGCTTGGTACTATTGAGAAAAATATTCATATTTTAAATTATAATTATCTTCCTCTTTACTGCCACGAGCAATATTTAATTACATTTTCTATCATTCTTCACAGTTTTGATAATTTATGGAAAAATTCAGCTTTCATCGGTTTTTTAAAATCGCTTTGAGGAAACGATATTCTCATTTTAATTAAAAATTAAGCTGCAGACGATAAGAGGATTCTGCGTTTTTTAATATTTTACATAAAAGTGATTTTTATGTATAATCTATATCTATACTTATAAATAAAGCTCAATGTGTGTGTGTGTGTGTGTGTGTGTGTGTTGGCGCTCTACAGGCCAGGTCATTTGACATACAGCTACCAAATTTGGTACATGTATACCTTAGAGGTCGGGAATGTGCACCTGGGGTCTCTATTTTTTGAATTATTAATTAAAAACTAACTTTCCCGATAAAAAAAATTTCCATTCTTCCCACCGCCAACTTTCCCGCCAAAAAAATCTTTCATTTTCCCCACCGCCAAATGAGTAAGGCTTCCCTTTTTTTTCTCCCAACAGTAATGAGGCTAGGGTTAACATTTTTCGGCCGATTATTTCAAACGATTCTGTTTATTTTCTTAATGTTTGATGCATTTAAAATTAAACATTGTTAATTAATCCATGTTTCAGATTCATTCTGAAGTACTTTTGAATTAAAATAACACAGAATAAAGGAAATTAAAAATGTCTAATCTGCATAGCGTTACCCCAACTGGCGTAGAAAAATTCAAGCATTTGCGTTACCGTAATTGGCGAAGAAATTTCACGCATGCACATTGTGTTCTGATTGTTGCCATGACAACCATTATCAACGGATGATTTAAATTATTTTTAGGTTAGTTGCATGCTTTTGTAAGTAAATTGTATTTATGTTAATTATATATTTTTTGTATATGCTTATATTTTTAAGTATTTCGTTTTTAAGTAGTTTTTTTTAAACCTGTTTTCAATGATTTAAATTATTTTTAGGTTAGTTGCATTCTTTTGTAATTAAATTGTATTTATGTTAGTTATATATATTTTTTGTATATGCTTATAGTTTAAAGTACATCGTTTTTGAAGTAGTTTTTTAAACCTGTTTTCGACCGATTATTTTAAACGATTCATTTTATTTTCTTAGAGTTTGATGCATTTAAAATTAAACATTGTTAATTAATCGATCTGTTCATGATGAATCTGAGAAAATTTTGTTGACAAATTCCTGAGATATTACATAAATTAAGTAAGATATTCTTTAGTGCCCATAAAGTTTCAACGCTCAGTGACTCTATTATCAGTAATCATATTATTAAAAAAAATGCTTTGTTTCAGTAAAAAATATTATTATATTAATTGCAGTTTAGCCATTTCCATTTTAATTTTAAGCATAAATTCTACCGGAACTAACAGAAAATTAGAGAGATACATATTATGTTATGGCTGAAGGACTTTATAATATTATGAGTGAGTTATATGACTCTTAAAATTTGAAGTTTTAAAATATTTTGATGAAGAATCTATTAAAATTGGAATTGCGTAAAATATTTAATGGTACGGCCGGAGTTTAACCCCCTGCTTGGTTCAATTTTTAAAAATCGCCAACAACGGTCTTGCGAAATGTTCAAAAGCAAAGTAGCAGATGTTCAATTATAGTGCATAATAAAGATTGCCAGCTTTGTCGGGTTATCGCCACTTGGCGAAGAAGGGGGTTAAACTCCGGTTCAACCTATTTAATTATTAAAATTTAAAGGAACATTAAGATTGGCGAACCGGCTGGCCGCCAAAGGCGGCTAGTATATACAGTGGCTCAAAAAATTGAGAGTACACCTTACTTTTACTTGATAAATCCGACTTTCAATATAAATAACACATTACCGAGAAGAGCAAACACTTTTTTATTTTTATCCATAACAAATGGTTTAATTTAAAGTAAAAATAAAGAAAAATCAACGAAAAACTTCTAAATTGAAAAGTTTCAGAAGCATTTTAAGTAAACATACTCAGATTTTTGCCTCAAAAAATTGAGAATACACCAATGGAATTTTTGCAAAATCTCGCATAGAAATAAAGTTTCACCGTTAAGTTACATGTCTTTTAGTTCTTATAATAGTCTCTAAACATCATGGTACCGATTCGACCCATTTTTGGCGGTATCTGAAGATAATTTATCCCATTCTTCTCGCAACACTTGTTAAATGGGTTTAAATGGGTTTTGTTTCAAATTTTGTGTTTTTGAACCTCTTTTTCGAGTACGGCCGACGTATATTTTATGGCATTGACGTCGGGGTACTGTGGTAGTGTGTGTAACCGCTGTTTACAATGAAAAAGACATCACAATACGTTAGACAAGCTGGATATAAAAGTCGCATTGTTAGAGAGAAACCGTTCATCAGCTTGCAAATTCAGAAAAAGCATTTGAAGTTTGCAAAAACTCATCCATTGAAGACCAATAACCCTTGGACTAAGAAAGCTATATTTATAATGAAAGGAAACTCAAATTTCTGGAAGTGACAGCCATTGTACTATATGGTAAAAACCTAATACTGCTTTGGATCCAAAAAATTTACATCCTACAGTTAAACATGATGGTGACTCTGTAATGATTTTCTGTTGCATGTCTTCATCCGGGGTAGGAAATTTAATTCTTATAGATGGCATTATAAACCATGTGGTTTACTTGCATATACTTCGCAGAAATCTAAAGGAAAATGCTAAAAATTTGGGTTTAGATGGAAATTTCACTTTCCAGTAGGACAACGATCCCAAACAGAATGCCCGTAACGTGATGATGATAACGTATTGTGATGTCTTTTTCATTGTAAACAGCAGTTACACACACTACCACAGTACCCCGACGTCAATGCCATAAAATATACGTCGGCCATACTCGAAAAAGAGGTTCAAAAACACAAAATTTGAAACAAAACCCATTTAACAAGTGTTGCGAGAAGAATGGGATAAATTATCTTCAGATACCGCCAAAAATGGGTCGAATCGGTACCATGACGTTTAGAGACTATTATAAGAACTAAAAGACATGTAACTTAACGGTGAAACTTTATTTCTATGCGAGATTTTGCAAAAATTCCATTGGTGTATTCTCAATTTTTGAGGCAAAAATCTGAGTATGTTTACTTAAAATGCTTCTGAAACTTTTCAATTTAGGAGTAATTCGTTGATTTTTCTTTATTTTTTCTCTAAATTAAACCATTTGTTATAGGTAAAATTAAAAACATGTTTGCTCTTCTCGGTAATGTGTTATTTACATTGAAATTCGGATTTATCAAGTAAAAGTAAGGTGTACTCTCAATTTTTTGTGCCACTGTATATATTTTTAAAAAATAATTTTATTTATACGCGGCATCGCATTTCGTGGTATATTAAAATTCAATTCCTTTCATAAGACGTTTAAACCGTGTGTTTATATATAGCCTACTTGAAAAACGATAACAGTGATCATTTTTATCATAAGCTCTTTCAATTTTATAACCAAATATTAAATTATGATTTATATACATTTTGTATGATAATGAACTAAATAATTTTTTAATAATGAAAATATTAAGCATCTTCAGCAATGTCAAGTACATTAGTTAGTTTAAAATAAATCCAAATTGTCAACTGCAATGTAGCAGACGATTTTTTTTAAAGAGAAAATTAACTTTCATATCTCCTATAGCAAAGAATTTAAAGTACACATGCGATGAAAAATTTTCAATGATTACAAGAATTCAATAAAAGAATGAATATATTTTATTGAATCGCAAAATAATTGCATTTCTTGTGTTTATTTTAGAGTTTCAATCCGTTTTCTCAATTTCTGATTAGTTTCGTTATTCAATAATAGGAAATTTAAAAGGAAACATTCTTTCTTTAATTTATTTCCTTGTGAAATCATTTATAATCTAATAAAAAGAAATGAAGTAAGGAAAAAAAAAATATCTGAAAACCGAAAAAAAAAAAAGAAAAAAAAAACCATGGCGACGTCTAAATACATTTAATTAATTTTTCATCGTCTTATCAGAAAATTTAGAAGAATTCATCATTTCTTAAGGCAAAATATGCGACTTTCTTAAAGAAAGAGAAAAAAAAAAAGATTAGTAAAATAAAGAGACTCTGAAAACGATTTTGAAAAATTAAAAATATACAAATTTCTTTCAAACAATAGCATCCGAAGCTTCTTCAGAAAAATACAGAATTCGCTTAATTTTTTTTAATTCAACTTTTGTTTAAAGAAATGGTTCTTTCTTCCATTACTTGAAAAGGTTTTGATGTCTATGGATCGTATGATCCAGCAAAAATCACACCAGGGATTAGTTTAAAGCTTTATTAATTTTTAATACCTAAATAATACTTCCAATACAAGAAATTCTAACACGAACACAGAAAAACAAAACATAACTTTTGTTCATTAAAATTAAAATTTAACATGCCAAGAATCTATAAATACTTCTAATACATAAATTAATTTTTCTATTTTTGAATCCTTTTTTCACTTTTAAAACCATTATATCTTTCAGTATTATATTATTATGTAATCTTGTCATCTTCATCACACCCAGATGCGCCTTTCATTTTAAATAAAAACTAAAGGAGTTATCAATTAATTGGAGAATTCTACGCTATGAAAATGACAAAATATTAACGACATCGAAAATTCATAATTGTACAGATTTTCAGAACACCAATAAATCAAGAAATGAGTCAAAATCGATTTCAAAATAGCAACTGTAAAAATAATTTAATTAAATAAAAACCCGCAAAAACACTAGTTTAGAATTGCCTTGAAATGTGGATTTGACTATCATTTTAAGCTTAAAAAATCATTTATCCAAAACAAATATCAAGCACGACAGATTAAAGCGTTACAAAAACAACATAAATATTCAGAAAATTTTGAAAATGATTATTTTAAATAAATAAAATAATCGCAACGACATTTTCCAGTCAGCTATTCAGCTTGGCAGTTGCTGTGTCAATCAATTCCGAGACTTATAAAAAAAAACTATTTTTGAAGTAAAAAAGAGCAAATTTTATTAAATTAACCCGCTCAAAGCATTCTAGTTGACGTATGACAAGAAATCTGAATTTTATACATATTCAAACGATACAAATAATAATAAAAAAAAGAAACAAAGGAAGGGAGAAAAAATCGTTTTACAAAATGTCAGCCAACAATGCATAACATTAAAATCAACTGAAATTAATAAAGATATATGTATATCATTCACTACTATAACAGGAATTTTGATGTAAATAAAGAAAGAACATTTTTTTTCCCATGAGAATGATATTCGAATTAGTCATTTTTAGAAAAATCTGCGACAGAAAAAAAAAAAAAAAAATGGCGCAGATTTCGAATGAAAACAAGACCTGATAAAATAAATGATGCAAAATTCCTACGAAGTAATTACGAGAATTTCATCGCACTTTCAGGAGAATATCGCTCTAAAAAAATGAAACTTTTGGTCCAAATTAGTTGTTAATGACAACACTGACAGCTTCAGTCAAAGTATTTGGCGTAGAAGCTTATGATTGCGCAATTTTTGTTATTATTCTACTTCTTTAGTTCTAATTACTTCATGTAATAATTACCAGTGCGGTAGCCAAGTGATAATGAATGGCCAAAGGGTACTCATCATTAATTCTCAGTTAGGATCGTATTTTTTTTCCTCGCCAATATCGCCAAATAGAGTGCAAATCAGTTGAGCCAGTGTTTTTTCTAAGAGTGAAAAATGCAGATGAGTCTATATTATCTTAACAAATTTGTAAAGAATCTTTATTTGGATTACACGGAGAATAATAAAAAAGTGAATATCTTAATAATTAAAATAATGGAAGAAATAGAAAAAGGTTAAAAAAACTATGAAATCAGTAATAATAATAAAAAAAAGAAACGAATGTGGTAAATTAAAAGTATCAATATCAGTTAAAAAATCTTAGTTATAAAATGCACAAGAGCTTTATTTTTAGTTGTACATTTCAAACTTTCATTAACTTTTTTTTAAATAAAAAAAATATTTTTTCTAGAAAAAATATTTAGGAATGATATTTTTATGATTATAATGTAAAAGAATAAAATAAACTACTTTGAAATAGGTATTTAGAAAAGAAAAAGAGCCAGAAAGCTCAACTTTATAAATTATGTTCGGTTCTAATTATTTCCAATCATTTTCATGTTTCGAGAGAAATTTTGTTTTGATTGATTATTTTCAAAATTGGCATAATTTCTATATTATTAATTCTGGATTTTACAACGAATTCTTTTCATTTCAAAAATATTAATAATTGTTTCTAACTGTAAATAATAATTATAAGTAACAATAAAGTAAAGTAATTATAACTTTATATACAAATTAATGAATGTTTCAAAAACTTATATATAAGCTATAAATCATAAAAAAACAATAAACTTTTAAATTTCAGGCACTTAAAATTCGTAGCATATTGCCTCCATGTTTATCTTTCATTCCATTTATTTATTTATTTTTAAAATTTCGAAGAACACAAACAGCAATAAAAAAAAATCTCATATATTATATCTCCGAAATTTTAAAAAAAATCGTAGCTCAATTATTTTTTTAAGATTTAAAATTCTTTCACATACCAATACCGCCATGCTGTTTTTATTATGTCTTTCTAATTGTTTAGTTGTTGCAATTTGCTTTGAGTTGTGTTTTGTTACTGATTAAAATAGCTTCATTATTATAGGTATAAGTATTACTTCATTATTATCTGATCACGTGACTATCAGATTACGCATGCGTCGATATTTAGAAATCGATGTTACCCCCCCCCCCTCGACCCCACCCTTTCAAAAGCGGTCGAGCTCCAAAACTTTATCTCAAGAACAGATTTTTTTAAAAAAAATTTAATTTTAACTAGTTTCGAATGATCACGTGATTTTACACGTGATTACCGTATTTTACAATCGTCAACTTTTAGAAAAGCGATGATTTTTTTATCTCAAAATCTTTCGAGCTCCAAAACTTTTAATAGAAAAAATTTTTAAATTTAATATATATATATCTTCGAATACCTCTCCTCCCTGTTTCGTGTTCATTCCCATTTTCTTCTCTATGCTTCTTCAGGCGATAACTTCTTACGACCCTGCCCTTTATTGGCCAGACAGGAGAATCGGAAACATGGCGGACATTCGCACCAAGTTGTAACTTTTTGTAGGCGATAATCCTCTTTATCATTTTCTTAAAACCCTAAAAACGAAAAACTTAGTGCCTCAACCGCGATAAATCGCCAATTTTCTGATCCTGCATTTTGAGGCTTCAAAAACCACAAATTAAAACAACATCATGTTCTCCCATGATTTAAAAAAAAAATGCTCTATTTAAAAGAAGCAAATTCAAATGTGTAATCAGTCCACATAATATAACAACTCATTCATAAAGTAGATCAATGTCCAATTATTCAAATACTCAATCCTTAACAAATCTCTGTCATCTAATAATCTGCTGTCAATCACTTTCATATTAGTCATTCTTTATTTATTCCGATAAAACCTTATTCTCTAAGCCAATCAGAATGTTTCGCGTTCCTGATGGCTAAATGATAGGTACTATCACGACTTTTGGGTGAAAATGGAAACTCTTCAAAAGCTGGGGGACAATTAATTGTTTTGAAAGTGCCGAAAATGTTTGTTTTTTTCTTCTTTCCTTCAGAAACTTAAGAATTCCAGAAATCTCTAGAATTCTATCTCTCTGTCATTTTTCGCAGCTTAATACATGCATTAAATTTACAACATCTTATAACAAATGAAGTTGTAATAATTTAATTATATTTTGTAGCAGTTGCATTACTCCATCTTCTCTTTTAGATAATAGATGGCGATGCCTGATTAGGTACGCATCCCACAGTGCATTGCGATTGTAAATATAATGAGATGGGATGCTGGTCTGTTGATATGCGCGCGTAAATGTCAAGTCTTGTCCTTCGTGTTTGTGTTTGTTTTGTGCGCACTATGATCATTAAAGAAATGTTCCGGAAGACATGGGTCCTCTTGCTTCCACTGCATGGATCATAATGATCTTCATTCCACCACAATCTTAAGAAATTGAGAACTCTAGGGAAGAAGAAAAACTTTTATTCTTTAAAAGAAAGAAGAAAAGAAAAAAAAAGATACTGATTTACGGCATAGATATTCGTTGTCTTTCACGTGTAGAGTGGAATTTTGAAACGCTTTCCTTAGAAACCGGTGCATTAGCTATATAATGTTTTTAATCTTATAATTTAAGTCCAATTGTCACATCAATAAGTGGTTCAAACTAAACTAGTTTCAAAATTGAAGGAACAAAGAAATTAAATTCAACTTTAATGGTTCAGTTCATGCTAAAACGGCACGGCAAAACCATCGTCCCAATTTTGGAACTCATCACACATCTTGTAACAGCTAAAAATGGATTCGATGGCATGACATGACATGGCATCGGTACAAATTGCAACTGAATTTGGAGTGATAAATATATGGCCACAGTTAAGTCAATTATGACGACAAATGAACAAATTTCAATTAGTCTATTTCCTTTGAAGATTATTTATTATTTATTTCTTGCCTTCATTATCTATTTTATTATATAGTTTATTAAGACATATTTCTATTGAATTTAATGCTTTGCTGTTAATCAGATAATACATAATGAAAGTAAGAAATAATTGAATACATAATGTTCAACATGAATGTAGAAAATTGTTTGTATAAGACATACATGACTTGTTTTCTATATAATTTCCATAAACCATTTCCTTTCATTTTAATAAACACTTTGAGCCAAGGGAAAATCTCATGCACTAATTAATTTTCATTTCGTATGAAAAATTCAAATAACTCTGGAGCTAATCCTGATTAAGAAATATAATACGAAATATGCCAGTTGAATGAATACACATATCAGATTTTAATAATTAAAAAGCAATTTTGAAAGAGTACACCATGTAATATCACATGAATAATGCCTCATTAAAATGATTCATTATATTTAATTAGATCGCTCTCCAATATATTAAACAATTTCAAACAAATAAAATATGCACCCAAGCTTGAAACATAAATTCCACAGAATAAAGTAATAAAACCAATGCCACAAAAGAATTGGAAATATTTCAAATCAAAACTGGCGAAGTAACGTTCATTTACAAAGGAGTAATTAAATGAGCGATGTCATTAAAATGAAAATAAACAGTCTGCAATCAATGCAAATCCCGGAATTCTGCCCAGCCGATAGAAATAAATTGGAAACTAGACCTATATTTTAAAAGAATATTCCACTAATTGATTTTCCACTAATGATTTAACTCGCATATTCAGCCTGATAAAACCAATAAAAACAATTTTCCATTCTCCGAAAAGTTTAAAAACGATATTTAATAAATCGAATCAAATAATTGCAGACGATTTTCCTGCCCAGAATTTCGAATGGAAAGGAAGAAATTGCTTACGTGTTAAGAATGCATTCTATGCACCTGCGATTGCTATTGCCATATTCTGTTTTTTTTTTTCCCCTTCTTCTTCTCGCTTTTAACTAGTTTCTAACCTGCCAAACGGTGCTAAGACCAAGCCATTAACCTTTAAGTTTATTTCACACGGAAAACTTAACTGCCACCGTAATGATGTTCAGAAAATTTATAAAGGCCATTGTTCTGATGGCTACGCGCGTTCTTTGTCTTCTGACTTTAAATTATGCTAATTTTCTCTTACAAGTCCACGGAGCTTCATTTATATTTATGATCCAAAAGGATTGTGAAAAGCCAAAGCTAAGTGAAAAGGAAATTCACGCCGAAAATCCATTGTTCCAAAAGTTTAGCGGCTAACCTGTTAGAATTTAAATTTCCAAAGTAAGAAGTTTCATTATTATTTACTAGACTGGAACAAGATGATAATGGAAAAAAATGTATTAAAAATGACAAAGAGTACTGATTTCTTATGTGTTGAAATAAAAGAAGTAATTACATTTTTATTTTGATGCACAAAGTGATAAAAATATGAATTTTCTCATACATTTCCAGCGTTCTAAATTTTAAGCGTTAAGTATAAGTAACAAAAAAGCCATTTTCAAAGTAGAACTTTGAGAATTTTATTAAAAAAAAACATTATTCTTAGAATGCTCTTAATGATGGTTCTAATGTAAATGGAGAAAGTAAGAGATTCTCAAAATGTGCCATGATTCTAAGGAGAGAGAAATACACATTTTTTACAAAAATTACAGAACGAGATAAATTAAAGCAGAAGTTCTGAGATTCAGTTACAGATTGATTGTCTGTCGGTCTGTACTTACTGAAACAAGTAAACACGAAAATTAAAAAACGCAATGTCTTAAACATATCAAATTAGGTAAGGTTTTTTTAACTACAAGTTCTGTGTCAAATATTTATTTCGATTGATTGAAGAAAACGTGCCTAAAGCACAAATTCGATTTTGAGATTACTATTAACTGCATGCCAGAGATTAATCACCAAAAAAAACTCGCCAAAGACCGCACGATAGATTCACTAAAAATGCTGAATTCACGCCAAAGGTTAATATTTCTTAATTGTTGTACGCCACTGTTATGCAAAGCGTTCTCTGGAATAACAGTTTATTAGAGAATATTGCGAGGAAGTTTTTGGAAAACCACTCCTGCAAAGATTTTTTTTTGTAATTTTTTGTATACATCCGTTTTTTGTAATTTTCTATAGTGTTTCACTATGTATTCCTAGCTTCACAGCTTTTACTAAATATCCGTAGGCAATTACGGAAATTCCGTAGCTGTTGGAGGATACAAATATATTATGCAGCTGTAAAATTCTGAAATAAACACTAACAGTAGAAAGTTAAAATAATAATGATAATAACTACACACAGCCGGACGCAAAATATGAAATGGATCAAATCGTTCGTATAACAGACGAAGGTGTCAATATTGTCAGGGATATAACGTTTGGAAGGCAATCATGTCAATGTAATATTGAACTCGCAACGTAGTAAACACCTCTCTATCAAATGAGACTAATAGAGATGAGAGAGCAATAAGTGACTATTGAGGGCGACCAGGATAGCAAATGGCAATTCAAAGTATAATTGATAGTTTCGTCTCACTTCGGCTAGATTAAGAATTCTAAAGAAAATAAACTTTAATTGTGAAAGTAATCTAATTACAATCCAAGAGTGGGAGAAAAAATGGTATAAAGAATTTCGCGCAGAGAAAAAAAAATCACGAAGTCGCCATAAGAAATTGGTAAGTTTTAGGCAGCTATTAACATTGAAGGAATTCAAGTTTGTATATAAAATTACATAATTTTCATATAAATAATTATTTTTTTAATTCTTGCCGATAATTAATTATACGCAAAGTTATATTTTGATATCTTCGAAGCACATTCAAGTGTCATTTAATACTCCCAGTTATTATGTAACATCGAAATATTATTGGGTTACAAAATACTTTTATTATAACCAACAACCGACGATAAGGCCTATCGTGCACAATCATTTGAATAAACACCTTTGATTGAAGTTAAATTAAATCAAGTCATCTTAATATACACAATTGCCCCCACTATTTTAATCAACTGACAAAACAGAAAGGAAAAAATTTTTATCTATCTATTAGAAATCGTTTTCTTAAAGCAATAATGTCAAAAAAAATCAGTGTTAAAAATAATAGTAACAATAAATAAATAAATAAAAACACAGACCGCAGACGATTAAATCTGTGCTGAAATAAATTTATATTTCTCATATGATCCACCTGTCCATAGACCGTTTGATGAAAATATTCACGAGGAAAAAATATAAACATTAAAAATATTAAATAATAAATTGTATGATAATAAAAATTTCTAAAAAGAAATAAAATTAACAGAAATAAAAAAAAAAATCATCCCCCTTATGAATCAACAGAAATCAGTTTATACTAAGAATCATTAAATCACCCGCTCATAAAAATAAAAAATCGAATGATAAAGTTCTCAGCTGCTTTCGGCACATAAAAAAAGATCAGTTTTTGATAAGAATATTGCTTTCGGGCTATTTTAAAACTCCTATCAAAAAGTAACCCATACGTGTTTTTTTACATTAATATAAAAAAAGTCGGGAAAAGCCAGAAGGAAAATAACGAAAAGTCCCATGTATTCAATTTCTACGTGAACCAACACATACGAGAATAAAACAAGGAAAGACATTTTTTGACGAATTTTAATACTCTAAAAAGTTACTGATGTCATAAAAAAAGACAGCTGGGAAAAAAATGACATGAGAAATAGAAAGTTAGGCAAAAACTACCGAAAAATAGCATTATTAAAAAAGAATTGCCACGAAGTAAAAAAGGAGAAAAAAAAATTTTTTTCTTACTATTTTTTTTTTTTTTTTTAGACCACAAGATTCTTTATTTACTGACATTATGAGAAACATGAGGTAAAAATGCTACTCCTAGAAATAAATTACCCAGCTGATAGAAACTGAAGAAATGAACGAACTTGAAGGAAAAAGAAAAAAGAAATAAATATAAAGAAAGAATAAAATTGGTGGCATCATAGATGCTTCTTATAGGAAATGAAGAGTTGTATCCAAGTAAAAGTACTTTTGGAATACTTTTTTTTATCGTTTTATTTTTACTAAAATGTATTTCGTTTGATAAAATGCTTTAAATTATTTAAAGAAATGGACTAGATTCCACTTCAATTTTAGAATCTAGAAATAAAATGTAGGAAATGAAACTGCGTCTAAGTCATTTATATCACAAAATAAATCTTGAATATTATTTATTCAGAATTTACATGTGCGCTTATCTGCATTTCTATTGAACGAACAAATGGAACGAAAAAAAAAAAAAAAAAAAAAGAGGAAGATTTTGAGTGCATCTAATGTTCCATTAGGTTTTCAGTTCTATTTTTCTTATTCTAATTTGCAAAAAAGAAAACCCATCTCGATACAAAATTTTCAAATTCTTTCTCATTATTTGATTTTAGATAAGATAGAACAGTTTCAAATAAAGTTGTTCGAAGAATAAATAATGATTCTACTCGAGAACACTTTAAACTATAAAAGAAAGTAATAAAAGAATTTACATTATTCTAAAATGTAAAAAGTGCCATCATTTTGGAGCAACTAAAGAGTAAATACGCTTTATTACAAAAGAATAAAGCATGCATATTTGGTACGAGTGAATAGAGTGTTCGGAAGGTTTATTTCCATTTTGATCACTCTGCTTTCCACCTGGAATTGTGCAGGTGTTTTAAAACAGCCGATGTATCATAATCATTACAATATGAATGATGATTCAATAATCATCAAGTTTAGTGAAACGAATTTGAATTTTTCCTCTTATGGAGATTAATTGAATCGAATTAAGAACATAAAAGATAAAGAAAGAAAAAGAAATTATTTTCTTAGGACAAATTGAATTCACAAATATTAAATTACAAAAATGTGATTAAATTTCAATTTTTAGAGTCCCATCTCGGAAAAAAAGGAGTGCAGAGATAATACGATGGTTTTTTGTATTTCACGAATTTCTTCAAAAATTTAATTTTTAGAAATTTTACTTGATTACAGAATTACAGTGTATGCTGTTTAATGAGATAGCGGTTAATGTTGGCATGTTATATATTATAAAAATTCTATGGTCTCGAACTGAAGCAATCAAAAGTAGACAAAAATATTTGTCTATTGCGATCACAGCATCGTTTAATGTTATCAATTTTGAAATTGAGAACTGATCGATCTTTTATCTCCAACCAACATTAACGAAAAGCGTTCATGGAGTTTCATGCTCACATGTAAGGAAATATATGAAAGTTATTTTTCTTCGTGGGATTAAGTTTCATTTTTATCTGGACTAGAGGCGTCTCGATGGGTTAAATAGACAAATAATCTACTTAATATTAAACAACCATATACTACTGTTGCCTGATATTGAATTATGAAAGCAAACTGGATTTAAAAAAACAGATTTGAAGGTTTAAGACAGCATTGAAATTCTGAGTAGTCATGTAAGTTTACATAAAAAGAGTAAATGTAAAGTTACGGCGTAGTTAAAAATTTTACAGATTCTTCCTTGTAACGTTTTTGTGAGCATGACAAAGCAGGAAACTTTGATGATTCCTATGGGAATGAATATGTTGTAGAAAATCCTCAAATGAACGCCGAAATAAAATCAGAAATCCACAACGCATGTTTATAAAGTAATAATTATTTACAATGAAAATACACTTTATGGAACTCTATAATTTTTACAAATAATAATATTAACTTTTGTAAATCCAAATCAAATTCTCAAAATTCTGCTAGAAAAATTCTTAAAGATCTTCAATATGAGATTCCATACTAAGCTCCAGAAAAGCCGATGAAAAAAGAAATATTACTCAGTAAGGGATAAAGTAATTACTGTATCTTCCAGTCCAGGTAATGGAAAGAAAAAGAAATAAGAACAGCCATTCCGAACACTTCAATATTTAATATTATTTCCTGTTGCAATCTGGAGGCACTTAGAACGTCACTATTAATAACAAAAAGACAGCTGAAAAAGTAGTTGTAGTGGTAGTTATTTTCCAGACGCAAGAAGAGAAGTAAAAATTAAAAGTTAATATCATCGCAATACCGTTCAGTGGCAACACAAAGAATTTATTGATGTACAGCTTCCTTAGGAGTAATGAACGGAACTCGCAGAAGAATTCTGAAAACAACTGATTTTATCTATGAAAGTAAAACAAATTTTTATTAAAAAGGTTTTATTATTTTAGAATTCTTAAAATCCGTTTTATTTTCATATGTAGATAAAATCAGTTACTTTCAGCATTCTTCTGCGTTGCTTTCAATACTCCTAAGTAAGCTCTACATCAATAAATTCTTTGTGTTGCCACTGAACGGTATTGCGATGATATTAACTCATATTTTGCCTCAATGTGAATGGCAACGCACGATTGCCTTTTTAAATATCGTTATTTATAGTGCAGTTTCATACAAAAATGAAGAAAAAAGAATTATAACTTTTTGGAACAAGACTTCGATGCAAAATTCATAGACACACAATTTGGATTGGTTAGAAAGAATAACATCAAATGCTATCCATCTATGTGCTTGTATTTTAAAATATTTTTTCTTGAAGTGCAGTTTAGTCTTTTCAAATTTTTTAACGATCAAATAAAAATGAAAAACAAAATTGCCTTTCAATATTGCATAATTAAAAATAAAAATTGCGTTATTATGTAAAATTACCGTTCTTTTTATTTCCTCTCATTAGATATGCTCTTAATTACGCTTCAAAATTCCATTTTCATAGTCATGATAAAATTGATGTGTTCCACATGAAAATAATTACAATTGATGTTAACTGATGCAAGATTATTCCTTTGCCATTTCTAAATTTTATTTGCCCGTTAAATTATCGTTTGGAATAAAATACTCAATTTAATAAACGATTTGCATGGAGACAAATCAGCTGAACGCTTATTAAGAAATGAAATATTTATCTAATATTTACCATTAGTATAAATACGCTAATGACATGCATTGTTAGTGTATTGAAAAAAGACAAAGCAATCAATCTCAGAGTTTTATAAAAAATATAAATATAAAAACAAGAATCAATAGCAGGAAAAATGAAATAAATAAAATACGATTGTAACTAGATATGAAAAAGAATATATATTGTATTTTTTATCGTCATATTTTTAGAATAATATTAGTTTTGGAACAAAAAAAATCACTAGTAAACAATTAACTTATTGAATATAAATAATCGAAAAGAAATACTTTATTCCCAATAGAGATTATTTATTTGCAATTATATGTACATTAGCTTTTTGAAAAATTCCATTCTATGAAATGACGATATAATTCGCTTACTAAATCCATATCTTTGGATAAAAATTAGCTTATAATTTATTTTTTTTTACCTTTCAAAATAACAATGCATGTATTAAAATTAACCGCTCAAAAATAAAATAAAAATGACTTAATTAAATTTTATTTAATATAAGAGATTAAGACAACAAAAAGTATCTCAGCGCATATTTTTAAAGTATTCTTAACAAAGTAATTTTGATGCCCCAGCGGTTTATTTCATGAATATTTTTTTATCACACATTTGAATCAAATTACGTTACTCACATTCGTTTCAATAGTTACTTCTGAGAAAAAAAATTATAATAATAAATTAACACTTAATTTTTTTTTTCTATTTCTTTTGAGCTCAAATAAATATTAAAATTTAGTTTTTTAAAAAAAGGACTATATTTAGTTACGTAAAATAAAAATGGCAAAAAGTAATTCAGTTTTATTTTGGAGGAAACAGTTTGGTTTTAATAAGCGAAATAGTTTGCAGTAACAAAAAAACTATTTTTCAACTTAAATTTGATCTTTTAAAAAACTCTTATTATATTAAGAAAATATTTTTCACAAAAATGAAGCAGCATTTGGTTTTCCATGTAGCAACAAATTACATCATTTATATTAGCTTTAAACATTATTCTTCGAGTAGAAACAAGAAAAATAACCGCGTCGTTATGCAAAAATTCCAAAAACGTGCATTCCTAACACGTACGATTTAAGTTTTTACACAAGAAAGGGGGGCGGGAATACCAAGAATAAAATAAAAAATGATGCTCAACCCCAAATCACTCCGTGAGCAAGGAAACATTTTTCAAACTCTTCTTATATCCAGTTTATTTTTATGCAAATTCATCTTTCCCTTTTTAGATATTTTGCCGCACGAAGTTTTGTAAAACACAATAAAAAAAAAAACAGTGCAAAAGAACATAAAATGTAAGGCTTTAAAAATGGAGATACAAGGAACATGTTTCAAAATTGCGAAATTGGTTTTTCCACCATAATAATAAGTTAGGGATTTTTGGTCCCTTTACACAAAATGTTTCTACAATCTTCTGAGATCAGATAATGGAAGAAAAAAGAATTTGCCAATAAATGCAATAAAAATTCAGGCTTTAAGTTTTCGATATTTTTCTATTATAGCCAGGTCTATATTTGGATAAAGAGCAAGGCATGAGAAATTACTGCAGGGGTTATCATTTTATATTCTTGGAACGAAAAGATGGAATATTAACCTATTTTCATTTTCGAATAACTTAACTTTTTTTTATAAATAAGTTACAAATTTATAAAATAAATTGATTCATTTTATTTTAATAACTACAAAAATCTTTCTATTTTGTAATTTTTTAAAAGCGTTTTTATTAAAGTCTTAAAACATACGATTTAATTTATCACTGTCTCAACTTCACCGTATTTTTTAAGTAAATACGAAATCTAAAGAAGATAATAATTCAGAGAAAGAAAAATTATTAAAATTCAGTTTCGGTACATGAGATTACATTCAGATACAAAAATCATTTTGTTTTACCAAAACAACATAATTTTATATGGTATAGGTAGTAAAAATTTCCATGCAGTTTCATTTCTTTTTCAATCAAAGCTTCCCCAAGGTAAGAAACTGTTCAAATATTATCTCAGTAACTAATCAAAATATCTTGAAAAATCTTAAATTGCATTACAATTTGCAGGAAGTATTTTCTTTATCCTAATATTTCCATTATTAATATGGTCTTGAAAAGTCCAAAATTATATTAAAATAAGTTCTAAAGAAATAATTTTTTTAAATTATCTAAACACCTATTCGTGAACATAATTTGGGAACAAGGTGTCTGAAATTATAGCATTAAAATTTACAGTAAAACATATTCATGGAATTTCAAAAAATATTTCCCAAATAATTTTATCGATTTTCTGAATTCAAAAAGGAATTACATATGGAATGATAAAATATGATAAATTTTTAAATGAAAATATCTAATTTTATAAAACATATCTATTGACAGAACACTTATTTGATGTCCAAAATGCTTATAATTTCGAAAATAATATGGAAGGATTTTCAGATAAACTAATTGCATACATTTCAGACATCAATCTCACATAATTACCTTGATGAAAAATAATGCTATTAAAATATGTAGACTTTTAAATCAGAATTTTTAACTAATTTATTTTTATATAAAAAAAACAAAAAGCAAAATAATATTTACACAGTTAAAAAATTATAATTAAAAAGCAAATAAGCATAAAAAGAGCAGACGATATTTACATATTACATTTTTAATTAAATTATTTGCGTGGCAGATTTTAAGTGATTAACTCTTCACTCCAAAATATATTACTCAGAAGAAATTTTGATTCTATCTATAGCATCACACTATTGGGAGGTGATTTTTCTTATTCCTTAAATTAGAATGAACCCAAAAAATCTTAAAGAACATTTCAACAGCAGAAATTCAGTCAATATTCTTTACTATTTTACAGCTCTTCAAGATTGAATTGTATCTAATATAGTTCAGAATAAAAAAAAAGTATAGTGAGAACTTTTTTTCAAAATTGTCATGTAAAAAACGAAATATTATTATTGTTTGACTGCAGATAATGCAGAGTTTATAAAAGCCGGTAAAAAAAAAAAATTGAACAAAAGTTTTTTTTTTACATACCCTGGTTAGGGTGACATTGTGGAACTCCCAACATTCTCGCTCCGCTCCCTGAAAGAGAGAAAAATAAAATTATATTAAAACACAAATAATTACAATTACAAACAAATATGATGAAATTAAAAACGTGGAGGACACCATACCAGAATATTTTCCCGCTAAATTTCCCACAGAATTGCAAAATACAATTGGGGGGGGGGAAATGAGAAGTTTCTTCAAAACGATTCTTCACGAACAATGTATTAAAACAAAATAAAAACAATAAATTAAATTGAAAGTAAAAAATATTTTCCATATACAAATAAAGTTTCTGAAATATTATTTGTTTGTAATGTAATTTGTTTAATGGAAGTAGATTATATCTCCGTCCATTAAATTCAAAGAAATGTCGATTTTATTCGCTTTAATATAATAATAACAATAATATTAAAGTGAATAAAACTGAAAGAAGCTACAGTTGCTACTAATACAATTCGATAATGATTCATTTTTAAAGCATTGGCTTTCATAAGGTAGAATACTACAATAACTGCATTTAATTACAACGAATAATATCCTCATTGAAAATAATATCTATACAAATGGTTTATAGAAAACGATATTCTTGTTATATTTATTTTTTTTTTACTTTGCATAACAAGCGCTAAACTTTGTTATTAATTCTTTTTTAAAACAATATTTCAATAGTTACACTGTAGTAACAGGGTAGGAGATAAATTGTGTTTTATAGATTATTATGCAATTCAATATGCTTCCACAACACTAATTGCGTTTAATCATATAATTTGAAGTAATTGAAAAGAGTTTTGTCATATTTTTTTGCATATTTAGAAAAAGAATATTTTTTAAAAAAATTAGGAGATGATATTATAGTACTTTATTGAACCAAATAAGAAGAACGTGTAGCAACTATGGGGAATTTTGAAATCAAGATTTGTTTCGGGGAGCACAAGTAAAATGGTCATAGTGAGAAAAACAACAAACCTAAAACTTAAATTATTCTAATTAATTTTTGAACAACAAGAAAATTGTAATGTCAGAAAATTACATTATGCAAATAAATAAGGATACCATTATTTTTATAGTCTGTGCCTGCGGACAAAGGAATGCTACAACGTTATTTCAGAATATTATGTTAGAAATAAAACGCTTTCTGCAGGTATTGTATTTAAGAATGAAGCACATTTTGCAGGTAAAAAAAACCTACGAATAAAGGACATTTTGCAGGCACATACCGATAAATAAAGCGCTTTTTGTAGATAAAACATCTATGAAGTAAGCACTTTTGTACGCACTCTTAATACTGATGTACACAATGATAAAAATTATACATTACAGACATTTAAATGCAAATGCCAGTGCACAGATATATTAAATAAATAGAATAATTAAAAATATATGGCAAATTTTTGTTCAACGTATGGCAGCATGACTTTTTGAGTTTTTTGAGTTTATTGCACAGAGTAACTAAAATGTGCCGACGTTTAAGAACAATATTTTAAACTAAATATTAATAAAATGCGCAATTTTGTGTAGACATCACGTACCAAATTTTATACATCTGGCTAGAAATAGATATTAATGGTATTCAAAAACATTTTACGCTCATAATAAGAAACAAATCTGTAGAAAATACTTAGTTTTAGATATGAAAATTCTGATTCACATCTAATTAGATACAAAGGAAAGAATTAAAAAAATAAATGAATTATCTTTTTTTGGTTACCATTTTCTAAATCAAGTACATAGCAAGCATGCATATCGAAAAGGTTTAATAATAAAGGGAAAAGTGCATTACAATGTTAGTCTAATCTAATCATTCCATTATTTGATGCTTAAAAGCATAATTATGTTGTACTCTCTTTTCAATTTATGAATAAATGGCAAAGACAGAATAGAGAGCTATAATAAGCAATTAAATAATTCTTTCATAGAGAATAATATAAATTAAAACTTAGAAGAGAAAATCTCTAAAATAAAAAATAAAAATCATATTAAAAAAATGTTATTGACTAATGGAAAATAATTTTAATCTACAGATTATCAAACGTTTTTTCCCATCAAATTTTTCCCCCAGATTTTCGAAAAATTTAGGATTTATCTGTTTTGAATAAAAATCGTTTGGCAAAAATTAAAAATGGTTTATTCTGAAGCCAAGGAATCTTCGTTCTTGATTTTTTTTTTTTTAATTGAAAAAGTGTAATCATCACTTTCAAGTATGGACATTTTAATGAATTTAATGGCCTTATTTTATTTATTTGTTAATTAATTAATAAATTATTATTATTAATTTACATTCGCTCGTCCTCTTTTCTTTCGTGTTAGGGAAGCTTAAAGCTTTAATGTTATTGTATTATGATTGAATTTGGAATTTAAAAGCTAATCAGCAAAACATGGGTTGCTTCCAACAAAAATAAGACAACGCTTTACATTATTGAATTAAAAAAAAGTAATTTTTTTTTTTAAATTTACATCACGAAATAGAATTAATACATTAAATAATTTTAAGCTTAATTAATTTTGGACAATTAATAATATTTTCGCATCAATATATGGAACACAAAAATAGATATCATAAATTTTCTGCTATGTATTTAAAAATAAGTAGATTATTTAGTTAGTAGTTCACAAACAATTTAATATATTATTTAAAAATCGGCATACGAGGTTTATCATATGATAATTGTGGGTTACAAATATTTCTCTGCCTATTTATTCACATGGGATCATATATAAGAAGAACATATTTGTAACAATAATTTTCTATCCTCGAAATTTACGATTTCATAATCTAATCAAATTAAATCATGGGAAATCAAACATAAAGAAAAAATCCACCCCCATCTCAGAAATTTACACTTTTAGTAATGAATCAGCTTTTATTTATTGTACATATGTTTTTTTTTTTTTTTTTTTTTTTTCCATATGTAGGTTGTACGATAGGATTTAGCAAACATTTTTCTCTGTTTAAAATACCACCATTCTTTATATATTGTATATGCCAAAAATGTAAGAAAAAAAAATACCCGGATCAAATGAATATAGAAATTAACAAGGGAAGAAACAATGAAAAATTGTGCTAAATGTTTTCTCGACATTCGATTCGATATTTGATGATAGACTGTGCTATTCGATAATTTGATTTTCTTTATAATTCAAAGAATCGAAACATTTTTTTCAAAAAAATACTGAAAACTCAAAACATATTAAAAGAGTTAAAAACAAAGTGTTTCTACTTCTTCGGAAGTTATATTATTTAAAATTAATTAATTATTAATTAAAAGTTATTTATGTAAAATTTTGAAGAACAAACTTAAGTTGTTTGTAAACTGCAATTTGCAAAAAAATGGGGGAAAAAAATAAAGAAAAGAAAGAAAAAGAGAGAGAGAGATACTGCCAACTATGTCTATTACTATAGAATAACAAATAAACTTTAATAAGAGCCTGTATCAGTAAAACGTTGACTTTTTTTTGGGGGGGGGGGGTTAGGGGGGATGGGAATAAAGATTTCTATAAAACGTTGGCAACAGATCTTTTACAAAAACAAAAGCGAGACTCTTTAAATTCAATATAAAGCAGAAATGGGCAATACAAAAAAAAAAAAAAATGAAAAAATCACTAAGAACACTTACTGTATGAAATACAGAGAAAAATAGTTTCAATAATGCAAAATTTCAAAGAAAATAAAATCGTTTTTCCACAAAATGGTATCCAAAAAAAAAAAAAAAAAAGAATCGATTTAAAAACACAGAATTCCATTCATTTTCCCGCCAAAAGACAGCGAAATCCATGACAAGCATCAACTATCAACCTACCTTCGAAGATGGAATTTTAATTTCAGCTCTGCATGTGGCAATGGCACACTCATCGCTCTCAGCTTCGGCTTCAAAAGTTTTAAAAATTTCATTAACAGACGAATCATGGAATGTTCCATCGCTCATTGCTGGCGTTCAGAAGCGATGCAATCAGCTATGCATATTAATTATCTGACTGTAAATGCGAACACAAACATCCATCGTCGTGGACATTCCATTCTAAAGCTATTCCTCGACGTTTAATTAGTCCAATCACGTGTGATGAGCAACAGCGATGAATAAACATTCTAGTAATAAAATAAAAGCCGGGACTCAGAATTAAAGGCAATTGAAGACCATTTTGTTAATGCTGGTCGCTTGCGAGCGGGACCACGATTATTAAACTACCGGCTCTAACTTTTATCACTACTGTGGTTTTAGAGGAAATCGTCTGAAATGCTTATCTATTGCCATAGCCTGTCAACACTATAGGCCATGGGAAACTAAACAGTTGATAAATTGTTTATGTTTCTAAATACTATCGCGAGATCTTTTGATACGTGAAAATAAGATTGTACTTTTTTTCATTGATCGTATGGTTAAGAATGAAATAAATTAAAGATAAAAAACACTTTTTAAGATGAGTCATTTAAATAACTTTGAACTTCGTAATGTTATCATACAAGTAAAACTGCAATGCTATAATTTGTTTCAAGTTTATAATTATTTATAAATATTTTTTTTTTTTTTTTTTTTTTTTTTGTATTTGAAATCATATTTTTTCTTTCTTCAATTCTTTGATATTGAAATTAGATTTTTAAAAATTTAAAACTGAATAATTAGTTACTTAACTCTTACATGAATGAAAAATTATTTCCTGCACATATAACAGTAATTGAAATCGTTTGCTTTTATAAAAACGTTTTCCTTTGAATTTATCTTAATGAAAATTAACTTTTAAAAAGGAATACGCGAATAAAGAACTATATGTAAATATAATTATATAATTTATATATAA
Organism: Argiope bruennichi; assembly: GCF_947563725.1. Lineage (NCBI taxonomy): Eukaryota > Metazoa > Arthropoda > Arachnida > Araneae > Araneidae > Argiope > Argiope bruennichi. The sequence goes on along the minus strand of NC_079161.1, from coordinate 47,998,998 downwards.
CTATATTTAAATATTAAATTATTTATGTTGCAAAAGAAAAAAACAGGTTTTCAAATGTGATTTTGTAAATTATTTATAAAAGAAGTAATTAACATTTAAAAATAATTAATGATAAGAAATGAAAGCTTTTTTGAATAATTATAGGGATATTTTAAAACAATTATATTTTCGTAATCAACTGGTGTTGTTAGTACGCCAAATCACACGATATGTCAACCACACACATCAAATATGTCAAAAATCTGTCATGCATTCAAAAAAAAAAAAAAAAAGTGAAGAGTATTATGAATTCTATCGTTTAAATTTCAAGAAAATATTTTTGGTTAGAAATAATGATAACTTACGAGTTCGTTACTTATTATTTTATAAAAGCAAATGAAAAGTATTTTCTAAAGATGAATTTAACAATTTAATCAGCACAAGAAAAATAAATTAAAGACGAATTATATTCAGCTACATGTTAATATTTCATGTTTTCCATGTGATAGAAGATATGAACGATTAGTAAAAGATTAAAAATTCGAATAAAAGGCAATAAATAACACAACAAATAATTCCACAAATGGAATAAAATTTCCATTCATTAAATAATCGGTTTAATTTATATAAAAATTTACTGACCCAACTAGCTTTAACTGCAAAAATCCTTTTGTTGTTTAATCAACAAAACTGGTAAAAATTTGTTAAAGTTTTCTTTAGTTTTAGAATACATATATTGTAATATTTAAACAATTATTATTTCTCTAGTTGAATTAACAACAAAATGATATGGTTTTTTCATATCCTAATGTAGTCTATATATTTTGACAAATTTTTACTTTCATGTATCAGTAAACAAAGCCACTTGGATTTCATTTGTGGAATTCTGTCTGTCTGTCTGACTGTAAATCCGATGACTAAAGGAAAAAAAAAAGCCTTCAGGTAGACGGATGAAATTTGGTACATTATTTTTACACAAAATTTTTAGGTTTTTATTAAATTTTGAATGAAATCCATTCAGAGGACGTCTTTCTGTTTAGCTTATCCAAATAAAAATTAACGGGATAAGTACAAAACAAAGAGATCTAGGTGGGCAAAATTCTGTAAGCAGATTTAACATCTAAAGTGTGGAGAACCTATTGAATTTGGAACCTAGCTCTTCAAGGAGTTGACTGTTTGTTGGTCTGAACTTTCAAGTAGTTTATAAACGAAATAATTCAAAAACACAAGGATTTAAACAGATGTACTTAGGTATGGGATTTTATAATTAATATTGTAAATTTGTGTCAAATTTTGTTTTTAATTGGCAGGGAAGAATATTGTTAAAATATATAATACTTTCTGGTTACTGTGTATTAAACGCCTTCCAGCGATTAATTGCCAAAAATTGCACGCCAACAGGCTATTTCATAACTATTATTCGCCGTTGATTAACGATGCACCAGTACATTTATTATATGCGAGAAAATTTAGGGAAAACCATTCGCGCTGTTTTATTTATTTTATTTTATTTTTATCTTTTTTTTTAATGTTTTTCAAGCGAATAAAAAAGTCAAGATGAAATGTAATATCCTCATTTTTCCCCATTTTCATTTTTTCAAAAATATCATAATGTCGTTCTTTTTACACCAATGTTTCTTTAGATTGACCATTGTAGCAAAATAATACACATAATTAAACATGGGACTTAAATGTTAAGTAACAGCTGAGCCATGAAAAAAAAAAAATCGTTTTCATTTTTTCCCACGAGCTTGGAATATTCTGATGGATTAACTATTTAACTCTTTTTCTTCATTTCTTCAGATGTTTTTGTGACGATAATTATGTTAGATCCTGACTTACATCAAATACATATCGCAATGGGATATAGCTACTTCTAAAGTAATAAGCATAAAAAAAAAAAAATTTTTTTTTAGATGATATTCATCCTATCGCCCATTTGTCTCTTATTTTTCTGGTAAATTTCATCTTCAACATTTTCTTAACAATTAATAAAGATGCTAAAGCAACAGATTTTTCCACATTTGAATACGGGTCAGCTCATATACAGGGTGTTCATTAATTATTGTCGGGGTTTCCGTACCCCATAACTTTCGAATAAAAAATATTACGCAAAAATCGATTACGTATTCGTAAATTACAACTCAAAGAATTTTATTAATGATATTAAAGTGTAAAGCTTGCTCAATTTGCACTTTGTAGGCATTCAGCTGAAGGCGATTATGTATTCGTAAATTCGCTGAACAAATTTTGACTCGAATTAAGGCTGATGAAAATTACCTTCGGAAATGGTTCTTCAGTGACGATTCCACTTTTCATGTGTCAGAAAAAGTGAATAAACATAACTGTAGAATATGGGGCTCGGAGAACCCGCACGGTTATCGAGAATTGGAAGTCCAAAGGTGAATGTTTGGTGCGCTTTATCACATACTGATGTTATTGAACCTTTCTTCTTTGCTGAAACAACAATAAACTCCGTGACAAGCCTTCACATGCTGGAGATGTATGCGGTTCCTCACATGCAGCAACACCAGCCAGATGTGATATTTCAACAGGTTGGTGCACCCCCACAATGGGGCATGAACTTTCCGACAGATGGTATGGGAGAGGTGGACCAATCCCATGGCCTCCGAGATCACCAGATATAACACCGCTGGACTTCTTTCTATGGGGGTTTCTCAAGAACATTGTGTACAAGACCCCTGTGCCCTCCCTTGATGAACTGAAGCGCAGAATTGTTACTGCGATCCAAAATGTTACCCCACAAATGCTGGAAAACACTTGCTGGGAAATCGAATTTCGTCTCGATGTGTTACGAGCCACGAAGGGCAGCCATGTGCAAATTCATTAATCTTTTTAATATCATTAATAAAATTCTTTGAGTTGTAATTTACGAATACATAATCGGGTTTTTGCGTAATATTTTTTATTCGAAAGTTATGAGGTACGGAAACCCCGACAATAATTAATGAACACCTTGTATTGTACCATTAAGACAGAATGGTTCTCTTTTCTTTATTGATCAAAATTATAGGATCTATAATAAACTTACAGAAAATTTTACTATTATGTAAATTATCAAAACTTTTGGCTTGCTCCAGTAGAGTATCAAAACTTTTGGCTTCTTTCCTATACTATATCAAAACTTTTTGCTTGCTCCTGTAAGTATCAAAACTTTTTGCTTGCATTTGTAAGTATCAAAATTTTTTGTCTGCTTCCATATAGTATGAAAATTTTTGGCTTGCTTCTGTAAGTACTAAAACTTTTTGATTGCTTCTATATAGTATGAAAATTTTTGGTTTACTTCTACATAGATCAAAACTTTCGGCTTCCTTCTATATAGTATCAAAACCTTTGACTTTCTTCTATAAAGTATCAAAATTTTGTCTCCCAAACCATTGTTAGTAAAAAAGTTTTCTATATTTGTGCACGGGCTAGTATACATATTATAGTACTGTAGCAGTTGCATTACTCTTATCTTTTCTTTTGGATACTAGATGGCGATACCTGATTAGGCCATCCCATATGTCATCCCATAGTGCATTGAGTTGTATTTAGAATGAGATGTGATGCTGAACTGTGAAGCCGTGCGCGTGAATGTCTTGTCTATGTGTTTGTGCTTGTTTAGTGTGTGAATGTGATTATTAAAAGAAATGTTCCTAAAAACATTCGTCCTGTTGCTTCCTGCATGGATCATAATAATCTACATTCCACCACATTGGGGCCCGACGAAAAAGAATTTCTGATGAAACGGAAGTAAAGTCGTCTCGACGATCACAAGAAAAGTTTCCCGCCACCATAGTACTAATATATAACGATTCCATCTTTTTTTCATTGTTTAAAATTACAAGATCTATTATAAACTTGCAGAAAATTTTACTGTTTTTTATAGTATCAAAACTTTTGGCTTGCTTCTACATAGTATCAAAGCTTTTGGATTTCTGTTATATAGTACCAAAACATTTGGCTTGCTTCCAAATAGCATCAAAACTTTTGGCTTGCTTCAAAATAGCATCAAAACTTTTGGCTTGCTTCTACATAGCATCAAAACTTTTGGCTTGCTTCTACATAGCATCAAAATTCTTGGCTTGCTTCTACATAGCATCAAAACTTTTGGCTTGCTTCTACATAGCATCAAAATTCTTGGCTTGCTTCTACATAGCATCAAAACTTTTGGCTTGCTTCTACATAGCATCAAAATTCTTGGCTTGCTTCTACATAGCATCAAAATTTTTGGCTCTCTTCTACATAGCATCAAAACTTTTGGCTTGCTTCTACATAAAATCAAAACTTTTGGCTTGCTTCCAAATAGCATCAAAACTTTTGGCTTGCTTCCAAATAGCATCAAAACGTTTGGCTTGCTTCAAAATAGTATCAAAACTTTTGGCTTGCTTCTACATAGCATCAAAACTTTTGGCTTGCTTCTACATAGCATCAAAACTTTTGGCTTGCTTCTACATAGCATCAAAATTTTTGGCTCTCTTCTACATAGCATCAAAACTTTTGGCTTGCTTCTACATAAAATCAAAACTTTTGGCTTGCTTCCAAATAGCATCAAAACTTTTGGCTTGCTTCCAAATAGCATCAAAACTTTTGGCTTGCTTCCAAATAGCATCAAAACTTTTGGCTTGCTTCCAAATAGCATCAAAACTTTTGGCTTGCTTCAAAATAGTATCAAAACTTTTGGCTTGCTTCTACATAGCATCAAAACTTTTGGCTTGCTTCTACATAGCATCAAAACTTTTGGCTTGCTTCTACATAGCATCAAAACTTTTGGCTTGCTTCTACATAGCATCAAAACTTTTGGCTTGCTTCTACATAGCATCAAAATTCTTGGCTTGCTTCTACATAGCATCAAAATTTTTGGCTCTCTTCTACATAGCATCAAAACTTTTGGCTTGCTTCTGTGAATATCAAAACTTTTGGCTTGCTTCTACATAAAATCAAAACTTTTGGCTTGCTCCTGTACAGTATCAACGCTTTTGGCTTCCTTCTATATCGCATCAAAACCTTTGGCTTTCATTTATAATGTATCAATATTTTGCCTTCCAACTATTGCTCATAAACACGTTTAAGTCATTTGTAATAGACGCAATAATTATAAATAATTTTTGAATTTAAAACCGATAAAATCTTACACTAAATATTTAACAGGTTGATAGCCATTACTCGTGATTTAATTCTTGCCTGTGTTTCACACTTATAATTTTATAAGATTACGCCTTTGTACTACAATACAGAAGAAGTCATCTAACTAGATGAAAGGTCCGAATCACAGGCGTGAGTCATGGCAGCGAGCACATTCAATAATATCTGGTACAAATGCACACGATAAATGAAATTCCATCATGATTATCGATAAATAATAAAACTAATACCACTTGTTGAATCAAAGTAATATGAAATTCTCGCATTAACCTATACCATAATTCCTACTTGGAGATTAAAGTCAATACATTCTACGCTGATTTGTCCCATCTTCATATTAAATACATTTAATAAATCTTATCAGAATTTTTTTTTAAAAAAATTAATAGGTTTCAATGGGAAGAGAAAAAAAAAATTCTCTTTTAATAATTAATGGCAGACACTTTGAAAAAAAACCCCATCATTAATTAAACGTAGAACAGAACCTTTGCCTCATTAAATATGTATAATGGCTCTTAAGAAAGTAATTTAACATTGCTTTTTTTGTTGGGCATTTTTACTTCACAAGAAATATGAATTCACGCAAAAAAAAAAAAAAAAATTTGCTCCGAAATAACACTAATAATGAAAGTATGGTAAAAGCAATAAAAAAAAAAAAAGAGGGGATCTCAAGATGGAATTTCCATGGAATCAAAATCGGGCGACTAATTATTAAAAATAGCATATTTAATTTCTGTTCCGTACAGTATATCTCAAAAATAAGACAAGCTTATTAAAATATATAGGGAAATTCGATTAAATATTTTACCCAAAGTTTCTCATAATCCTATTCATAAATTTCTGAAAACAGAAATAATTGCATTTTTAAAAATGGATACAGAATTATGAGTATTATATTACTAGAAGATGTGCTTGCCTAGACAGGCAACTTTCTGTAAACAATATGCAATGTAGAAGATTACAGAAAGTTGTATTAGAAACTTTCATGCACGTCCACATGGTGCTTAAGATATTTAAAAATATATATTATTTTGTAATACACTTTAGATGCAAATATTTAATAAAAGTTTTGTTTCTTTGCAATAGTGTAATCCGTATTCATAATATTTATACATACTGAAATCAAACCTAATCTCTGAAATCACATTGAAACGAATAGTGATCGACTCTGAAAGAAAATAAACAATAAAAAATAAATTCAAAATGAAGTGAGAATAACATTATGAATCAGCAGACCTCAGCTCATTAACCTTTGTTATAACCCAACATTAAAAAATATAAATAAACTATGAAGTTAGCAATTTCGTTATTAATTTTTATTTTCTTAGCTTTATTTTGCCATTCATCATGTAATTATCTAAGTCCTTAACCTTTGTTTCTTTATACATAATGTTTACAAAAACTCAAATAAAATCGGTTTAAAACAAATAGTAATGTATTTAAAGAAAAAAAATATATATTGCCAAATACAAAATAAATTCCTGAAAGAAAGTAAATGAAACCGTAAAACGAGTATAAAATGAATGAATCTTGATATAACCCACAATCCAATAGCATTTTTATTGACTGGATATTTCTCAATCTGGCTTTTAACCTTAGCCTTTTACAGTATTAAATAGAACTGAAAAAAAAAACAATTCTGGATTCTGTTTGGGATAAAATGCAAGTGTACATAATAAAAAAGTTCAAAACTAAGTTCATTGATATAATTTAATATAAAATGTTAAAAATAAAAAGTGAAGTTCACAATGCCATTACTATTATTTATATTTAGTTTTATTCGCATAAAATAAACCTGTCTGAGTCACTAAATGACTAAACAGAAGTTGGTTAAAACACAGAAGCTGGCGTAACAGATTTCGCTGGACGATTATATACTGGTTAATAATAAACTATAAAGCCTAAATTTAGGAATAAAGTATAAAGCTTGTTTCAATTTTTGTAAAGCGAAGTTCCGATTGAATGAAAAAAGTCAGGGCTCTGATCAGTTCATGGGCACTGCGAAATTACAGTATACCCACTTTTTTTCAGTGTGTAAATATATATTCACTTATTTTTTTGCAAAACAGTTTCCACGCAATGTTTTAATTTATGAATAATCTAACAGCATTCATTTTAAAGTTTTAAAATATTCAGGGGGTAATCTAGCAAATGACTCTCTCCGTAGGCTGAAAACTTCCAAAAATTACCAATTTCTATTGCTGCGCAGGCGCAGTAACAAAGCGTGATCATTCTTTTTTATAGTTAATGAAGGAAAGGTACTGTCAAAAGAGTAGTAAGAATTTCTGTTTCTCCGCATGCGCAGTAACAAAGCGTCGTTGTTTCTCTCCATAATTAATGAAAAGAAAAATGTACTATTCATTCCAGAAACGGCAAAAGCGGGGTTTTAAACATTTGTCAACGCTTGTAAATTTTATCGGGTATTCGAAATTAAAATATAAATTTAAAATAATTATTGATAGTTATACTTTTTTTTTTACTATTTTATTATGATTTTTTTTTTTTTTTTGCAAATGGGAAACTAACACCCATATCTGAGTATATATTTAAATTTTCATAATTATTTTTGTTGTTTAAAGGCAGTTCAGCAAATCTTCAGATGAAAACAGTTAGTTTAGTTTCAGATAAAAACGGTTAGGTAAAAAAATGAAAACAGTTAGTTTAAAGTTTCATTTTCAATGAAATGAACTAAAAATTAATAATCGATTATATTTTTCAAAGAGATTAAATTAAATTCTGGCTGCATGCATTTTTAAGTATAACTACAATTTTAATAACTAACCAAATTTCACTTGTCTAAATCATTGCATTTTTGAGTTATTGTCTTTAGTTGAAAGTGAATATACAGCAAGCAAGCCAGTCAAATCGATGACAAATATAACTTTAGACGGTAAAACTGAATACCAAATTTTATCCATCTAGCTCTTTCAGTTTTTGTAGTTATCGAGCCGTATTTGCACGCGGTCAGATAAAGAGTCATACAAACAACCTATAAATGAATTTTGCTTAAAATTTGCTGTCGAGGCAGCATACTAAATTTCCTCCAACTAGCTCAAAATGATTCTGAAGTGTCGTACTGACAGACAGATAGCTATAATTTCAAATATGCTATGGACTCGGCTAGGTTTGGAAGCCGGAGACTCGTCAAAATATTGAGATCGAACGTTTTGAAGGTTACAATACTTCGCAATGTATACGAAAAATGATAAGTTAATGCATACGAACAATGATAGATTTATGCATACGAATAATAATAAATTCATGTATAAGAATGAAAAATTTATGTATACGAATAATGATGGGTCTATGTGTACGGAAAATCATAGGCATATGTATATGAATAATGATAAGTTTATTTATACGTATAATAATAAGTTTGTATATACGAATAATGATAAGTTTATATACACGAATCATGACAAGTTTATAAATACGAATAATGATAGTGCTATGTATACGAATAAGTTTATGTATACGAATAATGATAAGTTTATGTATGTGAACAAAGATAGGATTATGTATATGAATAATGATAAATTTATGTATACGGAAAATGATGGGCATATGCATACGTGTAATGATGGCCTTATGTATACGAATAAGAATGAACTTATGTATACAAGTAATGATGGGCTTATGTATAAGAGTAATACAGAAATGGGCAAATGCATACGAGTAATGACGGGCTTATGTATATGAGTAATGATGGGCTTATGTATACGAATAATGATAGATTTATGCATACGAAATATAATACAAGTAATGTAATATGTATACAAGTAATGATGGGCTTATGTATAAGAGTAATGATGGGCAAATGCATACGAGTAATGATGAGCAAATGCATACGAGTAATGATGGGCAAATGCATACGAGTAATGATGGGCAAATGCATACGAGTAATGATGGGCAAATGCATACGAGTAATGACGGGCTTATGTATATGAGTAATGATGGGCTTATGTATACGAGTAAAGCATACGAGTAATGATGGGTTTATGTATACGAATAATGATAGATTTATGCATACGAAATATAATAAGTTTATGTATAAGAATAATAAATTTATGTATACGAATAATGATGGGTTTATATGCATACGAATAATGATAAGTTTATGCATACGAATAATGATAAGTTTATCATACGGATAATGATCGGCTTATGTATAAGAGTAATGATGAGTTTATGTATACGAATAATGACAAGTTTATGTATAAGAATAATAAATTTATATATACGAATAATGATGAGTTTATATGCATACGGATAATGATAAGTTTATGCATACGAATAATGATAAGTTTATCATACGGATAATGATCGGCTTATGTATAAGAGTAATGATGGGTTTATGTATACGAATAATGATAGGTTTATTTATACGAACAGTGATAAGTTTATGTATACGATTAATGATAGGCCAATGTATGCGAATAATGATAGGCCAATGTATACGAACAATGGTAGGCCAATGTATACGAACAATGGTAGGCCAATGTATACGAACAATGGTAGGCCAATGTATGTAAATAATGATGTTTTTTCGTAAAATTAGATTTCAATACCAAAGACACAAATTACCACGTACCAACACCCTGATCGTTGCATCAAAATATCATGAAACTAACAAAACATATAACAAAATTCAGCCATTTTTATAAAAAGTTGCGAAAACAAAGACATACCATTACACACTCATACCTTTCACAACTTTCTTTCGTTTTTTAAAAATAATAATAATAAAAAAATCAGATGGGAAATACAGGATTATAAACACAACGCAGCCCCCCCTTAACATTTTTGCGTTGCATTTTCCCTTCCTTCGCGACTATTTCGTGAATATTTTTAAAATAAAGAAAGCAGGATCTGCGTCCTATTCTTCTGCATTATTCCTTTCCCGGGTTATTGAAGACGCTTTTAGAGAAAGAAGATAAAAGCGTTTCTTTTTTTCCATCTGTAAATTCCGTTCGAAATAGACTATAAAACCGTTTTGGACCCCTTCCAGCATAGGGCAGTGCCGGGACAGAAACAAAATGGATATTTTGCTCCAACAGCTGTTACTGTCGTACAGCTAGGGGGAAGTGAATTAGGATGAGAAAATAAGAAATTTTAAATGCGGGCTTTTCTCAGCCCTGGCGTGAGAGCAGGGGGGTGTTTAAAGTAAGTGTAGGGGGTCGTGGCAGCACCGGAACAACCCTGTTATTAAACCTCTATCATCGCAATGGGAGATAGGGTGAAACTTATGGTTTAAACATGAAGTGGCTATTTCCATAGAAGGGCGTTTAAATTGATTGTGTTTGGGGAAAGTGGGATTGGCCTAGAGACGAGTTTATATTTGATGCGACTTCAGGTCGATGTTGCAAACAGGAGATGCTATATACTGAATGATTTTAAGAAAACGACATTTATTTCATTTATTAGCCACCTTTGGCAACTAATTTGTTTCCTGGGGTTAATAAATGGCAAAAACTATAATTAAATATTTTGAGCAGTTTGGTTTTAATAAACTCTATGAGCAAAATATTTTTGTTCAAATTTCGATAGACATAATATATTAGACTATTTTATGGCTTGCATTGGTCTTTTCATTGTGCTATGCATTTTGCTAATATTGTTTACCTACATATTTATACATTTAGTTATATCATAGATTATATATATATATATATATTATATTATATTATATTATATATATACTATACAATAAAACACGCTCAGCATGGAAAATGAAGCTAAATTTTTATTGATATGCTCATCAGCTACAGGGTGGGGGTGGGGGGAAAGCCTACAATGAAATATGAATAAAACACGAATAAAAACGATTTGATTTTCGCTTCAAAAATTAAACATATTAATGTAAAATGAGCTTAACATTTTTTTGAAAAATAAAGAAATAAAGCAAAAAAAAAAGAAATTGTTATAATTATATTATATTGTACATTATATATATTAAGATGCAGTAGAAATAATTTTTGGGCAAGAATATTTCGAAAACTAGCTAAAAACATACTAATTAATTTTTTTTAAATGCTCCATGATAACGCGAGTCCACACGTCTCCAGAGTCACCCATGCGGAACTGGCCCAGTTCAAGTGGGAGCACCACGACCATCCGCCCTACAGCTCGGACATGTCGCCCTGCGATTTTCAAGTGTTTGGTCTCCTGAAAAAACATCTGAAAGGGAAGCGCTTCAACTCGGACGGCGAACTCAAGGACGCTGTGAAGGACTGGGTGTCGTCACGGCCACAGGAATTCTAGGAACAGGGAATCCTTCGGCTCGTTAATCAATGGGATTTGGGATTTAACACCCCTTGTATATAAATCATGCAAATTTTAATTAATTAGGAATGTTATAGAATAATATTCCAAAATATCAACAACACGTGATCTTAATTTGAAGAAATTCAATGGTACTGCCATAACACGTAAATGAAAACATAAAATTAAATAATTTTCCTCGAATCATATCTCGAAAACAAATCTCGAATCCAAATTAATTTCTTAATACGTTTTTGCAGTTACAGAACTAAAGTAAAAATTAATTTTTCATTTAGAAAGATTCTACAATTATTTTGAGGCTTCATTAAAATATAAAAATACGTTTGTTAAAACGTTTCAATGTGAAAAAGATGAAAATTTCGCATTATTTATCAGTCGAACCACAGTATTTAAAGAATGGATGGAAAAATGCACATTTCTTAGTTCATTTATTCATTATCATTTCAGCACTAATTGTAAGATTTATACCATTTTTTTTAATTAAAAAACAACATTTCTTTTAGTTAAAAGAAAAGAAAAAAAAACATTTCTTTTAGTTTTTAAAGGAATTTTTGATTGAAGTTTCTTTGTTTTATCGGGATAAATCTAATCAATTTTAAGTTAAAATTTAAAAAAAAAATAAGAAAGTACTTTTTAAATATTTTTTAAAAGAAATTTGTCTATAACAGAGTCGCAAATTCTTTAATAATTTGTTTTAAATTGACAACATTTTTTTTAATTTATAATTTTACATTTGGCAGCTTTTATTTATTCAATTTCAAACTGCAATCAACTCAAAAATAGAATTTAATATATACATATTAGAAAGACGCAAACACTGCTCGTTGTCATGGTTACCACTCTCTCTTTCTAGCTAGAAGACTGTTTGTTGGGATGCTGTTGATGGTATGACATTCTGAAAGAATGCGATTGTTAGAGAGGGATCTTTTGTACAGAGATCCATTCGAATGATAGGTAATATAAAACGCAGAAATACAAGAATCGATATACACAATGTAGGGCACAACAGAATACAAGATAATGAAGAAAAGAGCATGAGGATTATTGTTGTATTTGAAAGCTGATAAGCCTAGGCATTAAAATCTTTATTAGTTTCAAATGACTATTAAAACAAACATGATTACTTTATTTATTTTATTTATTTATTTTTTTGCATAGGCAAAAAAAAAAAGTATTTTAACTATCAAGAAATTAGACCTCAAGATTTTTGACAAATATCCACATCTCTAGCCTCAATAAATTCGAAAAGTTTTGGAATTTTGTCTGTCTGTCTTAACTCAAAAACACTTTGAGCTAGACGGATGAAATTTGATATACGGTCTTTGACAAAATTTGTTGATTTCTATCAATTTTTGAATGAAATCAATTCAAGGAAAAGCTGTCTGTCTGGCTGTCCGAATGGAAGATAACACGATAACTACTTAAAGAAAAGAACTAACTGGATAAAATTTGGTATATAGATTTCGCATCTATTCAGAAGATATCTATCAAAATTTCTTTGAGCTAAAAAGATGAAATTTAGCATGCTGTCTTTACGCCATTTTTCTAGACGCCTGTCAAATTACGAATGACATCCAATCGCAGGATGTTGAACATTCTTTCAACTGAAATGAACATAATAACTACAAAACATAAAGAGATAGAAGAATTACATAGATTAGCATCTAAGGTGTAAATCTGCACCAAATTTTTCAACAAGTTGAATATACCCACAAATTTTTAGAATTCTTGGATTAAAAAAATCGGCGAAATATCAATTACAAAATTTCATCATCATTTCATTTAAAAACATTATTGAAGTTGTGAACCTTGGATTAAGCTGCGAATGTCACGAGAATTGGTTTTCATCTTCGTAGCTCCATAATTAACTTATTTAGGTAGTTAAAATTTTTGAGTTATCGCCTTTAAAAAGCATCCGAATGTACAGACGGCCAACCTACTGAGGCGGAGTTGCTTCTGAATTTGCTACACATTTATATTTTAGATGTAAAAAATGCGTTATCCAAGTTTTAATGTATGCTTTATGTATCGAGCTATTTACTTTTGTATCTACAGAGTGCATTCATTCACGGACAGATAGACAAACGTTATGTGAATGAATGATTTTGCGCTAAATATTTATCTACAATATACAATTTGAAATTTATTTTGATCTTTAGGTTTTTGAGTTATCGTATTTGAAAGCATGCGAATGTACAGACAGACAGACGGCGGATCCGCTGAGGCGGAGTTGTTTCCGAATTAGGTAAAGATTTATATTTTAGATGGAAAAAAAAAAAAAAAAGTGTTATCCTAGTTTCAATGCATGTTTATGTATCCAACTTCTTTCTTTTGTATTTACCGATGCATTCATTTTCGGACAGACAGACAAACATCCTGCGAATGAATGATTTTGCTTTAAATATTTATCTACAATATATAATTTAAAGTTTATTTTGACCTTTACGTTTTTGAAATATCGCATTTGAAAGCATGCGATATTTCAAGACCGACAGACGGCCAACCTATTGAGGCGGAATTGTTTCCGAATTAGGTAAAGATTTATTTTAGATGGGGAAAAAATGTGTTATTCTAGTTTCAATGCATGCATGCTTTATGTATCTAGTTATTTACTTTCGTATTTGCCAAGTGCTTTCATTTTCGAACAAACAGACAACATCCTGCGAATGAATGATTTTGCCGTAAATATTTATCTACAATATATAATTTGAAATTTATTTTGATGGTTAGGTTTTTGAATTATCGTATTTGAAAGCATGCGAATTTACAGACCGACAGACGGCCAACTCGCTCAGGTGGAGCTTCCAAATTTGGTACACTTTATAAGCAAAAACTGTATTATCCCTATTCCACTTTACGTTTTATCTAACTAGCTTTTTATCTATATCTATACTTATAATAAAGCTCAATGTGTGTGTGTGTGTGTGTGTTGGCGCTCTACAGGCCAGACCGTTTGACCTACAGCTACCAAATTTGGTACATGTATACCTTGGAGGTTGGGAATGTGCACCTGGGGGTCCTTTTTTCGAATTTTTAATTAGAATTTTAATTATTAATTAAAAACTAACTTTCCCGCCAAAAAAATCTTCCATTTTCCTCACCGCCAACTTTTCCGCCAAAAAAATCTTCCATTTTCCCCACCGCCAAATGAGAAAGGCTTCAATTTTTTTTTTTTTTTTCTCCCAACAGTAATGAGGCTAGGGTTAAAATTTTTCGGCGGATTATTTCAATCGATTCTGTTTATTTTCTTAATGTTTGATGCATTTAAAATTAAACATTATTAATGAATCAATCTTTCAGATTCATTCTGAAGTACTTTTGAATTAAAATAAAACAGAATAAAGGAAATTAAAAATTTCTAATCCGCATAGCGTTACCCCAACTGGCGTAGAAAAAAGTCACGTATTTGCGTTACGTAACCGGCGAAGAAAATTCACGCATGCGCATTCTGTTCTGATTGTTGCCATGACAACCGTTATCAATGGATGATTTAAATTATTTTTGAGTTAGTCGCATGCTTTTGTAAGTAAATTGTATTTATGTTAGTTATATATTTTTTGTATATGCTTATAGTTTTAAGTACATCGTTTTTTAAGTAGTTTTTTTAAAACCTGTTTTCAACCGTTTATTTTAAACGATTCGTTTTATTTTCTTAGTGTTTGATGCATTTAAATTTAAACATTGTTAATGAATCGATCTGCTCATAATGAATCTAAGAAAATTTTGTTGACAAACTCTTGAGATATTACATAAATTAAAAAAGATATTCTTTAGTGCCCATAAAGTTTAAACGCTGAGTGACTCTATTTTCAGTAATCAGATTATAAAAAAAATGCTTTGTTTCAGTAAAAAATATTATTATATTAATTGAAGATTAATTCTTTCCACTTTAATTTAAAGCATAAATTCTACGGGTGCTAACAGAAAATGACAGATACATATCACGTTATGACTGAAGGCCTTTATAATATTATGAATGAATTGTATGACAATCAAAATTTGAAGTTTTAAAATATTTTGATGAAGAAGCTATTAAAGTAGAAATTGTATAAAATATTTAATTATTAAAATTTTAACGAACATTAAGATTGGCGAACCGGCTGGTCGCCAAAGGCGGCTAGTATTTTATATTTATAGATTGCACTTACACTCGGACAGACATAACACATAACACCATCCTGCGCCCCCGGTGCCTATAACACCGGTCTGTCTAACCAGTTGGATGGGCACAAGATGGGAGGAAAAGAAGATGTTCGAAAAAGAAAGAAAGGAAGAAACGACAAACCATCCAAAGATCTCCAGAGAGAATCCCATCGGTGTCAAATCCTACACGGCTGTATTTAATGTTTTGGTGAAGTAAAAACTCAATGAAGGAAACAAGAATACCTAAAAACAAATGATGACAATGGGTTGAATTTACAGAGAAATGACGCATTACAAACGCAAACTCTTTACATTTTGGGGGCCGTTAGCTGTGTGTGAACTATGCAGAAATTACTAATTGAAGAGGAAAAAAGGCGGGGGTGATAAAAAATTATAAATATATAACATTCCATGTATAAATATATAAACAAACATTATAAAATCAGAAATCTGTAGCTACTGTCTTAGTCCTGTGGTTTTGACTCCTGTTTTCCTTCGTGAAAGTGTTAGTTGGTTCTGTAGGGCTACGTTACGAGGAAATAATTTAGGCTGATTTTGAGAAGTGACATTCGATCTTAGCTATTGAATGGTCTATACACTTGGACAGACAGACGAATTTCATGTGAATTAATTTTGTTCTAAATATATTAAAAATCTATAAGATGCGAAGACTTTATATCATTTTATCCGCGAATCTCAAAGTATTTTAGAGTTACTTTGTTCGCAAGCAGACGAACAGGGCGATAAGAAGACAGGCAGACAGACAAAGCAAACATGATTCCACCCCCACCCCCTGTGTTCTTTATATTCTCGAAAGTCTGAAATGTGAAGACTTCATATCATATTTTGTCGGCGTATCTCAAAGCATTTTTGAATTACTGCGTTCGCAAACAGAGCGATAAGAAGACAGACAGACAAAACATACATGATTCCACCCCACCCACCCCATGTGTTCTTTGGATTCTGGGAAGTCTGAAACGAGGAGATTCGTTAATATCATGATGCCAAATTTTTGTTTGATTATATGATACCTTCTTTATCTTTGTACAATTCGCATACCAGAAAACATATCATCAAATTAACCAAAATATTTCAGATTCAGAAGTTTGGTAAATAGAGAATTCATTTTTTTTTTTTTTTAATTCTGTCGAAGAAGAAAATCATCTTAAATGTGAAAAGAAAAACTACCCATGTTACTATCAAAGACTAAGAATGAAAATGTCACCTATTCAGAAAAACCAACAGGAAATGTCGAGATCCCATTTCAAAGAGCTAAATTCTGACAAGGTAGGGAAGATAAGACGACAGATCCCTGCAATCTTATTGGCTGTAAGAGGGATGGGGACGGGAAGGGGGAAGGATAGGGAGGGCGGGAGACAAGGAGATTAACTCTCTTCCCTTTTCGCGATGCAACGTGTTGCTGTTTCTGAGGGGAATTCTACTCCGAAGGATCAGTGAAAACTAGATGCAAGTCCATTTATTGAGATGGACAAGGGGAGATTGGGGGAGGGGAGGATGAGAAGGTGAATTTCAGAGAAAGTTCTTTGTTACAGCTGGATGAAAGACGACGAGCAGTGCACTATATAATTTCTTTTTGAAATGAAGCAATTTTTTTCTTAAAAATTCAAACGCCCTCTGCGAAATACAGTAAGGGAGATTCATTTATTAGTATAAAAAAGCGTTGAAAACGAATTTTCAAAAATAAGGAAGTTAAAACAAAATCGTAAAAGAACGAAGAATTGAAAGAAGTACAGTAAGGAAATCAAGTTGTATGAATATCATTAGAAAGAAAATGAATTAAATATAACAAATATTTAATAATATATAATATAACAATAACTTAAATATGCATATCTATTTTTTTCTTTTTTTTTAAGGAGAAGGGACTAGAGAAGATTAAAAATGAGAAATTGAATTTCGCAGAAAGTTTCTTTGTTAGAATTAAAGGAAAGAGCGACAAGCTATTCATTCTAGAACTTCTTTATGATTTGAAGTAATATTTTTAGAATTCAAACCCCTTTAAAAAAAATTAATAAAGAAAATTACTTTCCCATTTCTATATTAACGAATGTTCATTATATTGAGGAGTTCCCTGTTGCATTACGTTCATGTGGTTTGATTTCCTTTTTTAGTGTCTCATTAGTGTTTTAATATCCGAATATTTTTTTTAAAAATATTTTCGCCTTTTTAGTTTTTAATAAGCTTTGCAACCGTATATAAGAGATAACAAGGAAAACTAAACAGGCATTCCTCCATCCAAAATTATTGGTCCGATTACGACAATTTTAATTTCATAAAGGAATTTCCTGTTGAGATATGTTACGAATGGTCGCCTGCTCCATCAACTTCCATGCTGGAGAGATATCTCGAAAATACAATATCACTACACATTCTATATGGCAAAAAGGAACGAATCAAAGACATTGATCCCATCTATTGGGGTCAACCAACTCGCCAATTTTTATTTCATAAATAAATATATAAATAAAAAATCCTGACCATTAGAAGCATCTGAAAGCAAATTTGTTCTCCGACACCCAAAATTTTTGAAAAATACAGGAAAATGATACTTTAGCAAGGCCCACAACATCAACTGGAGCGATTTCGCCAATTTGTGTGCATAACCAACCAATAATAATGCTTCTTCTAAATAAATATTAAAAACGCGCCTTCACTTGATGTAATAACATGAATTTCATCAGAATTGCTTATCATTGCTAAATTAAAATTACTAATTTTGAAGGCGAACATCTAATTAACTAGATAGCTTGTAAAAAATAAAATTAGAATTTAACTGAAATACAACCCCCGCCCCTCTCTCTGTCTGTTTATATAATTTAAATTCTAGTTGATATATTTTTTTATAATTTATTCTACAATTTTCTCTCGTTTCCTGATCCATTCTTTTATTTAATTATTTCAAGCTTAAAAATTTTTTTTTGTTTGTTTATTTTATTTCCTGATACAGTGATACAAATATCAATTTAAAAAATCATTATTAAATTTACCAATTAGAATAATGATAAAGAATAAAGATACCATTTAGAGATATTTTTGTCAATTTGAATTGCCTTTTACAACAACCACAATTTAAAAATTCCCAACTCAAAATTTTATATTTATCATAAAGAATAAGAGATTAAAAAAAAATTTTTTTTTAAAAAAAGAACCTTTTTTCCATTTTCTTTAATATATTGATAAAAATGTCTTTTAGAAAACGTTCATTCTCCATTCAAAATAAAGAAACAATAAATAAATAAATAAAAATTTAATTAAATTTAATTAATTAATTAATTAAAGTAAAAATAAAATAAAAAAATATAAATAAAAAAATTAAACATCAATAAATAAATGAATAAAAAATGAAAACAAATAAATAATTAAATAAATAAATAAAATAAAATCAGACATGCATATAAATAAAAAATGTTTGTAGGCCTTTCATATAAAAAGATTTCCAACCCTACACAAACATCTACATATGTCAACATTCAAACGAAGATGAATGCTCCAAAATACTGATACCACTATTGACAAATATGTCCCACTTTCGACTAAAGCAATATCAATATCAAATACGTCCCCATTCCACGCCTGAATTGCGATATTCCTCACCAGTGATATATTAGCAATATTTGCGATGGAAAGTATTGACGGGGGTTCGAATAGAATGAATTTTTTTTTTTTTTCGAAGGGTGTCACATATTTTTCAAAAGGACAAGTCGAAGAATTTTGCACCCGATCGGAATTTCACCCATAATTCAAACGAGTTCTCGGAATCTACGGTTTGGGATCATAAATTTGAATTTTAAAGACTGGGGTTCAAGTTATCTATCTTGTGTGAGTGATACGTGGAGGATCGGTTAGGGAGTTTTATTGCTCGAAGTGGATTTCGTGAGGTGAAATTGAAATGTTTGGGTAGAAATACGATTTGGAACGAATCTAAATTTGCAATAATGCATTGAATGCACAGGGGAAAAAAATTTGACAGCGTTGAATTGAATTGATAAAAAGCTTCGATGTATTTTTGGTATAAGTGAAAGATAGATTTTGGAAGCATTATAATAAAGGGTGACCAAAAATTAACGCAAGAGAGAAGAATTAGCGCAAAGCTAAAAGAATCTTCAGACTATTCGTAAAAGGCTAGAAATCCTTTTCATAATTTTTTTTTAATGTTTTCAAATTTTCAACGTATTTAATAATTTGTTAAAATCATCACTATCCATAATGAGTCTTCCTCGATTTTCATTGAATTCGACACATTCTGTTATGTAGTTGCTGAACCAAACCTATTTCCCCATATATTCATGTATTGTCTTACATCTTTCCGAATCTGCAGATCTATCCAGGAAATATTCCCTGTCCTGATATAATTTGAACTAGCATAGGGTGAAATATCTGTACATAGTATAAAATGAAATCTCCTGAAAGCGTATGTATGTTTGACTTCGAAAAACTCAAGAAATATTTAACTGATATTGGAGATATTTGTACCATTTATTGGGAAAGGTTTTAATATATTAAAATCATTTTATATATTAAAGTTTTATAATTGCGATTTTAATTATTTTCCCACTATGATTCGAGCATCCATAAAACACTTATCCGCGCAGATGCGAAAACTTCAAATTGCGCATGCGCAAATAGAAAGAGCTGTAGTATGCATAGGCGATACATTTCTTGGTTTGCCTCTGTTTGTTAGTCAATCACGGCTGAACAGTATTGGATGAAATTTAGCTGAGAGATAGATTATAGTCTGGAATAGGACATAGGCTACTATTTATTCCCGATAATTTTTTATTAATTAAAAACTAACTTTCCTACCAAAAATCTTTTCATTTCCAAACCGCCAAATGAGTAAGGCTTCAGTCTTTTTCCCCCACGCTAACGAGGTTAGGCTTAACATATTTTCGGCCAATTATTTTAAACGATTCTGTTTATTTTCTTAATGTTTAATGCATTTAAAATTTAACATTGTTAATTAATCGATCTTTGAGATTCATTCTGAAGTACTTTTAAATTAAAATAAAACAGAATAAAGGAAATTAAAAATTTCTAATCTGCATTGCGTTACCCCAACTGGAATACAAAATTCACGCATTTGCGTTACACCAATTGGCGTTCAAAATTCACGCATGCGTAGTGTGTTCTGATTGTTGACAATTGTATTTTCATTTTAATTAAAAGTTTAAAAATTATGTGTATTATACTATTGTAGCTATCTCAATCGAAAAATAAAATAGACTTGATTTTAAAAAAATACGGACTTGATTTAAATCTTCTGCTAGCCCAACTCCGCAAGGACCGCAATATAGCTCTGGCTGTAGCTTCCTCGGGTATTGCTCCAACTTCGCTTGACAGTGACCGGACGACACATTCCGTTTTGAAATTCCCGCTTAATCATCCAAGTAAAGATATTCCAACATGTAACATCACCAAAAACAGCGGCCGAGGAGTCCTTTTGCAGCAATGCAAGTTAATATTATGGGATGAGTGCACAATGTCGCACAAGCATGCATTAGAGGCGTTAAACAACAGCCTGCAGGACATCCGCGGCAACCAGGGGGTGATGGGCGGAGTCGACGTTTTGCTCACAATGACCTGTTAAACAATTCTACTGAGCACTTGCGGACTCTGAAACCCCTCCAGCTGTGGGATAAATACAAGGGCGCTTTATCAGAAGATATCGTGCATAGGCTGGATGGCACTCGCAATGACCTAATCAGTAACGGAGCTTAGGTATTGATTGAGGCGCAAGATGCCTAGGCCAGTTCTCATACAGGTACATCAGAATTTCCACTCGAACGAAGTCGCGGGCTAATAGTTCTTTATAATTTTTGGTTCAGGTATGAATTCATATGTTATGCGTCCTTTGTATGACATTATCCATCTATCCTGTCATTGCATAGTCATCTCTCTTCTAATTTCCTTCTTTAAATGTTTGGAAGCAATGATTTTCGAACTACAATATCTATTTGGTCTTTCTGTACAGTCTTTTTTGATTGCGAAGGAATGATTTTGGGATTACAATATCTATTTGGTCTTTATGTACAGCCTTTTTTGATTGGAAAGAATGATTTTAGGACTACAATATCTATTTGGTCTTTCTGTACAGCCTTTTTTTGATTGGAAGGAATGATTTTGGAACTACAATATCTATTTGGTCTTTCTGTACAGTCTTTTTTGATTGCGAAGGAATGATTTTGGGATTACAATATCTATTTGGTCTTTATGTACAGCCTTTTTTGATTGGAAAGAATGATTTTAGGACTACAATATCTATTTGGTCTTTCTGTACAGCCTTTTTTTGATTGGAAGGAATGATTTTGGGACTACGATATCTATTTGGTCTTTCTGTACAGCCTTTTCTTGATTGGAAGGAATGATTTTGGAACTACAATATCTATTTGGTCTTTCTGTACAGTCTTTTTTGATTGCGAAGGAATGATTTTGGGACTACAATATCTATTTGGTCTTTCTGTACAGCCTTTTTTGCCTACTAAAGTACAGTTAAACACAAATTTACATATTAATCTAAGCGGAACACTCTACGGGAAACGTTAATCAGCATCCAACGTTCATCAATTCATCAGCCTCTATCATCCAAATACAGAGAACTTTCTCTCGGTCTTCCAAGCAACAAATATCAATCAAAACAAACCGAACTGATGAATGCAGTATGAGCAGCTATAAAACAAACGTTAATCCGAAAAGAAACGTTAAGCAGTGTTTTGACATATTAACTTCTCAACAAGGCCACTCTTAAAAACAAGGATAACAAGAAACAAACTCAAGTTAATAAACAAAGCTCCCAATTTATATTTCTTTAAAATTTTTACTAAAATAACAAAATGAAACAGAGAAACTGAAAGCAATTTATACCAAACATGGTTCAATGTACACTAACAGTTGTCAACAGAACTCTGCCACCCATTTATCATCCCTCAGACTTCACTTTTCCAACCTGTTTGAGCAAGTACCGGGGTGTAAGCAAACTCTTCGAGATTACATTCGGATTATTTGTCTTAATTAAATTCTCGGAAGGAGAGACGACATGCATAATAGAACCCGGTTTTTAAAATAATCCTCGACTATTTGACGCTGGAACTTAGGTAATTAAATTTAAAGCAACGAAAGCAATCATCGCAAAAGATGCATTCGTTCCCCTGGTAGACACTGAGCAATAATTAGATCGCCAAGGCGAGCCGATCAATCTTTTGCAAAGCGATACAAATTTCAGGTGTGGAATTAAGAACATAAGTTTGAAACAGTTATTTAATTTTAGTTTCGATATTTAGAAAAGGTGCGCAGAATTTTCTAAGGCAATTATTAAAATAAATTTTGTGATATATTTGGTTAGTTAAATTGAAAGATTTCGAGAACATGCATTCTTGTAATAATAAAATTACATAAAAATGCAAATCTACAAAAAAAGTCCCCTCCCCCCCCCAAAAAAAAAATTGAACAATTCACGAAGTCAACTGTTCAACAAAGAGCATGTTTGTTACCTTAGAAATTTTTAAAAATTAAAATAACAATTTTTTAACACTAGAGTTTACCTAGGGGTCATTTTGACCCCTCTGAGAAAACTTTTCGTTAATTTTCTTCAAGAAAATTATTGCCGTATTTAATGAGAAAATTTTAATTAATTTTTACTTACATTTATAAGATAGATAATCGCAAATATTACCTTTTTCTTTTTTTAGTTTCAGAGGAAAATATATAGCATACCTACTTTTACCGAAGGGGTCATTTTTGACCATTCGAATAAATATTGTTGCAAATATATACATTTATATTTATATATGCAACGAATTGATAGGGACGCATATAAATATAGGTATAAATATAGAAATAAGTATGTGTTAATAAAATGTGTGTATATAAGAAGCAATAAGGCGAAGCCGAAAGTCAGTCAGATGGAAGTTATAGGTTTTAGTAAAAAGACGTGAGAGTCAATGTTTTGGTAGAAGATGATGGTAGAAAAGTAGATAATCTTGAAGACCTAGACTAGAAAATAAACATTCTTTTAGTAAATAAACACAGATAAACTGTCTTTTCATCACACCACTTCTCCTTCTTCATGAGCACAATAACCCCTTGCAGACCTTGGCTGCCTCAACCACGCGCACTTTCCAAGCTTTCAACACACCACACCTAGTCAAATATATTGAAAATGTAAAAGTTTTTTCTCCTTTAACGTCATAATAGATATGTCAATTAACATTTTTTCTAATTAAATACCGAAATGTTAGTCATTTTGACGCCTTTGGTAGAAATAGGTATATGCCAACTCATGGTAAACTTAGTGTTAAATACCATTTTGAGCCGCAAGCCAAAAATCAAAATGTCACCTGGCTCTTTTTTTTTCCCAATCTATCATAACAGAACCCAATTTTAGGGAATCGAAATAATAACAAACAGATAAATTTTAGCAATATTAACACCCCGTTTTAAAACAATAAGAGGGCTATTTCGGGATGTCCTTTATATTTTCGAATCATGGTTAGATGAAGACGACAGCAGTTGAGCCGGAACCTCCATCCGTATAATACTATTGGAGGTTTAATTACCTAAATTATATTTACCATGCACTAGGATTGTACACACAATGTATTTTTAACTGAATGGATTTCAAAGACCGAACCATCTTGTACAGTGCCTGGTGTTATGATTAAATCGAAAATGCAAATACATGATCAATCAATAAATTCCTATAAAATAACTTCCAAAAATCTATAAGATCATTATACTGATATTAAGAAACCGATTAACTAAACGGATATATAAAGGATTAACTATATATGAATCTTGACTTTCGTTTTGTCCTATATAACTTCAAACAAACAACCGCTAATTAGGTATAAAGTGTATATACGAGGTCATTCCGAAAATGTTTCTTCATTTTACATCAGAAGGAAGCTGTACTAAAAGTGAGAAAACACTTAATCGCAACATAAAGCAAATCGTTGTGTATTTTCCCTTCATATTCGTCAATGACATTCACACATTTTTAATAAAATGAAAATCAATTTCAAAGAAATTTTTGAAATCGATTTCATCCTATCCCAAATCTTAGTTACTTCCGAAATGATGCCCCTATAGTGACGTCAACGCAGGATAAAAGCGGAAATCCGAAGTGACAAAGATGGAATATAGGATGTCTCAATCCATCCTCTATCCTGTACACGCACGCAAGCGACACATTAGTGCTGATTTGGTAAAGGTAAACCCTTTTTTGGAAATGTGATAGCAATTTGGTACAATTAAAGAAAAAAGCTTTTCTGAGTCTTTCAGTTTCTATTTTGGTTTGGGGAGAATCTTAGAGAGTACAGATGAACATGATCTGGATACAAATAGATACCGAATGATTAATTTTAAATATGAAATATTTCTAAATATTTGCAATATTTAAGTCTTTATTTAACAAATTAGCAACCTTTGGCGACCAGCTTGAACACTAAGAATACAGAAATCTATTGGTATAGTTAGGGAAAAGTGAACTGACTTAAGTTGGATATCTGTTCTAACCGGCGGCTGTCTAGCGATGCCTAGACAGCTGTTGTGGCGATGACATGTTTTACTGCTTCCGTATATAAATGTGTGTGTGTAAACACATATTTTTGTAGCAGCACCGTGGCCGAAGATAGAACATTTTAGTAATTTTAAAACTTCTCTTTATTCCATCCCGGGAGGCATTCTGTACAAGCAAGAAGCGACGAGGTACGTCAGTCCACAGCACAACTCAAAAGCGAAAGAGAAAAGAACCAGAACCATTTATCTCCAATAATTATATATTGTGAGATTCTAATAGGGATTTCTTTACACCTGTTCAATTTAGGCAAGGGGGAAATTAGTATCTTTTAAAAAAATTTGTTTAGGCAGATTTTTATCCCTTTACTTGGAGTGTGGGAATGGCCGATTTCAGCAGTTTTACAGAGCTCGTGTTGAATTAATTAAAGGAAAAAGGTGGAAATGGATCAGAAAATAAGAGAACATTTTAGAATGAAGTTAATATGGTCTAAATTAGGAAATTAATTAAGTTTAAATAAGATTTTAAAATATTGTTACACACAAACACACACACATATTGCTGTTTTACAATGGCCACTGTTCTGTTCTTTTAGCAGGTGTGCGTGATTCTTTTAATCGGTAGCCGTAAAGGCATGGGGTATATGCAAAACCCCCGTGAAAGCCAAAATCTTTATTTACATGCAACTACTTTGCTTTTGAGATTTTAACTTAAAATATATAGAAAGTATTTATTTAAAATTTTACTATGCTATTGGACTCGGTTTGTTAAAAATTCAACACATCAGGTATCAGGTAAAAAGTACATAGTGTGTGTGTGTGTGTGTGTGTGTGTGTGTGTGTGTGTGTAAAAACATCACTTTTGAGCAGTTTCGTAGCCAAAGACAGAGAACACACTTAGAATTTTTAAACTTTGCTTTTTTTCCCATCCCGGGAAGCATGATTTATGTACAAACAGAAGCGGCGACGAAGCACGTCAACACAACAGAACGACACAAGAGTGAAAAGAGAAAAGAGCGAACGAAATATTTATCCCCATGATTATATATATTGTGAGATTCTGATAGGGATTTCTTTACACGCGTCGATTTAGATAAGGGAATTACAGGGATCTTTTAAAAGAATGTGTTTAGATCAACAAATTTTAACCCTTCACTTGGAGTGTGGTGTCTTATCGATTTCAGCAATTTTACAAAGCTTCTGTTACATTAATTAAATAAAAAAGGTGGAATTGGATCAGGAAGTAAGGAAACTTTTTTTACAATGAAGTTAATATGGGCTAAATTAAGATAAAAATTAGGAAATTAATTAGGATTTCATTTAGATTTATATTATATATATATATATATATATATATATATATATATATATATATATATATATAGTAAGAAACAACAGGAGAAGCAAAAACCCTACTTTAGAGCTAATGTCCAAAGTTGCTATGCATTATTTTAGCTTTAACATTGTCAAGATCATGCAATTGAATATTGAATAGTTTGATGATGCAATGAAATATGCTTGAATTTCATCATAGCGATTAAAATGTTATAAAAGACACTACATCAAATAAAATTTTAAAAATTATAACAAATTTGGAAATATCAAATCAGTGTCATTATTATTATTTTTTCTTTTTCTTTTTTACAATATAAAAAAAAATTATTTTTGAAGAATGAACTAAAAAACATAAGAAACGTGCTTAGTTTTTAAATAATCGTTTTTTAAATCAACTTTTATTTTTTGAAAATCATACGCGTCAAAGCTCATCAAGATTTGATAAAAACTTTATGTAAAAAGACAATCAAACAAACCTTCTCTATATGTAGATAATTTTTTGAGTGGAAAGAGATTAACCGATTTGTTCCGAAAAAGAGATGCAACTTGCTTAGCTATTTTTATTAAAACTTGTGTAAATAATTAATTACTTTAAAAAAAGATCAGATGCAAAATGAAAAAAAAAAAAAAAATCGCAATGGCTTAAAAAGTGGTAACAGTTTAGTGTCTCTCAGAAAATCCAACCAGAAAAAGGTTCTGTTAGACTAAACATTTACCTTTAAATTCTTTATTAAGTAAGTAATGGCAACTAACAACTTATGTTAAAACTTCTTGTACGCATAGAATATTTGATCACTTAAATAAACAAATCATGCTCTCTTTTTCCCTACCTTGCTCTTTAAAAAGAATTATAAAAAATGGAACACCAGTTTGAAAGAGAGAGAGAGAGAGAGAAAAAAAAAGTTTCCGTAAAAGATAAACAGAGAACTGAGCAACCCCCTGTTTTCTAAAGGAAATTCTAGCTCAAATTCAAATATTTGAGTAATGAAGAAATTATACATTTTCAAATTAGGAAAGATGTGTCAAAAATCGGGAAGAGACAATACTATTACAAATGGTAAAAATGAGAATGGTATGTGGAAGAATTAAACTCCACGCCGATATAAAATAAATAAATTAATAAACAAAAATTTTTTTAAAAATGTAAGTTTAGGCAGCAACGATTTTCTTTTAAGCAAATGGATTCAAAATTCATATAAATCTACAATTTTAGGTTTGAAACAAGTATAAAATTTTTATTTTTGTATATTTTTGAATTTATTAATTGAATATACATTATCTTTGAATATATAATAATTATTATTATTTGTATATTTTTGAATTTATTAATTGAATATACATTATCTTTGAATATATAATAATTATTATTATTTGTATATTTTTGAATATTATTATTATTTGTATATTTTTAATTATATTATTTTGAATTGAATTATTATTAATTGTATATTTTCAATTATATATTATTTTGAATTATACAAATATTTAGTATATTTTTGAATTATTAATTCATAGTTCATTTTAGGATATTGAGACTAACACTTTTGGTTGTTTTTACTTCGGAAAGGGGTGATGAGCAGTACAAGCGCGTTTTCGGAATTCTGTTTTAGACCTCCATTTTACCTTCGGGTCTGTTATATGAATTTTCTTTCAATTCCCTAGCTCACCGTAGTCATTCTGAGATATGTCATTCCATTTTAATTTGAAACTTACATATTCACTGTTTAAAAGATTTAATAAAAATGTAAAATAGTAAATTAACATACTTTAGGTATAGAAATCTATTGCTTATTAAGTCATATTTCTAAATTTAAGAAATTTACTGTTAATAAAAGCTGTTCCAAAATATTTCATTGCAAATTTGAGTCTTTATTCACAGTAATCTTGTTGTCTAATGAATCGTTTGATTCCGTAAATAATCCGAATTCACCTTATCGCTCAATGTAGACATCTCAACCCTCTTTTATACCTCCAATATTGTGAATTAAACGACTCCTACAGTATGTGTAAAGCATGTGCACTTCAAGCGGACAGATAAACAAATAGGAAGTCCACTATTACCAGATTTATCTCAAAATCGAAACAGATATACAATTTTAGTGTAAAGAACACATTTAACTTATATACAATACCCGAAACTATCACTTTTGGAAAATTTTACTCCGCAGAAGAGTGATATATCGAAAGTAAAACCGGCGTTATTTCTGGAGTTCTTTGTTAGACCTTGACCTCTTCCCGTTAAATACATTTTCTTTCAGTTCTTTTTTTCTCCAGTTTTCATCTTGAATCGTACTGTTTCATTTTTAATTTGAAATTATTGTATTCATTTGAAACTCTTCTATTTGACTTTTTTGTTTTTCAACTCTTTTTTTCCCCCCCACTTTTCCTCTTGAACCGTACTATTTTAATTTGAGATTATTGCATTAATTTGAAACACTTGTAAATTCTTGTATTTCAGTTCTTTTTTTTTTTTTTTCCCGACTTTTTATCTTGAGCAGTACTAATTCATTTTAAATTGAAACTCTTGTATTTGTGCTCTCAATACAAATTTATGGAATATCCATATCTGGATTATGACATGTCGTCACATTTTGGCAGCAGACTCTAATAAGAAAACTTAAAAAAATAATTAGATTTTTATTTAAAAGTTAATGAAGAAATTTTTTCTCAATAACTTGAAAGCATATTATAACATAACGGACAGATTGAAGGTTCGTTTTAAACAAATATTTTTAACAATTTTAAGAAAAGGTTTTTAATGATACCAATTTGATTCCTGTAATTATTTAAAATATTTTAAATGCTAATAGATTCCACAATACTTACCACTGTTTGGTCGCCGGAATTAAATTTACACGATGTTAAATACACATTTATTTATTTATTTATTTATTTTTGTGAACGCGTTATTGTTGCTACACAAATAATTAAGGTATCTGTCTACCTACGGAGATAAATTTTTGAAAAATCCTTCTAATGAGCTATTTCAATTCATTTTATATATCCATGTGATTGCAAATACAGTACACTCCCGATTATCCGCGGAATTGGGTGGCGCGGATGCCGCGGATAATCCGAAAAAAGCTAGAAACGGGTATAGCAAAAGAGAAAACAGTCATTCCAACTTTGAAAAATCGTTTTATGTACAATAAAACGTAAAATAAACAGCAGGAAATGTTTAACTAACGATTAATATTTTAGTATATCACTCAAAACTAACCTAAAATGCATTTTGTTAATGAAAACAGAAAAGTGCTTTGTATTTACGAGAGGAGTCAAGGATACACAGAAAAAATAATACATATGTACTGTTTTAATACTGTAATGTATTATGTAATTTCAAAAGCATCACTGTAAAACTACACCTTTTTGAAGAAATCAGTCATTTGTGTTTGCTTCTTGCTTTGGCAGCAGCAGCAGCAGCAAAAAAAAACTCAGTGCGGCAGGCGCGGATAATCTACTGTAATGAAAAATATTGATCAGGAAATTCTGTGCCAACTAAGATTCGGAAAAATGTGCCCGGGTTAAAAAACAACCAGTGAAATTTGCAACAAAAAGCAAAACACTCTATAAAAAATTCTATTGCACAAATTCCAAATATTTTCGTAAACAACATACTTACAGCTAAGGTGACGGGAATGAACTAGAATCTAAGAAGTATATGCATTTTCAAAAAAGTTATAGCTAGTCGAGTATTTCTGTATTGGAAATATCAATTCATTGTTGAAAATTACATTAGACAGCTCAAAAAGAAAAACTACTCAGTTCAAAGTTATATCCCTAGTTCATCGCCATTGGCACACTATAGGTAACACATATGCAAAATTTCAAGGTAATATATTAATAAGTTTTTAAGATATCATGTTTTACGTATGAAGCTTTTAATGAAATCCATGTTTTTTTTAAAAAATTCATTTAACATTTTCATTTGTCTAGTACTAAAAATATTTTGTAAACATAAACAAGGTTCAAAAGCAGATGCAATTGCCAATCCTTTCAGCATAAAAACTACTCAAAATGTATTCTAATACGCGTAGATTTTTGCTAGAACATATTATCAAGTGAATTATAATCCAGAAAGACATGTAATTGATAAAATGTTGGGAACAAATTCAACTACTTCCGATTTCGTTTTCAGCTACAGTGGACACATATCACGGTTTCTATTTATCGTAGAAATAAATACAAATTTGTTAACCCAAATAAATGGGTTTTGAAATAAAACAATTTAAAAAAATCATGAATTTTGACCAAAACTGTCTTTTAAACGTAGATAGAGCAAATTTAGAAAACTTAACAAAAATATTATCTTATTACAACGTCTCGGACTAAAGATTAAAAACCGATTTTTAAAATAGTTATATTTTAAACTTTCCCCTTCTCTATCTCTCTTTATATATATATATATTGTAAAATGTTCTTATTTTTAACATTTTTACAACATAAGTTTTTGAAAATAGCCAAACGACAAAAAAATTATCAATATATATTTAAAAAAAAGTCTCTCGGCATTTGAAAAGTCACGCCATTTTCATTTCCTTAGAAATTCCAAACTGATTTCCATAATCCCCGATTTCTTTAAACTGTTATTATAATAACTTTTTCCCGTTCTAGAACTGAGCTGAAAAATAATCATTATCTGACGAAGCGATTGACTTGAAAAGTAAAGTGGGTTCTCTCTTAGCCGGAGGTAACATAAGCAGCAGTTTTCGATTGAAAAGAATGTATTGTGTCTCTAAAAGTGTCCCATGATGCTTCACTAGCGCAATTCCAAAGGGTGGTGACCGCCCCCCCCCCCAACCCCTTCCTCTTTTCCACACAATCGTTCTTCAGTGAAAAGTGATTCTTTTGTAATGAGATTTCTTTAAAGGATTCTCTGGTTTTTCTACTTTTTGTCGTTCAACCGCTTATCCGATTGCTTATTCATTTGTTACATTATTTAACGTTCAACAAGAGGTTTTAAAAAACAAATTGATACTAGAAAACCCCTAGGCAGGCAATTCTCCTAAAGAGATCTTACAGACAGTGTGGCAATTAAATAAAGAGAATATTTTCTTGTATTTAAATCAAATCTCTTGCATTGAAATTATATATCATAGGAAAATATTTCACATAATATTTTACAGAAATCACCCTCTTTTGTACTTGATGGATCCAAAAAAAAAAAAAAAAAAATGTTTTTAATACATTTTTATAGACGCATAAAATAGTATATATCTTTTAAATAAAAAAAAATATGTAGTAAAAATCTAAGGCATTGAAAAATATATTATGAATGGAAATCCATTTGAAGGGTATATATGAAAAATAAGAAAGCAAAATAAAAGCTTGTTTTATTCCTAAAGAAAAAACGAAACACAAACAAACAAAATATAGCAGAAACGTAAATAAAGATAACACTCGAAGATATCAACAAAACACATTCAAAAACAAATTACATAACAATAAATAATAAAACTAGAATCATATTCCAAAGATATTTTTCGCTCAATTAATATCAATAGCCTCTCACTCTATATAAATTAGCCGATAGGACATGGAAAGATCTAGAAGAATTGCTAATTATTACTAGAGATATCGCCATGATTCTAGCATTTTAAAGAACCTTGACTTTTCTCGCCAATTATGTTGCCAAGCCTGATATCATTAACCATTAAAACATCTGTGAAATTATTTTCCTTACTATGAAACTAATTGCGTAGAGGCAGCTATTACAGAATCATAACAATATGCTAAGTAAATTGAAATTTTACATATTAAATCATGCATAAATCATGAATTTGGCATTCTGCCGAATGTTAATAATGAATATATTCGATTATTGACTTCGAATTATTGATAGTTCTTTACAACGGCATTTCAACAATGGAATCTTCAGTAGACCGTCTTTTTCTGAATACCGAGTTGGAAAAGTTATAGAA
This sequence comes from Argiope bruennichi, assembly GCF_947563725.1. Lineage (NCBI taxonomy): Eukaryota > Metazoa > Arthropoda > Arachnida > Araneae > Araneidae > Argiope > Argiope bruennichi. The sequence continues at coordinate 47,966,659 of NC_079161.1, read as the reverse complement.
AAAGCAAATCAATGTTTAAATAGACAGATGGCCAAATTTTGAGTTAAATATTTGTTATATGAAATATAATTTCCGTATGGTTTTGTGAAATGATTCTGATTTTAAATACTTTAATACTTTTTGATTTTAAATACTTTAATACTTTTTGATTTTAAAATACTTTAAAAAATATCCTATGCTTTCGTTAATTCGGCAATCGTCTGATCTATTTTCGGTCGGATTACTCAGAAAATACTAGAATTTTTACTTTTTCTCAAATCATTTTCACGTCATACAGCCATTATCGCTAATTTCATATGTGATAGCCTTTATATGTTTTAAATATTTCAGATTTTGTTCCTAAAAACTTTAGTGAAGGCTACATTACAGATAATTAAAAAAAATTTATTAATGAAAAATATTTTAATCCCAAACAATGCCGTATGCCAGGTACTGTAAAAATCACATCTAAGAATATAATTACAGATAACACGCATTATTTAAAAATAAACAACAATTTTCATAAAACTTTATGGCTTTGCAAGTTCTGTTTCGCCCTCAAAACAACTGCATTAAACTCAACTAAAGTTTGTGCATTTATTATTTAAAATAAAAACAAGAAATTCGCCATTTTTTTTCAAAGTTCAAAAGTTAATTAATTAGAAATTAATAATATTGTATTAATTAAGTAATGATTAATCAAAATGCTTCTGTTTATCAGGAGCAAATTACACACAACAAATATTTTTACATCATCCTGAAATTCAAAATTTTACTTTTTTTAATAATACTAGTTTCAAATGCGTACAATCATTTTCTTTATTTTTTATTAACATTTTCGCAATATAAGAAATATTTGAGTAGAAGCAGACGATTTTGAAATAAAGAAACTTACAAATATTTCGTTGCTAGGCAACGGTGTGGCTTTCAAATATTCTACTATCTTTCTTTTTTGATATTCGTGTTTCATTGTATAAAATATTTTTTGCAATTTTTTTTATTTGTTTTAAAAGAACTTTAATGCTTATTTATTAAAAATAAAAATGCAGATGATAGAAAGATATTATGCACTTTAATATCTAATATAAAATAAACTTTTGTATAAAAAGTAATTATTAAAAAGCGTCTGTTTATGTGTGCATTAGGATTCTGCCAAATTTAATATTGCATATATTCTTAATTTTTCACATTAACAAATATTAAAATTTACGACAATTTTAAGTAAAGTTTTTGTGTCAAATAATCAAATCAAGTTTATATATACGTAAGTAAAAATAATCATCCCGCTTAATGCTGAGCTTTTTAGTTAGTACGAAATAAAAAATAACCATCGTTTAATATTTTTGTATCGAGAAACAAAAATCCTTTTTTTGAATAGTTATATAGATGATTAACGAATTATTCTTATCTCGGAATGTTCACAAAATAATTATCACAGAAAAACTACATTTTATATGAATGCTCTATCAAAAGTCACATAATCCAAATGCGCCAAGAAACTATTTCCTCCAACATAAATATGGAAACTGAAATAATTAGCCAAAAATGTTGCTTCAAACGCCTTTTCTGAGAATTCTAGAAAGTCCCGAAAGATTAATCGAACCACTCTAGCAAACTAATTATTACAGAGTATCTACCAAAGGAGCAAATGTATCTTCTGCGCTGATTACTTTCATTACCTTAACTTTAATTGCCTGAGTTCCAGCGTCAAATAGTCAAGGATTATTTTAAAAACCGGGTTCTATTATGCATGTCGTCTCTCCCTTCGAGAATCTAATTAAGACAAATAACCCAAATAAAATTTCGAAAAGATTGCTCACACCCTTGTACTAGCTCAAGCAGTTTAGAAAGATGTCTGTGAAGTGATAAATGATATTAAAACACTATTGATATCTGTTATTGTATGCCGAGGGTTAATTATAGAACATAGCTAGTGTAAAAATAAATGACACTTATTCGTATGCTTAAAGGTATTGAAAATTTTCTGATATATTTCTTAATAATCGCCTCAGGCGACCAACGGATTAACCAGAAATATCGGTTACATTTGATTTCATACAAATTGTTTAGATAAGCTTCATGTCAATGATTCCGCCAAGTTGGCTGACATTATAGAAATGCAATTTTAATTATCTTGGTTTATGAACGTTTCTAATGGGCACATTTCCACTACATCATAGAAAAATTATAAACGCAAATATCCGATTCGTCTATCTTCTGAACTTGTCTAAATGAAAACATTCTTTTTTAATTACTCTCTCGTATACGTAGTATAGAGAAAGTATAGTAATTATCAAAAAATTCAAAAACGAGATTTTGACTTTCGTGACTTCGAAAGACATTTTTAGAGAATATGTGAAAAAGATAACTCAAAAACTCCTTGAACTAGATGAATGAAATTTGGCATTCGGTCTTTATCCTAAATTTGAAGATTTCTTTTAAATTTTAAGTAAAATCCATTCAGTGGAAGTCTGTCCATCCGGCTGTGCGAATATAATAATTTAAATATATAATTAATTAGAATACAATAATTTAATAATAATTTTAAAACGCTAAATACAAAATGAAAAGGGCTAAATAGTAAAAATTCGGCTCACAGATCTAACATCTATAGCATCAACATCTATCTAATTTTAAATTAAAAAAAAAAAAAAACGGTGGGTGACCTATGTTGGTCTGCACCTTCTAAAACATTTAAATGCAGTAATTAAAAAATACAATGATTTAAATACATCAAATTCGATATGGTATTTTTTGATTACAAGTGTTTTTTTCTGTCAAGTCAGTTAGGAAACACGCGTTTAAAATACAAACACGAATTTTTAATACTATTAATCGCATGTCAGGGATTAATCGTCAAATAACTCGCCAAGAATCACACGAAAGATTCAATAAAAATGCTACACTCATGCAAAAGGCTAACATTTTGTAATTATTGTATGCCAATTCCATGAAAGTTATTCTTTGGGTTAACGTCACTATTAGACAGTATGCGAGAAAATTTTTGGGAGACAACTTCCGTTCGTTATTTGTCCTGTAGACTACACGTATATTTAACAAAATCTTTCATTGCCGAATCAAGAAAAATTTGCGCGCGCACACACATTCATCTTTATTATTAGCCAAAACAGAAATATAATTCATACATAATTTTTATGACTTGACATACTTAAAATTTCTGTATAATATTTTAGATAAGCGTCATTATAATCAAAAATTATTAAATAAATATCACGGAAAGGCGTTAGTCAGAAAGGAGGAGATATCCCATGAAACTGATCTAACAATACAGAGAGCGTATGAAGAAGGTATCCAGAAATTGAATTCCCTTTTTGATTTTTATCTAGGAAGCGCTGTGTTTGTGATTTCGCGTGTGTATGTCGACTTTCCTGACTCACAGGCAAAAAATAGATGGTCGAATATTGCATCGACTACATGTTGAGCATTAAGAATGCTTAAAAAATCTAAATATCCTACTGCAGGGGAATTACATTACGTCATTCGTTTTCTTAAAATTAGAAACCCAAATTCATAGTCAAATTTGTGAAATTTATAACTAAAACTAATATAAATGATTCAGTATTTGGAGGTGGGTTTCGAAATTTCAAAGAAGGACGGGAAAATATTATGGTGAAGAAAGAATTGGGCGGCGGTCTCTGATGATGACTTGCGTACAAATGTTGAAGAAGAGATTACAAAGGACCGAAGATCGACTAGCGACATTATTATGCGACCGAAGATTCATTAGCGACATTTTCCTCAAATTTCTCTCTCGGCATAATTACAGGCGGCAGGATATTTTCTAAGTCGAGGGTATACAAAACTTCATGGTCCGCTAACCAATGTTTCAACAATGGTAGCAACTATATTAAAAGATAAGTAAGCATTGAACCTCATTATGCAATAAAAGTGTGTTTTAATAGTCACTTATTGTTGTCTAGCTACTCCTCGCACTAACCTCTTGCCACACCACTTAAGCCAAGTTCCCATGGCCCATGAGCCCGGCGCATTTTGTCATCCCTCCCGTCAGTTTTAGTTATCTGGGCTCTTTGATGTCTGTTCATTTTACCGACAGTTTGCGGGAAGCTCCCGACTGACATCCACAGACGAGAGAGGTCCTACAATGGGTCAGATAGCAGATTTACGACCATATCCATAAAGGCAATGGCCCATGGGAGCGTATCTTTAGATCGATGGAATCCTGGTCCAGCCGGTTAAAGCTGCGTTCAGACTGCCTGTAACCTTTACGGATATGGTAGAAAATCTGCCAACTGGTTCATTATAGGATCACCCTTTCCTGTGGACGCCCGTCAGGAGCTTCCCACACATTGTTGGCAAAATGAACAGACATCAAAGAACCCCGGGAAGCCACAAGAGAAAGGAATGAGAGGAAAATGTGTATGTCTCCACATGCACACAGGTCGTCGGAAAGGAGATTAAAACGACGCACGTTAAACGGACCAAAGTGATCCATGGAAATAATTGCAATACAAATTGTAATGCGGTTACATGTACGTCACATGATATGGGCTTGATAGAAAGTACTAATACGACATCAACAAATTTATATTTTTATATAACAATTACTGTTTCAATTATGTTAACATTGATTCGTGTAAGAATCGTGTCGAAACATAAATCTACAAAGATATTATCCAAGTCTGAAAAGTGTGTATTTTCATTCGCTTTGGTCCAATATCCATCCCATGAGTGTGTGATTCGTACCAATCACGTCTGGTCCGCATTTGTCCTCATGATATTTATGTTAGGCCCAAATTTGTTATCACAAGCCAGATTCATCGAAGTTCAGTAAATGATTATATGATGAATAAGATAAGTAATTCTGACAGTGTTTGAACTGGCGTAAAATTTGTTAAAGGAAGGATAAAAATGTCAAGCATGTTATGGATATTGCTATGCAGATGAAGGGAAGAGGAAATGGTAACTGGTGGCAGTTTTCATTTCTTTATAACTTCCTTATTATTGAGGATAGATACAAATTAGGACAGAGATTATAGTATGTACTGCAAAATGGAAGATTGTCCCAGTTCTTCAGAATTAAACTAAAGACTTCAACAAAAAAAAGTTAAAAATTTTCAATTATTCTGAAATGTATTGTGTCACAAAATATCAATTTAAATTCATGGTATTTTCCAATCCATTTAAAGCATCATTGTGAAAAACAGTTATAAGATTTAACAGATACAAACATACGCACACATATCGAAATACTCCACTTCAACACAAACTAATTTGAATGATTGGACAGTAGGAAATATCAATATGGGTAGTAAGAACCATTATAATGTCTAGAGGGCACAGCTTATAATAGAACCATTGGCGATCGAACCATTAAACAGCCTACAATATCTTTTCTGTATCCCTCCCCCAGAATATCTAGAAACTACTTGCTTATATAAAATTTCAAAAAAAAAAAAAAAAGTAACCGAAATTAATCAAATTTGAAATATCCTCTATTTTTATACAACATCAACATGAAAAGCTCCTACAAATATCAATAGGTTGTCAATAGACTTTCTTCTTCTATTCTCTATTTTTATATAACATCAACATGAAAAGCTACCACTAGAATCAATAGGTTGTCAATAGACCTTCTTATTCTATTCTCTATTTTTATACAACATCAACATGAAAAGCTACCACTAGAATCAATAGCTGTCAATAGACCTTCTTATTCTAAAATTAAATGCAACTGTAAAAAAAGTCTAATTCAAAATACTACCAATTTTTTTTGTGCAACCTAAAGGAAGAACTGTGACGAGGTCCAATAGGTACCAACAGATCACACATGAGGTGAATCTTCAACAACTAAAGCAAGAAAAAAGTCTAAAAATCCACGTTCTGAATCATCCTGGAAAAGAAATGCGAGAACCCAAGAATCAACAATTTAATTCGGGACATCCGCACCAACTCCAACACTCCAGGCTAAAATAAAGAAAAGGAAAAAAAAAAAAAAAAAGTGGGATGGAGAGTGGGCTTGACTACCTCTACATCCTTTACTCTCTTCACTTCGTTTGTGGCTTAGGAGGCCGGAAAAACAACATCACCCCGAGAGCAAAAGCCGGCCCAAATGAAGAAAAATGAGCAGGCATATCCAACTAAGTTGGAAACAGCACCAACCTGGAGGTGACTTTCAGCGAGCGATTTGGGATCGATTGCGGTTACAGTTACGGTATGCAGCGAAGAACATTGTTTATCTACCAAGTGGCAGCTGCATTGATTATATGAAAATTAATGTGAACATCTACTTGACCTTTTTTTCATCTCTTTTCTTTTCTACTTTTTTCCTTCGCTTCCTGTAGTACTATGGTGATATATAGTAAGAGGGGGAAGGAAAAAAAAATCGTTTGCAATTCTCATACATTCGATATTTTTTTAATCCAAAGTTTGCGTCGTTTTCTTTTCCATTTAAAAACTTTGGAATTAAAATAAATGTTTTTTCTGAGGGAGGACTTTTTTTTTTCTTTCAATTTCTTTACCCTAAAGTGCGCAATCCGTCATTGCATTACTTTTTAAACCATCGCTAAATATGTTAAATATTGATAGCTTTTAAAGAATTTCGAAACAAAAAAGAAGAAATTTAAATAAAGTTACAACTTAACCTCAGACACTTAAGTGAGTTCAAATTTCTACTTTTTTCGATTTTCATATTTTTTTCTTCTTTAAATCATCACATTTACAGCATAAAATTCAGTAAATTACCTTTAATTCCAATATTTAATAAATATTTCTACTATGAATAACCAGTATTTAGAATCAACGATGCTTTTAAAAAAATACCCGCCTTTATTAAAATGGAACTTCCTCTATTGATTTAATCAACCTCGAAACCAGACGCTACCAGGATTTTCTATTATATCTCCGTTATAAAATAACTAAAACTATAAACTCTTTGTTGATAAAATTTGCAATTACGTGGTAAATGCCATACGGTACTTGCAAAAGAGTATATTAAATATAAAATTATTATTATTATTAATAATGGCCATTATTAATTTAAACGATTTGAATAAGAATTTTAACTCAGTATAGTTTACAAATGAATCTACCCAGTATAAACAAAAAAATAAAAACATTCATCAAAACATTACGTAGTTGTCATGGCAATAAGTTACAATTTATCCATCATCAAGATTCTGGACGAAATAAAAGGTATTTTATTTCGTCCAAAATACCTTTGGACGACCAAAATACCAAAGGAGTGTTTAAAAAAAGACTGTTTACATATCTGAAACAAACAACATATTCTATACGTTTCTAAGACTGAAATATTATTTAACTACCAAAATACCTTATTTGTACGAGTTGGAGTTTTGTTAAACTATTATGGGCTTTGAAATTTGTTTTGAAAAATAAGACGCGTAAATAACGATAACTTAATGAAAACAAAAAATGTCTTAATGTCAATTTTCTATAAGCAATAATTATATCATTTTTTACTTTAGTTTTTTGGGTACAAATTCAAAATTCAATAGAACAATTGTTTTTATTTTAAATAGCTCTTTTTTTATTAAAAATAAATCTAATTTAGGGACCTCAGGTTATTTACAAAAATGTTTTTTAATGCCAATTATGTGAGATAGCAGAAAATAAAATGTCATTAAAATTTTGAAAGAATTTGTTTGACTTAATTAAGAAAAACAATTAAAAAACTTTTGAAGCTATCTGATTAATTATTTATGCTTTACAAATTCTATTAAGCAAACAATTCGAGCACTATCGAGATAAAATGAAAATACATCAAAATTAAAAGTCAACATTCACTGAAAACACAAACCGAGAAAAATTCGTTCATTGAACACTTAAATTAGAAACTAATAAGTGAGAACTTTGAAATTTAATTAGATAAAAAATAGATTAAATTCGTTCTCTTGGCAAAGCAAGTACTAAAGAGGTTTAACAACTCTGTAAAAAAGAGTTTACACTTTTTTTTTTTTTTTTTTTTTTTTTTGTACTACATTAGCTCAAAGAAATACATTTTAAAAAGTCAAATGAAATTGCAATGCTTATTTCATCATTGAAGTTTAAACTGTTCTAAATGCCAAACGATTTAGATGTTTCAAGTGGATTTTTTTTCCCCTTCTTCATTCTCTTTGGAGCGAAATTCAAAACAACTGATACATAAAAAAAAAAAAAAGCTAAATGAAAGATGAATCATTAAAGTTCGAAACCGAATAAAAAAATATAACACACGAACAAAACAAAAAAAGCCGAATAAAATAAGATGAGAACTGTTCCTATAGTTATCATCTCGAAGAATTATCGAAAAGAAAGCAAAGTGGAAATGGCGAAATCTTTCTTTAACGAGCAGTATTTGAAACTTTTCAAAAAGGGAATAAAATACCACGGAAAAGTACGACTTTTATGGGTACCATTTGAAGAAAGAATGGGAAGATAAAAAAAAAAAAAAAAAAAAAAAAAAAAAAATGATATTCTGTGATGAGAAGGGAAGAGGCGAACTTCAAAACTCGGAACGTGAAACAATTCTGAACAAAATATCTTTTGGCACTGCGTTCTTAAAATTGTACTGGAAGAAAATAAAAGGGTTTCGATCCAAAGGAAAAATAGATTTCTTGATGGACAAACTTTAAGTAGAATATTTATTGCAGTAACTTTACCTCGCTTCGTATAATGAGTTTGTTTAATAGCTTTTTAGAAAGTGATAATATTTCAAGCAAATATATTTTCTGTAAATTTTTGAACGTAAAATGGCACCGAATGCTCGTTAGGATAGCCTGTTGGAACAGGATATCAAAATTTGTTAAGCAATCGCTTCTTGAGTATAAGGCATTAATAAAAAAGAAGATTTAAGAATTTAACGTATTTTCTCAATAACTGTGTCGCATATTAGCATACAAAAGATTATCTCTTCAAATAATTTTATTTCCACGCTATTTTATTTTTCTTTAAATCAATAATGCTTCAAAAATATATAAAATTTGTAATAAAGATTTTCAATATTATAATGGAATTCAAACCAATCTTGCTATTCCATTAAACTCTTCATTCATTTATTTGTTTTAATCATAACATTAATGTTATTATTAAAATAAATATGCTTCTCTTGGACATTCTGCAAAACAAAATTTACTATTTTGATTTTATTAATATAAATTTTTTAGCTTGCATTTCTTCGGCAAATTGCTTGATGTGAAAAATAAGTTTAATGCGATGTTATGATGCTTTAGATTAAAGTTCCTAATTTAAAATTTCTTGATTTTTGATATTGAAATATGTAATACTAATAAAACGGAAGCCCTTTGAAAAATCGAAAACAAATAAACAAACACACACAAATATATATATCCCATAATAACTAAAGATAAAAAGAAGTTGTGGCTGGAAGTTTTTTAATTATTTCTTCCACAGGATTTTCTGCTAAGCATTAAATAAAATTTACAAATAAAAAAAATACTAATCTAATCAATTCACATCACACTGTACACGTGTTAAATGTTACTACGCATGCTACCTAACATCTAATTGCAAAGAGTACATGAGTCATTTGTTTTTCACCTATAATATGCGCAATGTCTTTAACGCACGCACACACACAATATATTATTATTATTATTATTATTATATATAATGATATCTCTAAATCTAAAATAAATAAATTAAATCCTAGTTAATTTCCTAATTCTTATCTTAATTTAGCCCATATTAACTTCATTCTAAAATGTTGTCTTATTTCCTGATCCAAATCCACCTTTTTTATTTAATTAATGCAACAGAAATTCTATAAAATTGCTGAAATCGATAAGTTCCCAAACTTCGAGTGAAGGGATAAAAATCTGTCGATCTAACAAATTCTTTAAAAAAAAAAAAAAAAAAAAAAAACCTATAATTTCCTTGCCTAAATTGTCATATGTAAAGAAATCCCTATTAGAATTCTATTATATCAAACAATGTTTACATATATATATGTTCCATATTTCATTCTAAAAAACTAAGCTGAATTCATCTAAATTTTATACACTTATTATTTAAAACAAGAGGAAGAGAAATTTTTTCAAAATGAAATAGTTAAAAAAATATTATTTATAAATCAACTGAATGTTCCCATTTCTTGTCAGCAATTAAGGCGCAAATTATCTCTCACGAAATATTTTTTAAATGATTTTAAAATACAAATTTTACATTTTTAATGATGCCAATTTTATACCCATGTATTTGTTCAATCACGTTCTTATATTTTTTTAAAAATTAATGAATGATTGAAAATGCAGACGATTTTGAAACAAATAAATTAATATTTTCTCCGTTACTAAGAAATAACGAGACTTTGAATTGCTCTATCTGGATTTTCTCATGTATGCGATTTTTCAAAAAAATATTTTTGACAATTTTTCGTACAATTTATTTTTCTATTTTAATAAATCCTTCAAATTAATTTCTTACTCAGTTTGTATTAACAGTTTTTTATTGTTGAAGAACAAGAAATCATACGAACAGCTACTGACAGAACACATTAATAGAATTCTTGAAGAAAACTAAATGACAAATTTACTGTAATATTTTTTTTTTCAAATTAATTTCTTACACTGTTTGTATCAACACTTTTTTATTTTTGAAGAACAAGAAATCATAGGAACAGCTACTGACAGAACACATTAAACAGAATTCTTCAAGAAGACTAAACGATAAATTTATCGCAATGATGGCTGATGATTAACAGTTTATATCAGACACTATTGATTTCTTTTATTTTCATGTTTACTCTTAGTTAAAAATGAACTATTTATTAAAACCTCTCTTACCTTCAGCATTTGTGAACAAAATGTGTATTATCAATCAAACAGACATTAACCCTTAACTGGGGATGTGCGGACTGTGAGACTACTGTTCGTCAACGGATTCTGAGAAGACCGCATTTCGATGACTCCATCTCATTAAGGGGTGAAACGCGGAACAATCAGTGCATTTCCGGTATTCCCTTTGACCTTGGATATTAGATACTAGTAAATGTAATATTGACGAATTAAACTCACCCTAAGGCATGCGCAAAAGCGCAGAGGATTTTACAATCCGTTGCTGAATAGTACTAGCGATGGATTTTCTGTCCCCCCCCCCCATTCAATTTTTAGCTCAACTGAATGGATTGACCCTGTAGCTTCCTGTTTTGTGACCTTCAATACACATGCACTTTTTCAACCGATTTCTGCGAATGCATTTTAAAATAATTCAGTTATTTCTTTGAGTGACTGTTAGTGTCCCAGTGATAAAAAAGGCTTAGCAGATGGCGCTAAAACTTGGGCCCCGAAATTTCATCCAATTTACTGATCCTATTATGAAGCAGTGCTTCAGACACGTTTAAGTGAAGCAGAAAGTGATATTAGTAATAAGGATAATTGTACAGAAAAGTTTTTCGATGGAAGTTCGCATTCAACTGATTCTGATATGTATGTTCAAACATAATTCCTTTTTCTAGTGATAATGTATTTTGAAAAATTTATTATATATATATATATATACAGAATCTATAGGTTGATTTTTATACTAGTTCTTAACCTGTATGTTTAAAATGCCCTAGAAAACCGGGTTATTAAAGTCACACAAGCCGATAAAAAAAAGGACTAATTTTACTCACTGTCAATATTTTTATTTTTCATAGAATTGTTGAATTTTACATTATATTGTCTTCTATATACCTTCATATACTGTAAAAAAATATGATTTAAAAAGTAAAATGTTTTTTCAAGAATATTATTTATTACAACATTTAATTTGAGAAGAAAAATGCATGTTTCAACGCATTTACTTTTTTCAATGTTAATATATTTTGAAAAATTGCTAAAATATATCTATATATCAAGAAAAATATCTGCAAAATATATTGGCATTTTTTCATACTAATACATTTATTAGAAAATTTAATTTGAGTGTAAATGAAATGCAGACACCTAGACCGCACCTCCCCAGTTAGGTCCTAAAATTTCACCTCACCTTTCAATTAAGGGTTAATAAAGAATTAAAAAAAAATAGTTATCGGCGGCGAAAATCGTCTGTCTCAATTGATTATCTTATTTTAAATAAAAAAATAATTTAAAAAAATCAATTTCCGACAACAAAAAGATATACAATATAACATTTTATATATAAAAAAAGTTTTTACATTAAAAATATTAAACATGAAATTATATTAAACTCGAGCAATGAAGAGTATATCAATAAGTGATATAATACAGAACAAGTAACAGTTATTAATTTTATTCATATATCGAATCTGTTGCAAGCAAATAATAAATAAAATTTTCCTTAATTTTCAACTACGGAAGAAAATCATGTGATTCAATATTTGTTTAAAAAATGAAAATATTCTGAATTTTATTACAACAATGAAATCTTTCGTTGAAAATTAATTTAAAAAATTGCAAGGAAATTCGAAAAAAAATGTTAGATAGCAAATAAATTGATAAAACTAAAAAACATGTTTTTTTTTTTTAATTTCAAAATGCTATAAAAATTATTTTGTATAATAGCAATTTCGTAAATCACTGAAAGCGATAAAATCGCAATAAATTTTTAACTAAGATTCGAATTATGATTAAAAAAAACGATTTAAAGTACATTTCTTTCCTCCAAAATATAACCGAGCCAAATTTGGCAGATTTGAATCAAATGATTTGTCCTACAGAATACCAAGAAATTCTTCCTTATAATTACTAGAAATAAATATACCCACCAGAATTACTATATTAACAAAAACATTTTCCTGTTAATAATATTTTACTTATCAAATATTTCCACTATTTCCATTTTTTACCAAGCAAACATTCAAAACAAGAGAACAAAACTAAAATTAAACATTCAAAACAAGAGAACAAAAATACCGAATGAAGCTGAACAAATCTGAGACCAGTGGAAGAATATGGTCAGCTTCCATGAATAATACACACGAACCAGACAAAGACAAATATCAGGTACCCAAGTATAGTGTTGTTGCCAGAAAGAATTATCTTCGACAAACTTCACAACAGATTACGGTTGGCAAGACTCTGATGAAAGCAATAGGAAGAAGAAAAAAAGGAGTCTCTTCTATAATTCATTGAATTATTTGACCGACCTTGTGTTCAATGGCAACAGACGTCAAATCGATTTGATCCTTCGCTAGCATTTGGTGTTAAGGAATGTGGATTTGGATGAAAGAAAGAAAAGTAAAGAAAGAAGGGGAAATAAATGTCGTGGCAAATATAGATTAAAGGTATTTCCAAAGCGGAATAAGTTTATGTAACCTTTTATATAGGAAATGGCATTAAAATAATTCAGCTAAATATATCTTCTTTAAGCTAAAATAAGGATTACTGGATGTCTTGTCGATAAAGATAATTTTATTTACCGAGAAATTAAGGGAATTTAAATTAATCTTTTTACACAATTAAATACTCACAGGCATATGAATCAGAATTCTAAATTAATTTTAACTTAAGACAGAAAACCAATAAAAGCGAAGGATTTTTGAAAAAATATAAATTTTTGATGTAAAAATATGTTTAAACTTTAAAATAAAAATACATTATTTAAATCGTTTGGTTTTTAATCCATTGTTTAAAAATTTCTGAGCCTGTCTATTTTTCATAATAATTACATATCCTGCAGACGAATTTTTTTTCCCAATCAAATAAATGCAAATCCAAAAAATAAAAAAGTGCGAAATTATACGTTTTTTGAAAAATTCGTCAAATTGTACATTTTGATTTGCAACTATTATGGCAAAACATTATCATATTGCATTTTTCTTCCAAAATTATTTATTTTAAGTGCCCAGTTGAATAATGAGTTATTGGTTCAGTTTCCAGCCGGAAAATACATACAATTAGATACAATTTATAACAATAAATCCAAACTTCCAAATTATAATAGACTCTCGATTGTATAATTACATTCAAATAATAAATTCAGTAATAAATTTAATTGATTAATAAAAAAAGTGTCATATTTAAGCAACATTTTGAATAATAATCAAAAGATTAATAAATCATGATACTACTCATGCTCTTTTGAAATAACTAATTGCTCTATGATTTTTGAAAAAATTATGTTCAAATTAAGAATTTTGACATTTTTTTTTAAATTTTAAAAATCAATTTCCTGACATATATTCTATATTTAGATTATATAGAAAAAATTTCCCAATTTCGAAACATGTTACATGTTTATAATAACAATTCTGTTTTAAAATAAATTAGTTAGGGCACTTCTTAAAATTATTATTAATTAAATAGATGCATGAAAAATATTCTGAGACGAAAACAATTAACTTGAACTAAATCTATAACTAAAGTGAAAATAAAGCCTAAATAATTTTACCTTTATTTATAAATATCTTTTGTTCCAGGAAGGAATCGTAAGTTTAAAGAATGTTTAACAATAAACTTAATACATCTTTACAAATATTTATTTAACAAAGTAAATATCCAACTATATATGCAAAATTACAACTCAAAACATTAAAGCATTTTGAAAAATAATTCCCATTCTTTAAGAATAAAAAATCGATCTTTTAAAGTTCGAACTTGCTTCATATTGTTAAAATCTTTGGATAAAAAGAGAATTAATTATTTCACAAGGTTACTAAACAGCAAAAAGGGCTTTCAAATCCTATTCTCTTCTCGATCCAGTGCGAAACGAACGAATGAGTATTTCTTTTAATCTTGCATTATCCGTTTTTCGAAAATAGAGCGCCATTTATTTAAAATCAAAGGGGAAAAAAGAATAGAAAATGCGCGAAAATAATTCCACTCCGATAGATTTTGTTTGGAATTTTGTTAAAATCAACAGACTCCAAACGGCAGAC